>NC_138917.1:17586700-18186700 GCF_965231255.1 Vanellus vanellus
CAGTAAAGATCATATATGTACAAGTAATCACCCACTGAGAAGAACGTCTTTATGGTACAGTCTTCTATGCTATCTTTCCTACACACCCAGCATATGAAGGTCTTCCTAAACCCAGCAGCAGCTCTGGCAGCCCCAAGGCAGGCTGGCACTGGGTGCCCGTGTTCAGGCAACCAAATTCTACTGTCAACATTTAGAACCATGACCAACAACACATATCAAATATTTCACTTGTAGCGGTGTTGAGCAGTTTCTAGATTCACAAAGCTGAGCATATTACCCATTCAAAGGGGATATTCCTTGTTATTTTTACATTAGATGTGGTTTACGAGGCCAAGAAGTAAACAGCACAACCAATACCTAACAAATCCGTTACTTATAAGTGGCAAATGTGATTCAACTCATCTGCAGTTTATCTCTTAGTATACACAGATGACTGCACTCAGGCGTTATCCAGACTCTTTTCCGCTACTGCCATAGTCCAACAGTTAAAAAAATCAAGAGCAATTTCAACCAAGAGTTTCAGAGACCAGCAATGCAGATGTTCTCTAGGAAACATGACAGGCTCATCTCTTTACTGAGAGTTTGTCATTAACTTAAAGAAATATGGCTGGAGGGAGAAAAGAAAAAAAAAAAAAAAAAAGAGGAAAAAAAAAGGAATAAGAAAAAGAAAAACAAAGTGCTACCTTTAGTAATTGACCAGAATGGTGATTGAAACAACCGTAGCACAGAGTTTTCAGGAGGTCCCAGCACCCTCACTGAGGGATTGGTTGGGCGAGTGGTAAGTCAGAAGCTTGACCAAACTATTGTCTTGAATAACTCAGAGGGTTGAAGAGAGCATCTACTTACGGAGGGGGAAAAAAAACAAACCCAAACATCAGGTATCTATCTTCTGTTGTTTATATTATTGACCTGATCACTCGGCAGGGTAGGTGAACAATGTGAAGTCAAATTCTCAAATGGTTTAATTCAGCACAGCTTATTCAGCTTTAATTTAGCACAGTTTCATTGACTGCAGTCCAGCTGGGCTGATTTATTCCAGCTGAAGAGTCGGCCCCATTCTAGTGTAACTGGTGAAAACTATTATCCACTGAAAGCACGATCATAAAGAAAAAGGTATTGAGAGACATAGTATGAAATAAAGTGTGTTGATATACTGAATGCTAACAATGTTTATAGAAAAGACAGCTCGCTCTTTCACTGCTGTGATTACAGTTGCCTTTTGTTACCACAGAGCAAAAGAAGAACATCTTTATTGCTTGGAAGTCCATGTGCTCTCCTATTTATCTTGTACTTGAAATCTTTACTCTTAGTTTGTGACAACATAATTATCTCCATGGAAACTAACTAAATTGTGACAAAATAGAACACTTACACAAAATTTGGACCCTGCTCCTTACCTAGTAAGAAAGCATACTGTACCAACTGCCACCGCGGACAGATTTCGTATGGGCCCACTCTCCCTCTTGTAAGAATACTAGAGCACAATACTTTTCCTGTTTCTGTTCATCCAAATTATACCACTTATTACATTAAGGCATCACAGACACCTTGATTGTTCACTGTAACAAAGAATTACGCTGGTTTCATATTCAGATATACGTAGGTCTACCGAAACTAGGCTTACGATGATTTATAGAACAGTACAACGTATGGAAGCTATCATCAAAATCAAGAACGCTTTACAAAACTGAATTTCCAATTTTGTAACTTGAAAACACAAGTCAAGCAAGGAGAATATTTCCTACCAGAAGTTAGAAGTTCATACCATGGAAGCTTAGCAACAATGAGAAGATTAAGTATGGGAGTTCTATTAAAGTATTTTTTCCTTTAGTGCTTTTGAAAATCCCACTGCACGCTATTAGTTGCAACTATGCTGGGCCAATCCTATTAGCTATCTCCATTAAGCGTTCACAACTTCCACTGAAAGATGTGTTCTCCCATTTCTGGAGATATTTCATAAATTAATTGCAGGCTTTTCACAGTTAAGTGGCATTCATCTTACTTGAAATTCAGCACACATTGATGCTTTGGATAGCATTTCATAGAGACCCTCGAGTACCTCACAATATTAAAAAAAAAATTAAAAAATATATGTATAAACACACACACATTTTTCTGGGATTAGGAGAAAGGCAATTGTGTGGTAACATACCATGCATTTGCAACGTATTGCAGATATCTAAAGGCCAAATTATTTTTAGCCTGCTCTCCTAAAGAAATGAGTCTTTTGTGCCTCCGGCTGTCCCTTTGAATCTGTGGGCCAGTTCCCCTCGACAGATAGGCGGTATTACCAGAGAGATTGTTGCCAAAGATTTCATGAAAGGCAGAGGCTGGTTAGAGGCCAGAGCCAAATACCGTCCCCATTAAGGAGATGCTCAGAGGACTTTGTCCCTGCACGCTCTCGCAGCACCACTGCTGGCTGCTCACGCTGAGGACATGCGTGCCCCTGGACCGGCAGCGATATGTGCTGCCTTTTGCCCCTTAACTATGCAAGAAATTATGAGCTCTTGGGGAAAGATTATGAAATACTAAATTAAACAACTACAGTAGAAGACAGGAACATGGAAAGGGCTTTGAGGTAGTGCCACGGAGAAGACGTGATGAGGGGGAGTAAAGTTGCTGACATGACAGAACACGTGAAGAAATTAGACAGAAATCTGCAAGACTTCATTAGGGAAGGTTCATAGGGGAGTTTTTCCTGGAAAAACAAGTGCTCTCTTATGGTAACGCAATTAGCTGGAATTCACTGTCAAAGGTATTGCAATTTTGTAAATTATTTCAAGAAAACAATCATCTAAATATACTAATGCTTTTTGTTCCAGATGAATACATAAGGCTTTCCCCCCCCAAGCTACTCATTTCTAAAGCTGTCCTGTGCTCCAACAACAGCAATTTCATCCCACATTGTATTTAGTAAATTGCACTGAAGCGCATGAAGCCTTCCCATAATCTCTGTAAACATGGCCCTATATCTAAAAGCAACTGTTACATTATCTATTCTATTGCACAACATCTCCTATTCATGACCATGTCATCTCAGTAAAAATGAAGTTGTTTTGCATTTAGATGCCAAGTGAGATGTTCTAAAATATATAAAATACAAATATTTCCATAAACATAATTTGCTATTCATATAGTAGATTATATCAGTCATATAATGCCTTTAAACCAAACAAAATATACATCTGGAGATTTAAACGGCTCCACAAGCACCAGGTATTTTGCTTTCAATGCATTATTACCTGTGTATGTATTATCTTCTCCTGGGCAGCAGTAACGGGTGAATCTGAAATGCTTTGGAGGTTTTGTCATCCATCTGAAGTTCGGTATAAACTGATTCAGGAAAACAAGAGGCCAAGGACAACAATTTTCCTGAAACTCGGGGTGGTGAGTAGCACAGCTTACACATATGGTGTGGCACCTGGTGCTTATTATGTACAAATCAAACAAGCTCATCATTCTTCTAAAGCATTTCTCCAATATGCGCCTGTTAAACCCCCTTCTCTTCTATGCCTCTCTAATTTTAAACATCATGGTCAAAAGGTGACAACCGCTAACGGGAACATACCAGTTTGCCATCAGGGAATAGACTGCAGCTGAGTTCCCCCTTTCCAAAGACTTTCATTTTGTGGTCCTTTAAGACCAGGGCACGCGACCCACCCACTACAGCTGACAGCACTTAGCAGAAACCCCCTCCCTCATTTCATCCTCCGAGTATGCACTTCAGAAGGTCTAGACTGGACTGGACAAAACCACAGAACTCAAAAACATCTAACAGGAGTAGCAGACAGCCTCGAAAATCGATGCAAAAAAAAAAAAAAAAAGCCACATAAAATAGAATTGGTAACAACCTGCATTCGAATCAACTTGATATAAGCCTTGCTGCAAGATGCGGGCAGTTGCGGTGGTTACCCCGGTGAAACGTAACCAACGCAGAATATTCTCCAATGCCGTTTAAGAAAACGTAGCCCCGTAGTCTTTGCGTAAGGGTGGATACGCACGGTGCAACCTCCAAAGGACTTCTCCTGAGGTTCACTGATTCACCTCCTACAATGCTTCCCATAGCCTTTTTCTGAGGTTTGCGAGAGGCAGAACATATTCAGTGACCTAATAATTAGCAAAGAAAAGCTTTAATTATATGATAATTTGATGGCTGAGTTAGGGAGGGCTCGCATTACGGAACTAGATATCTTACAGGAGCACCTTGGTGAAGCACACACTTCAGAATTAATCCATTTTTGTTTCATACGTGCTTTTTGGTCTAGATTATCCACAGAAGCCTGCAAAAAGGATGAGCTGATGCTGTGGCAGCCCCACGATTGTATCAAATAGTATAAGGAAAAGGGACCGTCCTGCTTCTCTGAGCAGCTGCATAAGCCAAGAAGCTCTACAGTGTGGCATATCAATTACCCATTCAGTGATTACCCCCTCAGATTCCACTTACTTTAAACAAAAATAATCTTTCCATCTAGTTTTTGTATAGAAAAGGTGATGCTAGAGGAAGAGGCCAGCATTTTCATGTGGGTTTTTTTCACTCTTACTTAATAATAAAAATGATGGAATCTGGGGTTTTAATTTGCATAAGAGTTTGGATTCACTAAAGATTCTGGAACAGCTCAAAATAAAAGTTCTAGAGTCAGGCACAGTACAGTAAAAAATAACTATAATTCAGAATAAAGAAAATCAGAGACGATACGTATATCTCTCTAAGAAGCCACTCTCTGGCATTTTAACACAAAAGTTTGTCATGCTGTTATTTTGTGATATTTTCAAAGTCTAATTCTTTTCTTCAAAGAAGAAATTCAACATTTTTTGCTATACTGTACAGCTCATTACATTTAACTGTGACGTAGGGGAAAGCAGTCATAGGTGAGTAATACATCCTCAATAACAGGTGAAAAGACTATTGCTGGTAACTAGCTTTATAAAAAGATTTTGTGGGTAAGTGAACATTTATTTAATCTCTGTTAACTTTTTTCCCCCCACAATTTAGAGTAGGAGCTTCACTCACTAAAGCATCATCTATCATAAGAGGAACAAGAGACCAAAGCGCTATTCAAAGATGATAACATGAAAGGCTTTGGGGGCCTTCCATGCTTTCAATCACGTAGCTCTGTATCCTTTCTTTCTCGATTATTTATGTATATTACTATGTAAAACTATGCATCTATCCATTGGCAGCTCATCTGGAGGTCAGGATTTAAAATAATACTCATCCTAAACCACAAATTTTTCGGCTGCTTTCTCAACTTCAAGCCCTTTTTTTCTAGTTTTCATAACAGTTATAGTAAACAGGTGAAGGTGTCTGTCATAAAATAATTTATCCTTAGTGGCAGCGTATTTAGGCCCCATGGCTATTTATTCATTAAATCTTTATTAAATAATACTTCTTTTCATGTCTTTAGTGCTTTTCTCAGAGGACCTCAAAGCATTTCACAAATTACAGTTAACAACATCCCAATCGGACTCATATTTTTATTCTCACCTTACCAATAGAGAACGAGAAACACGGCCAGTTTTTTGCAAGATTTTTTGAAATCTTAAAATAAGCCTGTGGCAGAGTTAAGAACAGAGCCCATAATTGCAGATGTCCAAATACTATGCTTTGAACACAAAAGCATTATTTCGGAATGTGTCTTGTTTAGAACCATTTTCTGTGCTGGTAATTTTGTAGACAAAATGCAGCAGAGCACTGAAGTCTCTCAGTGTTTTTTTGTCTCGCCATAGGTACATGAAGTATTTATTCACGCGTTGACATGAATTGTGTCTATGTAGCCTATGAGAATTCTTTCTTATTCTGTTTTCTTTCTACTACGTCTTCAATTTTTCCACCTCTCATCAATCCTCCAGAAGTACAGCGCATGCATTTTAATGGAGAACACATCAAAGGTCCACAGCGATGCCTGGCTACTCAACAGAATGCCAAACTGGTGAATCACAGCTCACAGACAAAACAAAGACCCATCTAAACACTTTACATGTGCTCAATTTTTAATCTCTGTAGGCAGGAATATGCTCAGTGTATTTTCCTGGGCTCAACAACATTCAGCTGTGCTTCTACCATTCACGCACTGTTTTTACAGCCTTCAGGAAATATCAGCAAAATCTCTTAACACCTAGATCTGTTCGAACCTTGTCTTTGCCAACCCTCCTGAAAATGTCTTTAAACAACATA
The DNA here is from genome assembly GCF_965231255.1 of Vanellus vanellus. NCBI lineage: Eukaryota > Metazoa > Chordata > Aves > Charadriiformes > Charadriidae > Vanellus > Vanellus vanellus. The sequence goes on from NC_138917.1 coordinate 17,592,876, forward strand.
TTAAAATTCTAGCTGAAGATTTAAAGGAAAAAATGAGACGGAAGGATTTTTCCAGAACATTGTATGAGAGATTTAGATTCTGGTACTTGCAAAAGAGCATGTAAAGGGAATACAATTTATCTAGAGGAAATAAGCTGCATCTTAGATGAGGTCAGCTCTATAAAGCATTGTTTGTCTGCTGGAATTAGAGGCAGGGATGAAAGAACAAGATTGCTTATAAGACAGTTTAAGAATTTCATCCATATCCAATATGTTCCACCCATTCAGTAATAGTGCTGTTGTTGCACAGTGCCTCTCCCCTCTGTAGAATCATTTCATTTTTAATGGAATAAATACATAAATTTAAAATTGGAAAACTTGCCTGCAGCCATTAGCTGACTATTGGCAATGTCGATATATTTTCCATGAAAAGACCCTTCCTTACATCCCTCAACATTGGCAGCTCAGAGGGCAGAATAAAATGAGTAAAATGGAAGCAAAAGTCGAAAACCATATTGCTAATCCATGAGAATGGCTTTTGTGTTGATCGTTGTCCCTTTTCACATGATGTCTCCTATCAGAACTTCACAGTACTGAAGACAAACAGCAAAAAATAAGACGAGCTGCGTCTCCAGGGCGCAGCACCAGTTTGACACCAGCGTGGCTCCATGGCACTGCAAAGCTGTTGCGATTGAGTGATGCTTCAAGCACAGAAATCTACCCTTATGGCTGACCAGAAATGCCAAAAATCTAATGGCAGAAGCACTTCTACAGCTATTTTACTTACATCCAGATGTGCTTGACCAGGGATTAACACATCAACATCAATGCCATGCCAGCCGTGACCGTAATCCCAACCCTTCCCTCCCCAGCGCTGCTGGGGTGTGAATAGGGATGGGTCTGTGCCCAGGACAGACCCGAGGAACAAGGATTCCCGTGGCTGGGGGACAAACCCCTCCTTCCTTACGTCTCCTGAGTGCCACCTAATTATCCCCACTGCTGACCAGATCATCAGAGGAGGCTGCCAGGTTCTGACGGTGAACAAACCGAGCATCTTTGCTGGGCAAGCCTGCAAGACATCGCTCAGGATGCCGAGAGACCTCATCAGAGAAGACCTAATAAATCTGAACAATCTGACTTCAGAGAAGCTTTTCTTTTTTTAGCCAGAGACCCAACATTATCTACAAGCCTGACAGAGCTCTGATGTTATTTGTACTTTGCATGCTGCAGATACTCTTTTGCATCAAAAGCTAAAAGGTTTTTCTTTCTAAGGCACGTAGCTTGTTAGGTGCTATTTGGACCTGGAGGGATGAGACATCTGTAGAAAAACTAAAACATTCTCATGTTTTGAAGTGTTTAGGGTCCAGGCAGACCCAGAGCCACCCTCCCTGCTTGCAGAGAGCAAAGCGGGCTCACATTCATTCCCATTTTTACCCCAATATGTACCTAAATTGACTGGGAAGTGAGAGGTGTAACCACAGCTGAGTGGAGGCTACAAAACCAAAGCTTCAGAGCACAGAAGTTTGGAAGAACTTGTCCTCCTGAGAAGAAACACCTAAGCATGATATTGTCACCGAGACAGTATTACTGAAACTAAATAATACATTAGAAATAAGATAGCATGAAAAAAAAAGGTTGTGTTTTTTTCTTTTTTTTAAATTAAACACTCTTGCCTAGTTTTCCTTAGCTAATTAGCATCCCTTCTTAGCGGTTTAAGTAACTGCTCATTTAGATCAGTGAATGATTGCTCTGAGATTAGGGTGTGGGAAAAATCTTTCTGTGGGGAATAATCTACTTATGCTACTGTTTATTTGAAGCAGTGATAAACACAGAGATTTTCCTTCCATATGCGCCAAGTATAAGAGAAAGCAGAATGATTAATGAACCCTTGCATTTTACCAATAAATTACTAACTTCAGACACAAATTTATAGTTTGTGTTAGTACAAGACATCACAAAAAAATCATAACTAATTTAAATCAGTTTCATTGCAAGATATTCTTGGGGGGTTTTAAGAATGTTTATATTATTTCCATTTGATCTGCTGGGAATGACATTTTGCGCACCATTATTTATAATCTACAAAAATTAATTATGCTTCTAATTAACATCATGCAAATAAATTATTGCTCAAGGAGTTACTTATTCAGTCGTAAAGCAGGAGCTTTAAAACTGTATATATACACATTTCAGTCGTGCTTCTAGCGTTTTCTGCTTTTTCCTTTTCTTGTTACTTATTCATTTCTTCCCCGAGTTCTGAGGTCCGTTAAAGTTTGGCTTCTGTGAAAGTTTTCAGATGCTCATATTGATTTGTTCTCCAATAAACGAGAACTGGATATACAACTTCATACGCACGTCCTTTCCTATACAAAGGATAAGAAGGATAAGAAACATAATAACCGGAAAGAAAAAGTGAAACTATAGTGACTAGTTAACGTACTCCCTTCTCACGGCCATTTAATGAAATTAGCAGTTGTGGAATATGCCAAAGATAGCTCCAGAGCCTGACCTCTCATTACCTACAGAGCACAAAACCCAAACAACCACAGTGCAAGCTACTTTCTTTTGCCCTACTATTTGATTCAGGTGCAATTAGGAGGAGTCACCTTGTGACAAGGTAGGACACCCCGTCCCACTCGATTCTCACCTCCTTTTGTCATGTTCTCAAAAAGCTGCCATTTAGTGTCAGCTCTCACTGCAGTTTTGCGGTGGACTTCAGGAGCTTGTTTCCGAGGAGCGGGTCTGACACCATCTATTTTTTTTTCAGTCTCCCAATAGCTGTTACATGATAGAAACTCTCCGTTACAAAAGGGGCTGAGTGAATGCAGCCACAATTACCCCGTTTGTGCCTCTTTTCCATACATTTACAAGTTAATGATAGACACAGTCATAAAAAATATTTTGAACTGATGTTGCAGAATATTCAGAGGAAATGCACTTTGCATCATAAATATTCATTTGCCCAAATCTAAGAAGTAACTACTCCACATGGGGTGTCAGGGAAATTGTAGGTGGTGTCATGTCCAGACAGAACACCTCCAGTTTCAAAATGCAAAAAGACAGAAAATAATTTGAAAACATTTTAGGGACTGCATTATGCTCACAGAAATCATTCCAAACAAACAAGTGAACCCACCCCGTCTGCTCATGGCCAAACACAGCACAGGGAAAGGTAACTCTCAAAATCTTCATTGATTTTGAGATATATAGGTATGTATATATATAGGCCAGAGATACAGCCTAAACAGGTTCTTTTAAAAACTATGATGGTAAGTAACTACTGAAATAATTTATCTGAGGTTCAATCAATCCTTCATAGCTTTTAAAAATAAAGATTAAGCCATCTAGGACAGTTTTCAATAATATTCCCAATGTGTGTTTTGGGCTGTCAGTATCTCTCTCCTGTGCCCAAGCGCTGAGCATCAGCTGAGGTTCAGTACTTCAGCAAAGATGAGCGAGAACCGCCCCTGTTGTCCCGCAGACGCTGCCACACCTGCTTCTGCAGAGCTTGCTTCATGCTTTTGCGGTTCGTATCCCGCAGCCAGAGCCACCGTACGGCTGTCCACAGTGGCTCCTCCGCTCTCCGCGCAGTCAGACAGAGCCGGAGCGACCAGCCCCCCACCTCTGGCAGCCGGTCCGCGGTAATCCGCCGGCTATTTTCTAGAGACTTGCTCTGGCACGGTCCGCTTCAAAGGAAGCTGCAGAAGCAGCTGGAGGTTTGTGGATGCAGCCATGGACTAAATGGATAAGATGACTAAAAAGGAGACAGATTTCGAAAAGACGCAGCCTTGTATTTATAGACGGAGGTGACCGCTGTTGAAGAAGAGTCCATCACTGTTAGCGATGAGGGCTTTGTGTGCAGCAAACACAGCGATGGCTGATGGTGCCTGATCCGTTCCACCAAAGGATCCGTCAGCTCCTCCTCTTGCTTTTGGGGAAGCTGGAGAAGGCTGTTTTCTCCCTGGGAAAGGGACTTAATTTTCAAATATAGAGATTTTATGAGGTGGCAGTGAGAGTTTTGCTTCGGCCACTCATTAGCTACAGAGCATCTGCCGCAGTGACGTGACTCCCCTTAGCAAGAAGTGGGGTGCAGGTGGCTGAAGCATCAAAAAGAAAGCAAAGCATGATGGCAGCCGGGGGGGGGCATCTGGTGGCAGCGAGAGGGAGAGGAGACTCATATTCTGCTGAAGGAAATATTTTGTGAACCTGTCGCATATAAATGTAGTTCCTTAGGTCAGAATTATTTTGGGCTTCATGCACCTACCGCAGGCTGGATTTATGGCAGGGATGCTCCTGCCCGTGAGAGGCTTCCCGCTGCAGAGGAGAACACGGGAACACACTGGCGCAGAGGCGAGGGGAAGGTCCTCACCCAGGCCCCACTGCCTGGATGACACCCAGCCCAACTGCTTTAACAGAGCGGGAATGTATGGAATAACTGAACATAAACAACTACCAGGGACCAAATGCATAAAAGAAGGGTCTTACTGAACCACTAAGACCATATTGATCCGAAAATGTACAATAATGGTACAGGGCTTTTGCTTTAACTACACGGCACATACGGAAGGGGCAGTCTTCCTTTCCAACGCTGGTCCCTGATCATCTGTTTCTCCTGGTAGTTGCCACGTGGGTCATGTTGAAAGCGTAATGAGATATCAAAAGGTATGTTGGACAGTTTAATAGAGAAGCCTAATAAACAGATGTTAGTAATGAACAGCTACCAAATATATTAACATATCTTCTTTCTAATAAAACGTAACGTAAAGTAGATGGATTGTGATACTCAACAACCTCAGTGGTGGAGTTAAAATTGAATTATACGGAAGAAAAACCAGCTCTGTTCTGATTTCAAAATTATGATGATCTACTATTATGATCCATCACTAGCAGAGCAGTAGGTGAAACAATAATAAATCAGTGTTATTTATAATGCAGCAAATCATAAGAAGTATCAAGAGGAGTCATAATTCATTTTCACTTCAGGTCATAATTAGACATCTACTGCATTGTATTTTTGCATAGGTATATCAGCAGCGTGGCAATCCATAATCCATCACTCAGAATCAAAACAAATGCAAACCGAGTAAAAAACTATTTCTCTCCCCAGTGTATTTAATATATGCATTAAGTAACTGGAGTAAGTACAGATATGCAGTACGCACAAGTGATATGCAGTATATTTTTTCTATTATGCTAATATATTTCAATAATTTGTGCAAAATTCCCTAATGGCTTTTGAATTTGAGAACTTATTTTAAAAACTGCATGCTTCCAAACATATATTTACCGGGGTTTTGCCACGCCTTTTGGATAACACGGGTGATGATTTGCCAGCCAGATAGCGGCTGCTGGTTTTCTTCTTGGTTCCTGAGCGCAAAGACGGTCAAGGGAGCTTTGTAACAAACTGGTACAGATTTGCATTTGAGGGAGGAATTCAGTTATTTTAACTTCTCCCTTTTCTTTTTTTTTTTTTTTTTCTCCCAGTATGAGAAATTTTGCTCCGTGGATCTCGCAGGAAGCGCTGCGCTGCTGAAAAGCGGCAACGGTGATATACACCTGTTCAGATCAGTGGAGTTTATTATAACAGGGATTAGAGAGTCTTAGTGGTATTTACAAAGAATTTCTCTCCAAAGCAGAGTGAAGCCCATGCAGCTTATTCTTCATAAATAAATACTTTTTTTTTTTTTTTAAAGCGGCACAAGATTAGTTTGGACATAAAGACATTGAATTTTTCTTTGAGATGCTGTGAAAGAAGCCTGGCCTGCTGGAGGAAAGGTGCTGCCTTTCCCAGATGCCAGATCCAAGGTCCGGCACCAACGTTCTTGTTTTTTTATATATACCCAGATTTGTACACGCAGGGGTTTCTGATGCAGTGGAGCTGTTCCTTAAAGAGGAAAATAAGACGCCGCGCCGTACACCTCTTAGCGGCGGAGCTCAGCGGCGCGGGCAGCCTCGGTGGCTCCAAGGCAGACGCCTGTACCCAGCAAACGCAAGGCACGACGTCAGACACATCTGGAGGAAGTTATAGCAAACCGCTTAAACTTCCCGTGGGTGGTGGTATTACCAATGCCCTGCGCCACTCAGCTTGTCGCCTCTCCGTCCTCTCCTGCTGCCCACCTTTCCCTCGAGCTCTGCCCCTTCGCTCCGGCTCCCGACACCCTGACCTCTTGCCGGCAGTAACACGCAGCACATTTCAGTCACAATTTACATCCGGTCGAGGTCAGACTTTAACACTTCTAAGCATTATTCTACAGTGCTGTTGATTGTAGAGTTATTTCGTGAGAACATCTGTCTTCCGCTTAAAACGTATCCTCCCATTATTTTTTCACTCCTAAGGCCACAGCTGGAGACAGAAGCCACCCGACACCACAAGAAGGCAACTTTTGAACAACAGTGCAGGAAACATGTAGGTAAGCTCTACGCCAGAATAGTTACTCGTGCTTCACAGGGCTTTATTTAAGAAAACGTTAGTAGTGTTATATGTCCTGTGGTGCAAAGGGCATTCTTCAGCAGAGCTCATTCACCCCACGCAGCTCTGGGAGCCGGCAGGGTTAAACACATCCCCCCCCCCCCGGCAGGTTGTCGTAAATAAAACACCATCCCCCTGGAGCGGGAGGGGATCTGCCCCTCCGTATCTATGTACTCCAGGTTTGGTAGAGACATCTGTCTGATAAATAGCTCATTTTGCAATCACTATCATATAATTTAGTATTTTGACAGGTGCATAAACTTAACGTGAGCTTTATATAAATATTAAACAGTCTTTCTAAAAATGAAAGCTCTGAAATGAACACAGTTCCCTAGGCCTGCCTTAATAATTATTCCGAGGAAAGGTTTTTCTGAAGAAGAAAGGGGAAAAGATTTCTCTAGTGAAAGAGCATTGGAGTAATTTGGTTATATTGTATCTGGGTTTTGTGACTATCAGTTTCAGGTGCTATCAGACAGTACCAGTGATGATAGCTTTGTACCGAGCGCTCCTTTTTTCCCTTTGTTTTGGGGTTGGGGTTTTTTTGATTGGATTCCCCCCCCCCCTTCTTCTACAGTTCAGGCTTATCTCTTTTTCACTATCCTGAAGGGAGATGTTTACTATAAATCTGCAAGGATATCGCAGAATGGGATCAAGGTTGAGTGAACACACAAGAAGATTTAGGAAAGTAAATACATGATAAAATGAATGAAGATGTTCCCTCCTGATGCTCTTCCTGTTGTGCTACCCCTTTCACCCTGTGATAGCCTTTCTATTGTCCACCTCCTTCCTCCTGGCCTCTGCTCCTGCCCTTGCCAGCTTTGTTCCTGGAGAGGCACTTAAGGGATAAATCCCGACACCTTTGTGCTGCTTCACCCCCCCCAACACCCCATCCCCGACATTGATTTTACACAGAATGCACTCTACTCTCAGCACTTATTGCAATCAACATGAAAATAGTGCGGTACCACTTCTGAGGGTACCTTTCTTGTTTTGTCTCCTATTATAAAAGATCATTTAAAGAGAATGATACAGCTGAAACCTGCAGTTTAACTTCTTGTAAAAATATTCTCTTCTTTTTTGTCCTTATATGTAGTATTTAAAGTGACCTTTTAGGAGGCCTTCCTTCTTTCTCAATGAAACATCTAAAAAACAGTGGTCTAAATGTTCTCTTGCTCTGTCCTAATAATGACAATTAAAAGTTACACCAAACGCATGCCTCGCTTTGAAGATGTTTAATCGTCATCAAACCATACCATCCAGTCTCTTTAAAGATAATTAAATAACCTGTCACAAACTTCACACTCGCAACAAGGAAAATGCCTGGGGGCGGTTCTAAGTTGTCCCCCACAACTAGAGCAGCCGCTCTCGGGACTGAGGATTAAGAGCAGGGAGCTCCCGGCTCCTCATTCTCCTCTCTGGTTAAATCTAGGGGCTCTTCTTGGCCGGGCGTTGTGCACATGTCTCAAAACCCTCACAGGGACACGATATCCAAGCCCCCAAAACCTCAATGAGAGCCACCATGTGAATCGGTCAACCTCTGACACTTCTGCCTCCACTACTTTCTTGTACATCATTTTTTTTTAAAACACCATCGCATTTACCTGTTTATAACCTATTTGCTTACTTGTTACAGCTTTGTGAAATTCTATACATTCCATGCTTCACTAGATTTCTCGCTCATTTGTTATTATTGTAGTATAATGAAACACTTTTAGAGTAGATTTAGCTTTGTGATGAGGATTTTCTTTTTTTTCCCCCTATAACATCAACTGTATTTCAGTCTTTTCTGTCCCTACTGAAATCCCTTGCTAATATGCAGATACAAAGAGAAAATAAATATTCATGCATCATTTCTATTAAGGACTAAGTTCTGCTGGGTATGACAGTGAAGGTGAAGTTTTCAAAAGATAAACTTTCCCCCAGGAGTGAATGACATAATTCTAAAAATACTTCCTTAAAATGGCAATTTATCAATGATGGCCTTATGCGCACACCATGACCGTGGAGGTGATTTTTGTGACATATCAGAAGTAAAGCAAGCCCGTAAAATCCAGCAGATTCTTTTACTTTCTTCTTTAGTATCCAGGCACTGAATATGTTTTATTGTCTTTTTTTGTTTGTTTTAGACGGGTGAGTCGATCAGATAAGCTCTGATTCATGAGATCGGGCTATAGCAGCCACCCTCCCTTAATACGCAGGGCACTGGGTACCTGGTCCTGCGGCTCTGCGTCATCCCGACGCTCACAAAGCAGATGAGGAAAGCCAGCCTGAACTGTGCTTTCAAAGTCTAGTCACATAAATCTGATGTTTAATCAATTTAGTTTATTATTTAAAGGAAGGTGCTAGTAGCTGCTCACCTCCCGTTCAGGTCTTGTGTGGGCTGTATTTATACACGAGTTATCAGTGGAAAAGGGAGAATTAACTGTAAATAAATTTCACTGCAGTAAGTTAATACGCATAACTGGTCCCAGCGTCACGTGTAATATTCTAACACCAGACAATACAGCCATGGGCACATGAGTTGAAAATCTAGACCAACTATAACATAAGATACTTCGAATTCAAAATCAAGTTGATTAAATGCAAATTCCAAGAACGTTTACCAGATGTTTTCAGGAAAACTAAATCCATTTCTCGTGACTACTATATCAAATCAATTCTAATTCCTACAGACCTCTCTTTGAATATTTCTATACCATGTTACATTGCCTTTTTCCTTACATGAATAAATCCCCTGAAGTCCCTCATTATTATTTTACCAGAATGACTCCAACTAGAGTATTTGCATGTGTTAAAGAACTGACTTTTAAGGCCAGATTTTTCCAGTAAAATACGGACCTCGCCAAAATAAGAGAACTCCCAAAATATTTAGCAATGGGTGTTTTTAAGACCCGTCTGAATTTCATGAACGGGTTTTATCGTGTGTGATTTCCATTCCATTTTCTTCATCTCTGTTATAGCATAAAATTTCATCAAGTGTAAATGTCAGATCTTTTCTTTATTATTTGCTAATGTCATAAAAAGCTGAATTGTTTGCTTTGTTAAAGGGCTTACTGAGCATTGACTTTTCTTTATTTGTATTTTACTACCAAAAATGTTTTAAAAAATAAAATAATAAAAAAAAAATCCCATCTGAAATGGGATTTAAATAACAGAGCAAGGTTTGCCATTATCATAAATGTATAAAGTGCTTTGTGAGTAATAAAATGGATCATGGATTCTGGATAATTCAAACTGAAATGTTATGTTCAGTATCAAGATTAGATTACATTAATGTAGTTCATTTTAAATGGTTTAAAGGCCATCAGATGCATGTGAAAAGAATCTGTATCATAACTTAGAATAAATAGACTGAGACATTTGTTTATAATGTCAGCGCTAAACAAATCTATTACTACATTTCTGCATGTAACATTATGTTACCACTGTTATTAAACAAGCAGAGCATGAAGATAAATTATAGCTTTAATTATAAACATTACCTTTGCATATTTATTAATTTAAAAAGGAACAATGTTCACTAACCTTGGATTATTTATATTTGCTAACATTTTAATTAACTTTTGTTTATTTATGTAACTTCTTTGCTGCTGCTGGTCATACACAGCCACTTAATTTGTGTAATCTAATTTATCATACTACGTATTGTCCAGGAAATCATTCAATGCTGTTATGCTCACTTTTGCTACAAGATACATACAAAAAAATAGAGTTAATGACTGACGGGAGCCACCTTTAAGCTCAGCCTTAGATATAAACTCCAGCCTTGGGTTTTTTTTCTTTTTAAATTACACCCACCTCCCCAAGATACCAGCCATAAGGCAAAGAAAACTCTGCTTACCCTGAAGCGATTCCGTTTGACAATACGCCCGTGACTCAATATTGCTAGCGTTCATTCTTAAAGTGATTTGGGGAGAAAAAAAGTCCTTGAAGGAGTCCATGTTTATTATAGCTCAATAATGAGCAGATAATGGGTTATATGGAGGAATTAAGGTCATAATACAGCCTGAAAATTTTCTTTGCCTGGTTGAAGTACATCAGAGGGAGAGAAACTGCTGAAGTTTCAAATCCCCGGATGAGTTTCAAATCCTTCCAACTTCCAGCTAGAAAACAGGAAAACAAGCTTAACGGAAAAACTCTTACTGCTCTACATGGAACTTCTTTATAACTTCCCATCAGCCACCCTTAGCTAAAGTCCGAATAAGACTCAGCTGGCTTCAATGGCAACTCTATTGGGCCCACCTGCAAAAATCTGATTGAGCAGCTCAGCAGCCTGGGCTTTGTCTGTCTCTAATCCTGATGGCCTGATAAAAGGCAGTTATACCACCGTTTGTCTTAGGATAGAGGTTTATGTGTGGCTGGTGAAGTGGATAAGAAGGAAAGCCGTTCCCACACAAATGCTTTTAAAATTAATGTTAAATTCTTCTATTAAATATTGGCTTATACTTATGTGGATTCTCTTCGTCCCGCATATCTGAGAGAAAAAAATGTTTAATAATTAAATTTTGAAAGTATTCAGAATTTATCGTATTTTGTATAACTACATTTTTAAATGTTTTATAATGAAAATGCAATAAGTATCTTAAATATAAAAAAAAAATCTTTGAATACCAAATGCCTTTAAATAACAAATATTTTTGTTGTATTCCTCCCTCCGATGCCAGAGTTGCCTTAGTAACTGCAAGTCAGAGACACTAAAGGGAACCAGCTAAACGGGCCTCAGAGTGGAATGAAATACTAATACATTTTTAATATTGAGTAGAAAGCTTAAATTAAGTTTTATAAAGGATTTACACTCTGTGATCCTTATCTTTATTCTGCTACAGCATCACATATTCTGAATAAAGGGGAAGCTCAATATACTCCATCTTCTATATGCTACTGTATTCGGACCCGATTCTGCAAAATTTTACTTGCAAAAGTGCTGAAGATGACTTGAAATCAGAATGACCTCTGTTGGGGTTTAGCCAGCATTCAAAGAGAAGCTACCGGTGTCCTCTGCATCACAACCAGGTGCGCGTTATTAGCAAAACAGTGGGGTTTAGGACTCTGGTCAAGACCTATCACACCTAAAATGAAATAAACAGAAGGAAGTCCAGATCACTCCATCGCTATTAATTTTAGAGTATCGCAACAAAATGTGGGTTATTTTTTGATGTCTTTTTAAATGGCACAAAAGACTTGGACTTTGTGGACAGTTCCCCAACATTTCATTTCCCCAACCACAACATAGCTGTCTAACTGACCATATGTCCAGGATTTTCCTGTTGTTTTAGGAAATTAAATTCTCTTTTTTTTTTTTTTACTGTGACCCCCCAAAAAGGATTATGCCGTTTTAATACATCTTAATTACAAATAAATGAGCCCAAATGTTGTCATTTTCCTACTTTCCACATCCAAACCCAAAACTCTACCTCCATCTTCATCTAGAACCATCTAAACTTCTCTGTCCCGAAATAATATACAGACTTGCAGTCCTAGCAATGTCAAAAAATATCCTTATTAATTTTAAAATGCCCCTTTTTCAAAACCTGATCAGTAATCCCACCTAAGAGCAGTTGAAACTCTTTAGTGAGATCACATGTTAATCTCTGATAATCGTCACTAAAACTGTCTAATTATTCCAACTCATCATTCATTATGACGACTGAAAACTCCTTTATCAGCTCTCTTGACCTCTATAGTTTTATTATTCTTTAAATCATTTACAGCATGTCTCTTGCCATAGCCGAAATTGTAGTTAACCTTAGTGATACCATCAAACATTTTATCAAGTTCTTCATCCAAAACTTTGGGGAAGGTTGAGAGTAGTAGACAGAACTGAAAATGAAAATGTCCTCGGTGGTGGACCTTGTTCACCCAAAATTTGTTGTGAAAAAAACATTGTAAAATTAAGGTTATGTACAAATGATAAAGTAAGAATCGTCCTTTTTCCTGTAGAAGAATGTTGTTTTAGTTTCTGCATAAGAAGACAGTATTTTTAATGATATCCAATTAAACTCAATAAACCAATTAGCATTAACTCTCCGGGTAATTACAGCTCTGGGCCTGACAAAGATCATACTTCAACCAACATGCTAGCAGAGCTTAGAGACTAAATAAATGTGTGGTTTACCTCGCGAGGTCATCTCCCTGATGTTATTATCCCTGACAAAGGAGCCAGCGCTGCCAGAGCAGAGCAAGGTGGCAAACGCGCACACTTGTCTGACCGGGCTTTTGCCTGGCTTTCTTGAGAGGCAAGGTACAGCTCCTGGCCAAGCTCAGCACAACTCTGCACCGTTCCCGCCCTTCTTAACAAAAATGCGGGAGAAAAGCAATCTAGCCATGCAGAAATTAAAATAGGAAGTGCCAAGATGAAGCAATTTTACTTTGTATAGGCTGGAAAGGCTGGCAGAGCAGAAACGAAAGCCATCCATGCGTGGTGTACCTGGGGAGATGCTGCAACTGTGAAGCTCTTGTATCTGCTTTAGAAACGGTGAGCGATGCGGTTCCTGGGCTGTATTTCCCAGCACCGCTGTTCCTGTGCAAATATCTTACAGAAGAGCAGAAGACCAAGTCGAGATCTTTTGTGTTCGTTCAGAAAAAAAATCTGCAAAGTTTGTAATACCGTCTTAAAACATCTCAGAAAATGCTTGACGGTTGAACCACTATTGATTTCACTGAGACTGGTGAAATCTCAAACACAAGCATTTCCTTTAGATTTTATTTAGTTTAGATTTTGCAGAATCAGTCTCCTACTGATCCAAATATGTAAAATTTTATTAGGAAAAGACGAGGAAAATGAATGATCTCATTTTGATCCATTTTTTGGGGGTGGATGGAAACCCCGCAAGAATGATTTACTACACTACAATTCTTCCTGTCAATTTTAACAGATGTCTCAAAATGCAAAACTGAAAAAGGTGGTAGACATTTATTATTATGATGTATACAATAAATTTCTTTCTAATTTGGTTCTAAATCGGTCCTTGATTTAGTTACATTTCCCTAACTAGTTTACTTTTCCCTGGTACCTTCACTTGTTTGCATCAGGAAGCCTTAGGAAAAGAATTTGAGAAGAGATAATACGAATTCTGCTGTCGCACATTTAATACTGTGTCAGATTTGACAGTTAGAAAGCAACCCTATTTCCAGCATGGATCTTTCCATTGAATCTCCACTACAGGATTCGATTAAAGATTTTAGAAGTTACATTTGAACTTCAATGGTGAGCGCGTCCTATTTGGGAAAACAGAGAAGAGGTGAAGCGGTGCTCAGGCTCATGAACCTGAACGTCCAGGGCTAACTCCTGCTCCGAAACGCGGCGAGCACCGACTTCAAAGGCTGTCGCCTTTCCCCTGACTCCAGTGAGAGCCTCCCCAGGGGCACAACCTTTTGACGAGGAAAGGGGAATAAGTGCACCTAAGCACCTCCTGCCTGGGTCTCCTGCTGTTTCTCTTCGTGGCAGCTGGTACGAAATAAACACGAGAAGATGCAGATGGCCTTTGTAGGTAGGTGGGACAACTTGCAGGACTTGCTCAGACCAGGCAGTCCGAAGGGTGGGGGTTTGTATGCAAGGCGTGGGACCCACGCCTGGGTAGCCGCGACTCCAGCAAGCTTCTTTTTCAATTTCACAGCGCATATCCGAGATGTTGCTCCACGGATGTTGTGTATATAATCTTAATAGCGCACCAATTTAATCAGGCCTGCCACAGTACCTTAGCTATCGTTTAATTGACTGTGGCTTATATCTTGCATATTTAACAGTTATGTGATTTATCCGCTTAACCAAAACCAGACAAATATTAACAAATGTTATACTGTGAACTCCAATTAAATATGATGGTTTTATTTCTCTGTATTTTTTTATTGTACTAAATAAAGCTCACAAGCTGAGTCTGTATAGGAAAAGTGAAATGTTCCTAATTATACTTTTCAGTCTCACAAGGAAATCGAAGCATTGTTGCTGATACAGCTAAAAAAGATCTTATTATGTTCCGCTCATCCTTAGCACCAGGTCTTTTTCTAGTAGCAGGTGATCTTTTGATCTCCCCCTTTTTCCTCCAGGTTAACTGCATTCAGCATTTGTCCGAAAGGCTGCAACACGTCTCATGACATTTCATAAGCTTTATAAATTCCATTTTTCCCTTTACTTGTTTCCTCTGGTAGTTTTAAATCAGTTTATCTCTCCCACAGAGCAGAGGTCCTGACCTGACACGGACCTTTGACCGTCACAGTGCTAACACAAGAGCTCGCTTACCACATCCCAGTGCCTCGGAAACCCAAAGACAGCTGGCACTTACTCAGAATGGGAGGTTAGTAAAATTAACGATGTTGTACTGAAACGCGCAAGATAAATATTTGGATATGTTAGAAGAGCATATATACCCATAAACCTCATCCGTATGGACACACCACATGAGCGGGGGCTGAGCCGGAAAGGGAGAAGTAATACTGAGTGCCACAAAGTTGTTGCTTCCTCTCCGAAACCAGTTTGATTTGTTCCTCTCGCATTTCTATTTTCTATAATTGAGTTTTAAGATAAAAGGGAGGTCACTCTGCTTGTCCTTGGGCTTTCTGGAAAATTATTGAAAGTCAGAGATATGTGGAAGATACCATGACCTCTTCTGCACACCGCGTGCAGGGGCAGCCAGGTGAAACTCTTAACTCAATTTGTCATCTAGCTTATGACAAACATTCAAATTAAATAAAATATTTTAGGAATAATATCTATAAAATTAAATTCTCATATCAAATGCTAAGAAGAGATATATGTTATTTTAGCTAACATGTCAATTTGATCATTTTCAAGCAAATTAGTTAGGAAACAGCTGCATTTTTTGCGTAGGAAAAAAAATCCTCCAGGAATTTAGAGTTTATTTAAGGTCTTATAAAAGCAAGGAACACATAGCATGAATGATGTTTTGGTTGGTTTTTTTTTTTTTTTTTTTTCAGAAATTCACTCAATTTTCACCACTGGAGAAAAAAGAACTGGAATATCTGTAGGACAATCCCTATTTTAATTATAGCTCTATACAGGTTCAAGTTTGCTATTGCTGCCACAACGTTCATGTTTGCTGAAATGTTTTCTGGGTATCTGAAGGAAATTCCTGGATAATTATGTAACCTGGAGAAATTTAAGAGGGAGAATTTGCCACCTCCAAAATTAGATCGCTCTCAGGAAACATATCTGGAAAGACAAAAGATCATCCATTTGTAGTTTGATGGAGTAAATTTCAAGGTATTAGGTAACCGGTCTGACTCACTGCATTAGCTTGATTTGAAATTTCATGTTCCTGCCTTCCTGCACCATCTCTAGGTCTGTGCTGGGCCCAAGACAAGGAAATACCCTTTCAGGTTTGGATTTAGAACTGGGGAAGTGTGGCTACGGTCAGACTCTGCACAGCCCCATCCCAGCAGGGCCACGCTGAAAACTGGAATATCTGTTATTCAGCAGGGAACATGGACCTCGCATGGAAGGGTCACGTTTCATGTTCCTGGGGCTCCCTCACGTACTCATATATGAAGAGTGACACAGTTACCTGGATAGCAAGTAAGCTGCTTCCTAAAAGTTGTGAAATATCTGCAGCTAATGTTTCCAAACAAGTTTTGTAATTGTCAGCAGAGCAGAAGCCACTGATTCTCACCCAATAATCCATCCCAGTAGTTTGCATTTGTACCAGCAGACATACCCACATTTTATTTTAAGATTTTCACTCGTTGTACAGCTGCAGCATGTCTTACCTTAGGCCAGTCTTACCAAAAATGCAGTCTTCACTTTCATGAACACTCCTAGCGGTGTCAATGGGAAAGTGCATATGAGTAGGAATACAAAAACTGGTTCTTTGTTCTTAAATCTTGATTATTCTAGTGAAAACTAGCTTAACATGTAATAAAAGTGGTGCTATTAACACGTTAAGAGGATATTAATATTACTGGTGCAGTTGTTAAGATCCCCAAGGTTTTAACAGTTTTTCAACAATGGTGTTTTTTTTTCACCAAAAGAGTATAATTCAACACAATAGCTCGCCATTTACAAACAAGTTTTGCTTGTACGTGAGTAAGCATTTTCCATTTCCCTAAACACAGAAAAAAATCAGGCCTTGATGCTAGTAGGTAACCCCCTGGATTTGCTAAATGTAACAGCAGTTTTGCCATGGGCTTGAGTGAAAATAAATAAATAATCAGGATTTCAGTTCAGTCCTTACATGTCCATTCTGCTTTTCCTTCTTGGTTTTGTAATTAAGCATGCTCTAGCTTGCTCAGTACAGTTCATATTAGCTTACAAATAAATCTTTCCTTGGCGCTATCCTACAGAAATGGACTAATCGCAATTCAGAACATAAATTATGGGAGCATAAACAAGAGAGCTTCTCTTTTTCCCCCAACTTGTTCCATCTTCAAGTCTGACTTTGATTGGAGAGGGATTGCCAGTAGCGTTGGACAGTTTACAAGCTGTCCCCAAAATCCTGAATGATGTGTTTCTTGCTGAGTCTATGCCCCACAGGATCCGCCAAGCAGGCATCACACTAATCCAGTATTGAACTATTCAAGCATGTGGGAGTTCAAGCTGTCAAGAACTGTAAGAATCATGTGTAAGAAACCCGGCTTTTTCTCTCTTTTTCTTCCCCGGCTCATATATGTAACTACATTTATCACTGTGTTATGTGTTCACCTCACCACTGGCCTACCTTGATTTCTTGCTTTGAAGATGCCGCTATAATCAATCTGAACCAATCTAAACAATTCAAGGCATCTCATACGTTCACTTCAGAAAGAGCTTCTGTGACGGAAAGGCTTTTGCAATTCACACAAAACGTGGATGCCGGGGTAGGTAACTGAGCCAGGATAAACCTCAAAGCGCTCACAGACTTCCACCGAACCCCGAACAGCTCTCTCAACCTCTTTTCCCCCCTCCCTGCAAACACTCTCAGTACGGCCTCAGAAACCTGCGGTTAGTTCGACAACCAAGAACTTATGCAAACCATCAACAACCCAGTTTGCCCCCTGCTGAAGTTTAAAGACAGAGAGGAAGGAAGGGGCTGACCCAGTGCAGCGGGACTGCGCGGCTGCGTGGTGCTCCTGCTCTGGCTCCCTCTGTTGCTCAGCGGCTCGCAAACGAAACAGCGCCATTTCGTTCAAATACAAGGTTTGGCTCAGCTTTAAGGATAATATATAAAATTCGAGCCACTCTTCAGAATTGCCTTGGCACAGGTTTACTCCTGGGTGACGCACTGTCATTGACCCTGCATTCCTCAGAGAGGTCTTCAAGAAGGAAGAAAAAAGCCCTACATTTTTGGCCATGCTCAGTGTGGAGGTCCACTATTGCGTACCACCAAAAAAAGGGCTAAGAAAAGCAAACCAGGGCGGCAAACATTCCTCAGAGTTGGTACGTGACCCCGTGAATGGAAAAGATCCCAGTTTGAGCTCTCAGTAGCATAGTGGGCAATATCTATTTCAAGAAAATGTTTTTATCATTTATTATGTCATAAGCAAAAGAGTAAAATAAACTGTTTATTATCGTGTATAAAATGCTTTTGACCAGCCAACTGAAAAACTAATTTCATTTTCTCATTACGCTGCCTCAGGCATCCTTTAACGTCAATTTTTATTACAGACGAAGAAGGGAAATTAAAATGATCGGTTACAGTGGAAGAAAAAACGTTTGTTTCAGAATTTAAAAAAGTAAGACTAATAAGCACCGAAGCTGCTAATCATTCTTTGTAATTACCATTAATTTTGCAAGAAATGGAAGAGGGGTCCTAGGGATCTGTATTTTAATGCCCCAGAAGGAACTCTCCTGTGTGGAAGTATTAAGCTTTCTAAGAAAACTTGAAACAGTAAAGCCAGGAGTCTCTGCAGAGACTGCTCGGTCTCATTGCACTGGAATAGGAAAGTTAGTTATACAGATGCTCCCTGAAGGAGAATTAGAGGCATTTTTCTTGCTTCTAGGTGGAATTTATTGTTCTCCTTTGGGTACGATTAAACCAGCTTCACCAGCACAGTCACATGCCTCAGCATCTTTTATACTTCTGAAGTGCATCAGATTGCGATAGTTTTGCGCGCTTACCAAACAGGACAAGAAAATGCCCACAAGGGAGGTCACTCAGAACACCCTCGCCCCCCCAGTGGGTCATCACAGCCTTTTTTCTCCACAAAGGAGCCGTGCTAGAGCAATCCCAGACCGAAAGTAGGCTCTGCGGTGATCCCTGAAAGAAACACAGGAAAAAAATTAAAAAATAAATCTGCACCTACCAGTCGCCCAGTAACTCCCTTCGCACTGTGGCCTTTCACCAGGCGTGACGGCCTTTTGGAGGTATGAGGCCAGGAAATCAATAAGCAGCAAGACCGAAACAGTTGGCATAGTATTTACCGTTTTGTGATTTTTAAAATTTTTTTTCCTTGAAAGATTCAAAGAGTGCTATCGAGCTCATCACCATACAATGCCTGGCAGAGCCTACCGCAAAACATTTAATCATCTGGTTCTTGCAAGACCTTCCATGTGCTTCAGCTACGGGGGGCTGGCAGCAAGGAGGACCTTCACAGGTGTAATGTCAACTGCGCAATGACACCAAAATTGGCGTGCTTCTTACAGGGAGCTTCTACCATAAACTCTACCAAAGCAGCATGTTCCAACAAGACAATACCACCGCAAAACATTTCATAAGAAAAGAGAATGTCACATCTTTTTGTGTAACAATTTCATAGGCGTTTCCAACCCGATTCCCAGGCTACTCACAGACGTAGGAATTCAGGCTATTCGTTTTCCTGGGACAGCTTTAGGAGCCATCCTGTTTCCTTTCCTTCTTTTTCCCTTTTTTTTTTTCTCCTTTCCTTTTCCGTCATTTTCTTCCTTTTTGCAGAACTCCCTGGACTTCAGTGGGAATGCTGAGTTTCCAATGATGACAGAACACTACCTTAAATGAATGTCATTGCCTTCCATGGGAAAGACTCCAGGGAAGTATATGTATAAATACGTGAAGTTTTAATTCACCTACGTATTGAACAATCATCTTAAGATAGCGGAGCTGGTGATGGATGGAGGAACGAAGGCAGAAACGTGCGCTATGAATGCAGTCAGCTGCAGGTCATTTTCTGGGTTCTAACTATAGGGAATCAATCCTTACCCATCTGCAAAAATCAAATTAGAAACCTCTTAAACTCTGCTAAAAAGCTAATTCTCAGAGGGCATTTACTTTCAAAGCATCCTCCAGGGCAGTCCGTCCTGGGTCCCAAGAGAGATGGATTGCTGCGGCCGGTTCAGGCCTGATCCTCAGCTGTTGTATTTTGGTGGTTACTCTAATCCCTTCAGTAATTAGGCCAGCTGATATCTCTTCAGAATATGTTGTCTACATGCCTGTTTGCAATGATATATGCAGTGTCAAACATGAGACAAAAATTTTCTCGTTCAGATCTAAACCCTAAACAGGTGTTTTTCTCTTTTGTTTCCTGAAAATTGTTTAAATAGATTGAGGCATGTGCCTGAATGATCACCACCGGAAGCTAATTTACCATCTCTCTCCTTTCTGACTGACATGTTGATTTAGGACTGCGTGGCACATCAGTTATAACATGACTAAGCCCATCTTCATTGTTCTTTTATTTAAGTCTGCACATTATCTTTAGGTGTTTCTCTGCCAGGCTGACACTGAGATTGTGGCAAGTACTCTTCACTTTCAAGTTCTTCTGGCTTGTATCAGCCAAAATTAATGTTATTATTAAGCCGTTGAATCCTAACGTAATTCATCTTAAAAACAGGCAGCAGCAAACAGTTAACGTATAAGGATGATGAGCAAAGCTGGCTCTTAATATTCTCACAGGAACCCTCCCCTAGCTAACGGTATGCGATGCCGTTTCCTTGGACCGGTAAAACAATCTAGTCTTTCAGGACATAAAAGTAATATAACACGGGATTAGGGGTACAAGAGGTGCCAGAATAATATTGCCAGAAAGCGGGAAAGACAGTTAAAACAGAACGCGCTGTGTATACTGAAGTAAATACAATATTTTGAGCATACCTTCTGTTATGCTTGTGAATATTCTCAGGAGGATAAGGAGGCTTTATATCATAGATAATTAAATGCAGGCTCTTTACTATTATATCTGTTGTATTCCAGAGAGCAGTAGGTTATAGGGCAATAGACTGAAATTAGATTTTAGCAGAACATGTGTCCTGACCTTTCTTTTAAAGCAGATCTATTTACTTTATAATGCAGTTCATCTTGTAGGAACTGATGTACTCATAGCCCGTGTAAAGGTTAAGACATATGTGACTCCTAAACCTTCTTGCTTCTAACTCTGACATAATTCTCTTTGCTTATACCGTGCAAAGAGATATTTTGAATGGCCAGTGTTGAAAATAATCTTTTTTGTGGTGATGTTAATTTCAGCTATCCTAACGTTTATACACGCAGTGGAGCAAATGCATTTCTAAATTGCAAACCTAATGGGCCTGATCTTCTCAGCGTAAATCAGGGCAGCTCCACTGAATCAAACACTGAAGCCAGCGAAATTTCACTGATTTATATCTAGGTACCTAACTTGGAGCTTAAATGGATTAGAGCCAGATTTACATGATTGTAAGTGATAAGATCTTGGCCTCGTGTATTTTGATACATTATGGGCCAGATTGTGAAACCCTTATGTCAGTGGCACAACTTGCATGAGTAAGTGCTCGCTGATGTGACTGTGGGCTGCGCAATCTGGCTCTGCAGCACACGGATGTAAACAAGTAACCAAGAGAAAGTTATTAAGTGGCTTTGATGATCTCATAAATAAACACGTCATGACACTTAAGTAGCTTTAATGGTATCAGAACCGCAAGAAATATGTACAGTCCTATATTACACATGCCCTGTGTTGTGGTCTTTAAATATAATGGATGAGAGTTGCTTCAACTATATCATGCCACGATTCTGGATACCATTTGATTTGCAGAGAAAAAAATAGCATGAAATAGGACAAAGTTGCACTATGCAATGCAAATAGGAGGTTTTGCACATTCCTCACTACTCTTACTGCTGTTGTCTATTGATCACCCAGAATCTTTTTCCTTTGGCTTGTGATCTTGCTTTTTTCCCCTCTTGTTCTTATTTTCTCCTCCTTCATGTAATTTATTCTCCTAGCAAGACCTTCACACATCTTGAACACTACCTTTTTTTTGCGCTAGGCAAATTTGTCCGTTAATACTGCTAGTAATTGACCACTAATGCATATCATGGACATTATATGCGTGTGTGTTGGCGTGACCACTTCTCACAGACAGTAACACACATATACATATATTAACAAATTTTGATTCTCTGTACATCACATAGGCTAATTCACAAGAAACACAATCATAAATTGAAGTGAGACAGCATCCAAAGTCTTGAGGCAGTTTCTACGTAGCGGATCTCTCGAAATGCACGCCCACCTCTGGAGCCCCTGCTATGTCCTAGCAGAAAAATGCTTTGTGACGTGATGTCCTTCAGCCATTTGGGACCTGTACAAACACATTCCCATAACACATCGCTTGGCAGAAGGTGAGAGATTATTGAATTAGCTCATTGACCATGTCTGTAGCTTTTAACTACTAAACACTGTGGAAATTATCACAGCCAAACGTATAGGTCTTTCTCTACTCACAGTACCATGAACAAGAAACACAAAAGAAATGGAAGAAAATAACATTTTACTTTCAGACAAACGGTGCTTCCTTTTAGAGAAGTTACCTTTACATCTAGCCTGTTTGACCATAGATAATGATCAAAATTTGCAACATACAGGGATAATACTTGAACCTTCAGTTGGGTTGGGAGGAGGAAGTGAAGGTGGCACCTCAGCAACTTCTCAGACATGGCAGGAAGCAGAACAACAGAAGGCTTTTACAAAAGAAGCATCTAGAAACAAAAGAGCAACTAAGAGCTTAGCTAACAGAGCCTCCTGGAGATGCTGTGGGCTTCAAACCCATCCCACCCCAAAGCTGCTTGCTTCTTAGAATGTGTTTTTTGTCACGGACCAGGAAT
Organism: Vanellus vanellus; assembly: GCF_965231255.1. Lineage (NCBI taxonomy): Eukaryota > Metazoa > Chordata > Aves > Charadriiformes > Charadriidae > Vanellus > Vanellus vanellus. The sequence continues at coordinate 17,615,310 of NC_138917.1, forward strand.
CCCTCGCTTCCCGAGGAGCAGTACTCAGCTCGTAGCACATCCACCAGCAGCGGCACCTCGTGGGCCTGGAAATACAGTTCCCAAGGAGCGTCTCGACATTTATTCTGAAAAATGTGTTTCTGTTTAGGTCAAAGGGCGTTCCCAACAAAGTTAAAGTAATCTGAAGAAACCAAATAGAAAGGTAGAAATGTAAAATGTGTTGTGCACCTACACAGCAACACAAAATTCTACCTTAATCTTCTTAGAAATATAAAAAATGATATGCCTTAGAGAAAGATTATTTTTTTTTATTATTTTCCATGTGTTAGTTTTTATACTTCTTGCTATTGCCATTCCTCTCACTCATTGTATGGAATTCATATGAATTATAAATTCCAGTTTTACAAGCCATAGTAAAAAGAGCAATAAGTAGTAAAACTAGGAGGTTCCAAGGGGAGAGTCTGGACCAATAGCTCTGTGCTGACATGATATGATAAATATCGATTCACCTGGCTGTTAGGCCTTTCTGCTGGATTATCCCAAGTCTGTTTTTATTACTGTGTGCAGAGAGGCGCAGGGCTATACCACAGGTTTTAGCCCGGTTAGAGACCAGCAGCACGGCGGAGTCCCGGCCCTGCGAGAGGTGCGTGGGCAGCAGCCAACCCGGGAGCCTTCGGCACAACCCGCTCCTCCCAGCAAAGCTCACCCAGCGGTTTGCTGCTAAAGGCTTAAGAGACAAGACCAGAAAATTCTCCTTTTATAAAATGCAAGCCCAAATAGATAGCACCCAGGATCATCTAACTTGTGGTACCAAGTCCTACGTGCAGGGTACACTGGGAAAAGAAGGGCCCGGGAAGGGCGTTTGGCAGGAATATTTGCTCACTGGACTTTTTCTTTAAGGACCGTGGGGAGTAAAAGTTGATTTTAAAGGATGAGCCAGGGTAGGAGTTGCATTACTGTCTGCTCAGCTCTGTGGGGAACTGGACTCTCACCAGGTGCCCCAGTTCCTCTGATACTCCTGTCCTTCATCACACTTGCCTCTGTTTTACGGCCACCCACGTGGAGAAGCACATCTTGCTCATGGTGTTCAGGGAAGAGGAAAAAGAATTCCAGGTTTCTATGTGAGAACCAGACTTCAGAGAAGCCCTCATGTATTTTGATGGAGCAGCACTTGTTACCAGCAACAGTACCAGGAAAAAAAGGTCATGACGGCTAATAAATACAGCTGCAGCCTAACCGCTATCACATCTGCTGTGGAAATGGGACCTTGGAGGGCTGCAACCACTGGTGTTGCTGGTGGTACCAGGAAGGGCCGGAGAGGGGCCCTTGCAGTGACGAAGCAGCAGGGGGTTTCCCCTGCAGCATCCTCTGCGGGTACCCCGAGGCTCCAAGGTCTCTGGCGAGACCATAAACTCTGCCCCGCCACAATCAATGGGAGGCGAAATGGCAGAGAAGCTCCCTCTCTTTCCCCTCAAAGGGAAGCTTTCCCGCGCGAGGGATGCTCTGTCCTGGAGGGAAGAAACAGCTTTGCAAGGAGAAGGTCGGTACGATGGTTGGCGTATGCAGTCCGCTCACAGGAGTGAGAGGCAGGAACAGAACATACGGCACGCTGCGGTCTGCGCTCCCCGGCGCTGCTCCAGAGGCACCCATGAGATCGGCCCCGCCAGCACCAACGTACGCACCAACGGGCTGTGGGGATGCTCCTGCAGCCCCTGGCACGGGCGCCTCTCCCCTCCTTTCCCTGCTCTCCCCTTAAGTTTCTAAACCCTCACTCTTTCTCCTTTCTTTGGCAAACGCGTGTAAGGGCTGCATTACGCACAGGGAGATAAGGGGAATGGTGAATCACGAAAAACAGTAATTAATGCTGAAGTGCCGCGTGTGGCGCTTTTTTGAATACGTTGCATGAGATTAGTGTTTCAAATGGATATTTTTTTCCCCAAAAGGAGACTGGGCTTTCTCTTACAACTAAAATAAAAAGCACGCTATGAAGCAGCACCAAACCCACAAGCTTGGTAACCACACTCAGTAATGTAATTTCAAGTCCCACAAAAATTTACTTATTCTGGCAATCTCAAAAATCTGCAGAGCGGTTACCATCAGCATAATAAGGGATATCAGCGCTGATTTTAATGTGAGCCAAATGGCTTCTGCAATGTTCTTAGAGGAAAAGTAGATATATTATGGAAAAGGCCTTACATAATAACCTTTTTGTAAAGCTTGGATGGCAAGATGATTCTGTAAGACACTGAAGTCACATGTCATTAATCAGAAATGACAGTCTTTATTCATGTATATTTGACTGAAACTGCATAATTTTAGCCTCCAATAGCCCTGGATAAATGACCCTAAGCACAGCACTTTTTCAAATTGACAGTGATTGATGATGCACTGAAAAATTATGAACACAGAAGAAGTAAACATGAAAAATAGACAAACCCTTTAGTATCACACAGATTTCTTGTTTTCACTTTTCCAAATCTTTCCCTCTCATTTTTTATCTCTGTAACCTTGCACATCGTGTTTTAATCATTTTTATGCTACTGCATTTGTTACATTTTGCCTGCAGTGCCCCCACACTAAACCCTGAGCTTGCCGAAAGATTCATTCAGATAAATGGAATTGATTTCGTATTTTCCCATTCATGAAAAGAGTCTTTAAAGTTAGAAACTCTTTATGCGGTATGAAACTAAAGAAACTGATTACTTCTAGGAAGCAGTTATCTACATCCCTTGACAAAACTGCAAGGCACTTACTCACATGAGCAGCATCCCTCCCACAATGAGCGGGTAACCAGCCTCACTGGGGATGTGGCGGCAGCAGCAGCCCTCTAAGGTCCAAGTCCCTTTTATAAACACAAAACACCTGACTGACCATGGGATAAATAATGTAAACAACATTCTCTAAGTAATTAAAACCCCACCTTATTGATCTTCTTACAAACCACTATGTGCTCGTACTAATTGATGCAGTAGTAAAGAGAAACCAGCACCTAATTAACTTTTTTGTGCATAAACTATTCCTCATCTGTAACAGTAACTGCTGCTGGAATTAATTACCGACCCCACCTCAGACCTGGCACGGCTCTGGGTGTGCCTCGGCACCAGCTGATGCTCTGTAGGTGGAGAGGATGCAGGTAGGAGCCTGCACCTCCACCGGGGACAGCGTGACCAAGCACGCTGCGGTAGAGGGAGGTCACCTCTTTGCTGGGAGGGCTGGGTCGTCTCGCTGTGACCCCACCAGGACGGGACCAGCTGCAAGATGGGAGATGGGAGAAGGGCAAGCGCTGCCCTGCACCTATTCCCTCCACCCCCTGCAATCAGTCCCGCAGCCAGATGTGGTTTCTGATTTCAGATGGGCTTTGGGTGGTGCAGTCTGCAAAACAGATTTCATACCAGGAGCAAAACGGCTGAGCAAGAGGAGAGCCAGTGGCTTGCAAAGCTTAAAAACGTTTGGACTTATGTTGCAATTTATCTCCCTATGAAAAGCTTTAAGATCTGAAGATGAAACTAGAAATAGATGGCGGCCCTATTTTTTTCTCTCTTCAGATCAAGTATTGGCCGAGTATGAGCGTAGTCCAGAAATCACCATAGCCCTGCTGTTTTATTTTGCTACCAAGGCTGACGGTTGAGCTGATCCATCACGCAGTTTTATTTCCCTGTTGCAGTCAGCACGTCTGTGTGTGTGCAGTGGGTAGTCGTCCTAGCAACTGCAACGCAGTTCTAGGTGCTGCTTTTATCTGGAGCTATAAGACAACGCAAATCTCTTCTGCCTGTCAGGCTTAAATGAAAAGTTTTGGGGGTTTTATTCAGTCGTGGGATTTTTTTTAAGCCAAATGAGTCTTGATCTCAGCAAGTACTAGCAGTTGTTATGAAGGTAAAAATGAACCTTTAGAACTGTTTCCGTTGGTATTAATTCACTGTACTCCAAAGCTTTGAACTGATTGCGGGAGATTAAAATTCTGCATTCATTAAGAACACACTGGTGCATGTGCTGTTAGCCTGTACAAAACGAAAGGCTTTTATTGGCTCTTTTCTCTATCGTGAGAGTGACTTTCATATTGGATTAATAAGGCTAATATTGCCACTGCATTATCACTTTATGAAAATTTGCTAATGAGATTTGAAATCGCTTAATGAAAATACCCCAGTTCTTCCAAGCACCTACCCTGCCGGTCACCTGCTGAACGCTGGGCTGCACCGCCACTGTGGAAGCGGGGAGCGAGTACCCCGTGCCAGCAGAGACAAACTTTGATTTCCTCACACACTGCATCATGTAATGTCATTCCACATCAAGGTCCCCGGAGTTACACCGTGTCAGCCCAGCTTAGGGCTTCACACAGTGTAACAGAAGGCGACACGGTGTAATCCCAAGCAATAAGCTCTAAGGAGCCTTTTGCCTCATTAAAGCACTTGTGCAACAGGGCTGGGTGCCGCCGCGATCGATACTGCCAGTCTGCCCAGCCCCGCACCCCGCTTCGAGCGGGGTCAGCACAGGACCCCGCACCGGTCTCCGAACTGGGGTGGCCAGACCGTGCCGCGACCATCTGCCCCCAACAGTCCTGGGCAGAGGGAGCAGCTGGAGTACGGGGGGGTTTACCCTAGCACGGACCTGCTGGCACTTCCCATATCTCAGAGCAAAAGTAAAAGAAACCAACCCCAAACCAACAGCAACAAAAGTTATTCCCTGCTGTTTACGTTGAACAGCGTCCACTGTTGGGTCAAAAATGAATGGCGCTTTACCAGACATGTAGTTTTAAGCTCAGCTTGTCCCCCTCCGCTGTTCCTGCCCTGAGGAGGCACGGCGATGGTTTGGACACTTGCAGGGAGTAGCTGTGGTTGCTGACGTGCAAGTGGGAAGATCTCGGAGGCATGTGCCATCCAGGGACCCCCGGGAGCGCTCTGGGACTAGGAGAACAATCGTAATAGATATGCAGAGCAAGTCCACAGGTTTGTGACAGAGCCGTTAAGAGGGCCAGTTCTCACTTCTTACAGCACTTGCTGAAGGCCATCTGACTAGTCTGGAAAGCAATAAAGCTCCATTTTTCCCTCACTTCCAGCTGTCACAATTTTCTACTGGGCTGTGAAGACAAGAAGAAGGAAAGCTGGAAAAGCGTCGGTCGTAATTCTGCATTCCCTGGCACATTTCTCAGCCGTGGAATTATGCAACAGAGGAATCTGTCCTCGGGTGTCTGCTTTTCTCCTGCCATAAGTCATGGCTTGTAACGCTGCATTCAATACCCAGTGAAACAAAAAGAGCCCCTCTCTGTAGGAGGCGTTTGGGTCGAGGTTAGCTGCGCGAAGGGCTCGGCGCAGGGAGCAGTGCGCTGTGCTCCAGGGAGCGCTGAATGCCAGTGTTTATCCAGCAGGAATCTGGAGCATCTGAATTTCCCTTTTGTTTGTTGTTTTTTTTTTTTTTCTTTTCTTTTTTCTTTACTGTCTTTTCATCCAAGTGAAAAGCTTACGGGGAAGAGCCACTGTGCAGTTTAAAAACAGATTAGCGAGCAGATGTTCATCTAATCCAAGCAGCCACCATGAATTTTTGTTTATTATTAGATCGCGTTTAGGCCACAAGAAAGATGAGGCTGCTACTAGAGCGTGCATGTGTGTGTTGCTCTTCAGGGCCATCCTACTGCAGGTTTTCATGCAGATTTGCACCAGCTGAGATTCACCAACAGTACAGAGACATCTGATGTCCAGCTGTGGGCCATTAGGACTCATTTTCAAGCTTATAGCCCAGATTATTTTCCATTTACTCTTTGGTTTCTTTTCACTTCTCCACAGGTTGGTATTATTTCACATCACATCTGGGGAACGTGTACACCTTGATTTGAGCCCTTTGCCAAAGGCAGGTGGATCTGCTGGTTATGTCACTACTTAGTCAATCCCCAGCACAAAAGGCATAAGCAAAGTTACACGAATCAATGTTAATAAAATATTAAAACAAGGACTCCCCAACAGTCTACATGTATTGATCAGACAAGGAAAACCACAGAAACGAGCAAAAACCCCAGCCCCTGAGCCAACTTCCAACGTGGCAATTGAGGGACTCGAAGCTCCTCATTCTCATTCACACAGAGGTTACTGAGGCATCGCTCTGGCAACATAAAGATACCTCAAAGGGGATATAAATATTCAAACCTTAAGGTCCATTTATATTGCTGGAGGGGGGGTAAATGGCCTTAGGGTAAATGAGAATTAAGGTAATAGATTTTAAGGCCAGAAGGGATCACTGTGATTACCTAGTCTGACCAGAGTTTTGCTCAATAATTCATTTATTGAGCTGATGTCTTCTGGTAGCAGGAGTGCATCTCAGTACCCCACGTGTTTACTGCACAGCGAGCCGTAAGGACATTCTGCAATGAGTGTGCCAAGGCTGCGAAGCGCGCTTGTGGTACCCTGACATCCCAGTTGTAAGAGCTGGGTCCCTTGTGTTTGGGCCAGGCCCCGCCAGGCTGGCAGCGCTCAGGCTAATCGTACTGCTCCAGCGTTTGGGGTGGGCTGCAGTGACAGAAAGAGCGGTCAGGACAGCCATCCCGGGAAAGTACTCGAGAAGAACTCTTTCTTCAACCCTTAAGGCAACTGACTTTACACGTGTGCAGAAGTCACAGCCTGACACCAGACACCATATTTATATTAATGCCGTCGTTCTGCTGCTGGTGGTCACATTCACTGGTGGAAAGAAACATGGTGCTGAGAAACACGGCTCCGGCAAAAAGTGAGGAGGCGGGAAGACTTCAGCTCTGTGGGGGAGGCGTTAGTTGCAGCCTGAAACGTGAGAGGATGCAGGCCCTGACCTTGGGGCTCATCTCCTCTCCTGCCGGCACAGACCTTCGTACGCACACTGCTGGATCGAGCTCTTTGTGCTCTAGATGACCTACTTGTAAAAAAATTGGGTTCAAAAGTAGGCCCTTGCAGAAAAACAGATGCTGCAAGTGAGCTGAGCAATCTTGGGTAATTAAATTGTAATAAAAAAATTGCTTCATTCATTAACTATGGTAATTAACGAAAAAGCAATAGGACACCTGCTATTTTCATTATAACTGCCCCAATATAATCCAGGGTGCAATCTCCATGTGGAACAGGTCATTTAGATTTAACATGGCTCCAGATTATTGTATTAAACAGCTCATAAATATCCTCACTTTTTATTTCCAATCACTGCTTTCAACAGAGTTTGACCAAAGATGAATCTTTAGCCCAGGATTTATAACAAACAGCATTTCACCAGATTTCTAAGAGTATTCTCATCTTCTTTTGCCCATTCCTCTAGGCCCTGTCTAGCATGAAATGTAGTCTTTATAGATCTCTCAAAGTTCCGTGGGTGTTGCCTCCTATTTTCTTTATTTGTTATTTAAATGTGATAATGTACTATCTTACTGTTAATTTTTATTTCTTACAATGTGCCAATACATGAAAGTGTCTCCTGCAGAGTACAGTCTGACAGGCAAACGTACCGGAGATGCAAAAGAGGAGTTTATTTCTCAGTAGAAGGCTTCTTTTTTTTTTTTTTTTTTTTTTTTTCACATCCTGCAGAAGAAGGATTTATTGTCTAACTGTATGGATGTCAACGCTGAGCCAATTCCACGTCCCAGTCTGACAGGGTTCTTACTGTAATGATGTATTTACCCAAATAACAATCATTGCGGCAACTGGTTGCAAGGATCCAACCAAACACATTTCTCCCGGTTTTAATTTAAGTAGTAATGGACTAGTAATAAGTAACAAGAAAAAGAAACAAGAGGAATTCCTATCAAGTGGCAATTTCAGTGGCTTTTCTACTGTCAAAACTACCCCAAAGCTCCTAAGTCGTGTCTTGAGAATTTTAGCTAAGCTGCTTCTTGGCTGTGTTTTGTGAGGGCTCTGCTTATTTTCAGTTTCAGCTGTACAACTTGTACAGCACATTGAATGATTTAACCAAGCAGATTTAGAGTTCAGTAGACAGTGTTCTTTGTTAGATTTTAGTCACATACCAAATTCAATAGACTCTCTGCTGCAGGCGTACGTCAAAATGCCAGGAAGGCATGAGACATTGTTGAATATGTTGGAGTTTATTGTTTAGAAAAAATTAAACTCGGTCTCTCATTCAATCTTTAATTAAATAGTCATACTCTAAAGCTCAAGGGACAAAGGAAAAGCGAGAATAAAGACAGTTGTTCTGTAAAATACAACAGATATTTCTTTATATCTGTATTGAACAAGTCAGTATATGTCATCTTCTCTGAAAATAAATACAAGTATTTTGAGTAAATGTGTTCCAAGCAATGAATTACCATCACTACTGCTAGCTATTGCCTACGTAAGATCATTAACGAACAGACAGCTTTTCTGCATAAATAGAGCTGTGTTTGTTTCCTAATAAGAACTGCCATCATATTCTCTGCTGGTGAGTTTTGGAAAACAAGCCTTAGATCTCTCTGTAAAGACCTCACACAAAAACTGAACAGCCATATGTGATAGCTAGCTAAAAAACAAGTCATTTCTCTGCTCCCTGTCGGCACATTTGTCCTTAAGTATGAACACGGAGCAGACTGTACGTTAGATCCTAGGCACCAGCACCAGCACTAAATCGCCTAAGCCCCGAGAACCGCCAGGAGCCTGCCCAGCCTCCCGTTTCAAGCAACCCTTTCAAAGGCCGCTATTAGCGGTCTGACCACAAACCCGCCCAACTGGATTCGGAGTGGGAACGCTTGAAAAGTGCTCATAGTGTGGAGAACCACACCGCAGAAAACCAGCAGCCCTTGACTAAGTCACCCCTGCGATGCCGGAGGGCTCTGCCCTCTCCAGGGGTGCCCGTGGGAAGCGTGCTGCTCGCCAGCGGAATTTTTGCTGCATTTTGTTAAGCCGTGGAAGCAAGATTTTCATTTCATGCCATCCATGGGGCAGCGTCCTTACCACTCGGTGCCCTGTTTGCCCGGACAATAAAGCATGTCAACAACCTACATCAAAAATAACGATGGTTTTGGCTGCTTTCCGGCACTGACTGTATGATCGTCAAAATAACTAACAGAAAAGGTAAATCTCTCTTACCCTGGTAAATGCTAAACTGTGCGACAGAAATCCTTTATTCCTGCAAATGTAACGAGAATGGGAAATGGTACAAATTCTAAACGATTTAATTGCAATCTTTAAATGGTAAACCTGTGTTCCTCCTTGCAGACCTTATTCGCTGTGACTTGCAGCAAATCAATCAGTAGCTCTTTAAAGTGAGCTTCTTAATATTCATATTCTTAATTACCTATTTAACGTAGCTAGTGAAAGTTCATTATTCCTCTTCACTCCAAACGTTTTAAAATGCAAACTGAAGTTTTAGAGGGTTATGACCAAAATATGCACTATTTTCTTACACTGAATTGTGAAGGTCAGGAAAGTCATCCGATTAGCGGTGATCAAAGAGCAGCCACTTACAGGCAGGAGCCTCCATCTGTTCCCGTTGAAACGGAGAGTTACTCGGACAGGTCGGCAGAGCAGGGGTAAGTCAAAGCCAAGTGGTACTCAATTTTAATAACATTTGAAAAATAAAATAAGAGAAAACTCATAATTTACTTACAGTTTGGTTAAAAAAGAAAATTAGCAGTTACTGTTCAGTGCTCACCAATTGGGCTTAACGCTTGGAAGAGACTAACAACTCAATGCAGTAAATTTTCCCATTTGCTTAGCCTCCTATTTTCACAGATTTTGCCTATAGATTTGTTCATGAAACTCAGCTTTGCCTTCCCCATTCTGAAACTTCCCGAAGCCGGAGTAACCTTTGCAGTGGTTTTAAAATTAGTCCTTTAAACATAAGACCTAAAAATAGGCATAGCGAAGGTTTACCCAGCCCGTTCTCCAGTGTCCAAACCCAGCTGCTGTGGGACGAGGGCAAGCACAAGACACGCACAACACGGTAGGCTCCCAGCTTGCCTTCCAGGCTCCAGCATGTTTTATCTAGGGGCCTTCCCGAGCCGGAAATGGTGTCTCGGTGTTGCACAAACCTGAATGGGTTTTCCTTGATCCCTGTGACCTGCCCATCCTTTGAACCCGCAGAAACGTTCAGCAGCCTGACAGAGGGGGGGTCGGACCGTTTGGTTACACCTTCTGCGAGAGCCACGGGATGGCCGGTACGGGTGCTTTGCAGACAAGGAGGGCAGGATTTGACCCTTTTCATGAATACGTCAGAGCATGTCTTCGGCTGAGAGTACAGTAGCTATGTGGCAGTTGTGTTCTTTTTTTTTTTTTTTTTTAAAGCAGAAGTTAACTTTTTTATTTAGCTGAACAGGCTTGAAGTAAAATCTACTGACTTTCATTTTCAAACTACAATAGCCAATAATCACTTACAATCCAGGTGCCGGGGAGGTGTGCAAGTACCTTTTAAAATGTAAAATAACACCATTCTGTGTCAAATAGAAAGGAAATCATTTTCAGTCTAAAAGCAGTTGGAAAATTCATGATGTGTACTCATTAAAAGTGCCTTCAAGATATCAAGACAGGCTTTCTCTATAAACGCAAGATGAATAAAAATGGTAAGTAGCAGCTATGATGTACAAAACACTTCAATGAACACTGTTGTTTTTCGTTTATGCTGCTGGGTTGTTTTTTTTAAGCAAACCTGTATTGCTTTAAAGAGCTGTGTATGGACCAAAAGTGGGAAAAGGAGTAGGGAAGAGAATCTAATCCCACCGCTCTGTGAAGACAAAAACCCCAGCAATGCTGATTTTGCTTTGCGACCAAATATCGGGACGGTGGAGGCAGCACCTTTTTTGGTAATGACTACCTGCTTAATTGCCTAGATGTGGAAGGCGAGACGCTGCACTCACGTCAATCAAATCATACTTCAAGGGGAAACAGTATCAAGTCTTCCAAAAACCAACTACATCCCAAATTTTCGCCAAGCTCAGTATTGCTCACCATCATTCACGCAGTGCTGCAAAGCCAAACAGGATTGCACGGGGCTCTGAGTGAAAACGGCCTTCACCTCACTTACAGCCGGCATTTAAGCACAGCTCTGATTTATAGTAATTCTTTTATTTAATAAAAGTATTGAAGCTGCTCTGTCAAGATTTGGTCCAGTAGCACCAAAGCCATTGCGAGCTTTACAATTGATTTCAAGAAGTGATGGCTAAAACCCCACTGGCACGAAACTAAAACCATAGGACGGAAATGCTATATATGGTACTGTAATGGGTTAATGAATCTTTATTCAAGTGCTGTTTAATCCACAGAGGAATCATCTATCTACTCTGCTCCAAGGACTCAGTTTCTTTCAGTACCTGACCAGAAAATGTGTCGCAGCGATATTTGCCCTGAGCTGCCGACGATCACGTTTCCACGTAGGAAACCCAGGAGGATGTTTTAAAGAAACAGATGCAGTTATCAGCACTTAAACATCCCAGACTTTAATTAATCACCAAGAATAATAGCAACCTGGATCAGCTTTTCATAAAGTCCCCTATTTAATCTGCTGCTTCAGTTTTAACAAAAACCTCTCTAACAAACTTTTCTTCTCCCTTCGCTTTCGTAGAGTGAAATCCTTAACAGAACCAAAAAAAACTAAAATAAAAGTGAAACATAAATCCTCTGGGAATTCTCATTATTTCTGTTTCCAAGGTTGGAGAAAGATGAGATGGATTATGAGCAGTTACAGGCTTTTCTACTGTTCTTAAATCTTAATTATGTTTCCTACTCAGGAACATACTTCATAAGGAGCTTAACTTTAAGCACGTGCTTAAGAGTCATTGAATCCAAGAGGAACAAGGTAGAGTCAGGACGCTGGCAACCAGAAACAGTGTCTTAGCAGGCCACAGATATCATTAGCTTATCTCCAGGCTCAAAGGGCAGCAGAGGACATTGGTGCCTGGGGGAGACTTAGACTCGTTTGATTTGATCGGGGCTTTCATTAGTGTTTATAATTTTTCTGTAATTAAAATCTTTGACATTTAAGCAGATTTTTACTTCTAACCACATTCCAAATCAGTGTCACCTGAGTGTCACTAGGCCGGAACCCATGCTTTTGGCCTGTAGAGTAAGGGCCGAAGTACGATTAGGGGTCAGTGTCCCATACTCAGTCCCAGTCCCAACGTCCGTCACAAACCCATCCAGCTGAACATGCCTTTAGTAACTCTCTTCTTCCCACTAACCAAACGGCGCCGCCAGGGAGGGTGGCAGTGAGCCCCCTGGAACTGCTTTCTTTTTGTAGGTAAACACCTACAAATTAGGTGTTTCCTAAATCCTATCAATTACACCGCATCCCACCTTTCTCCTCACTGCCTTGTTGCCATTATTTTTCAGAAGCGTAGAGAGGCCACTGGACAGATCCGTGCCACACTGCAGTATCTACCATCCCAAGAACAACCTATCCTTGACCCCAGGACGTTGCAATTGAAAAGCTAATGCTTTGCTCAAGAGGAACAGAAAAACGTCAAACAATCCGCATTTTCAAAAGTGCAGGATTACAGCCTGGAAAGCATCTCTCTCCTGTCCCTCCTTCTCCTCCCCAGGCTTTTAATCTTACAGGGGAGATGCAACATTTTCTGCATGGCCATTACACTAGTCCTTGCCAATAGAGTCGTTTTGGCTGTAGCTCTGCATCCTCTAGTGAAGGTGTTTGAAGGCAAAAAAAAATCACCGCCTATCGCTTGTTTCTTTCTGCTTCTCTGTGGGCACCGCTGCGGGGTTCTCAGCTCGCACACTGTCCAGTCCTTTGCCACCAGTCTCCGCTGGGGCTGCCGGCAGTGCCTGTGGCCCATGCCCACTCCGCAGCGGCCACCGCAGTGGCCTGGAGGCCACCAGCACCCTCGAGCACCGGCACAGCAGCCGTAGCTTTCCAGTTCAGACAAGTTTGTCTTTCCTGTAACGCCCTGCTCAGGCAGGACCTACAGGAGCACCTTAAATCGGCAGCGCAGAGCTTGAAATGACCTCCCACACAGCAGGTGCAGCTCTAAGGGCCTTCCTATTTCCCCAGGCCTGAAGGAGCCAGCGGTCGCAATGCCCTTAACCCAGAGCGGGGCCAGCAGGAGCCCACAGGCCACGTTTCACAGGGAGGGTTCCCTCATCTCTCGGCCACTTCCTACGATGATTCTGAAAGCCACTTTACCATGGGCGTTGCCTGGCGGGGACCTGCTAGCGGCTGAGAAGAGGCTTCGGGGACTAATGGTGTGGCCTCAAGGCGGCGTGAAAATGAGAGCGCTGCCGCAGCGGTAACAAACAGAAGGGAACATTTACCCTCCAGACAGTAGCTTTGGTAGTGCCTGTACGTGTCCTGCGGCCTGCAGGGACTCTGAAGCCTGTCACGTTATTCCCACTTGAATATTATGAGCGACAAATACCATTCTGGGGGAATTTTTGCTGCACATAAAAGCTCATGCAGTCCATAATTTTGAGAGAAAAAATTCTTCATTTTTTTGGTAGCCGAAATCTATTTTATTTCTTCTTTGTAGGGTTTCTTGACTTATTCAACTTTTATTTGCCCGTGTTCTCTGTCGAGATGGTACCATGTGAAATGCTTCTGGTTTGCTGAACCAGAAGCTGATACAGAGTGCTCGTGTACCCTTGCATTGCCTGGGCTCCCGGTTGTTGGCTGGAGACCTGGGTAATTAAAACCATGATGCTTCCTCATACGAATGCTTATTTGGAGTCTCTGCTCCAAGTACGGCAGCAACTGCTCTTTGTTAGGGTTTCTTAAGGGTGCAAATTATCCCAGAATAGGTAGTATATGTAGTCTAGCCCAAGATACATGGGTGAGAAGATAAGCAGTCATTGCCTTTTCCCAAGATTACTTCCACTTCATGCCTTTCCCAGCAGAGGGAAGTCCCCACCCTCCTACCTGGCAGCACCCGAAATTGCCCGGCGTGAGGGCCATGGCCCTGGCACGGACAGGCTCGCACAAGAACTGTGTAACGCTCCAGAGAGGTGACCTTCCTCCGCTGCTCAGGTTCCTCTTATCTCAGTCCATCTGTTTGTTTGGTCCTCTTGTGCTCCCGGCTCCCTCGGAATGGCCCTGGAGAACGGAGAGTTACTACCTGAGATAAAAAAGATAAGGCCAACAGTCTTGCCAGCTGGGACGGAAAGGACCTGGAATCCACCTTTACTAAACTGCTATGTTAGCCAAAACTCATGTTCAGTTAGGAATACTACAAGTATTTTGCATTTTTTACAAATAAGGCACCTCATACTGTTAACAGCTATTACCAAGTATAATTGCACTGTAGTTCTAGAAAAGAAAATGTAATATAATACTTACACTTTCCAATTGCACAATAGTAATTGTGAATAATTATACAGAACCTCAGGCTTTTTTATGGCTATTTCTAACACTGAGTTTGTGTACACTATATAAACACCATCTGTAGAAAATGTAAGACAACTTCTGTTTGAGCACAGATACACAAAACTGTATCATCAACTATTCAGCGAGCATCCAGTTAAACAGCTATTGTCTGTATCTGCCTCTAAACCATTAATTCAGCAACTTACCCTTTTGGATTCACACTCCTGCTCCATTGCATCCCAGCTTACGTGCCTCCAGCACTTTCTCTTTATTGCAGGAGCATTTAGGCACATGCCCTGAATCCCCGCCTCCGCCTCCGTCCAATCCTCCCTGGGCTCCCTCGGGCGCACGTACCACCGCGTCCTGCCCCAACCCCTCCGTCCGTGGCTGTGATTATGCACCAGCCATTGACACGGAGCAGCGGCTTCCAAATTCGCGCCGTGAAAAGTTTTTGAGGTGTTTCAGCAGAAGGCTGCCAGTTGCAAATACCAAAGCGGGGGCTTCCCCCTCTGCAGAGGCCCCTTTTTAAGTATAAAGTACAAACAATGAAAATGAAAAGCAATAAAAAAGAGAGATCTGGGCTTTGAATGCTTCTTAGGGTCAAGCACTAAACCCTCTTTTGACAGCTACACAACCCTCACTTGTTCTCCTCAAGAGAATTTGACCTCAAGTAAGGAACTGAACAAAGTGTGTATTTTGTCTACAGAGGACAAATGCGTTGTTCTAAAGCAACAAACAAACTTCAGATAAAATATACAGATAAGCACAGAAAAAAAAAAAAAAACAAAACGCTCCCAGAAATGAAACCCCACTATAATTCATGCAAATTTAAAAAAAAAAAGGAACAAAGTATTTCTGATTTCATTGACTTTGTGTTGTATGGCAGAAGGTTAATCAAACTAAAGTGTTACATTTCTCCTCTGTTATTGATTAACCAAAGTCAAATAACATTATCATTTTGCTTAATGCATTTAAATCATGAATATTTTCCCAGATGCTCTGCAGAGTCACTTTGCAGACTTCCGTGGAAGTTGTTTACATGCTGAAGCATTGAGCCTGGATAGAAACACTTTGCTGCGATAGCAACACATACCCAACAGTTTTCATTTTCTCAATTCAGGAGGAAAATTGCCGTTCCTCCCTCTCCTTCAAATTCTCTCTCTTTCTGCAAGAATTATTCCTGCATCATTTGAAAAAATGACAAGCGTGCTCATAACGGCTGCATTCTTGCGCCCATCCTCTGCTGAGCCCTGACCCAAAGTCCCCTGGAATCGCTGGCATTGTTTCTACTGCCTTCACGACCTCTTGCTCAGCCCTGAGTACACCGCAAAGATGGGTTCAATTTTTGATAGGCGCGGTGCTCAGTGGAGTTGCTTACATGGAGAATTTGGCCTAATGGCACAGAAGCGATGTCCTGCCCTACTAAAGCAACCGCAGTGACACAACCCATCGCGACAGGGCTGAGGAGACGCAGTGGCCCATGACCGGCTGACATTCCCTCCCTTTGAAATTATCGGTTTCATCTTGCGTTGACCTTTAACGCTGATACGACGTGAAATGAGAGGAGGACGGCGCCTGCGCCGACGGCCTGGCAGCGGCTGCCCGCCCTGCCCATCAGCTGGGCTGCGGCACCGGGCCCGGCACCCCCTCCCAGCGGGGGTCTGCCCGTTCGGCTGCTCAACTGGCAGAGCTGCAGAATCATCTACCCATTCATTTTTGCTAATCAGTAGCTTTGAAAACGGAAAGAAATAATCAGAACAAACTCGGCCCCGGGTTTAAAGCCAAGCATGGCTTCAGCAGGCTTCAACAGTAGTGCTTGTGAGAATATTACATTTTTATTACTATTTTTGTTCAAAGATGTTTAATTTGTGCAAGTCTGCTAGCAAGCTCCAGCCGTTTTCTGAAGTGAAGGATAAGGATTTCATTTGCATTGGGATTAAAAAAAAAAAAAAAAAAAAAAAAAGGAAGAAAAAAAGAAAGGCCGCTCATTCCTTACAGAAACACAAGTATCTCGAGATTGACACTTGGAATTACGTGTATTCCACCAGGAGCTCAAGATCTGCCGTAATACGCTATATCTGCTGTAAATGACCAAAACACTTATAGATTTACCTGCCACAATATTATAAGGCAGAAAGCCTGTTTCTACAAGGATAATTATCACTAGCTTCATCTAGATTCTGCCAGCGCCACAGTATGCTAAGCAGTAACCAAATCCTTCGGCAGCCCACGCGGCAAAGCACCTAGAATATTACCCAAAAAGTCCCCAAACGCACGCCTCATTTTTACACGTATTTTAGACATCTTCCACATAAAATTAAGTGCGCGCATCTGGACTTCTCTTTATTTAAGCAAATACGTGTCATGTATTTGGACTACTTATCCACCTCCTTGTGATGATGAGGAAGAGGAGGAGGGTCTGGAAGAGGAGAAGCTCTGCAGGAGGAACTCTCCATAGGTGGTGAGCAGGTAGGAGCAGGGCACCAGAGCTGGCGTGGGGCAGGTAAGTCCTGGCTGCTACTGGGATTAGCGGAGCAGAGAGAAACGTGGAAAGAGACAATAGGAAAAGCGAGAAGAAGCTGGGAGGAACGGGGAATACGATTTGGTTGATGCCATAGCGCAGCTCCACGGCTGTTTGGCCGCGTCTCACTGAAGGCAATAGCAAAACGCTGACTACGCTGTGGGGTAAGGGCACACAGGGAAATGCGCTCCGGTGGCAAGGATGGCGCACATACATGGCTTGCTCACTGCTACCGACTTACGTACCCACAGGCACACGCATACACGGGTGCAGCGGCGAGAATCCCCTGATCAACAGCTGACAAGGCAGAATTTTCAAAAGTGACCTGTGATTTTCAGCACTTCCAAAATTAGGAACACCTATAACCACCAGTGAGAAAAGTATGACACATGGGCTTTATTATTTACGAGCTTTATGCTAATGCAATGTGTATGTTTATTATCAGTACGCTATGGGATATAGCATTAAAAATAAACCAGCCTGCAGTAACCGTACCCTTTAGGTTTTACAAATATTGCCAGTAGGTATCATGGTGCTTTGCCTGCCTGCATTTACTTCTGTTTTGTCAATACAAATATTTGGAGAAGGCATCTGCTCAATCAAGAGCCGTGACTGCTGATCCAGGGACAGCTTTTCAGACCTGTGCGCAGCAGAAACCCATCTGAATGACTGAGTACACCAATCACGGGTCACCTGGTTAATTCTTTCCACATTTATGATGATGCACAGTCACTGAACCAGCATAAAGGTTAGATACCTGTACTTGAAAATCAGACCTGTGACTTGTTTAGAATAGAATTTAATAAAAGGAAATGCAGGATAGGTAAGTTAGGTTATGTTGCTTTTAGGTTCTGATTATTTTTATTATCACTACTTGCAATTGTTTGGAAAACAAATACAATGTTTTGCAATTAGACCCCTGATCTATGAAAGCACTCGAGCAACTGTATAACGAAACATACGAGAAGTCACTTTAATGAAATTACTACTTATATACGTGAATTATCCACTCATTTTAAGTGATTTGCTGGATCAAAGCCTTTCTGTTTCAATTAGAGCAGCAGAGTTAAAGTAACGTAACAACTCCAGATCGGAGAAAATAACAGACCAAGGGTGGCTGTATCCATAAAGATATTCCCAGAGGGGAAAAAGAATAACTGATACCTGTGGGGAGTGCCCATACAGCTACACCACATCAAGTATAATCATCAGTTCAACTTTTTTTTACCTAAAAGATTCAATTATATTCCATTTCAAACCTCGTAAGAAAACCGCACTACTTTGGCTTGTGTAGGGGCCGAAGATGTTAACGCTCCGAGAATTTGGACAAACCCCACTATTTAAAATACCACTTCTTTTTTTTTCCCCGAGATAAACAGAGTACATTATAAATCTCCGGCGTAGCCTATTGAAGCGTCAGAACAGCCCGTTCAAAGCAATACATTCTCTTCTGCAAGATTTTAGTATTATAATCGAAAATTCTCTCCCTCAGATGCACCTGAGAAGCATTAGCTTCTTGGTGACTTTAAGAACCAAATCCTTTAATACAAACCTAGCTTTTCCCACAGGCGCTTGAAAATATTTAGCATTTTTTCAGCCGCATGCCATTTTCATAATAAAGTAGCTCACTCGGCTACCTGACACCACAGACAAAGACAGGGAATAAGCAGCTCCTGCCAACTTAGGCAGAGCACCATCCCGGCCCCCGGTTACATACGTAAGTAGGCTTTTAAACATCCAGCTGCTGCAAGCAGCCAAGCAATTTACGTATTACACGTTATGCCCATGCACTTTATTGACTAGTTGTAGCATATGTATTTTATTCCGTAACGTCCAGACACAACTGCGGTATACCCGATGTCTTTCAGTCAACCTTACCGGAGGGTACAAGAGACCTTAAATTTCTCTACCATTTCAATTCTACCCCTGCGACCACTTTTAGGATACCGAAGCAGCCCTTTGCTACTCTAAACCCAATCTGGATGCCTAATTTTAATTTCTGTGCTTTAAGGGCCGGAAACCGGAATTTACTTAATATAACGTCCCTTCTGCTGGGAAGTAGATTCCTCCACACAAACCCACGCCCCTTCGCAAACGGCTCCGGCTCGTCACCGCTGCCGCTGCTGCCTACTTTTCGTCAACGGTTCATTTCAGTTTCACTGGCAACCCCCTCAGAAGAGTACGGGAACGAGGTACGTTTTGTTCCGTGCCAAAATACTCACTCCAGTCTATCAAACCCGAAACGTTCCCATTTAACTACATCTCTGGCCCTTTGAAGGGCATCGATTTAAAACTACAGCGTATTTTGGTACACGGAGCCCTGCAACGATCCTGGTTTGCTTCCACCCGCTTAGCCTGTGAATGCAGGCTAATACTGCGTGTTCCTGTGGCAGCAAAACCTCAAGTGTACCAGGAGACTCCAGTGATAGATTACATGTACATGCTGTGTCATATCCAATTAACTCAAATTGACTGTGTACTGCATTATGCTGTTAGTGCATGGAAGATCAATAAATATGGAGAAAATCCAACGAGGCGCTCTCCATTCCCATCCAATTCTAGTAGGTCTGAGACAGATCATGCTCCTGTGATGTGTGCGCTGCTGCTGAAGAGGGCAGGTGGTGCATAGACACCATTCAAACTTGGCCTATTCAATCTAAACTCCTCTAACTCGCCATTCATGCATAGCAAAACACCATCTGGTCCTATTTTGCCTCCAGCAATCACAGCTGACCAAAAACGATAATAACAGCTGTTGCAAAACAAAAGCCAAACAAAGGGGGGAGGGAAAGGTTAGAATGAAGTCCAGTGCTGCAAAATACTCCATGAAGTGAGAAATGGAAAAGGAGCCATTCAAATAGCCGGTCCCCATTGAAAGGAGTCAGTGCAAGGCTTCTGGTTAAACTCGAGATATTTAATCCATCTGTCCCGCCAACCACAATGGTCAGGTGATAATATAAAATTGAGATTATGTTGCACGGAGGTATTTAAAGCCTTTGTTCTCCGAGGTAGAAACTAATGACCCCGTGTCAGCTAAAAATTAAACCTCCTTATGTTCTTTCATCACGTGTCAACCTGGGTTAATGTGAAAGTAGAACGTGGTTAACCGGGGTGATAAAGCATCTGAAACCTTGGGAAAAGAAGGGAGCAGTTAAGTGCTTGTAAACGATCTGAAGGAAAACATTCTTTAAACTGTGCCCGACACCGAAATCATACGGATACTGCATTTTTCCTGTATAAATTGCATATTAAGCGATTTAAATTAACGGTTTTATTTATGACCTATGATAGCAAAGTTATTCACTTAGACTTGGGGAACACGAACACCGACTTGCACAGTTTGAAACACAAGATGTTCTGCAATATGCTATCGTGGGTAATGCAAAATATAATTTTGTAGCGAGCAGAGGGATGCTCCAGTTTTTCAAGATTCAAATTTCGATATGTAAAATGTACAGTCCTGCTCGACGATTAATTTTGTTTAGCTGCAGTAATTAAAACTATTTTTCCTGGAATTGACCATCAGTAGTTCAGCAGCTCTTAATCAAATGTGATAAACCCCAGGATTTATGAAATCATTTAATGAGTGTAATAACACCTGCTTCTCGCTGCAAATAGTTGAAAACAGACTTCAGTTGTAATTAACTCTTATCACTAGTGACATTTTTCCAACGATACTTCATAGGTCTTCAAAATGACAATTATAGAACTAATACACAATTACTGTCACATGCAGTTTAGCAATTATTTCTGAAGACATTTGTCTAAAGGTTTCGAAACGACGATAAAATGGTTCCCTTTGTTACGTAACGCTGGTTAAAACCGGCACACGCTAACGTCCCTCCCAACCCGCCTCCGCCGTGCCAGCGCGAAGGCAGGCGGGCTTCCTCCCGCCTGCAACAAACCTCCGCCCTCCCGGGCATTATTAGATATCATACCAAGGCTATTAGGAGCATGGGTAGCTGTCAACTAACACCTATTATGAAAAGCTTCGATTTAGACATGGTTTTTTCTGCTCCAAGAGATCTATACATTTATAATTAGAGTCTCTCGCTGTTCAATATTTGTACATAATAAGCAGAGTACCTGAGGATGATGAAATATTGAAAGCTGAATTCATTATTAATAAGCTCACACGGTAGCGTGCCTCTTCCCCCAAGTCTGGCTGCAACTTTTGGGGGATCCACAGTCCATTATTTTTCGGTTGTGGCCTGCGCGTGGTAGCCATGGACAACGCCTCAAACAGGATTAGGATTCTGCTCAGGTCTGACACTTGCTGTTTTTAATTTTCATTTTATCATAAGCAGTTGAAGATTGTTGCCAGTGGTAATTTGCAATTTTTATCAAGACCTCTTCATTATAGCTTCTGACAGGACAGATGCTGTAATTAATCATGCAAGACAACTGGGGATAGTGGTCAGGCTGCACTCGCAGCACAGCTACTGCAGGCAAAGAAGGCAAAGAAGGAAATAAAGGATTTCTCCTCTCTGTCAAGAGTAAAAATATACGAACGCCACTCGTAACCTGACAACCTATCGGATGCGAATGTTTCCAAATCCTTTGGTACGAAATACCTGCCCTCTCCACCCCCCCTCTATCACGTCCTACTTTTACGATAAAATAAAAGTCGGACAACTCGGGATCAGCCCGCGGCAGCCTCGGGGGCTTGTGGACAGGAAGCCCATGGCCAAAGCGGCGTATCCATCTGAAACTCCAAGATACAAAGAAAACCACCGTTTGGGCTTATTTGCATCTCTGAACGCTGCTGCTGAGAGACAGGTTCGCTGTCCCCTTCCTGCGGATCAATGTAACGCGGGGTCCCACCACCGCTCGGTACCTCCACCACCTGCTCTCTCTCCCTGAAGGAAGGCGTAGAAGCCTCAGAGAAGTTGTACGCGGCTCTTCAGCAGCGCATCTTTACGGGTACAAGAGCTGATCACACGCTCGGTTCCCATCGGTACCTATCTACCCAGTGTGTGTGATAAAAACCAAAATCCAAAAAGTTCAATAAATTTCCCAAGAAAGCGTTTTCATACGGAAACGTTTCCGGTTTTTCTATCAAAGACTTATGCCCATCGGTTTTACTGAAATGTGTTTATTCTATAGCAAGATAAAAGCATTTATTTTAGATAAGCAAAATACAAACAACTTAATTGCTGCTATCATAACTCATAAAAAAGTATAAAACAGCATAAAAACACAATAAGCAATGTAGCAATTAATAATTCATGTTACCAGTGTTTACATTAAAGCCTCATTTATGAAAACTTTACAACACATGATATGAAAACTTACAACTTTTAAAGAAAATATTTACATTGATTATTCGGTTGTGGAGTTTCATTTAAATATTCTACTGGTTTTACAGCGTATTAAAAACTCTTGCATTTTTCATCTTAGCTTTCTGTAATAACAGTTTTATTTAAGTGCATTTCCCTTTTAAAAATACAGTGTATTAAATCTGAAACTCATCACTTTGACACAGAATATAATATTCACATTTGTTCTGCAATTGGAATTAACGTAAGAGGGTAAATGTCAATATATATTTCCTTACAAACTATGGTAGGTTTATTTGGAGAAATGAAGCGAAAGGTTCATTGGGTGTCCCGGCTTGGGGGACCAACCTGCCCAAACCCCAACAGTTGGGTCAAACATTTAAGTTCAGTTGCTTGCATTTGTTTTTCTGAAGACATTTAGGAGAGAAAAAAATGAAGAGCTTTGGCAAAAATCTGTGATTTACTCTATTTTTTCATGACAAAAAAATGCCATCGACTAACTCATGTCATACAAGTATGATTGTATGAAATCCAATCATCATTTTACAGGTAGTTACAACTGTGCTTTAAGGGCTTCGTGAGTTCCTACTGCCTTGAAGTGCATTATTCACTTTTAGAGAAAGAAGGGTTGTATCATATAACTCTGAAAGGCCATTTTGCAGTCATAAGGTCCAGGTATTTATTAGGCCATTTGATTCACATATTGTAGGTAAAGCTTAAATAAATTAAAAAGGCATCACATGAAAAAGAGCACAGCTTTTTTTTCTTTTTTTTAAAACAAAATGATTTATAGTCGGCTAAAAGATGATACACAGCTACATTGTAGTTCTTTATTGCCTATCTAATAGACACTTTAGAGGATCACTTGATCTGTTATGCATCCCTGCATAACTACCAGCAACAATTTACAGTTTTCAGCCAAATATGGTTTATCCCTACCCCCACCACCACCGACACAAAGCCATGGTGCGAGATCATTTACCTTCAGAAAATACTGACCTGCGACAATACTTGAGTCTGTGTCTGAGATTGTATTTGTGACTGGTGCTGCTGGGGTGCTGGCTGGGGGCTCCCCATGGCGGGGATGGGAGAAGTGATCTGGGAGGCTACCGGAGAGTGCTGCTGAGGAGAAGGCTGGGACTGGTGTTGCATATGCTGCATTTGCTGCTGCTGCATCTGCTGAAGCTGCATGTGCTGCAGTTGCTGTTGCATTTGCTGTTGATTAATCTGCTGCTGAAGATGCTGCTGCTGCTGCTGCTGCAAATGCTGTTGCATGTGGTGCTGAAAATGCTGCTGTTGCATTTGCTGTTGTATTTGCTGATGCATTTGATGCTGGTGCAGCTGCTGCTGTTGCATCTGCTGCATCTGTTGCTGCTGGAGCTGCTGTATCTGGTGCTGCTGGCTTTGCATCGAGGGACTGACTTGAGAGGAAGGTGGCGTCGCCACCATATTTGTCCCCATAGAGCTTATCAAGGGAGCGGCAATGTTTGTTGGCATGTTTGGTGCAATGGTAACAGAAGCCACAATCTGATTCATCGGCAGTCTCATGGTTAAAGGTTTTGGAGCGATTGCTCTGGGGAGGGACTGTTGAAGAGTTTGAGGAGACGCCGACACTGTCGCGTGTTGAGAAAGAGAAGTATTCAGAATAAGGGAGGAAGACAAATTTGTGGATGCCAACGTTTGCTGAACGGAACGAATTGTCTGCGCCTCAGCAGATTCTGCAGCAGCCTGTGTTTGGAAAAGAAATTCGTCATATTTTTAACAGAAAAAACATTGTTGCTGTTTACATGGAAATAAAAGTCACAGCTACTCCGGGAGACTTTTGCATCTTTTGTTTCCTGTCAGAAAAGATCAACCAGCAATCTGAAAAAGATCACCGATCCACCACGTCACCTCTTCATCTGCCTCTCTGTGCGGTACCTCCTGTTCTTACTTGGACAAAGAACTAACTCGTGCCCCCGTTCGACACCAGAAAGTCACAGACGTCACCTACATTTTGTGGCTGAAAGAGCTAAAAAGGGCCCAACGCTTTCTATGCCTATATGTTTTCAAAACCCCCTGTTCTCTGGGAGACAAATCTGAGCAGAGGCATAGCCCCCCGGTACCAGTTATCACGGCAGAAGAGTAGCGCACAAACAATGAAATTTCTCAGACAACTGTTTTAACTTGGGGTTTTTGCAGTTCTTCGCATCTAAGGCATCAAGTCCCAGGTATCTACAGCAGACTAAAGTCCCAGGGCTCGTTGTCACAGCACCCGGCTGAATTCACTGGAAGGGGTCCAGCTGCATCGGGGGGTGCCCTGCTTAGGGAATCCTGCCCGCTTCAGGGTCCTGCAGGTTTCTGATGAGGCAAACCTGTGGGAGAACTACTGGCCTACTGCAATAAATGAGGCATTCTGGTGCCTTTGAAGGCATAGTTTTTTTAGGTATATTTCTAAATATCGTGTATGCTTAAATTAGATATATTTAAGCACCAAAGGTAGGATTCAGCTTTCGCAGTTCCACGCATCTGCATTGTACGTGACACGTAGAATAGTTGCCTAGAATCCCTCTATAAAGGCAACAAAAATAAAAGGTCTTCTCCAGCACAATTAACTGACACGTTTTAGACATTCACCTTAGAACGTGTCAAATTGTGCTGCAGAAACATCTACTCCATCCCTACTCTCAGCAACCCCCTCGGACGACAGAGCTACAGCATGGATGTCTCAAGTTAGAGCAGGTGAGACGAATACTGGACTTGGAGCGTAATTGCCACTCGCAGTCTTCCCACAGGTTACGCGGCAGTCCAGGTCCCATGGATTTGGGGAGAAAATACGATTTCTGATGTTTTTGAAAAGGGAGCTTAGAACCGACAAAATAAATTCCCTCAAAGGTATTTCGGATTCCAGCTGCCATCGAACTTAGCGTTGTGATACTAAAGGCTTTGAGAATATCATCTAAGTCCTGGAGTCAACAGAACAGCACAGCTTCTCAACACCAGAAGAAGTCTTCCAGCTTTCAAGAACGCCCGTGTATAATTTCTACTGTTGTATTTTTAATCGCTAATTAAAACACACAGCAACTTTCTGTGTGATTTACTAATGCTCTGCAGATGTACATTCAAATAAATATTCTCAGGAGTTAGATAACATCGCCTTTTCTGTTGCTTTCTTGTGATGGAAGATATTTTCATAATTGATCCTTATAAAATATTATGAGAGAAATAATCACCTTGATTAATTTTTACCCATATTTTAGGTGGCCATAAGCATATTTCTTTTTATATTATTTAGACGCAACAGGTCTACAACCGGTGTAGTGCTGCCGGTTAAAAGGTAAATTCTCAAATAAGACAGCACAGCTTTGTTGTCTTCATGAGTTTTAACTCAGGGTCCACTAAAATACTCCCCGTGGCTCACTGCCAGCGAGTCCATTTGTAAGTACTCTCCAAATTCAGAGCCACGATGCATTTTTTTCCCCTCAGCTGCAAGAAATACTTAAGCTTTGTCACACAATAACTGCTCTCCAGCTCCACGCAAAGCAAGTCTGTCTTTCCAGAAGTAGCACTTGAGGAAAAACAAAGCTCTGCGAATAGCTTGCAAACGTTAGTGTCAAAAGGTCGGTATATTTTTCATGACTGAATTTTACTTTTGTCGTGAAGCGCATTATTTTGCCTCCGTGGATAATGGAAGATGTACATTTACAAAGTTATTGTTTGGTAATCATGACTGTGCCATCAGGGAGATGAATTTTCCTTTTTGCAGAGACTAAGCAGGGTTCAAGCAGCAGCACACCACCTTGTAGAGCTTTATTACAGGAATCCTAGGAGTCTACTCTTATTCTGCGTAACACCCCCCCAATATTTAAACCCTATTGGTAAAAGCTAACTTGCATTACACTGAAGGCGTTATTAGGCTTACCTTCGAAACAAGGCTGGCTCTATAGGCTGCGAGTGCCTTCAGGTATTCCTTTTTGGCAGCTTCAGTTTTTCTTTTATATACCTATTAAAAGAGACCACAATTTCACCAACTTCAGTTACTGAAGATTTCTGCCAGAATGCTCTCAAAATCACTTGCAAAGAAACAAAAAACCCACAGACCAAAAATCCTGAAAGCACTCTGCTGTTCTATGTGCTTTTTCTTCCCTGAAAGATCTAAATATTCTTGCAGGTGCTTACAGGCTTTCAGGTCTACTCGCTGGACGTGCACCACAATTTATGTTGATTTATCGTGAATAAAAAAAGCTGCTAGAGCAGCCAACTGTTGGACAAGACTGCCTATGCACACTTTACCTCCCCAGGAAATGACGTTTTAATGCCTAAGCAACAGGGATATTAGAACACTGAGTATTTCAGGCGTTAAAAAGTATCTGAAGTAGTATAAAATAGCAAAAATAAGCCTAGGCATTTCTTTTTAAACGAATATTCAAAAATAAATACCTTTAGACAAGGCGGTTCAGAGAGCTTGGACAATGCACTTTCCCCAAACCCAGTAGGAGAGAATCCCATTGAGTTAAAGAAGGGTAGGCAAAAATGAATTACTCTGCATTTTTAATCACCAGTAAATTTAAAGCTCACTTTTAAATCATGTTCACCATCATCTGTTAGATCAGACTAAAAGTTTCCAAATGTATTTCACAAACAAGAATCACTCATATCTTGCCAGAAGGGAATCTATACGGGAATCTACTCTTCCATCGCAGCTTCCATTCGCTGTTACTGGGAGCTGCACGGAGTATCAACAGGCAAACAGCCTCAGAGGATTTTTTTATTTTTTTTTTCTCCCCCTTCAATCCGTGTGTAGGAGTTACATGTGTATAGAAAGAATAACAACCCTCAAGGAAGAACAAAACTCATCATTCTGTACCAAGTTTGAGCTGGAGATAACATTTCACACACAACAGTGTAACGAGGCACAGAGGATTGGCTTCAAAGGTTGGAAATCAACACGCTTTGTAACAAATTCATAAGGCAGATCAAAGGGAAATGGTAAATGTGCTGTACCTTCCCCTTTTCTCTTCTAACTTCTGATTAATAGGAAACAAGAGCTTTGAAATAGGAATCATCAAAAGATGGTCTTAACAGGACTCTAGGACAGTATCACCTGAGCTTTTTTACAAACTGCCCTTTAAAATTTAAAGACTAATACAGCCATTTAACACTACCTGCTGGCTCTCATAACAAAATGCTTTTTAGATGCCAGGTCTTCAGCAAGTTCAAAAATCAATGTAGCTCTACACAGTAAGAGGCCGACATCGGCGAGGAGAGTGGTCCACTCAGAGCAGAGGTAGGAGGATTTTTGCAAGGATTACTATGTTACTTCTTGTGAGACAACTCTGCATCAATTTTTTACCTGTTTTTGTTCTTCTCCTAGACTGTCCCACATAGATGCCACTATTTTTGAAACCTCTCCAAACGTCGCATTTGGGTTCTGCCCTTTAATTGCAGCCTGTGTATCCCTGAAGAAAAGGGCATATGCTGACACCGGCTTTTGTGGCTCATTGGGATCTTTCTTTTTCTTCTTCTTTGGAGTCTTGGGCTTCTTGCCAGAATCCGGGGCAGCTCTTTTTTCTCCAGCAGCCTGAGAAACAGTAATAACAAGAACAGTCAATATATGCATGAAATAAATCAGATTAAGTCCAAAATTATTATTAACAGGCTGGCTTAATAATACATGGATAAAGCTACCCTATAGGCAACATTTTGGAGAGTCCTGTTGTGCAAGCCTTTCTCCTACCCAACAGTACTTAGTCTCAGCTTAATCTCATCAGATCTACTGGAACTAAATGCCTGAATAATTACTATTCATTGTAAGCACGGCTCAGAGAGTCAACCCCCCCCCCCGAGCTTGACCTAAAAAAGTACACCCCAACGCTAATTAAGATTAAATCTATGGTGTATTTTGAATAGGCGATCTATGTTCTTCCATTAAGATGTGATTTCAGCAGTAGAGACTCAAAAGACAAGAGCCTGGAGGCATTTCCTGAGCCCCAGACTCAGACGTGGGTCAGGGGCTGAAAAACCCACCCTTCAGGCAAAAAGCAGTAGCCACTCCGCAGTTCCTATCCACCTGCAGCGAACACTCTCTGTGTCCATCACCCACCACCCACCTCCCTCCCCGGGCAGTCGGGTGCCCGCGCAGCGGCGCTGGAGGCTCTGCGTTACGGCGAGGGACCAGCCCTGCACCGACACCTCCCTCCGGCCCCGGGGATGGGGGACCCCCGGAGCAGCGCTCCCCGGAACACAGGTAACTCTGGTCCCGGTGTGCTTCTCCCGTCCCGTCCCCTCTACTGTGAACTATGCACAGATTAGTGCCGCAAGGCGATAAAGTGGCTCTAAATATACCTCTGTGATAGTCATTTTGCTTTGATATTTCGAGGATCCTGTACAATGATCTTTCCATTAACTTAATGAGAGTCTTTCACGGAACAGTCTAAATTAGGCCTTTTAAATATACTGCTATAATAACATTTGTGCTCTGGTTTTTTGATAAAATTTTCCTTTTATAACAGATTTATTTAAAGCAAAATGTAAATTAACTAAACTTTCAGGTAGAAGAAAGCTTATTTTACTTCTATCTAAACGCGTCTATATTTTATATGACTCCAGAGAATACCCAAATGACAAAACTGTCCAAAGTTGACGAGTAAAGAGATTCGCCAGATCTATAAAATCTGAAATGAATTATGAATGTATTAGACCAAATACATACATGTGTATTCTTACACTTATTATTATGGAGCTATTACGGAAACTTCTTAAGCAAAGAAACTAAACAGCAAAGGAACCGTATTCCCCTATACTGTAACATTTGTATTTTATATGGCCACATCGCAGCTGAGACGACACGGCCACGTTCATGAAAATGCAGCACATCGCCACGTCAAGCTTCCTCACTGCAGTGCACCGAATAACTTACTCGGTTTGATTCGTCTGCGTCTTCTTCATTTATAGAGCTGGATGGGGAAGGGGTGGCTGATTTGCTTGCAGGAGGGGAGGGCGAAGTGTGCGGCAAATTAGTGCCTCCTAAGTTTAGCCCCAGCTGCGCGCTTAGCTGAGACTGGTTAATGGTGGTTAGCTGAGAAGGAGGCATAATTCCCGAATGAGCAGCATCAGTCATGTGGACAATGGATCTCATAATCAGGGAGTGATCCTGGCGATACTGGGAAACCTGGGCATGACTCTGGTCCTGAAAGAGATTGAAACGGTATTTAGTGGTTAGCAGAGACCATATAGCATTAGCAGGCAGAGGTCTTTCCGCAGGCTTACAGAACTGACACTGTCAACCCGCAGTTTGCTTCCTTGCTTTTTAGTGAATTAAAAATGCATTTTTAATAAATCAAATGCAGCAACAGTTACCACACCTGCCCCGGACTTCACTTCTCCCGGGCTTGTGCGCAGGGTTCTTTTGCGGAATGAAAAGTGCATTTCCCCGTTTTCAAACATTTCTTCTCTTGATGCGGTGTGAAATACCCACATAAACAACAGGGAAACAGCCTGACTGACGGCACCGGGAAAACACCGCAACTGAGAACCCACAAACTGCTGTCAAATGCAGAACATAAACAAAACCAGGGCGGGGGGGATATATCTATATATATATAGAGAGAGAGAGAGAGAGAAAACCATCTTCCTTTACTGACATTCAATTATCCTTAGCTGTTACTAGCAGCAGTAGTAGGTACAAAGCAACCCTGTCTGAGCGGGATTTGAAAGTTGTTTTAAACGGAGCACGCTGCCCTGCCAGGTCTCGCGGGCCGACGCTGCAGCGTGCTGGAGAACCCTTCCAGCAACCCTAATCGCTCCTAAAAATCCTTGTTCGCAAGTACCACGCAAAACTACACACTTTTATCTTTAATCCAACAATCAAACACATGTGGAAGTAGCAAGCTAGGTAGGTACCAATCACCGACTTTATTTTTCTTGTACTTCACGTCTCAAACTCAAGCGCTGGCATGGTTTTGCGCCTCCTGTTTCTCGAGGGCACAAACTGTGTCTTCTTCTACACCTGCACAACGCTTACCACATTTGTAAATAAAAAGAAGCGAGACCCCGAAGGTAAACTCAACTGGAATCTGCCTTCGAACAACTCGGTTTTGTTATTTTTAACCACACATGGATCAATAGACAATGAACGGAGATTTAAACAGAAAAGAAGATTTTTTAAACAGTTAATAAATGAAGAGAATAAATAGCTCACAAATTGATTCCAGCAATCTGATTAATCCATAGCCATTGTTTGAATGCACAGAAACATGAGAAATAAATTAGATTTTGCAAACTCCTCCATTATTAATAACCCACATCGCAATTAGCAGCAGGTGCAATGATCCTTAATGAAATGACACAGAACAAAACAGCCAAGCTGGGAGCCCAGCGGACAGTCCACCAGGCTTCCACAACCGAGTGTGACCTTCCCTGTGCTCTCTTATTAAGTGTGGAAAAGCCCAAACCAGTTTTCAAAAAATCTGTGTCAGCACTGAGGAAAGTTTAGCCCAAGTGACTTTCACTTTTCTCAACTCTTCCCCCAGCAGAGGCAGTGCTTCTGTGCTCCTGGAAACCTTTTCTTGGATGGGACAAGCGCAGCCGTACAAAGCAGCAATTCACTTGTTAGAGAAGATGCAAACCCTGCCTCATCCGTCCTACGTACGAGTGCTGCAGCACAATGCTCCCCTATAGCAATAAACCATATTAATTCCAAATTTGGCATTCACGTATCTTTCTGCTGAAGCCTATATAGAAAAAAGAAATGCTTCTTAGGATAAAAGTACTTGCAGTGTTGCACCTGGACCGGGTACGGGTGAAGCTAACCCCACAAGCCCACGATCCAGATCTTACACAGGAGGGGTCACCCTCACCTTCCCCGTGCCTTCCGAGCCACGGCCAGCTGGGCTCAGCAGCCACACCGCACCGCGCTGCTTCTCCTACTTCTTCAATTCTTTTGATATTTGCAGTAAAGGAGTGCAGCCCCTTGGAGATGAATGCACGTGCCAAAAGCGGAGCACTTGATACAGAAAGATCAAAACATCAGACACATTGGCTGAAATACTCGTTTGCTTCAGGGCACCTTTCTGTGAAAATTTACTACCGTTAACTATAGGGTCATTTTGATTGTGACTTGCATTGGCAGCGGCATCTGGAAGTCATTCAAAGTCCTTTGTAAAAGGATATCCCTTTCTGCATATTACTCCATTCATTTTAGTTTACAGACATTACTTTATTGCATGAAGAAAAACTCTGCTGGTAAAGCAAAGGTGGAGTTCATCTGAATGACCTTCTCTCATAGAAATTAACTTTCTTCATTATTTTGCGGGCAGTACTTTCTTGGAGGTGTTCTACACCTAAAAGCGTGGCTTTTGTTCTCTCTCTGTTGGTACACAGCACAGCCCTCTCTGGCCTTTACACCTAGGCAACAAAATGCGATGACACGAGTTACAAACCATTTACTCCAAGTCTTGTCATTTCGGTTGCATCTATGATTTTATTGAGACTAAATTCTCTTGACTTGCACTGACCCAGAATCTAATTTTATACACAAGCCCATGAATTCTTAACCGTCCCTTTTTCTGGCGCTATGTGATGCTTGTGTGGTTTTTTACATCCACTTATTTAATTCCAGTTTTTCTTTTCTGTATCTTTTCCTAATTTTTAAGCTGCTTTTTTTTTTTTTTAATCTTAAAAACTACAGTAAAAGCTAGAAGTTGAAACAACAGTATTTTACAACTGGCTATCTACCACCAAACAGATAAGACGTATTATATAAAAGAAAGTATTTTGTATCATTTCCAATCTCTTATCATTTACATCATAAGCGCATATAATGACAAACTGTATTTTCTGCACTTTGAATTTAAGTTATATGGCTAATCAATATTAAAAAAAAAAATCACAAAGAAAGGACTGAGAATTTCATTTTTTACTTTGTGGTACAGTGTTGTGGGCCTCAACCACCTCTGGAACCTACAGAAGAGCTTTCAGACAAGGAAGCATAAGCCCTTTGTTATGTTCGCACTGTGGTTTGGCAAGTAGCAAGGAGGTAGGGGAACTAGTCAGCAGCACCATTAAAGTTCACAGCATCTGCACATGGCTCTTGA
The DNA here is from genome assembly GCF_965231255.1 of Vanellus vanellus. Lineage (NCBI taxonomy): Eukaryota > Metazoa > Chordata > Aves > Charadriiformes > Charadriidae > Vanellus > Vanellus vanellus. The sequence goes on from NC_138917.1 coordinate 17,647,403, forward strand.
GCAAACAAAATCTTCTAAGGAGGAATCTATAATCAAGAAAACAAAATTTCCATCGATTAGCTTAACTCTTTTTTTCTCCTTTATACTACAAAGACCGATACTGAACTAAAAGGATCAGTAGCATTTGGATTTTGAAATGTTTTAACAACGAAAATCATCTTATATCAGAAGCACGCGTGGAAATACAAGTGCTCTGAAACACCCACATGACATCCTAATTACAACACTAGATGAAAACTGAAAAGCTCATGTATTCAAAATAATCCACTGAGAATACTGTGACAATTTGGGAGACTACCACAAGCTATTTTACATAAACTGAACCAGAAGTAAAAGTGATACTCGAGTATTATGAGCATTCAGGATTTTTGTAACATGATGCAAAAATGACAGATCAGTTCTGACAAAAATTCATGACCTTCTCAAGCGGGCAGAGTCAAGCGTCGATTGAGCCTGATGGGCTTTACAGTCTTGGACTGAAGCTAGGCAAAACTTGGTCATTTTCACACCGGTCAGGCAAAACTCAACCACTGGTTTCCTCCACGTGACAATCAAACAAGGAGGTAATGTGTGAAACGGAAAACCAAAGAGAAATAACTTGTGTGACTCCTCTGCAGACCAAAAGGGCTCTGTCTCAGATCTCAGATCTGCTGTTATCCTACAGGAGTGCTACCGAAAAACCACCTAAGGTATACAGACGTTTGCTGAGGGGAATGCCAGCCACCCCTCTGGTCTCTTCAATTACACACACGGATAGGAAAAGCAAAATGTGGCCCACAACGTTTCCCCCTTCTCAAAACAACTTTATGGTGACTGTATCTAGGCACGTTGGCTTTCTGCCACCGCTCTCTTGCACAGCTCCAGTATCACAGAATCACAGAATCACAGAATTATCAGAGTTGGAAGGGACCTCTAGAGATCATCTAGTCCAACTCTCCTGCTAAAGCAGGATTGCCTAGAGCACATTTCTCAGGACTGCATCCAGGCGGGTCTTGAAAATCTCCAGGGAAGGGGACTCCACAACCTCCCTGGGCAGCCTGTTCCAGTGCTCTGTCACCCGAACCGTAAAGAACTGTTTCCGTGTATTTGAACGGAACTTCCTGTGTTCTAACTTGTGCCCATTGCCCCTCGTCCTGTCACTTGGAACCAATGAAAAGAGCCTGGCTCCATCCTTCTTCAACCCACCCTTTAGATAGCGCACATTAGAAAGACATTCGGCATCAGACGCAGAAAAGGCTTCATCAAAGGAAACTGAGGGATATCTGTCCGTCAGACTGTCCTACTCTCAACTATTCTAATCTATTTAGACAGTCATGCCCAAGAAGTCATATTTAGTCATACTGCCAAAAGTCACATGGCATATGCCAAGTATATAGCTTATTTTACTTTGATTTGTAAAAGCGTAAGTTCTCAAAAATTGGTAAAATATCAATTCCTCAACAGCCACTGGAAAGCAAGCAATAGAGTAATGAAATTTAGAAAACCAAAAGGAATGTGTGAACTCCCACGTTTCAATTTGCACAGTATTATCAAAGGTGGTTTTCAACAATCGCTGTACCTGAGCCAGTGAAAGTGAGACATACCATGGAGAACTAAGGGAAAAATCAAAGTAATAAAAAAGAGTTCATTCTTCTGTTAGCAAGTCATTAAGCATCCAGTAGTTAATACAGCTAGGAATACAGCTAGTTTTTGACAGATAAGTGCATCCAGCCGATACACCGAGAGATGCCCTAACTTCTACTTGCCCTGCACTGGAGACTCATTTACCTACAGTAGTTTTATCCTGGATTCCTACCCTGACATAATTTTAATCTCTAGGAGCATTCAACATGCTATTTAGAAACATAACTAGGAAATTACTTTTTTAGAACATTTTGAGTAATACTGAAGTCTTGATTAAAATCGATGTCCGCAGCCCCCAATCATGTCAACAGGCAACACCCCCAGTAAGACGCTTTGAAGCCACGTCAGGCCCGAGCCCATGGAAGTGCCTCCAGGAGGACATGGGGCTGGGATCTGACCCTGCGCTGCCTGAGCTCGTCTTTTAAGGACAGCGAGAAATCTGGCAACAAAAATAACTGTGCAAACCCCAACATTTATGGTTACGCTCACTGTGCCCCGGTTTCAAAAGTTGACTTAAAACAGTACATCTTCTATTGCCTTAGGAATTCGTCACTGTCAATGCAACGTAAGCTGATGTAATATTTCAAAGGATATCTTTAAGTTGAAGCAAATGCACTGCAATGTAAAGACTGAGATCCTTGGTTGTGCCTGTCTGTAAATTACTCCCTTTCCTTTTGGGCAAGTCAGCATATCTCTAGCAGAAATCCTCAGTACTCTTTTTCTCCACAAGTAAAGTACAGATAAAAGAATCCATTAATCTAAATTTTTACAAGATTGGAATTCACTGCCAATCAAAACAAATCAAATGAACAGGCCGCTTTTCTCTGTCAGAGATTAAACCCATACTTAATAAAATACAAAACAGTGGCACTCGGTACTGCCACCACTGAAGAAGCGTCCTTCCTCTCCCCTCCTCGGATAATGCCATCAGTAACAGATCTGTCAAACTGCAGTTATCAGAAGATGCGCTACTTTTCTCTGCAGCTTCTTTTCTCTGGCAATGAGAAAACTCCCATGTTCTGCTTCACGTCTCTGCAGAAGAGTAAACCTTACCTAATTTAATGCCCAAGTAAAGGCTACAACAAACAATACGTGTTGGTTTGGAACAAAAAATGATGTCTGCAGCTGGATCGGTTGGTGACAGGAGGCTTTTGCGCACTCTGCTGCCTGAAGAACATGAAGAACATGCAACTTCTTGGTCTGTGTGCTCCCCCACTCCCACTACATCAGAAATTACTCTTTTCTGTTCACACAGAGCACATAAGCTCAGAGAAGGGACATGAAGAGAAAAAAACCCACGCCAAACCCAACCCAACAAGCGTGAGTGCCCACCGATGTATTCCTCAAAACTGAGCAACTATCTCCTTTTGGTCTGGCAATCTCAGGTGTCTCTAAAAATTTATCTCCTGCCATATGACAGAAATTTTTCATATGGCAGCCCCCTCCAAGTTAGTTTAACGTGGTTTATTGGAATCTTTCTGATTTACTGCCCCTTGCTTTCCTTTGGGGTCTGATCTGCCACCACCTGTGCAGTGACCCCTCGCATGGCCGGTGTTCCTCACGCTCCCCTGCGCAGCGCAGAGCTTCCTTCAGAGTGGGGGGGCGGGGGGCAGAGCCTGTCACAGGGGGTGGCAAGAGTGCTGTGAGACCCCCAAACTACGGGTTAAAACCATTTCTGCCACGGAACCACATTCGGGCATCAGGCAGCAGGAGCACAGCGAGGCCGGGCAGGGCGGCACCACCTCAGAGACGCGATTCCAAGCGAGAAGGTGCCAAGGGACAGGGCCAACCAGCCCAGGCACCTGCCAGACCGACCTCTCTAGGTCCCAGGACTAGACACCTCTGTGACACTGCCTCTCCTGGTACCGGCTCTTCCACAGCATGCTCAGCTACCTCTAACAAAACGCTGCCTTTCACGGAGAAGAAATACTAAAAGCTCACAGCAGTGCCAAAATCACACAACTACCAAACTAAGAGGCACGGGCTTTTTTTTCTGAAATGCTTGTAATTCTTACCCAAGATGCCCCACCACCCTAGCACGGAGCATTTGCTGCTTGGGAACTTCGTTCTTACCCATTTATTTTCCTGTGACCCTGTGGGTTCCCCCCACGGTCCCCAAAGCGGGCTGAAGGGGTGATGCTTCTCGCTCGCCTCCATTGCAACCGAGTCCTCCTGCTCTGGAAAGGCTTCTGCTCTTGCAGGTGGACGGCACCGTAGGCTTGCTATAGCCCTCCGCCATCCACAGCAGCTGCTACCGATGCTTTAGCATCATCGCCTAATTCACAACTTTTTGATAATTTAATCTTTACGCCATTTTGCGGAGGCATTAAAAAACAGATTCTCCCCTCTTTTCTCCCCAAACGCCCACCATGCTTTAAAGCATATTGAAGCACATTGCCTTTGGACAGGGTACCCAACAGCAGGATCCCAACGCGGGTGTGACACGTCACAGGTCTGGGCTCGGACCTCACGAGTCTCTCTGAGCACGAGGAGCTCCTCTCCAAATGAGCAGTACAGGCTCAGGTCCAGTGTGTGCAAACAGCGAAGGCACACTGCAAACAAACCCTGGAGAGGTGAAATTAAGCCCCAGAGTGAGTGTCAGATAAACGCTGTTAGCAGTTTTGTTACAACCTCCGCAACTTCAGGTGCTTCAGCTACCGAATCAAAGGCAGACTTCAAAGGCCCGTATTCTGCAGTACGCAACGCGGGGGGAGACTGCAAGGAAGCATGACAACTAACAAACGCTATCAAAGGTAACAAAAATTGTGCACAGAATTGCGGGGGGGGGGGGACACGCAAACTTGGGGCTTATGTGGCATTCGTTTGTTTAAAAATTGCTACAAGTGTTGATAGCTGTGTTTGAGGGGGGGGGGTGTATTTTTCTTTGGAGTTGGGGGGAGGCTGTTTTTGTTTGGGTTTCCTTTGTTCGTTTGTTGTTGGCTTTTAAAGCAAACCAGAAAAGGAGGTCTCATTATCTTTTGTATTACCAGACCCAGGTATTTTTTTTCTCCAGCCACCTGACAACGTAGAATAATTTAAAACTCTACAGCGGCTGTTGCTTTAAGAGGCAAAGTAGTTTTGGCAGAAAATAACCCCCCTTGTGTTCTAACACTCCTCAGGGAGGTGGGAGGCTGGGTGCAGCTAGCTTTAAATTCTGAGTGATGCCCAATTCACCGCTATCAGCCCGGGCGCTTTTAATATAAATAAATATAATAAAAAACTTATGATTCCGGATACGCTAATAGCAGACTGCACCTTCAGTCGAGTGGTGCTCATGAACTAGCGCGGCCACGCTTTGGTCGCGTGCAATGAGAAACCCAAAGGACTAGCTACTTAAACAGTGCGGTTTGTTTAAGCAACAGATATATAGGTTCTTACGGGATTGCCGGTGATAAATACACTGTCTGCAATGCACGTGCAAATAAAAGTATTGGTAATTATACAAAACGCGCAACAAAGTTATAAACAATACAGCCTGGCTATAAATGTAGGAAAGAGGCTCTCTAGAGAGATTTCTAAGTTTCCCGAGGAAGCACGCGGTATAGTCTAAGTCTTACCCAAAGGCGACCCTATGGGGGGGAAGAGAGGCTCAGATCCCAGAAGTCAAAGGCAGTCGTTGATGGAGTCCTCCTTGACTTGTTCACGATGGTGTCTTCCCTGATGTTCCCCCTTTCTTGGGCTATTTTTATACTATTTTTTACCTTCAAGGTGGAGTTTGAGTGACTCCAGTTATAAATACCTTTATTATGATTGGTGTAAAATTCTCTCACCTCACATGTAAAGGTATAGTTTACGAAAAATTCCGGGCGCAGACTCAAGGAGGAGCGGTCGCACCTTGGAGGCGGGTAGCCTTTGGGATGGAGGCGTGTTTAGGTATATTGTCATTATAATAATAATGTCATAATGTCATTATAATGACATTATAATGAGCAAAGTTCGCACAAAGGACAGCATTTCATCAAAATTTGACAAACGGTTGGCTCAGGGTAGTAAGTATGCAGCTTATCAGTTCCATAGGGCCATCTCGTTCCCACATCTGCTGTATTATCACGGGGCTTAGCCGTGGAATCTCCACCCCGCTCCACTCCCCGTGTTGCTTTGCAACCAATATTGTACCGGGAATCGCAGATGTAGTGGATTCTTCGCATACCAGCTGCGGCTGTATTCTACCCTAGAAACCTTTTGATTTTCTACCTCTCCTTAATGTGCGAACCATGCTGTATTTTCGATCATTTTAGTAATTATTCCACAAGCGACTTCGCATTTCTTTATAGCCTGAGAACTTGAAGTGGAAGCTGAGCATCGGGTAAGGCGTCCAAAGGGAAATACCGGTGGTAACAGCAGAGAATAGCAGGAATTTCAGAGGGAGTTTTCAAATGACCCAAGAAGGAGGGCGGCTGGACCCAACAAAGCCTTTGGCCAGGTACAACACATCCAGACGAGCTGCAGCATCTGCCTCATTTGGCTGGCGTAAGAAAGCGGCACCTGATTATGGAGTTTAAACTCAGGAGGCCGAATAGTTTAAAGCCACGGTCCAGGCTTAACGCACAGCTGGCGTCGACGGTCATGTACGTCCGCGTTCCTTCTGAGCTCGGTTCTTAGGAATACCAGGGATTCAGCTTCCGCTCCAGTTCCCGACAGCTTTCCCAGAGGGGTGTATCATTTTCCACGTATTCATATGTCACCTCACAATATTTTCTGGAGCTGATGGATCTTCATTTAGGCACTATTAATATACAACAGTCACAATCATTTTTCCCAGACTGTTCTGCCAACGTTACCATGTCTCTCTTCCTTCGTGCGGAAGTCCCTCATGTATGTCGATAGGTAATAACCTACTTGCACTGTTTTTTAATTATTTTTTTGCAGCAGCAGCAGCACCTGCTATTCAGACAGGTGTCTTTGGCAACCGCTTCCATTTTGTTTCCTGTGGACAGGCCCTTTCTTGCAGTTACTATGAGTTGCCTGTTTTTGAAAAGAACACCAAAATACGTTTCCTTCTCCAACCACAACAGCTCATTAACAGCTGGCCCGTCGTGCCTGTACCCATGAGAAAGGAGGGAAGCGCACGTCTCTCAGAAAAGTGACTATATTATCCACACCAAGTATCACAATGTCACAGAGAACATGAAAATCTACACACTATTAAGACCCTATTATTTAGTACGTCACCAGGTCAGCACCGCCTTCGTATCGTGTTAAAGCCGTAGCACGTAGCTTCTGTGCAGAAGCCACTGCTGTGTGTTGCCTCCAGGGTTTCCAGCCCATTGTCCGCCTTCTCCGAGGCCCCCCCGAGCTGCGCGCACATGCTCACTGCAAGGTAACTAAAAAATGCACAAATATGTCATCAGATGTAGAATAAAGGATTTAACTATACACCAATCAAACAGAAAGGCCTCCGCAAAGACTCGGAAGCTCATCAGCAAGGCCCAGAGCTCAGATCTGCGGGCAGGACCAGACTGCCACCGGGCTGAGCTGGTAGCGGCCACCAGAGCTGCGACATCCCAACTGAGTCCAAAAAGGTCGAATTTCACAAAGCGTCAGCCACCATTTGAAAGGTTCCATATACGGCCAAACATCACCGATCCGGGCCACCAGAGCACCATTTAATTTGATATTACTTAATTTTGTCCCACTGCGCTACTGGGATAAGAAGTAGAGATTAATTTTTCTTGGTACCACAAATGGTTACAAACAGTGGCGATGACCGCTACCCTTCCTGCTGGGAAAGTCCAATATAAACCAGACTAACGGCGTTGATCTAAAAAACCTGAGTTCAGTAATCCACCACAGTAATCAAAGCAAAAACAGAAATAAGAAAACCTGAAGATAATCTCTCTTCCTAGCAAGAACAGTTGCTACTCCTCTAAAAGAGTAATTATAACCTTCCGGAATCAGTTCTGTGTTTTGTATTAAAGATGACAATAAACACGTTCATAACAATAACAAGGGCTTGTTTTAATAGACCGTTCCAGGCGTTAAACACATTAATGACCCATGAAATAACTGTTTCATCTGCAACACATTAAACAATGTTGTTATAACATTGTATTAATTGAAACCTACTCCATTCTCTATAGATAGGAGATTACAGGCTGGGTATTAAAAGAGAGATTTACAAATAAGTTTCTTTGTGAAGGAAAATTAAACATACAAATTAGAGGCACGCAGTCAGGTGAGTAGTGAAATAACTGTCTTTTGCCAATTTTCAAGCAAGTTTTTAAGCTTTTATTCTCGCAAGCTCCTGTTAACCTATTCATTTAGATGCAATTAGTAATTTGGGAGTTTAAATTACTAAAAAAGATGTAGACCTTTAAGTAAAAGGCACCGCTGTTCTGAAACATGAATAATATTTCTGTTTTATGCAGCCTTTAATAAGCTGAAATTTGCAACTCAGCTCTTTAAAGCCACATCATTGAGCTGTTTATTTAAAAAGTCTCTTCTTGAAAGAAAAGCAATAGTCACCATCATGTCTTTGATTTGAGCGCAGTGCCACTCCTAAGCAGTAATGTAATTAAAGATGAGCGTATTCCGCTCTGAATTAGCCTTATCTGTGCGGAATCCTGAATGCACTGACAGCACTGCAACAATTATAAAATATAAACAGGCTCAAATCCTCATTAAATAGGAAAGGCGTTTTCTCTAGCAGCATAAGTAATATAGGGAGCAATATATGTAAAATTATCAGTCTGGTTTTGTAACATCTGTACTTTTTTGAATAAAAGAAAAAAATCAGGCTGAAAAGAGACAATTATTTTACTGTCTGTTTCTTAGATATCAGAAAGAGAATTTTGAAATTCATCAAAGCTAACCTTCTGTTATGTACAACAGGCTAAGCTGAAAAGAATGTTAACAAGTTCAATTTTCATTCAATCAGCACTACTGCTCTCTGAAATGTTTCATTGCAGGAAAGAAATAAAAATAATCTATATGGTAATTATGAGGATGAATCCCCCAGTAACTTTCAGCTACATGAAAGGTCAGTTCTATTCAAGATATTTTATCAGTCCCCTGCACATACTCCTGTCCTGTCATTTTAAATCTGAACAGCATTTTATTTTCCCATTTACAGCTACCTGCAGAATTAAGTACTTAAGCCAAATAAGAAAAAAAAAAAAAAAAAAGAAATGTTGAATGCTGGCAAAGGCTATAATAGCATGGAGATAAATCGTTCAGCTGCTCTCTCTCAAGCCTCAGGGGCTGCAGATTTTTCTTCTCCTGGTGCACTGTGGGTATTCAAAACTTGTTCAACATGATTTCATTTCATTTCAGGCACTGCCTGAGAAAACTAAATTACAGAATCAATCATACAGAAGGTCAGAGTGAGACTTCATTACAAGTATTGCATGCTTGCATGAATATCTTTCATTTATGACTGACCCAATATGTCACAATAGCTGTCTAGTAAAAATAATCCACTTTCTGAAATTGATGTACTACTGATGTCAATGCTACTCAGCAGGCTGGGCAGATTATAGAGAGGTGTTAAAAAAAGGAACCCTGAGGAGCACAAGTTGTAGTTTTACACAATTGCCACAGTTTGCAGATTAAAATAATTTTTCCATGGGCAACTCAAGAGAAAACAGCTTTAATGTAAAATATCGGGGGTTGATTTTTAATGAGGATATCGCTGTTGATTTCCACTTATTTATATTCAAGTATTTATGGGGATAAGATTTGCATCATGTAAATCCATGTGTTCTTTGAAGTCAAATGTACATCCGCACTCCGTTTTTCAGTGACTCATTTTTGAGCACCAGATTTTATTTGCATATTATTAAAATATTAAAAACAATAAAAGTGCCTCCATGTTATCTTCTCTTTTGTTGTCTGTTTTTAAATGCAGAAAAATGCTGTTAAGTAAGACAAACGTGTTGCGTTTGTCGCCAATAATAATGAAGCTAATCAGCTTTGTGACAAATAATCACTCTTTCCATAGTATGTGTATCTTAATAGTATGAACAAACGGTAACTCATCAAAATGATCTTTTAATAATTGCTAGGTCACATTTATGGTGAGAATAAATATCTTTCTTGCACCGCGAGTGATTTTTTCAATATGATAGTACATAAAGAATATGTTAAAAAGAGAATGATTTCTTCTCTTTTTTCTCCGGTCTTCCTGTGGGAAATACGTGAGACACTTGCCGAAGTATTACGAAGTAGCCGGCCAACTCCATACCCTAAGGGAGACATAGGAAAACCTTGACATAACCTATTTTTAACCATGCCTCTGGCGATTCTGCATTCACGTTTATAGGTGAACGTGTCAGGTAGTACATAGAAAAAAGCCAAAGACACACAGTATTAATCATAATTCTGTCCAAGCCCATTTTATTTTTTCAACGTTTGTGATTTAAAATCTCGTGACATTTCTTCAAGGTGAAATTCTTCTACCGGACTTTTCAACAGGGTAGGGCTACATTTATCTAAATTAAATATTGCTTACAGTAAAGCTCTCTAATGCCTCACAAGATAACCGATAAACTCAATGCAGTTCATATTAAAATAATTTAAGTTTGTATTCAGCTAAAGAAGCTTTAGTGATTAGCAATACACTGTTAATACAGCCTTTAAATAAGACTCTCCTAGTATCGCCGGATAAGAACATTGTTCTGTAAGTGTATACGAACATCATAATTGTTTTACAACCCCATCTTTAGTTCTTTCAGATATAGTAAATTCAATTGACCATGAAATGAAATTTCATAGTCAAAATGCCTCCTTTACATTTTTTTTATTGCTGCAATAAAGTTTTTATAGCTCCAAGGCAAGGTAATTCATGAAATGTCTAATTTAAAGATGAATTCTAATATTATTAATAAATATTTACCAGTTTAATAAAGTGCACATTTTTCACATAAAATATGATATAATGTTTGCATTTTCTATTTTTGAAATACAGATTAACTGCTGGAAAATTTGAGTACTAAAGAGAGCTATGTGAGTTCAGGGGAAACCTATGCAAGGACCCTCTGTAAACGTTTTTAAACTTCCCGAAGCTACCCAGCATTTATGAGCAGAAGAGGAAAAGACGACTGACTAAAATACTACGGCAGGGGCCACTCCATCTCACAGTATAAAACAAATCAAGCAGGTGTGGGCAAGTGTCCGACACACGAACCTCCCTATGTGGCTCCTCCATATCAAATCACACGATTCCTCATCAGTTCTCTGCAGCAAAACTACACACAAGTTCCCAACCCGCAGCTTTGAACTGGCGATCACCCTCGAAAACACCACTGGACTACTGGGGTAAGAGGACATGAGCTTCTCTTGATCTTCTCTTTGACCTACACAGAAACAAATTCTTACCGCTGAAGTCAACGTAAGCTATACCATTAGTTTCTACGTTGCAGGCTAGAAAAAAAAGGGAAAGATGTAAAGGCTCTCATCCAGCGGAAGAAGAGGCGAGAGAAGAGATATCTAACCAGGAGGCCTCTTCTGGTTGGAACTGTTAAGGTGATGGCGTTTACTCACCGAAGAATCACATTCAAGGAAAGGATGCAAAATTACAAGGCAAAACTGGGTCAGGTTAACAAACCGCTTGAGAGCATCGCGGCGATGCTCATACACGTACCACAACGCTGACCCAGCCCATGATATTTATTACATATTTCTGGGCAAGTTTCATTGTTTTCAGTGTACACACACACACACCATTACTTTAGTTTTCAGGCATAACGCCCCTGACTCAGGTTTTATTAGTCTGACCTTTCTTTAGTAGTCACCCCACATGTCAGCGCATACAAAATCCCACGCAAAATGGGATCTGAAAAGAAGTACCATATCCTTCAAGGCCTGTTTTAGACAGTCCCTGCTTTGTATCCAAGGAATTACTGAATTCTGCACCTCCTAAATAGCAAACGGTTTGTGCTTAATTCTGTATTAGTGCTAGCTACTCTTCATGACCTCCAAGGAAGTATTAACATTTGTAGCGAAGCCAGCAGCCCACAGAATTCCAGAGAAATGTTTGGTGCGTGTTCATTGGTAAATCTGTAATTAATTTTCACTTGCCAGAATAATAAAAAAAAAGAAAAAAAGATTTACATGAAATCATAATGAGACACCACGATGACCTTTATTGCAGTCCAGCAGTAAATCTGTGTTTTCACTACACCCAGTTTAGCAAAAGGCCCTATATAAAACAGCTAATCAGAAAAGATATAGTCGATGTAAGATATCTGTTCAAGCTAAACATTCACTCTGTCTTCAGTACGCAATACAGAAACTAATTCTAATTGTAACCACTGAGTTTAAAATGCTAAGCATGCTGAAGTGACTCACAGCTGTGTCTCACCACTGCCAGTATGGCTGTTGCTGCACAAAGCCTGGAGAAAGCCAGGCAGGGAGGTCCCCCAAAGCTGAAAGGGAAATACAACAAAAAGGGGAAACTGCCCCGGATACCCTCCCGCTGAGATCACGGCCACACAGTGCCTACAGATTCTGGGGAACACTCCTCGGTTTTGATTGTTCTAATTAACAGGAACGATCACTGGAATTAGCCTAACAGTCCCCATCACGCAGTCCTTCCCCACACCCGGATCGTTCCCTCCCCGTTCCAGAGGGCTGGGAAACAGCCCCGGGAACAGGAGAACGGGCCCGACCTGCCCCATCCGCTACGGTCAACAAGAGCACTGGACAGAACAAAGTCTCTTTATGGCCCTGTATTTCTGAGTATGGTCAAGGTAATACATCCCTATCGCTTCTATTATGAATTTAAAATAAAAAAAAAAAAAAAAAAAATCAATTTTCATTTATAAAGATTTAGCCTGTGGAACATACAGAATATAGGGAACTATATGGGTTTTTACTGCTGGCGTACTGTGTCTGGCTCCCTTTCCGAGCCACTCTCAATACTGCACTCTCAGAATAGCCTGACGGCTGTCAGATGTGGGTCCTACACTTGAAGTACAGACAAGCAAGTCCTTCTAAATGCCGTAGTTCACCCTGGCCAACACAATGGTCTTTCAACTCTTGATGCCACTGTCAACTGTATAACACATTTTTGAACTTCGGCAGCGCTTGGGATGCACGTGATGCCAATGGATAGGGGCTTCCGAGTCCATTCCCAAAATTAAAATTCTGTGTTTATAAAACCCGACTGCTTCTTCACGAGAGATCTGTTCACACGCAGAATAGCATTGCACTGTACATTAACAACCACCTTTATCTTCCTGAATCCACCAATATTAAACCCTTAACCATTTGCCAGCTGCCTTCGGGAACTGCGTAATAGCATATTATTGTTTGCTGCGTAACACGGACACCACGTGTCATCGTTCGTACAGAACACGCCTGCACGTGATACAGAACACTGGCAAACGCTTCGTCAGGCTACAACACCGAGAAATCACACAGATCTTCTGAGAGATCAGTTAAAACTGATAGATGACACCAATCCACATTACTATGCTTTGACAGACAACAGACCCGCACCTACCATGTGCAATCCGTTGCTGTGGATGACGCCGTCTTGCTCCACGAGATTTCGGGATATTGTAATAGAGGGAAGATCCAAGCTCTGGGGGGGAAACTGAGGCGTAAATTCATTTCCTTGTGCAGGCAGCTGGTCACCGAGGCCCTGAAAGGGCAGCAGTATATCTGCCATCCCCAGCGCAGGGTCCGACTCGGGCGGGGGGGTAATGGGTGGGATTTCGAACTCCTCGTCCCCGAGGCTCGGCGTATGGAAGGTCTGCTGGAAAAGGACAGGACAAGGCATGCCACGTTAAGGCGCACCGCTCTCAGCAACCACCTCCGGACCTGCGGTCCAAACCTGGTTTAGTTCTCAAAGGCAAACTCTATACGCAACACATTTTTTAAGTTTCATATACTGAAGGGGTTTGTGGATCATCCTGATTAAAGATTTAAGTCTCATTATCATATGGCTTTAATGGAGTATCAGTATTAACAGTTTTTTAATGCGTACTTAATTAGCAACATCTGTCTTTGTTGTTAGTCTGCATATCAGCTACATTGGATTTGGCTGTATAACAAATTGCCACTTTATTGATATGTTAGTAAAATAGCACAAACAGCTTACGCCATTCTCATGCTTCATAAAATACTGACAATTTTGTGGCACACCCCCCCCATTAATTCAGCACTGACCATTCCACATCTTTTCTTTCCTTTTTATCCGCTAATAAACACGAACTATTATAATTCTGGTCTTTATTTCCCGTTTCTTCTTATGCGCCCTTTGATACCAGGGCTGTAATTTGGAGGAGGGACACGTATTAAAGAGCGAGGGGGCTCACAGCAGCTTCCAGGGCTTCGGAAGCAGGCCAGCTTGCTTTGAACAGTAGGTTTGTTACGAACGAAACACCTGTTAAGATGCCGTGAGCAAAACATCTCCTGCCAGCTACCTTCAGGGTTTGCGCGTGTTTGCACGGGTGCACGTGTCTGTCAAAGATAATCTTTATTCAAGTAGAGTCTATATCCGGCTTCAACGTTGCTGACTTTTATTTGGGAAACAAACGAGCTCCGCTTATTCAAATGTCTTGCGAGTCAAATGAACTTTCATCTATTATTTCAGGTCCGCTGCTACTTAATAATAGAAATTCAGTGCTTGAAATGAGGCCATTTTAAACGTACCCAGATCAGGACTGCCTTGATCAAATCGGGCAGTTGGCAATCCCAAAATAGGCGCTCTTGCCTTGTTCCGGACGTGCGAGGCTGCTCTGGGATTTGTTTGTTTGCATTAGTTCAGGATTCGAGTTGGGGGGCGGGGGTGGCAATTGTTTTATGTATTATTTACATTGTTTGAAAGAGTGACTTAATGCCAGTTAATTTAAAAATGATATGTTCAGTGAAAGATCTCATTAACTGCTGCAAATTGTCATCCTTCAAACTGTTAATGATGATATAAATTAATAACCGCTTGAGAGAAGATGGAAACTGAAGCACAAGAAAAACCTTTGCCTGCATATAGAACCTGTCAGCTGTCATTACGGGTCTCTCACCAGAAATGATGAGGTCCCAGACTGCTGCAGTCTGCAGTACCGTCAGGGTCTGCTGAGACTCTGCCCATCTCGCTCCATCCGCAAGGCTGTAACTTAATTCGGGATGTGAAAGCCGGGCCCGGATTAGGGAGACGTTTGACTTCCCCGCTGCTACATTACAAAAGGTGTGAATTTATCTTCCTGCGGACCCCTCCGTTCACAAACACAAAGGATGGATTGGCCAGGAGAAGCGGTTGGCTAATGAACATAACCCTGTGGCTGCATTTGCAGTTATTTTGGCACTAATGCGGTCTAGTAACAGATGCAACTGTAATTTGTGACTCATTTGCTACCCCATTACTGCTTAATGAAATCTAACATATCACATTAACAATACGAATAAACACTCATTCTTGATATGTGGCATTTGGCTGTTTTCATTACCACTGTAATTAACACTTGAAATATTATTTCAATAAATATTTAAGGTGCTTTAAAATGGGTCGCAGTAATCATGACATAGAGGCAGAAAGCACGGAGCAAATGTGTGGTTTCTAAGCCTGCGTGCGCTCTAGGATGACACTCTTGAGGCATTATTTACAGGAATACAAAGGGCTTCTAGCGCAGCGCTGCGCGGGCCCACAGTCGGAGCGAGAAAGCCGCAGTCACCTTAACGTAAAAACACTATAATTAAATACATTGTAATGCAGTAATTGCAAAGCTAGGTTCAGGCTTTAATGCAAACACTAGCGCTTAATCGTATTTTCTATTCCTCGCTCAAGCAAAAAGGTTCAGTGAAATCAGTATCATTACAGCACCTTTGAACCTCTCTTTACTTGGCGTATTTGTGAGGTAGTGGTAATCATAAGAACTGAATCTTTTCTCCCCGTCTAACAGAGTAACTCTCGGACAGCTGTATACGTATATAACACAGCTAGATAATAATACAGTATTTTACTTAAAACAGTAGCACTCCTCTTAATACTTACAGCTTACTACAAACGAAAGAGCAAATCGATGAATACCTTAACGGTTTTTATATGTGATTTTAATTCTCGCGATATAACATGTCCAAATATGTATAAATCTTTTTTTAAAAACATATAACGGACCTAAGATTGAGGAAAAAATAGATGTAATCTAGGAAGAAAGCAAGCCCCTTAGTGAAGTAGTCTTAAATCCAATCACTGGCCTATTCAGCCTGTACAAAGGGCCTGAATAGTATGCAATTTGGGATAGCAGAAAGGTGCTGTTATGACCAAAAGATGGGATAACATTCGTGGGATTTATCTTACCAATCACATTTTTCCAAGTTATTAACTTTTCAAATATTTATATCTTACACGTTTTAAAAAAAAAATGTGTGCATGGTTAAATGCCATCTGTACTGAAATGTTCAAAACATTTGTTCCTTTTGATAAAAATGCAAATCTGGAGAACTGTTGTATCAACATATAACAGCCAATGTCTGACACGGTGAATTATCACAGCTGGAATTAAATTGTCTCTGAACAGCTGCTGGCAGCAGAGCTTTCATCAATGTTTGATTCAAATGTAGGAAAGAAATCCTACAGAAAGAAACATCATGTTGTCATTACAGATGGGGTTTGTGTTCATTATCACAAATAACACTGGAGCTAGTGCCAAACAATATTCCCTTATCTAAGCAGTCTTGCTGGGTAAAAAGAGATGGTGACCATTGTACAAATGATCGTAAAATACGACTCTTAATTCTAACCTTCACATTTATTGTTACACCTTTCTGCTTATTTTCTCCAAGATCACTTTTTAAAAAGCGCACCAGAACATCTGCCACTGAATCACCGCTTGACAACGTCTAAAGCCCCGGCTGCCCGGTTTTCTAACCTTTCCTCACGTGAAGAAGATCATTTATGGCATGCGCCCTATATAAATACTTAGTGCTTCGTCTCCATATTGCTATGCACGTTACTAGACGGTGCACCTTGCGCTTTCCATCCGTCCCTTTGGAATAAGGGCCGTTGGGTTTTGGTGATGAGCAAAAGGTGTTTCTGCCTGGAGCGGGGGTCAGTATTAGCATGTTGACAGTCTATTAACTGCTGTAAGGCGGCACCACTGTACCGAATACACGGCGCCTGTCGTTGCCATACCTTTCTCCTCTTTCCATTCCCAAAGGCGGTGACCAAATACGCCACCTCCACAACCCAGCCGGCCCCCAGCAGCCCGGCCCCTGGGCTGCCAGTCCGGGCAACAAAGCCGATTTTGGTTTTCTAACTTCTATGAGTATTAAGAAGCCAAATTAAAATGTTTGTATCCAGAACAGAAATTAGCACGTTAGCTAGTAACGACTATTACTAAGCTTGCTTTCAAAGTGTGCACCTACTGTGCTTTTTATTTGTTTCCTTCTGCTTATAAGTTTTTTTCATACATAAAGCAGATTTATTTCTATTGACATGCTACGTAAGTAACAGCCTTATGGACAGCTAAATTGACTAGTAATGGAGAGCTGTCAGGTTATTTTCTTTCTCATTAAAGTCTTTATTTTGTGCTCCATAAAACACACAGAAATTCGGCACTTCACTCTTCATCCATTCAAACTCTGTTAAATTATCACAGCAAACAGCAGAATAGGAGCATAGATAAAAAAGAAAAAACATCTACCTCATTTGCAGCAAGAAATGCATTGTTTGCCTCTGCCATGTTCATGTAGTTGTTATTGTTTCCAAACTGAAAGAAAAATAAATATTTGGATTTTAATGCATGCCACGATAAACTCTTCTTCAGCCCATCACTGGCATAGAAAAAGTTGAAAAAAAAAAAAACCCAACAAAACCAAAACATAAACAGATAAGATGTAATTTTGCAGATGTTCTTTGAAGTCAGAACTAGATTGGATTCAACATTGCTGTCATTACATACTCTGCATCCCCAGGTCTGTACGTGGAACACATCCAAGCGTAGCCCTTCAACTGTCTTTGTCCATGCAGCAAAGCCACCCCACAACCTAGAGGTGACTTTGGAAATTAAGTGTCCATTAGAAAGAGACTATTCCCCAGAAAAGACATTTAGACTACACTACATCTTTCCTGATATACGTTATTATAATATTTCTGCAGACGATCCTGATGCGGAGGATTGCTGCAGCTAGAAGTAGCTGGCGTAGTACTATTCCAAGTAGACCTCGTTTTAAGGAGATGAAGGTCAATAAGGGGAAGAATGAGAATCTGCAGCGTTGTTCTTAAAATCCCCTTCTTTCCACAGAATCAAAAAGCCAAACAATCCCCCCCTTTGTCTATCCGTCATTCCAGTTGAGCTCCCGCTCCCCCGGTAAACGTTAACAGCAGCAGATTTTGCAAATCAGAGAAACTGTATCACGCTGAGACCTTGAGATCTACCCGGGGTGGAGTGGGCCGAGCGCCCGCTTGCTCCCACCGAGCTGCAACTCCTCTCACACCCGAGTGATCTGAAAGGATCCTCTCAGGTGCCAGAGTCGTTTCCTCCAAATTCTCAACTGTGAACATTTGTTGAAGAAGATAAGTACTTTTTCTTTTGAAGACTGAGCATAGAAAAGCAAGAGACTACCAGCATTGGGTTGACCGGCACTTAGTGTGCCTCGTTCCCTTAAAGAGCACTTCCAAAGGCGGGTAGTCTGGCAACTATTTCTGCATGTGTTCCTGGAGCAGGCAGGCCTCTTCAAGGAGCAGACACCACGCATGTCACGCAGCTACCGCTAAAACACTAAACCACAGACCTTCACGTTTCTATGATCAGGCACCGCACACACCGCAGAGAGTATCAAAGGAGAGAAACGTCCCCGTGCTGTCCCCGCAATGCCCTGCCGCACCACTGCTGCTGAAGCCACGCTAACCATGCTTCCCTCAACTCCCATTTAAGAGTTCTGCGACGCAAATTTCTTCAGGAAGGCTTTGTTTTACCGTGCCAGATCTTGGCGGACCTGCTCCCCCCACCCCCCCAAACCACAAGAGCCACCACCACCAGCACAGCACAAGCTGCGCAACAAGCGCAGGAGGATGGGCGACCGTACACTTGCACAGATTGTTCTTTCCAAGAAAGTGCTGTGCCTTCAGAGTAGTTGATCCTGTCCCGAAAGGAAAACCACTTTGCTCCAGCTCAGTCTTGGTGCCTGACTGTTCTTAGCAGGGAAGCGTTTCAGAGCCTGACTCTCTCCAGTTCCTCCAGCGTCCTAGAGCAGCGGAGGAGCCCGAACGATCCTTTCAAGAAAGGCTCTTTCCCTGAAAACTCCAAAATCCATTTCTGAAAATAAGACCAAAAGTTTAAAGGAGGTAAAAAAAAAAAAAAAAACAAAAACAAAAAAAAGGAGGAGGAAAGTATAGTGATAGAGGATGAAAAAAGGAAGATGGACACAAAGGACTGGAGCCTCAGGTACCTGATGAATTGTTTGATTGACAAAACAGGACATCAACAAAATCGGAAGACAATCGTGGGGAGGAAGGACTATGAGATGAGATTCCTCATTCTGAAGTATGAAATTCCGTTTGCGTATTTAACATGCTGAATCTTTCAACCTATAACACATGTTTAGCAACAGAGGCCTTAACACAATATGTAGGCTGCCTCATAGCTATTAAAACTCTGTTATCCCCAGCTATGCAGATACTCAAGTAATGTCATCCATTTTTTAAAAGCCCAGATGTCACCCATGTTTGGCGATTAAAAAATTCAAAGAAAATTGCACATTCAAATTACTGTTTTGGCACATAAGGATATGTGTGTGTGGCTTTGTTGTACAAAGACACAGTACTTCAGCTCAACAGTGAGATCAACAGGATAGATTTTTTTCATGTCAGTTAGAGGCAAACTAAGAAGGATTTACATCAAGAACTCAAATAGCTCCAATAGAGCTGCTCTGTCTACAGTGACAAAAAACATGAAATCAGGTTTTCAAATTATACCTAAGCGCAAAGGTACAGTAGGCAAGTAGAGCTCTAACGTGGGATAAATAAGCGGGAACAAACCCCATCCCATTCTAATGAGCTTAGCATCCTAGGGGCTCCGGTGCCTCCAAATGGAAATGCAGCTGATTTTTACCTTGAAGAGTAAAATTCTACATTGTTTGATCTACGTGTACTCTTCACATCACAGCTACTGCCGTTCTGACTGTCAAGTGCTTTTCTTCCTTTTTGCTTTATTAAAGTAAAACAAAGGGGAAAGTGACAAGATAATTTTCCGTTTTATTAAGGCTGTGGGAGCAAATGACGGGATGAGGAACGTCAAAGCTAAAAGTTACCAGTACCTATCCTTAGATTCATTCTGTTCTCGAGCCACAATATTTAAGGGCCTATTGCGCGTGACTCAGGCACCGGTGTCAGAACCTGGCACGCTTAGGCTTTTGGCAGTATGGATCATAACTAATATTATTTAAATTTATTTTTTGCCTCTGAATTAGAAATCCATTGAAGGTACACAACAATTATCAGCGAGTATTTCTAAGATTAAACTTCCTTATTATCTAATGGCACCCATAACAACAAAAGAAAATAAAATGGTTATTATCTTAAGGACCTAAACAATTCAAAAAACAAATTAAGCTTAGAGTGAAATAAGAACTGGGTTAGAAATCCTCTTCTGAACAGTTAGTCTGCGAATGTAATTACTGAAGAAACTACAGCTAATCAGCTGTGAATTGTATCCATTAATTAGTATTTGCCCTGGAGAAATGAGAAAAATCAGTAACAATGTTAACACTGCAATGCACTGATGAGTACTGAAACAGGGGGCCCTCAGCATTTAGTCAAGCAGGTGGCTCCAATGGTCCAAGTCATTTAAAAAGCTCTCACCTGAAGTGCAGAGCTGGAATTACAAAGCACTTCTTGCGTATCTCTGTATCTATATAAGGCTATAATTAATGGCTTTTAATTTAGAAACACTTTGTGATCAGCTGGGAACAGTTATAAATCATTCTAAATAGAACAAGGGGTTCTCGTCTATTTTAGTAAAATAATTTGGGAAAGATGTTTTTTGGGAAATGACTCTTGTTGCAGTCAACGTCTTTCTCCCTTTATTTTCTGAAGGATCCCTTGCTCGGAGGCCTCAAACACCTCGGAGCACTCCTACAGCTGAGGGCAGGCATTGCGGTTCAGGGCGAGATCCGGCCACTGGCCCTGCCCGGCTACACTCCTGCGGGGTCCCACCTCGTGGGTTTCCCCGGGACAGAGAGCGAGAACGATGCAGCCCCTGGCCCAGCTGTCTCCTTGTTTCGTGCTGGAGTAGGCACGCTTTGCACAAGTTACGTAGCCATAGCACGGAGCAGGTTTTGCACAAACTTTTGCATCTGAAGATCTCGGAGCACCCCCGCTCTGTAACTACCAAAGAATAAAGTGTGTCAGCTTCCTTTGGCAACACATACCATTGCGTTACAAACTACTATCGGCTTCCTTTGACTTCTTGAGTTCAACAAACTCCGTCTTAAGTTCTGATAAATATATTAAGCACGAGTACCACAGCTTACTGCCACAGCAAACCAACGGAAACCACACGCGTATGCTGATTTCCCAAAATGGACTGCAAACAAACAAAACCTCTTCTGAACTTGTTGTGACTCACGGCTTTCATTCTTCATGCAAATCGCCGCATTAAAACCATGACGGTTCAGTCCTCTACTCTTTTATGCTGCGAGGACACTTGGACCTTGGCCCTGCTGACACCCGCAAGAACCCACGTGAAGACTGTAATGCGAGAGGTTGGTTATGAAAGCTGAGACTCGTGAACGGTTGTTTTAAGTAAGAAGTCTGATACGATGAACGCCACAGAAAACCTCGGCAGCTCAGGATAAAAATCAGTGATTAAACGTCCAGAGTCTGAATTCCTACTGAAAAAAAATCTTCAGAACATCTCAAAAGGTTAAACGGTGGCGACTGTCTGGGCTCTTCTTTCGCAACTGTGATGAGTCAAAAGCCACAGCAAGAAATGAAACAAGCAAAAGAGAAGTTTACACCACAAAACCCAAATATTTTAAAAAGCATACAAAGTAAACCCAATAACAAATTTTGAAAGTGTTACGGACACACAGAATAACATTTTGAACCTCTGTAAGTTAATGGGAATTTTGCTACTGATTTTAATCTAGAAATTATTTTACATAAAACATTGTCATTGGTATTTATTACAACTTTCTACATTTCTGTCTTTAAATCAGCTCAATTATGGTGCAACTCTAATCTGAAAAACATTAGAAATCACACCCACTATTCATTTTCTAAAAAGCACAAATACAGAAATACATAAGTATCTTAAAACCAGACATAGAGGAGCCCAGATATTTATCTGAGCTTCTCAATGGAACAAAAATGAATTTTTAAAATACCAGTACGTTAATGCTCCACAGTAACATTAGATTCATCAAGCAAATACAGCAGATTTTCTAAATAATTCTTTTTATAATATTGCTGCTTAATTGAATAGTGCAACCACAAGGAAGAAGAAACCAGCGGAAGGGTTATTGTTCCAGCACAGATTACCATCAAAACCAGGGAATGTGAATAAAGGTCCCAAATGAAAAATTCAACCAATATATGTATCCAAAACAGGAATGAAACTCGTTTTGTCATCTTCAGAGACTTACATTTTGCTTAAAAGGAATGATTGCAATTCTGTCCTCAAAGACTACTCATCATATTTCTGAGAATAAATAAAAAAAATTAAGAGTTGTTACAGAATCCACTCCCCCCCCCCTTTTTTTTTATTAAAGAAAGACCTATCCCAACCCTTACTGCCAAACAAAATTCAGACTTAGTTACGATGGCACCAACAGTCCTTTCACAATTATTAGTTCATGTTTAGTCAAAACACACATTCAAAGTCTGTCAGGAGAGTATCTCCAGACAAAATTCTCACTGGCTTGATGCGGAACTCCTGCCTGCAGAACTGGCTCTCAGCTACCTCTCTCGCAGCACTACACATCCCCTTGCGTATGTATTTTAGACAGTTACACATCCAAATTCTATCAGTTCTGATGCCAATTTATTGCTTATGGAAAATGGCAGCCTCAACTGATCACGCCTTCCAGTATTTCTGCAATAAAATCAGCAGCCATATTTTTAAAAATATGGCCATTAATAAAATCATTTATTACGGTGCGAGCATGCTCATATTTTTTATATAGAATAATATCTACTTGCGCAGATATATATTATGGCAAGGATCTCAGTTCTATCTTCATATTTGGTAAATTAATTCCTCCGAGGTTACACTATCCTTATGAGTAAAAAGAAAGATAACGATCCCAAAAGATGTAATTACAGACCAAAACTAAATTACTTTGCAGGTCTAAGTACTGTATCTTAATAATTTCACCGGAGAACATCTTCACTGCATTTGGGCAGATTTGATTTTGCTGCCTGACCAATAATTACAGCTCTGGCAAATACAATGTCTGATAAGGCCATCAATTAAGAATGAGCATTGTGTTATTTAAAAAAAAAAAAAAATTCATCATGTTCACAGCCTGTCTGATTGAATGAAATGCCAAATTAAATTAATGGAGATCGCTAAGTCTAGCTGGCTGGTGGGGAACCATGCAGAAAGTGGGACAGCATAGACAATAAACTGTCTGTAATTAAAAGATGAGAAGCTGGACTAATGCTACTTCAGCCTGATTACTCCAAACAAAACAATATACACTAAAATTATTCTGGCAACAGAAGTAGATGGAGTGGGAGGAGGGTTGGGAGAGGGGGCTTTTTCTTGGTTTTTTTTTTTTTTTAGGTAGTATCAACTATCACCATCTATGAACAGCAGTGTTCTCATCAGATGTATTAAATTAAACATTGTTTTTTACTCATCAGGACAACACAATTTATTTTCTCAAAGAACATACAAATAACAGATGAGAATACTCCAACCATGTGTGTTCTAGATGGATATCCAGCTAATCTCCGTAGAGGCTTCACTTTTAAGTACGATGTGTTCATAGCAGGAGCAGAGTGCTCTTTTCTGGAAGAGCAGGTCCTTCATGACAGTTTCAATACTTCAGAAGCAGTAGGTGGTAGTCATATTATTTTATAAAATACAAGTATTCTATTTTATTTTTTTCTACTAGAAACAACAAGGCAGATCTTAGTAGCTGCTTCACTGATGCAATACCACTGAAGTTCACAGTATCACAGTATGCTAGGGATTGGAAGGGACCTCAAAAGATCATCTAGTCCAATCCCCCTGTCGGAGCAGGAACACCTAGATGAGGTTGCACAGGAAGGCGTCCAGGCGAGTTTTGAATGTCTCCAGAGAAGGAGACTCCACAACCTCCCTGGGCAGCCTGTTCCAGTGCTCTGTCACCCTCACTGAGAAGTTTCTTCTCAAATTTAAGTGGAACCTCTTGTGTTCCAGCTTGAATCCATTACCCCTTGTCCTATCATTGGTTGCTACTGAGAAGAGCCTGGCTCCATCCTCATGACATTCCCCCTTTATATATTTATAAACACTAATAAGATCACCCCTCAGTCTCCTCTTCTCCAAACTAAAGAGACCCAGCTCCCTCAGTCTTTCCTCATAAGGGAGATGCTCCACTCCCTTAATCATCTTAGTTGCCCTTAGTTGTTAGGGATTTATATCGTTATAAGTGAATGAAGCATCTTTTAAAACAGGAATTTTAAAACCTTGTAAAGAAAGAAGTAATTTTATCTCAGAATGAATGCAAAATGGCATCCTTGATTTTGACACTACACAGCTCCGCGTAGAAATTTCAGGTACTCCTCTGACAGGACGCTCACATTTTGGAAGAAATAGCAGGCGCTGCCAGACGTAAGAAGTACTATTTCCCATAGGCAACACGCAGCTATTGGAGGCTGAGGATTGAGTCACTGAGTATAACGGAGAAGGAGAGTTGGACGAGATGCCGTGAAAAGGCTGTCCATTTGGGTCAGCCTTTGACCAAATGTCAGTAAGCAGGTAATGCATCCCCGTTACATCAAACTGCCACGTGATTGCGTGCACAGGGGTATGGATACGTGCACAGAGACAATGCTTTTGTCGGCAAAAGATACAATTTTTGAGGAATTTCATGAAGTGCTGGACCACCAGGTAACAGGTATTATACGTGCCAAGTTCACACTTGAGCCTTTCCATTCGTATTCTTACAGCAAATTTACGATTAGTGATCATTGTAGGATAGTACAATAGCAATCGGCTTTCTGAGACATATCACAGTATTATTCTTCTTTTCAGTAGATAACATCTTCTGGAAGCAGGTTCATTTCCTGCTAGGCTCTGCCTACAAATTCTCTAGGAAAGATCTTCGTGTACGTGTGAAAAACTACCCGGGAAGTGTTAAGTCTTAGTGACTTCAGCCACCAGAACTTACTACACGACAGTTCTTTCTCTCTGTTTCTTCCACATCAGGATTCTCTAACACACCGTATCAGAACCCCGCAATCATCAGGAGGAAATGCAGGCCCCGTTGAAAACAAAAGGCGTTCCTATAGGGAACTGCGCACCAGAAAGCTTAATTTGCTTAAGAACGTGTCGCTGATGAGCAACTACCCAAAACCAGACAGGAGCACAAACCATTAAAATAAATGTATTTAAGCACCCAGTTTTGCAGTCGCATCCCCCACGCTGAATTTTAGGCAAACGAATAATCTCATTAGCGGTTCGTTAATTATTGAATCCGTACATAAGTGTCTGTACAGCCACACATTTGACAGTCTTTTGATATTTAAAATCTTAAAAGCCTTTAATTCAGGGGACTGTTCAGATTCCTATTTTTGATTATTAAACATCTGCCACACTAATTGTTATATGTATGTTTATATATCTGTGTCTATGCACGTATATATGTCTACACACACATTCTCTACTCTTTGCTTAGAGACAAAAAAAATCTGTGGGATAAAATACTTGAGCAAGATCCTAAAGAAAAACAGACATTTATATTTTATTATATCCTCAAATCTCCATCAGACACACTGTTTGCAGATAGTACAGACTTAAAAGTCTTAGGAAAGCAATTAGAATGAAAATATTTGAAGTTACTTTAGAAGCTTTCAGCCAGCAAATAAAAACTTCGACAATAACAATAAAAAGCACTGACTTAATCTCCCTAATTCCAGCCAAACTCTTTAATATGAACTCCTTCAGTGAATTCCATGGCCAAAAGCAGTAACTGAATGATATTTTGCCAAGTGTGATACTGTGCGAGTCTTAGGAACAGTAATGAAAGGAATATTTAATGGTCTCATGTTAGACATTTTCAGATCTCTTAAGAAGAATACAGTCTATAAAAGTTTTTATATGCAAGAAGTAACTTTGTATGAATATGCGCAGTATTATTATTCTGTTGACTGACAGCGAAGGCAATTCAATATGCGCCAGATTTTTAATGTTACTTATTCCATACTTAAACGCATGACTATTAAAAGGTGGTCCAAAGTGCAGCCCTGGTCCTAATCTTTATACAAGATTAAGGTGCTACAAAATAAGTCTGAATCTTGAGAGCTGTCTCCAAGACAAACGGACCAAACGTTTTGCTGTCATATGTTCAAAGAGTTTCAATTTACCATTTGGGCTCTTTGTAGGCAAGAATGGATTTTTCCACTCTGCCCACCTTGGCTTCAAAGGCAGTAAAACTCAAACATGGATTCTGGGTATACCTCTGCATCCACCTACATATACTGAGACTAGTTTTCCTCTGTAGAAGGCTAATACAAATATCAAACCTAGACCAACCCACCAAGTTTCACATAAAAAGCCTCCACAAGACCTACAGATGTTACTTCAAAGCGGACGTTCACCGTCATCACACCCTGTTGTTGCCTGAAGCATAAAATACAGGCAGAGACCAAATGTTAGGATAAACACATTCACTAACAAAGCCAAGGAGAGGCCACTGTAGTTTGAGTATTTGTTTAAAAATACATGAATATTTAAAGAACATGTTTTCTTTCTTTGCTTTTTAACCTAGAGTTGTTTGCGGTGATGAACTACGAAATTACTTGTGTGATCACTCTCATGAGCACGTACTTGTTGCTGGAATAAACCAGGTTAGACATAAATGTCATGGAAGGAATACATTGCTAAAATGCAAAAGAACTTACTTATATGGCCTGATCTCTTGTTTATATATATATTTTTCTACAACTCTGTAGGAACTTAGATGCCACATGAGAAAGGTCTTATCAAATACGCAGTTTCACAGCATCCGTCCAACGTATGAATGTATTTACGAGTTACATTTATCTAACCAGCTCACGTTATACATAAGATCTTGTTTCTGATGAGACCAGGGGACAGATGGCCGTTAAATTATGCCTTCTTCCACAACAGCTCTAAAGAACCGAAGTAAGGGTAAAGCACAATTGCTCCCTTTCCACGGCCCTGCGAGAGGGTGGAAACATCTCTGCTCTCCGTGACATCTACCAAGATCAGCAGCCCCTCAGAACGGCCTCAGCACGTACGGGTGGCACTGCAAAATAACTCCCAAGAAAGACCCCAGGCCCCATCTGCGGAGCTGACTCTGGGGCTGCCCCTCCAACCTGCTTCCCCACGCACCTCAGGGCTGGGAGGGGAGCGCGGGGGCCAGCTCCTGGGGCCATCGCTGGAGGCCGCGAGCTCGTGCCCCGCTCAGGGACAGGCGTCCTCTGGCCCACGGGGTCCGGCAAGCTAGCGAGGGCCCGAGGCAGAGCAGCACCATGCCCCTCCTGCCCTGACGCACCAAGGTCAGTATTAAGGGCCCTTCTTCAACTCCCCCTCAGCACGGGTATAAGACAACTAATTCTGCACCTCCACTGGAGTACCCTTTTTGCCCCCAGCGGTTTGTTTTTTAACTGCCGTAACGGGTATTTTAACAGTTTTTTCTGAGGGGGGGGGAGGGGGGGATGCATAAATACAGAGCTGGTTTTGCCATATGAACATTTCTCTTTTACCTTCCTCTTTGAGGCATTAAGTTCACACAACCGAGGTGTTAATCATGTCTCCCCCCTCCATATTTATTTTATATAAGCTGTCTAAGCATTGAACCTAAGCATTTCTTAACATAATGACAGCATTTTATTCTTAGAATCCCAAGAAATAGTTTTATATCACTATATTCAAGATTACTGTAACATTTTCTCACACGAATTTAAAGTGATGTGATTATACTGCAATTGGGCTGTAAGTAGCTTTTCTTAGAATCTTATATCAAATTTCCCTCACTCCAGCAAAAATCGTAAATTCCATTCTAGACTGTGATTCAGCTCTACTACACTAGCAAATTATATCAAGTTTTAAATATAAAATTGATAGAGAAAGGGTGAAGCAGATGTAGACATTTTATAATAATCATAATGGAGGATTAGTCGAGACACTTTCAGGCTAAAATCAGTACATGCATGAAATCTGAAATATCTCAACTCTCAGTCATGTCGATGCCGCGGGTTCCTGCGATTTTTTTTTTCTGAAATTAAATACTTTCCACTTTAGAAATACTAATCATAATCAAATAGAAAAATAGCATTTTTTTTAAAGTCTGTATTAACTCTACTTCATTATATGCAAGGCGGTACAAAGCAAGCCATCTATTGCAAAGACAGTCCGTAGGATGTAATCTGCTCTTCCGACACCCGTGTCCGAATAAGAAATAGAGAAAAGCCACCCAGAAATACACCCACTGCAGCGCTAGAGTCAGTGATGGTTACCCTCGACCAAAGCAATACGCAACGCCCTGCTATTCCATGTGGGAAGAACGGGAAAGCCCAGCTGAGGCTCGGGGATTTCATACGCTAACCTTGTAAGAACAGGGCTTGTACAAGAAACTGACTGACAGGCACAAGATTTGGGAATTTTGCTCAGCTGAAGACATTCTCCAATTTGGAAAAATTACGTGCGGCATAATGTGTAATAGAGTTTATAGATGCATGTTGGAAACAGGCATATAACTCACCGCTTCCTCCTGTTTCTTCATCTTACATCAACCTTAAACCTGGAGGATTTCTCCACTATTTTTAGTTGGGGCCGGATAACAAATCCCACAGCAGGGAGGCCTCTGGAGAGTCTTCAGCAGCAACTAACTTTATTTAAACATGCAAGATTGAATTGGATGCAATGCTCTGCAATAACAGTAGAGGAGAATTAAATTTAAGAGTGGAATAATCCCTCATGCTAGCTTGTATTCCTAATTTATGCCGCTGAGACTAATCAGGCTTAATTTATCTATCTTTAGCTTCCCACTGTTTTATTCCAACCTAAAGGCAACGTTTTGGGCAGCGGCAACCTTATTTTGTAGGTGAGTAACCTACTTTAATTGCATTTTCATCCATTACTACAGTCTAGCATTTTCTTCACTTAATTGGGTCAGTGTATTTCTTCTTGTAAGTGGGCACAGAAATTACTTCTGATATTGATTGCAGCCCCGGAGGTTCTGCCGAGAGTCGAGGGCACTCAAAGGGTACACGGCAAATTCCATTTATGACGAGTGAAATGAATAAAGTTTCACTCAAAACCTTCACTCCCGGTAATAAAATAAAAAAAAAAAAAAAAAAACCACCAACATGAAAAGCCCAATGTTAAAATATTGAAAACTTACATTAAACAAATTAATGCTGGTCAAGAAAAATCTGGTTGCTCTGTTTATAATCTTATTTCAAATGCAACCTGACCAATAGCCTCACCAAGGTAGGGCTGGGAAGGTCCAGCACCCCATGAAAACCAGGCCTCTCAAGTCTTCAGGTGATCTTCAGCACTGGTGGTTCAAAATACTAACGACTAATTAGCGTTCGAATTAAGTGCATATTAAAAAGCACACCAGGCATTTCAGTAATGTAATTTCTCCTCATAATTTTAAGATGCCATAGAAAAAGACCAAATGGTTTTTAATATATGCCTAAAAATGGTAATAAAAGCTCTCTTGAATAGTCAAGTACAATTCCTCACGTCCTGATGTAAGCAAGCCTGAGCTTTGATACATGCAAATTCTTGACTTTCTTTTATCGAAGTATAAGAGACACCAGTGACATTTCACAGCTCACACTCACGCTCTGAAAATACTCTCCCAATTTAGTGGACCGAGACAATTCAGTGTCTTATGCTATTCACACCAAAGATGCGCAAGAAGTTGAATACTTCTTAGCAGAATTTAAAATAACCAGATTTAGCTTTAGCATGAATTCAAACTAGATGTATGAATTAGCTGTAATCTCTTCATGAACTTTCTTTGTCTGAATGTTCAGAAACTATGCAAGATATTGCTAGGAATACCTGTTAATTGCAAGCCAGGTTAATAACTGGAGGTCAAATGGGAAAAGTCACAAGCTTATATTCATGTAGCACGCCGGTTTTCCTTATCCGCTGATGTCATGATGGAGATCTGAGCTCCACACAAACATTTCTTCAGGTTTCTCTGAGACAGTATTTTTGATACAGAAACCATTCTGATCGAACCAAATAACACGTCGTACCATAACCATGTGCTTCTAGCAGGCAGACGCCTGCCACGCCTCGCTGCCGACTACTGGGAGTTCTCTCGTTTTTATTTTATATCTTGAACCTTATCATTCCATCCCACTTTTAGAACAGAAAATTTCCCAGAGATCAGAAATCTTTGCGTAGAACCCTGGACCCGGTGCACTCTCAGAAAATCCTATATATTCAGGTTTGGGTTTTTTCCAAATACCCAGGGCTAAAGCTGTCTCATTACTGTACTGTATTTTGGATCACACAATAACTTTCGCCAAGTTTTACGACACAGACAGATTACGTTTCTGTGATAGAAAAATTGCACAAGAGTTGAGAGCTTCTAATCCCACATCCAGTTCTGGTGAGAAAGTGAAAGGACGCAAAACCATGCCAGAGAGCACAAAACATGAAAATTGCTTTATGCGTTCATAGTAAGACCAAATCACAGAAAATCCACAAGGTTGGTGGCTTCACTGTCTGCAAAACAGGGCAGATTTTGTTCTACCATAAAATTTCTCAGTAATTTTTTTTACCTCAGTCGGGAGACACTGCACACTGTTAGTGTGAACACAACGAAGAAGGCAGGAACAGAGGAAGAGCACATGATGTTCTGGCAGCTCTCTGGCCACCAAAACAGGAAAATACCAACCAAGGGTGGAGAAAAAACTAATTGGTCACAGTAAAAACTAAATGATACTATAAATCATGACTTTCTCTTCATTTGTATAAGCATCTAGAAGAATTTCTGATAACGTTTTATGGTCCAGTGATTTTTAGACTTAAAAAACCCCAACAACCACCCTCAAGATAATGGTTTTGCCTGCAATTGCTTGCCTGATCTGCCCTGGAATTATTACAACAGTTTCCCAGTGAAAGAGATTTCCTTTGCTAATCAAAACAAGGTTGCTCAATGGTATTTTCAAAACTTGTTAAGAACAACGTAAAAAATATAATGTATTTTAATGGGAGAAATGAGTTGTCAAATACGATATACATAGTCTGGTTTTGAGAGGAATACATTGATATACGAAGGCTATAGAATGATGTACAAGTGCTGGGTAGTAGGAGGCAGAGAAAGGGTGGAAGAAAGGCCCACAGAACGGTACAATATGACAATGATTATCAGAGCAGGATAATAAAAATTAGCTAATCAGATAGGTAAGGAAAAGATAAACTGAAAACTGGTAAGAGAAAAGGGATGAAAATAAACTTTGAGGAAAGATTAATGCAAAGGAGAGGCATTCAAAATTAAAAGAATTAAGATTTGGAAGTCTGATATCTTGCAAAACATGATTTTGAGAGCATCTGGAAGTAATTCAAATCATATAAATTTACATACACTTTCATATGAATGACTTTTTGTCATATTTTGAAAAAATGGACATCTTGTAACATTGCAGATGAAATTTAAATTAATCTCATAATTCCAGAGCACTAATAGTTTTAGAGAAAAAGCTCTTTTTCCTTTGTCTCCCATATAATCTTATGTTTTTACCTTCCCAACAGCGTGGAACAGTTGTCTATGCCCACGAGAAACTCTGAGGAACACACCCGTGATGATCCTTCACACATCTCTGTGCAGGACCTTCCTTACCACCACCGAAACCAAGCACGACAGATTATATGTGACACAGGAACCTCTTCCAGTGCTACAATCTCACCTTCATCCAACCATATATACAAACCACTGGTTATAAGAAACACCTCCACTTCTATGTACGTATACATACATCTAAATGCAGAACTCCCACATCTCTCATAAAATCAAAATGCAAACAATAATTTGTGTAAGGGTCTTCCAGGAAAACCAAAAATCTGCAATGGTACGCACCGGGGAGAAAAACAGCGAAGGGTTATTTGCCGACATAAGTCAGACTGTGGTGGTGTGGTGGATCCCAGTAACTGCAGTAACATCTGCAGGTAAACTAGCTACTATAAAAAAAAACAAAAAGGCGATCAATTTTCATGTCAACATATATCAACTTCTGAGATAAGAAAAAAGTTTCTGCCATGTTGTAATACTTAACCATGCACGTGTGAAAGGGGGACAAGGAGTGAGTGAGGGTGCACACACTGATTACATTCCTTACAGAGACGGATGCACTAAATGCTTCAGAAAAAGAATACTAAATCGAAAGAATACCCAGTCTCTGTACATATGGCAAGTCTTACATTTCCTCTATAAATCCTTCACCATTCTCAAATGCAAATTCTCTTTCTACTGTGTTCACTTCTCCTACGTTTTGCTCCATAAACATAAATTTGGGGAAAGTCGGGCCCCTTTCTGGTCCCTTCATCCCCTCTGAAGCACAACCCATGCTGTGGCTCAGTAACCTCTGTCTCCTTCAGAGATAAAGAATGGTGTTCAGCTTGTGAACATCACAGTGCTTCAACCTCATGAATGGATGTTTTTATTATCAGAATCTAAAAATGGCAATTTCACACACTCCCCTCACACCAGAAGTTCCCAGGTCATCTAAACAGAGTCGTCGACCTTTAGAATGAGCATCAACGGCAATGAAGGAGATTTACAGCATCTCCGTCTTCCACAAAACGGTTACATGCAGGATTCAATTTCAGCTATCAGCAGCAGTGGGCACCAAGCTAAAGGACACTGCAGGGACTCGCAGTGGCGATGCCCGCACTGCCACCTGCAGCCACGGCGCTCAGCGACCTCAGGTTCCAGAGAACATCTCATTGTGCATCGCGCTTCAAACCTCCACACGCTTGTTTCTTTAGTTATTCGCTCTATAATGCAGTACTCCCTTTGCTTATGCCGATATAACAGTTTTTGAGGTCCCACTGCAAAACAAAGAACCACTGAACTCAGTAGGATTTGGGGAGGTAAATGCAATAAAGTTTCTTTCTCACAGGGGGCGAGAGTGAAGAGCTGAGGACGGAACTCCTCGAGCTATCTGTAATGACAAACCTGGCACATTATGAAACCACACATGTATTTACCAACAGAAACGGTCAAATTTCCAGTACTCTTGCTGGCTACGGGCAACTGTTTTGAAAAAATCAGCTTTTACACAGAAGCTGGATTATTACAGAACTGGCCCGGAAGGGGCACGTTGGACATCTCGCTGAAGTACGTCAGATATTCTTCACACAATTCACTCCTGACTAAGGAATAAAACGCGCATGACCTAATGGAAGCAGTGATGATTAAGATTTATATAAGCAGCAGATAAATTATGCTTTGCTATCGTGCACTGCCGAGAAGCTTACGGGACAGAAGCAGGATTAGTTCAAGACAAGGGAAATTACACTTGTAAGAGTTAAAGCTCGAGAAAAGAGATCTGGCTTATATCAAGTTGACGCTTCAGATAAGTGACTGCCTTATAACAGGTTATAGTTGCAAAAATAATTTTGATTGGCATATCATTTATACTAACTACCGCTTGGAACCCACCCAGAATATGCAGCATACTATAAACTGTTAAGAAATATATCTGTGTATTGTTCAATATTTACAATGTGCTTTATTTGGTAAATACAAGACCTGGCAGAAAAATGTAGAGTATTAAAAATAGTTCTGCTTAAAAAGAATCCCCTCTTCCCTATAAAAAGGAGTATTTCGCTAACAGCAGTTTATAATTTTGTTCAAAAATGTTCACAATGAAGCTAAATAAACTTTCAATGGGAAAAATTTGATTGCTTTGTTCAGCTGCTCAAACAGATTTCTATCTCTACTTATTTGCATATTTCTGAATATTCTCTTTCAGGCCCGCACCATTTTTGTTAGCAAAATCAATTTTCTGTTGGACAAAAAGTGAGATTTGGTCTAATGATTTTAAGCTTTTAAATAAACATGAACCGAATGGTGTAAAGAGCTCTCCTTTTAAGAAAAGATCCTTGCTGTTTGGAAAGAAAAGAATTCTTTGCATTCACAGATACCAATTGACAGCAACAGATTTTAACACGAAGAGAGGAAAAAAAATATACAAGGGCGAAACAAAAAGAGCTGCAACCCAATTATGTAGCTACAACACAGACCGATGCGCAGTCGAATTTTTAAGGCACACTGGGTACACACGTTCATGTACAAAACGTAAGAGACATTAAACTATGATATAAAAGCTTTATTATTGATTTTCCAAAGCTCGAACAATACTCATGTTTATGAAATTGTTTCCTCTGCACCTGAAGAGCGGGATCGTTCGCCAATCCAACAGTTCTGCCGAATCCTTAGCAAACACCAACCACACGCAATTTTTTCTAGGTCTGTTCAGCTCTGCTAATAGTTATTGTTTGCACAACTGTAACTAAGTACATTACCAACTAGTTGTTCAATCTATATAAATTTGAGAAACACACATTGCCAAGGAGTGACTCATATATCAGTCTATTATATGCTACAGAGCTGACTGTATTAAACAAATCACTTTCCCTACAGCTGAAGAATAGAAGCTATATACAGAGCAGAGGTTATTGTCTAATTTAAATCTTGGCTCCCTTCCCAGAGCTGTACAAGATTCCAATTTGTGGAAATGTTACTCTCTGCTACTGCCAGAAAGGCTACAGAAAATGGTATTGGGTGCCTTCCAGAAATATGTCTGCAAAATGCCAATCAACAAGTCACTAAAGATTAACAGTATGACTGTACCAAATTAATTTAAATTATAGAAACATATGGCCGGGATGTTTGCACTGCACTTAACACAACACCTGCTTCACAAACAGCTAAGTTTCCATCCACAGTATAAAATAATATATGTCAAACACCTTGAACCTGACTCCTATAAATGGGGGGAAAAGCAGTTAAACAGTAACCAAGGGTTACCACTATTAGCTACGAGCCACCATTTTGTAACAGTTAGATCCCTCGTTTATTTAAAATTTTACATCAACCCGGATTAAGTGGTCTTTTCCCATCATAGAAAAAGTAATTAACGGTGACAGAAATGAAGAAAAAAGATGACAGGAACAAACATCTTTATATTCCATTTAAGAAATCCAAAATTGTAAGTTGATTTTGCTAAAATAATTCCAGTCTTAAAACAGTCATTCAAATACAGCGTTATTGTGTCTTCTCTCTATATATATACATACATAAAGTTGACATTCTTAAGCAAAAAGCACTCCTGAAAGGCACTATAAGCTCACGAAAAGTTGAAAGATTAACAATCACGCACCAACAGTCAAATATTTTATATTTCCTTGATGCGTTTTTTCCCTTATTTTTCTAAAACTCCTTAATATATACGATCATGTCATCAAAGAAAAAAAAAATAAAAAAATCAGTGGCAGTCTTAGAAATATTTACACATTACTGTATGCCATATTTCAGCTGAAGAGGAAGGGAGCTGTTTTATGTTTCTCTCCACTGCTTTTCTATTATTGCCTAGCTAATGGAAATACATCAAACAAATGTTCTACAAGAGCAATAAATATTAAAGTTGACCTATCCATCTGGAAGAAATGAGAACAATACTGCTCACTTTTAGCCCAAATATGACACTGATAAATGAAGCCGTGAGATTCCATCACACTTTCAGCAACCTGGGCGAAGCGCCCACCACGTGACTCTTGTACCAGCAATTTTCTCCATTCATCTTCATTAGGCAGTCACTTGACCTGCCTCCTAACATCCCTGTCAAATTTGAACCTTCAGGGGGCTTGTTGTACTTCCTAACAATGTACTCCAAAAAGCTCTATTCCCTTTTGGAAAAAAGCTCAGATGAACATAAAAGAATATATGAGTCATTTCTTCTGGAGAGGGAACCGTGCGACGCTAGTCAGGATTAAAAAGGGAGATGGCAGCTCCGTATTGTGACAGTAGGAACAGTAGTGTTCTTACAGTCCAGATCCAACAACACAGCCTGGCAGAAAGCGCAAGTGGGCAAAGCAGTCACCCTTTCGGCCGTCAAAAGACAATTACGCATTCAAATGAGAATGTACGTAACCTCTGGCCCCAAATGAAACGCCCTCCACTTCCTCCCTCGATCCCTGCTTGAAGCGAGCTGGAACAAGCAGCCGTAGCGTTCTTAACCTAACGTAATAAGAGCGCTTCATCACATTAGCAGTTTTACATTACAGCCCCATTATTTTCTGTTTCAACAGTATAATAATAACAGTACTGATTTGATTATTCTGTAATAGTGAAAATGAATACCAATTCAGTATGAATTTGCCCATATAATAAAAAGCTCCTAACAGGATTCTCAGAGACCTCCTAGAAAGACTGTTTATAACTTTATGATCACTTAGGGAAATCAGAAAGGCTGAAGGCACCGAAAGGCGTTAAGCTCTTGACATTAAACCTATCTCAGAGATTCACGCAATTGCAATACCTCCGTTAGGGTAGATCTACCCGGTTTATCTGACAAACATCTGATGTATTGACTCTGCTTTTCTGTTGCACACAAGCCGCTTATCTTTCTTTTTTCAAAGAAGTCTTTAGAATTATAAATATTGTAGACTGTCATGGTAATGCAGCAATTAAAATACACCCACATAGATTCCTTTTAGGCAGTAAGTTCTTCAATCCTTTTTCATGTTGATCAGGTCTTGCACGAGTGGTTCCGTACAGCTGCTAAGCACACCAGGGACTTACTCATCCAGGAAAACATTGCTGAATGCAAGTAAGGACTGCAGAATCAAACAGAAAATACGAACCTATGATACCGAGGTAAGATGGATTTCACTGGGATCACCAGAAAATGACCAGAGACTTCTTATGCACAAACTAAATAGAGTCCTTTCATCAACAGATACTTCAGTCATGCTGAGTTGGGTTTATAGCACTAAAATTTCTACTTTTCTTCTTAAAAGCATTCAAACCGTATCTGACTTCAAGGGAAAACACAGAACATCTTATTTTCTGTCCTTATTGTGCAGGGTTCTACCGGTATGCTGAAATACTGATAACATTTCCAAAAGCGTGGACAAGAATAATTATTAACAGATGTGCAAAATTTAAAATCGAGGCCTGGCACAGGTGTATTTATGGTAGGTACATTAATTTCTTGACTGGAGAACGCACTACAGGTAGTACCTAAGCAATGGCTGAGAAGATGGTGCACTTCCCTGCACAACACAAGGGATGCTCGTCTACGCGCTGGAACGCCGACCTGAGCTTCTTTTTAATCACAATTATATGTTCTCACATCAGCATTAGAGCAATCGCACAACAACCCCTGGCAACATTTTCATCAGGCTTTTACAAGACAATGGACAATTCACAAGAAAGCCATCGGTGGCATTAGGTTTCACCTGAGCCAAACCAGTATTATGCTG
This sequence comes from Vanellus vanellus, assembly GCF_965231255.1. Lineage (NCBI taxonomy): Eukaryota > Metazoa > Chordata > Aves > Charadriiformes > Charadriidae > Vanellus > Vanellus vanellus. Next base: position 17,684,599 of record NC_138917.1, read on the forward strand.
TATTAGTATTATTTGCATTACTATCTGTACATCTGCATTAGTACCTGTGCCTGCAAATGCCTTTACTGGTACCACTGAGCCTCTCTTTGAAAGGAACAAAATGGGTTCTTTCTTCTTTGCTTGTCTGAGATGCTGAAGATTTCAGGCCCTCTGCACTGATCCCGAGTCCAAAGCTTGTCACGTTTCTGTCCCTGACGACATAGGCCTTGCCCATTTTCGTTCTATGAACAGATTCTTCTCAAAAACGAACGAATGTCTCTGCAATGACAGATTAAACAACTTCACAAGTGGTTTTCACTTGTGGTTCAGTCTGTGGCTGCTGCAGACAGTTCATTCTCAACATGAAGCAACTTGGAAAGATCAGCTTGTAGATTCAGTTGTTCTCAAAATCAGCCACATGTCCATTACCGACCCAGTTCTCTTTGTCTGAGGTGACTTCTTCCAAAAGATTAAGATCAGTTAACAATGGAACAAACTGCTTTAAACGGAGTCTCTGGTTACAAGATGACAATGACTTTTCAGTATTTTACTGAATTCAGTTCCTGAATGAAGCCTGATTCCAACAAGATTAAAACAATTGTTTTGCCAAGGTTGGGAACTAGAAAAATCAAAACAATAACCAATGAAAAAGAGAGGCCTGAGGCAGTTTTCAAGGAGCTTGTTGAAAAAAAAACCAAAAGTGAGAGAGAGATCTCAGCAGAGCCCCAAAAGGTGATCCTATGTACAGCATGAGATAACAACGTTACGTGAAAGTCTAAGGAGGTGTGTCAGAGAAACTCCCCTTAGGTATCAGAAGACCTGATTAAGGGGAAAAAGCAACCATTTCATCTGCTTCCAAGACACAGATGTATAGGCAGAATCCCTATAAGCTAGTGTTAAGAGGGGGAAAAAAACCCAGGCAAACAACAGATATTCCAAGCAGCGGAGTCGAACAAGAAGCGAAGCAGATTTTCACCTCAGCTAGCTGATGTTTGCTGTGGAATGTTTCATCAAAAGTGATGACGATGTGTTATGATAATGTCAGCTTTACCATCACCATCATCTGTCACGCCAGAATTATTCTCCAGCTCTTGATGATGAAGTGGCTCTTCAATTCTTCAAGACTGAGTGACACTGAAGCAACCTGTAAAAGTATTTGCTAAACACCTTCAGAAAAAAAGCAGCGAAAGTATTCCATATTGCTCGAGTTCGGCTATGCATACATTGGTGCAATATTCTAGTTGGAATTAGCCTTTCTCTGAGTAAAAATTTTAGTAAGCAGTCGTACCTTGACAGCAGGCAATTCATCTTAAATTTCATTAACTTTTCTTCCGCTTTACTTTCTTAACTTTATTCAGAATGCCCTTTCAAATGCAGTTCAGCCATGAACTCTATCATTTATAGCGCAGCATTGTTTGTGTCGAGTCTTTGCAGCAGGGTTATCGCTACAGGTTAATGGATTTGTGTTCTGAGAAGCCATGATTAGAGTAGGTTTACCAATAGTGACCCGTGTTCTGCATTATACAGTGAAAAACATATCTAGCAGCACGATTGTTATCAACCGTCAAAAGAGATACCGAGAGCTGGGAGTATAGACAGCACTAAACTCTGATGGTTTTATTACTCTTTATAGGTATTGTGCAGTGCTTAAATTTGACACGTACAAATTGCTGAAGCGAAGATTTGCAAAATAACAGTATCTATCAACGCTAATGGCTTAGTTTGGAAAACGATGTGCAGGATTTCAAGCACAGCATGAATATGTATTTAAAATATTCGTGGCACTTTAATAGGCATTTTCATTAGCAGAGGTTATAACGATGGCAAAAATCTGAAATTTTATATAAGGTGTGAAGTTGTTAAAATAATTCCACAAAATTCAGAGATACATTCTTACTATTGGAGAAGACATTAAAAATTAAGACCCTTGAACTCCCCGCCCAACGCAGCTATTCCAGTAGAAAAATCAAGTACAAAGAAAGGAGTAAGTTCTCGTAAAGGCTTTGTAAATTTTCTTGTCCCTTCTGTAAAACTTTTTAAGCACCGTTCAGTACGAAGTAGTAGAAAATTTAAGCTCTCATGGCTTTTCCCTTTCTCTCTTTCATTATGATACACGAGCTGACACCAAGGAGAAAACACACAGAAAACTCAATTTATATTTTAAGTGGCCTACAGAGCTGCTTGCTATACTAGCAGAGCATCAGAAATAGTGATTAGGAGAGCATTTAATAGTAACTATAACATTAAAAAGAATAAGTACTACATTCAAGGTAGAAGGCCAACTAATCACCTCGTGAACAATAACGCTTGCTGTCAGAACAGACTGCACATACAACGCAGGCTCGGACTCTCGGACTTTCCAATCATTATGTACGCACCGCTACAGCCTTCCCTTGCTCAAAACTGGACGTCTACACATCGATTCTTTTAGCACACACAGTGACACTGCATTGTGATACTGCACCCAGTCAGTTATGAAATGTGCATCAACAAGAAAAGCTTGCAAGGAAAGACTTCAGTGCCCGAGTTCAAAATTTAAGCACTTCATAGCATCGTGCCTCGAAAGTCACTGACTTTCATGAGAGCTTTACCTAGCATGTTTCCACTGTCTGCAAAGGCAAGAATTCTTTCCAAGTTCAGTTCAGCATGCTCGCAACAATTTGGGCTACGGGGAAGAGTGATTTCAGTGGTCTGCATCAGCTCATGCACAGGTATGGCTTAAGAGAAGCCCAGATTTTGACAATTGTTTGTCCATTAATTATAGAATCACGGAGTTGTCTAAGTGGGAAGGGACCTTTAAGACCATCGAGTCCAACCATCAACCTAACACGGCTAAAACCACCGCTAAATCATGTCTCAGCACCACATCTACAGTCTTTTAAATATCTCCAGGGATGGTGATTCAACCGTTCCCTGGGCAGCCCGGTCCAATGCTTCACAACCCTTTCTGTGAAGAGATTTTTCCCAATATCCCATCTAAACCTCCCCTGGCACAACTTGAGGCCATTTCCTCTCATTCTATCACCTGTTACTTGGGAGAAGAGACCGATTCCCCCCTCGCTACACCCTCCTTTCAGGTAGTTGTAGAGAGGGATAAGGTCTCCCCTCAGCCTCCTCTTCTCCAGGCTGAACATCCCCAGTTCCCTCAGCCGCTCCTTATAAGACTTGCGCTCCAGACCCCTCACCAGCTTTCACCAGTAGTTCAACTACTGGCAGGCGGGCATTGCTGCGCTCCCCAAGAGAAGCGATGGTTCTGTATGCCATCTACACAGCTGAGTTCCAACTATGATACTTTAAAATTCGAGTTCCTTTTTTTTCTCCCCAATAATCAGCCCTGAATCGTCAAACCAGTTAGTTATACCAACTGTTTATTACACTTAAACAAAATTTAAAAAAACCTCACACACTGCTTTCCTTTCGAGGCAGTAATATATTAGCATCTGACACATGCCCTCAGGGTATCATTTCCTTAAGCATCTCTTCCTCATTTAGCATAGTAGCTTAATCTGCCTTAGTTCTTGTTACAGCTTGTTTAAACTGTGCTCAGATAGACTTTTTTTTTTTCTACCAAACACCTATTACGCTGGCTATAATATTTCTGACTTAACGTGCTGCACTAGGAGTTGCTGATGATCATTTCCAGGACGGTGCCACTGACATACTGTTTTCAGTAATACTCATAACAGCACTCCTCTTTAGAGGGAGCTGATCAAAAGATGCTAGAAAAGGTCCTTTGTCCCTTGACTATTCTGTTAACATGGAATTTGACTGCTGTCTCCACGCAGCACACTCACCAGCTTTGAACCGAAACATCTGTTTATGACTTGCCAAGACAGTAACTCCTTGAAGCGCCATCTTCCAGATCTTCTGATGTGAACCTCTGTTACAATGAAATAACGATCTCTGGGATAATAATAATGACTCCAAAATAATAATCCCTGTGAAATACTGAAAGACCGAGCTTTTATATAACTGTCCTAACTTCTGCCGTTACCGCAGTTAGATAAACTGCCCTAAAGGCTCTATATTCAAAGGCTGAAAGTTGTCGCATCACTGGGCAACGTACTAACCATCACTTGCTCGATGGGATAGCCCAATTCAACCCATTCCATTCAAATAAGCGCTTTCAGGATTCTGCTCCAAAGAACGTTAAACTCAGTTCTGTAGTGAAGATGGTAAGTACTGCCTACAGAAGAGCACCTTCTGACATGGAACCACACTATGTCAAAATCATGAGCAATGGAGAATTCTGGCACTCACTGAACTGAAGCACCAACCGTACCAAGTTTTTGTCACCCAGACATCTACAGGCTGAAAAGGCCTGAGATGTCATTGACTATCAAATGTGGATTCTCTATTTTCAAAAATCCAGATGCTACAAATAAGCTGCCTTGAAAAAAAGCAGTATTTTGAACGCCAAGAAAAGAATGTAATGCAATGTGATGCAGAACACATACTTCGGTATTTTTCAGGAAAACATTCATAAATGTTACTTTTTTTTACTAGGGCTTAGTGTATTCTGAAGTCTACATAAGAAAAAAAAACATAAGCAGAAGATTTGATTTGCAAAGGGTAACATCTTTTTTACTGCTTAAGCAAGTAGCTGGTACTTCAGATATCTCTTTATTTTGGAGGAAACCAATGTGCGCCTTGTTGGATGGTAAGGTCTGTTCTTGAAAGCAGAAGAGACAAAGAAAATTAAGAGCACCTAAACAATATCTAGTTCAAGTAAAAGCACTTTACTAAAAGTACAACTACCCTATGAAAAACTGTACGTAACTTTGCTAACTTAAATCTGTATGTCTATGTATGCTCATTTTGAGCTTTTTTTAAACAATGGTATGTGTCATTTAAGTTAGAATGAAATCTGAAAGTGTCTCTATCCCTGAGCAATAACCAACAGGAACATATTCCTGTGAATTTTTTATTTTTCTGGCACAAGAAGTTATTCTCACATCTGTTAGGGCTGATTTGGAATCACTGCTCTTGGAAGACAGATTCTTTTATTTATTTCTTGAACATGATTCCCTCAAGAGTTAGAGAGGCCTCAGACACGCAAATGGGGTAACCCAGGAAAACCCAACCTGTGCCAAGGGCCAGGGGGAAACGGTTTTAATGCTACAGTGCAATCTCCTCAGCCCAGGGAACTGTAACCAGCCTGGGGACTTCTACTGATGACAGTCCAATGCAGCTTTTTAATTTCTTCCCTGGAAGCCACTGATTCACACGTAACAGTCTCAAGGGAGTTACCTATAGGTTTCTGCATCTTACAAGGAAATGAAGGATGGAATTACAGCTAAGAAAAGACATGTACGGTTCCTAATTCTGCCACCTGAATCTGCATGACCTTGAGCAAGTCGATTTTTTTCACTGAAAGGCTTATCAAACATTGGAACAGGCTGCCCAGGGAGGGGGGGGATTCGCCATCCCTGGAGGTGTTTAAAAAAAGGGTAGATGTGGTACTTGGGGACATGGTTTAGATGTGGTTTTGTCAGGGTAGGTTAATGGTTGGACTTGATGATCTTAAAGGTCCCTTCCAACCTCAGCAATTCTCTGATTCTATGATAAGTTACTTCTCTGTAACTCTTGGTCCTCAGTGTTTAATGAAAATAATAAACAAACATCACAGGGTATAGATTTTAGGTAACACTAAAATGTAAGTAGGAAAACTTAAAGGACTATTGCTCCGAAGGCAAAGAAAATAAGCCTAAAGCACTAAAATCTATAAGGATAAAGGATAAGTCAGGCTCCAAAAATTAATCACCAGGTCAAATGTTAATATCCAGGTAGGTATCAAATTAAGGAGGCAAAAAAAGTGGTAATATTCATACAGCCTCTATTTACAGAAACTTGATTAGAAAATAAATTCTTTATATCTGCTTCTACTTTGGTGATGCAACATTTGTTAGACAACTAAAAACAACAACAGAAAGCTGCATGCTCACGGGCTGAGTTAAGATGTAGTGGTCTTTCTTTGGAGACGCCCTGCCATTTGTTTGCTCCTTGAGTGTAACAGCGCCACATTTAACACACAAAGTCCCCTTCCGCTGGCTTAGAGCGAGATCTGCAAAACACTGTCCTTTGATTCTTGCCTGCACGTAACTTGTAGGCATCCGAGTCCCACAAGAGAGGCTGCAGCCCCGAACGGAAGCAGGATTCACAGCCACAAAGCCTCTCTTTGATCTTAGGTCTTATGAAGCCGTGGTCTTCTCTTCACCAGGCTTTCTGCAAAATGAGGGCGTTGTGGGCTACCTGTAGAAACACGGGAACTTTTTCTAGGTACAAACACTTCTGAAAAAAGCCACAGGTTCCTACGGGCGTTCGGGAAAAGAACACTGAAGCAGAGATTTTTAAAGCTCATACTTTTGGATTTAGACAATTTCTGTCTAGACCTCAGCCCTACACACTCGGCTATAAACTTCTAAACCCTTTAGGTTTCTAAATGACAGAAATATTATTTGGTGAATTAGTTCTTGGCACTACAGAATTACAGACTGAAACAATCACCCGTAACAAGTGACTGATGGATTTTATTCTGGAAAGTCATCTGGCTGACTCAAATAATTTAAGACTTTTTTTTTTCCCCTTCGTACAAGGATGACTGTACAGTGCAGAATATTAGTGATATGAAGCTATTTCAGCTGTACATGTAGTATTCATGTGCGACTCAATACCTCCCCCTACACACGCACAGAACTGTACAGAGCAGCAACTGCTGCTGCTGCCTACTGTAGCACCTGAGAAAGCCAAGACTGAAGATTTATGCTCTTTAAATGTTTGCTTAATTCTCTTGCGCGGAGACTTTCTTCCATTATTCACCATGGTGATTTAAAATATAAGTGATACTGCCTCCGCACTTTGAGTTAGTGAATTTTATAAACCGTTTATAGAGCCTAAGAATGGCTGCTCCCTCCGAGCCAAGAAATAACGAATGGTAACACTGGTGTGAGATCACAGTCAATGTCCAGAGCCATCTCTTCATGCAGGTAAGAATTCAGAACCCACTTCACTACCATTTAATCTAGTTTTATTTTGGTGTGAAGCAGTTGGTTTCATTTTAGTCTACACTCCACCGCATAGCCCTGCAGGGAGAATGCATAAGAAGTCACGGATGTTCAACGTGAGATAATCTTTGTATCTTAAACTATGACACTTGCATTGTATATGCTATTTATTTATATTACTTATTACTTATGGCACAAGTGGCCGAGCGCTCCCACCGAGCCTGAAGCCAGCGCTGAGATGCAGCCTTCCCCTAGATGAAAGCCGACGCTTTCCAGAGCTCGAAGCTTTTGCTTCACTCCTGTGAGCCAGATAAGGTGACAGTGAAACTTCCGAAAGGTTGCTGAGGACAGAGGAAGTAGAAACTGCTGTGCTGGAAAATTGCACTGCAATAGAACAAATCATAGGAGAGCCACAGAAGCTGCATTTTTCTCCTTTCCGTTTTTGCTAAGAGAATGAGACGGAGGTTGGCCCAGGAGACAGACTCCAGATCGCCACATAAACTGTAGGCACTAATATTACAGACTTTTATCAATTGCCTGGCTAACACTGGGCATCATCCCTCTAGCTAAAAATGAAGCACCTAGCAAGTACAAACAACTTCCTTGTTTTTAAGATGTGAGAGGTTTGCATTTTGTTTCTCTCCTAAACTGTGACTTCAAATACATTTGTTTTGACACAACCTTTGCAACTGCATTTGGAACTAACACTCAATGCAGAACTATTTCTACTGCTCTAAATCACTAGTTTACAATGACCGTTTTCTTACCAAACTACCTTCACTGTAAAAGAAACGTTGCACAAACAATTCTTCCCCAGAAAAACAAAGTCAGAGAGCACAACAGATGCTACCTTTGCAAAAATACAGCATCCAGATACTAGATTATAATGAGGTTTTTATTCCAAGTATTTCAATGCACGCTGCTAACCTTAGACAACTGTGCATGAACCTTTTAATTAGCATGTTATGTCTGGTGCAATTAATATCTTGTACTTCATATGTTATCATCAAATTAAAACTTTTACTACCTGAGCATTATTAATTAAACAATGTGATTCTAAGAGGAAATAGACATCATTCAAGACAAAGTCAGTGTTTTGGGAATGCCACAGCAACTGACATCTTAGAACAACTATTTAGCTGTCTTCAAATACTGCCAGGCTATTACCTTTAGCTTATGCTGTCTTCCTCGAACATGCACAAAAACCGCGACATAATTATTACATACTGGTTTACATCTGCAAACAAATTTTATTGTTGCATTATCCAAAATGTCCAAATACTGTGGACAAGAGAAAATTTTAGTAAAAAAGAAAATTAAATCCTTCATAATCCCCTCAATACAGTCAAGAATATCCCCCTCTATGAGGGCCCGTAGTAAAGCATATAGACAGTAGCACCAACTCAAAGTAAAAAGCGATGACTGTTTGACCCTGAAGATACCAACAGAGACATTGATCTTTTATAAGTCACTGTGCCAACTTTATTTACTGTGATGAATGAGAGGGACTTGGGGGTGTTGGTTGATGAGAAGCTCAACATGACCTGGAAATGTGCGCTCAACAGCCCAGAAAGGCACTGGCACCCCGGGGCTGCATCCCCAGCAGCGTGGCCAGCAGGCGAGGGGGGGCATTCTGCCCCTCTGCTCTGCTCTGCTCTGCTCTGGGGAGAACCCCCTGCAGTGCTGCCTCCAGCTCGGGGGGTCCCAACATAAGGAGGACATGGACCTGTTGGAGCACATCCAGAGGAGGCCACAAAGATGATCAGAGGGCCGGGGCACCTCTGCTATGAAGACAGTCTGAGAGGGTTGGGGTTGTTCAGCCTGGAGAAGAGAAGGCTCCTGGGAGACCTTATAGCAGCTTTCCAGGACCTAAAGGGCCCTACAGGAGAGCTGGGGAAGGACTCTGTCAGGGAGTGTAGCGATGGGATGAAGGGTAACAGTTTTAAACTGGAAGAGGGCAGATTTAGATTACATATTAGGAAGAAATTCTTTCCTGTGAGGGCGGTGAGCCCCAGGCCCAGGTTGCCCCGAGAAGCTGTGGCTGCCCCATCCCTGGAGGTGTTCGAGGCCAGGTTGGACGGGGCTTGGAGCAACCTGGGCTGGGGGGAGGTGTCCCTGCCCATGGCGGGGGGGTGGAACTGGGTGATGTTTAAAGGTCCCTTCCAACCTAAAAACCATTCTGATTCTATGAATAAATTCATAGCCTAATAGCTTATTGCAATACATTTTATTTGAGCCATTAAAAGAGGAAATCATTTTAAGAGATTATTATCCTTATAAAACACTTTAAACCCCCAAAAGATTTACAATTTTTCTATCACATATCAGATTTAATAAAAGTAAACACAAACCAACATAATGTGGCTCGTCTCTATCAACAAAAAAAACTATCTTTTTGAATAATAAATTTCCTGTGGTTAAACTATAAACTGTCTTATGTCTGTTTATAAGCAAAGTACTCCTTAATCTATAATGCACGAAAGGAAATCAGTATATTCCCAAGAAAACACAACAGGAATCAGTTGCAAAACATTGTGTTTTCTTTAATTCGCTTAGAAAATGAAAAGCATGACCTAGAAATATTTAACAGATGAGATGAAGATTTTCTGAGAACTGCAGCACATCAGATTCCAGTTTTATTCCACAATCATTTGATCCCATACAGCTTGAACACCAAAATATAGGATAATTGGACAGCTACCCACCATACGGTATTGCTATCTGCATAATGATGTATGCAGATGGCTATTCTAGTTATTTCACTTCGCATTTCCTCTTTTTAGCATAACTCTTCTGTTTGTATTAACCCCATATAAATTAAATTCCATGTGTATATTGCTACAGCATACCTACTTTAAAAAAAAAAAAGAAAGTTCTGGAACCCACAGAAATAGACATTCTAAGTCAAAACACCTGTGGATTTCAGAAAAAGAATTTGCTCCTACTTTTACATCTTTATTCTACTATAATCATAAATGGAAACAAAAATGTCAGTAGTGTCACAAGATGACTCATTAATATAAATTATAATTATACAGGACGGTAGTCAAACATGCTGATACACGTTATATATACATATATACTTAATATAGAACAACATATATTATGCACAGTCATAATATGCATGAATGTCTAGAAATGCCTGCAGCAGTGCCAAGGCAGGGCTCAGCCCTCCCAGATAGCAGTGAATTAAGCTTCAGAGCACTACCAGGAGGTGCCTATATATTATCATCTCTATTTTCATAGAAAAAGTCAGTGAGGGACAGGCACAATAAACAGCTTGCCCAAGGTCGTACAGGGATGTAATAACCGAAACAGGATTGGAACCAAATGCCCTGACTTTTATTTTAACAAATACACAGCATTTCTTCTCCTATAACAAAGGACAGAAACAGCACAAACGTTATTTTAAGAGAATACACTTGCTAGCTCAAAGTAATCAGGTTTCATTAGTTTATTTAGAAAAATCTTGAACTATGTTTGGAACCACAGGAGGAGGACGACTAACAGGACAAAAGACTAATAAAAGAACCGCCAGCAATTTGATAAGGAGTGAACTAGATTTCTATCACATCTACATCAATGTAAATCAGTGAAATTTTTGAAAAGGATGTAATTGTTTAAGCATAAAGATTTTTACCAAAACTAATATCTTTTACATTTCACAGCAAGAAACTAAGCAGCTTTCACTAGCTGTTCATAATAAAATGCAGAGGTATTCTGATGGTACTAGTTTTAAATAAAATAGAAGTTCGATCTAAATGCATTTTCGTTAAAAAGTCACTTTCTTAATACAATAACCCCCGAGAAATACATTTCCCGCTGAAATGACTCCATTCCTGTCATGCCACAGGGAGAAACACAAGTAGAATAGTCCGAATGGCGTCCTACTCCTTAAACCATCTCTAGCACAGCCCAGAGTCCAAAGGCCACATTAGTGCGGAATCCCGCTCCCGCACGTATATAACAGATAGTCCATTTGGATACTGCTAACTTTCCAACATCCCTAACCCATAGAAATCACGGTAACGGCTTAGTACAAATGACTACGGCACAAAAGTTACAGATTTTTAACTACAGCTTCAAAACCAAATCTATTTCAGATTGAAATAATCGGTAAAGACGACTGCTGGAAAACAAGGTAGAGAACTCCATAAGTAACTGAAGGAACCAGTGTGGAGTGGGCAGAGACCTCTTTTTTTGGCCTTCCAGAGAAAAATCTGTTTGGCAGATCCAAACCACGAAAGACCCAGAACCACCCAACCGTCTCTGCTACGTTCCCTGAGCGCACAGGACACCCTCCCCAGGATTCACAAACTTGAATGCATTCCTCCAAATCCTCCTGTCTTTACATGCAACCGTGGCTCTTTTTGCCAGGAGCAGTGAAGACAGGGACAGGATATATGTTGTTGCCCTCCCACCTACCCACGGATGGTTTGTTTGTCTTTTTTTCCATGTTTAGTGACAAAATTACCATTTTTGCATGTCTCAAGCTTTGAAATTCCAAATAATTGTCTCACAAAATACAGAAGCTTCACTCGAACCACAACTATGCCAGAAGTTACCGCTTTTACTGACCCACCTATCAATTTTCCAGTGCTTATGCTAGTGGAATTACCACATACAACAATTTAAAAGGTTAAAGCATCTAATCTTAAACAGACCATTGCTGAACTTTGGATGAATGACAAATGTCATATAATATATTTTTAACTTTAAAAAAATTATTTGCTTAATCTGCAACCATTGTTTTGGATTTCCTTTCCAAGGACACAATGATCCTGATTAAGAAAAGACATTTACAAAACTTTGTTTTCAATTACATTTAATAAATCTTTGGTAGAAATGTGAATAGCTGCTTATGCAGATGAAGAGCACTAAACAACTAATTTAATGGTACTGAGCAAATGTCATTAACATTTTTTGAAGACTGGATGAATATTAGCTTTGTTGGTAAATGACATTTCAAATATTTAGGGGTTTATAAGGCCGGTTCATTTCTTTATACAGCAACAAATCTTCAGACAGTACTTCTGTCTGGTTGTAGGAAACTACAATTGATATCTTTTCCATATATACTTAACCTCCTACAGATTTATTTGATTCTCAATAATTACTATTCTCTGGTAAGAGGCATATGTTATTACAGCACACTGCACTCCCACAAGCTGTCCACTCAGTGTATTTTAATAAATCTCTGCCAAAGCTGTATAAATTTGATCCTGTTTAAATTTAATAAGGATCAGAATATATCAAAGCACAGATTCCCATGGGAGAAATAGATATTTTGCATAGTTATTGAGTGCCCTATTCACAAATACAATGTGTAAGACCTAGACCATCAACCTTGAATTAAAAAGAAAGAGAGATTAATGTGTGCAAAGCCAGCTACTTCTTAAATAACTAGTGAAATTAGTCTTTAATAAAACATTTTTCCCTATACTACTGTTAAAGGCAGCAGTACTGCTGCAGTTTTAATATTAGCATTCTAATACGTAACTATTGAATCTCTGCAGTATAGAAATACCTTTTCAGGTACTTTTTGCAATTCTTTCTTTAAAGCTTTACCTACATAAAGACAGAGATTGCTAAACACGTCTCCAAGTGTTTGTCTTTGGGTTATGCCTTATCTTTTTCTATTCAGTGGGACCACTGCCTTAAGGAGGAAGCAGATCAGCAACCAAGAGCCGCAACTATAGCTGAACCTGAATGAGTTTAGGACAATGAACAGCATGAACTTTTATTCGACAACCATTTTCTTCCTTTTACTGGCAGGACGTCTGGAAGAGGGAGAAATTCTTCAATGCTCTGTTAATTCAAGGTAAATCTTGGTGATTTTATATATTACCTTACAAAATTTTATGTTCTATTAAGTACATGGCTTCAGTGCTTGCTGTGGCAAAATACCAGGAGACCAAACTACACAAACAGATCCGGACCTAGCACCTTAGGAAGAATTCTGAGGATCACTATCATAAACACAAATACCGCATGTCTTCCAAATACAAATACACTTCCATAATTGGTTCTTCAGGTACCAATGTTTTCTTTTTTGTTGTTGTTATAAAGGAAAACTGTTTGCATATACGGGGGAAAAGAACCCAAACATCTAAACCACATTTCCACCAACACATGTAGAGACCACACCTGACAGCAGCTAGTCACAGAAATGATATATCAGTCTTCCGTAGGAAAGCTGCATTCCTTATCAGTGATTTCTATTAGTAATTCCATATGTAACTGTGTATACAACCTAGCACTTTCAAACGAGCTCCACTTTCTTCCGTCATCTTTGATGTTTATATGATAATAGTTAAGGGAAAGAAATGAGACTATATTTATCCTGAATTAGAATTCATATTTGCAGAGTAAGAGCATGAAAGTCAAAAGACAAATCATTTTACATGGACTACAGATCTTTCCCAAGGGGAAAAAAAAAAGTACTAAATCAATTTGCCATTGTTTTACAAGTCAGCCACTGCGAATGAAATCACAGACAGCTGAAATTAACGGGAGTTTTGCCATTGACTTCCATGGGCCAAAGATGTCATCCTCAGTATTTAATACACAGAGAAGCCTGATGTCAGAATCAGTACAGCTTTAGGAAGTACAGTACAACATAATTCAATCCATCAAAGTGAAGCCAATCATATCATCACTCAATCATTGTTCCCACTCCCATCTATGGTAAGATTCATTCTTGTTTTCTTTTCCCTTTACCATCATGTAGGCGTTGGAGCTGGGAAAAACCTCAGCCATTTTTGTCAGCAGTATTCCTTTATCCACTGTCAATATTATGTTGTTATGGTGAAAGTGCAGATATAAAAATGAAATTGAAAATTCAAATGATATCAACAGAAGTGTGTGGAAGCACAACACAGGCAACACAGCTTTGCCAGAACATTGACATCGAAATCATAGCACTTAAAACACAATTACTTTGAATTAAGATCAAACAGTATCATGACACAGCCATTCATCCTGGGTAAACACATGCCTAGGTCTTTTATGTGCCACCTGTGGCACAAGGTTACAATCTGTCTCGGTTTCCAAGAATTTTAGAAAATACTGCACGTTGAATGCTGATAACATTGGATCCATTCGTTTAAGAGATTCAGTGCTTAAGCACAAAGAGGCTGAGTTAAGAGTAGGGACTTAATTTCCTTGCTTTTACGGGGTTGTGTCTTTCAACTTTAATGTTATTTCAACAAAGCGCTTTGTGTTTATTATGGAGATATTCTGCTGTATTTCCCTTTTCTCAGTTCATGAAATTTTCAATATAACAAGAAAAAAAACAGCTCAAATTTCTATTTTGAAAACCATATTGCCATTTTTATTCAGCCTGTATTTTAATATAGCATCAATATTTAACTACTTCATTAAATGAAGTGTGACTTTTATAGTGAAAATGTCACTCTTTGCAGTTCATTAAATTCATTTAAAGTATAGCTGCTTGATTTTTTTTCCTGAAGGAATAAAGGACTATTAACTGAAGGCATAAACTTAGCATTAGCGTGTACTTTTTCCTTCAAATTAACATTCAAGATTTGTAACAGTCTTTACAAATTTAAGGGATTGTTTGCATCCTCTTGCATTATCCTTATTTTTATAATAGATGTCACTTAAATAGCATATACAACTGTTTATCACAGTTGGATATGACCAGTAGGATGTCATCGAGGATATTAACATGTCACGTGCTATTATGAATCTGTAGAATTCTACAAGTAGTATTAAAAATACATTATTTTGAACTGTGGCATCTGGAAAAATAAACTGTATATGATGTAAAATGTAATAACTCTTGGAATCCAACAGAGTTTATGAGTACTGTTTTTCTGTTTCGTAGTTTCATAAAACATTCTTTGATGAGTATCCTTCTTCAAGGAGGGTTTCTATTAACTCATACAAAAGAACACAGGGAAAGCTCCATTTCCAGAAAGGTCGCACCATGTTTTTGCCAGATGTAGGAAATCCTGGTCCGTATTCTCTACGACTTCTGTGATTAATATCTCTAAACCTGGAAAAGCTAATTATTTCTGATTAATAAATTGATGCAATTATAAAATACTTTAGTAAGGATACGGCTGCTTTGAAATGTACTAAGATATTAAAAGTGGTGATACTTTCTTTTCAACCTACTACTCCTTTCAGTGTTCGCAGTAGACCTCAATGACAGTGAAATCTTCGGTTTTGAAAGACAATCACGAGTTCTTTTCAATTTCAGTGTTGGGGTCCCGTCCCCCCGTCATCCCCACCCCCCAACAAAGCAATTTGCTTAGGCTGCTCTCTTGTCGTGATGATGTGAATCACTACCGTGGTGATTCTCACACTTCCTATTCTCAGATCACACTAAACAGTCAATGCCTAATTTATTACAATACAGATGGTGATTAGGGGGAGGGGTTTGGACATGGACGTGTGACATTTTAAAGGGCTTCGTCTTCATAACCGTAATACCCATCCTCTGAAAATCAGACACTTTTCTAGCGTCTTAAATGCAGAATCCAAAATACCCTACTGCACGCAAACATTTTGGGTACCATTACATACCACGAGCATTTAGGCTGGAACTAGGACTTTAAAAAGTACCAAATTATTCCATCTATGATTTTAAAGTTCACCATATTCCCCATTCCTCTCATACATGGGCACTTTAGCCTCCACTCCAGCAGCAACTGGCATCAAACTAGAGAGGAAGAAGAAATGAAGAATGCAGTATTTAACGCCTACTTAAGTTAACAGCGTCCTTCAAGAAACATTCTTCCATGAATGTTGTGCGCAACAGAGTTTTATTTGCTCGGAAAACTACTTTACACTTCCAAATTTGTGCTAAACTAATGTGATTTGTTTTTCTATACGTCAAAAGTAACGGGGTTTAGAGGAAATTCTTTTTCTAAAAAGTAAAGAGAATAAAAATCGAAATATCACATGACTATAATTCTGAAGAAAGAATGAAAGAAGAAACTCTAAAACTGAATTATAGAACCAGCAGCCCAGTCACATATATAAAAAGCTAACAGGTACCCGCGACACATATTCCAGACTGGATTTTGAAAGGAACAGTCTTTGCACACTTATTTTCTACACTGTTACATCTGCCAAACCAAACTGATGGGCTCTAACTACCAACCCCTTACAGCAAGGGTATATGGTGCTAAACAAAATTCTTTTAGGATGTCATGAGCTAACACGCCACTACAAAGGCAGAGGTATCCAGCCAGCTGTATTAAATCCATATGCTCTAGACAGGTCACAACCATCAGCTCACTCACACCAGCACGCACAGGCACACCCTGCAGGACTGGGATTCCCATCCTAGTTCTTCAACTTGAAAGCAAACTCTTCACCAACAGCGCTAAGAGAGCTAGCCGAAATACGAAACAAGCGTTCGGTTCTCCCACTGCACAGACTTTCCAGGCAAAGGGTGAAACAATGCCACTCTTCCAGATCCATGTTTTTCTGAAAGAGTACAGGGAGGATCAAAGTAATCTTTGCTACCTATTCACCTTGTGCAATCACAGGATCGTCCAGGTTGGAAGGGGCATCAGGAGATCTCTAATCCAACCTCTGCTCACAGCACACTGAATTCAGGAACTGGTTGCACGAGGCTTTTCTTCAGTCAGGTCTTAAAAACCATCAAGGAATAGAGAGAACCCTTTGGGGCAACCTGTTCCAATACCCCATTACCCTCAAAGTGATTTTTTCCCCCCTTATATGCAGTTTGAACCTCTAATTTCAATTTTTGCCTGTTGCCTCTCATCCCGCCGCCACGTACCCCAGGCGAGGAGCCCGGCTCCATCTCCTCACAGGTAGTGGGGCTGCTCTCAGGTCCCCTGAAGTCTTCACTTCTCCAGGCTGGACAAGCTCCCGCTCTCTAAACTCACAAGGCAAGTTCACCAGGGACTGACCATCTTGCTGGCCCTCCCTGAACTCGCTCCTGGTTATTGATTTATGTTACTACCCACCAGGACCCGCTGCCCAGCCAGTCAGACCCCAGCCCATCTCTCTCAAACCAGTACACCTTAAAAAGTTTTTGATACATCAGGCCGAGGATAAATGCACCTGACGCTGAGCTCCAGGGTTCTGCGATGCGAAAAGAGCCTCACAGATCTCCCAGACCCTTTTTTAAAGTCCCCTTTACGAGAAAAAGAAAACATTTATTCTTCATTTTTTCATCCAGATAAAATACTTAATTGCCAATTTGTTGCATGAGCATAAACAAATAAAATCCTATTGTTAGTATTAAGCAGCTGAAGTAGGAAGAATCATTACTTTGGATAATTGAGGCTTTGAAGAAAATTTTTTACATCGGCTCCAGCCACCTGCTTCAAAGTTTAACTCCAAGGAGTGAACCCACACTGCAAAAACAGACAAAGCTAGAACCCCCTAAAACATTGTATACTGGTTTTTAATCACACTTCAGTTGCACAAAGTTATGTACCTGTTCCAAGACATGGTAAGAAATAGCAGCAATGAATCTTGACAATAAGATCTTTGCGCTCAAACCGCCTTATCCCCAAGCAGCAAATCTTCACAGTACATTTCAGAGTTCAGTAATTCGCAGGAAATCATGCCGCAAACGCAAAGAAGCAGACCTCTAAAGTGAGGCTACTGGTGTCCAGACAGAGCCATCCAACTCTTAAAAAATCAGAACTAGCAGATATTTGCTACTTTTAAAATTTTTATGGACTTCCAAAATTAATCTACAGACTTCTTTAGTCTGAGACTCAAAACCAGTCCAACCAAGTGATGGCTTCCAAAACCATCAGCCTACCATGTTCAGTGCTACAAATGAGAGGCTTTCAAAACAATCTGTGATTTACCAGGTCTTGGACTATTGTACGCATATTTGGGGCCATGTCTTTTGTAAACAGTAACTAAACTGATTCCACCCCAGTTGAAGAATTCTCAAGATACTGTTTGTTGACATACAACTTCTGCTCAGTTTTAGCCTTATTTAATGCAACTTTAAAAAAAAAAAATTAATTGGAGGAAGTTTCAACTTTATATGCTCCAACCAGAGGACCGCCTCAGGAAGTCACCAGATAATCTTTGTTTAAAATGAACACACATAGAATCATAGAATTGTCTAGGTTGGAAGAGACCCTTGGGATCATCAAGTCCAACCATCTACCCTACTCTACAAAGTTCTCCCCTACACCATATCCCCCAACACCACATCTAAACGTCTCTTAAACACATCCAGGGATGGTGACTCAACCACCTCCCTGGGCAGTCTATTCCAATGCCCGACCACTCTTCCTGTGAAAAACATGCCACCTACATTTTTGTATCATATAATACACTAGGAAAAGGAAATATACCAGAAAAAAAAAGTCATAAGAGCAATTAGAAAGAGATAATAATAATCACAGAGGACAGCAGAAATTTCCCTGTATGAGTGGCGAAGAAATTACGTTGTTATGTTTGTATACTGGACTAAAAACATATACAACTGAACATCACAGTATACAGCATAAAGCATATCCTGGGAATGCTGCATTCTCGAGAACTTCTAATCTGCTTACAGAAAATTGATACAAGAGCTCTTTTATAACTGAATTCCTTTTAAATTAATTTACGGAATTAGTAAAGTTAAGATAGAAGTATCTTTGCAACTCTAGCCATAGTATTTCATCACTATGTCTACAAGCCCAAATACTCTATAAAATGATATAAGGAGTTGTATAAAATTCATCAATTTGCCACCTAAATAGGATTATAAACTGGACTTTTCAAGGAAAGATTGAAAGAATGGAATTATGCTGTACCTATGTACCTTTGACATTAACTAGTAATCCATAATTTAATCCTTCATTTACTCCACTGTAATTCCACTTCTATTGTATATATAAAAACAATTGCTACTGTCACCAGCTTTGCTTAAATCTAAAAATGAAGAGGCTACGTTCTACGTGGCAGAAAATACCAACTGCATGAGGCAGTCAGAGTTTTCCTTTTGCCACACAAACAGGCTATGAGTAATTAAGTGTCCAAACTTGGGGTGGAGGAGTCTATCTGCAAAGAAGCACATGGGTGCAGTAGCTGCTCCTTCCTAGGCTGGGATATTTACAACGGTGCTGGCAGATGGAACTTTTTACACAAACAAGACTACATACTCTGCCTTCACAGATTAAAGGCAAAATAAAGATATGCACTACCATCATTTTCAACCTTTATGACCTCTAGAGAAGAGAAACAGACTTGCATGGCTCAAGAACACAAATGGATATTAAGATGGGCTGCAAATTTCTGCGAGCGTATCATATACCTCTCTGAAGCGCTGCTTAGTTCCACTGTCCAAAAGCTTTTTGAAAGTGAAGTGCTCGTTCAGATCCGCAAGAGCAGAATATTTTTAGAACCTTGGAAGTGAGGCAGTTCCCAGTTAGCAGAGCACGGAGGTAAGGAAGCACATGATTATCTGATATGCGCTCTCAAAACGCCCACACCAAGACAAACTGTCTAATCATTCGATACCATGCTTCTACAGACTGTCAGACTTCTAGATGTGGATTTTTCCATCACCTCTTTCAGACACTTAAAGGCCCGAACCCCCCCCACCAAGGAAACGCACGCCATTTCTGGAAGAAGAACTAAGTAGTCTCTCCGTGTTCACAGACACTAGGTAACTCCCCAGCATCTATAAATCTCATTTATAAGTTTTCCACTATAAAATTAGCCTTCAGACGTGAATTTTCTTTACTAGCTGTTATGCATAACTCCAAAATCGTTGTTGAGTCTGCCAGTAACTATCACATCTCCGGTTGCCTTGTCCAAATCAGAGACTCACGTGGGATCAGAGAGTGCATAACACAACTTCAGTATCACATGTTTAGGAATGTAAACATGAAGCCTAAAAGAACCACATTAAACAAGATTAAAATGACAATCAACCCCACTGTCCCTGTTTCAGCCAATATTTAGCATAAAGTCAGAGCCGTAAAAGTGACTACCGCTCCTTTGCTAGGGGAAGGCTGCCTCAGCACCTTACTCCTCTGGAAGACAAAGGTTTTCTTCTCATTCCCAGTCTAAGCTCATAGCCAGTGTTTATACAGCCACGCTCGGAACAACACTGTCTTCTCTCTCACCCTGCTGTTTCCAGTATTACCGTTAAAGCACAGATACTTCAGGTTTCTTATGTCTTCTTTTCTTATGAAAAAATAAATTCTCCAACTTCAAGGTACTTATTAAAAAAAAAAAAAAAAAACAAAACCAAAAAACACACAACTTGCTGCCAGACCTGCAATTTTATGTGTCAGTTCTTTCACACTTCAGAGATGAAGATTATCTAGACCTTCCCAACTTGAAGCAGCTGAATATAGCATTTTGCTTCACTTTCGTTTGGTATCTAAGCTGGAGAAAACATAATCATGATTCATTTATTTAGTAAGAGTGCAGACAAAACCAAGTGGAGACCATTTTTATGCTTTCCAGTGAGGCAGCCGTGTTGCTTCTGGTAAGGACGAGAGGCCAGATAGAACTGGTGCTTTTCAGCAGCCAGAGTAGCGCTTACCAACATTACAGCCTGTCCCCACGTAACATATTATCAGTACTGACTCCTTTGTTTTGTCAGCGGGTACAAAGAAGTGGCTTTATCCTTTTAGGAAATGAACGGTTCAGTGCCCAAGAAACTACTACTTCAAAATACATCCTCCGAGCTGAATTTTTTCCAGCAAGTTTATGAAGCTCAATTCAAAGAGAAACATCTCTCTTCTTCAAAGAGGGTATATTCCTATGCGCAAGAGCAGGATTGCACCCCTTTCTTTTGAATCCATAGAAGATTTTAGAAAGTAAGGATGAGAAAGAGAAAGTTGAGTATGTTTTTAATCAGCTCTTACACGAAATTCAGTTTGTTTCTCTCATTGATTGTTTGGGTGGTTTTTTTTAAGATAAACATAAATCACCTTCACAGGGAAAACTTCAGTAGTTGGGATCAATAAAGCAACTGGCCTTGCTCTAGCATACACACTGAGATTCATCATCTAAAATCTTGTTATTTCTTATTTCTCATTCAAAGATCCCTGGCAACTAGAGTTTCAGAAAAAAGCTGCAGACAGGAGCTCCTTTGCTCGGGTGCCATAAACCAACCGAACAGAGAAGACAAGACGAACCTGTCTCTTTCTTTTGATCAAACTAGAACCAAAGACCAGTTCTCCAATATGCATAGAAAAACTTTAAATGCGAATAACATGTATTTTCCCCCTCTTCTCCCTCTACACCCCCCCCCCCCCAAAAAAAAAAAACCCACCCACAACACAAACCAAACACCACCCAGAACTCGATCCCTAGCCACCATTCCCTCTTGCTCATTAAGGTGCTTCACAGCCATTTCTCTATCCTTTTTCTGTATCAGCAAATGGCCATTTCCTTTGGCCGCAGAGAATGCAGTGACTGGTTCCTACCACAGCAGTATGGAAGATGCAATAAAACAGTAAGACTCAACAAAATAAGAAGAAATGGAAAAAACTTAGTTAAAAAGAAGTAGGAGATCAAAGATGTCTCACTGTCAAAATTCTGTGCTAGATGTGCGGTGCGTTGCTTTTACTCACTGCAGCTGCAAAGTATCAATCTGAGTTCATGCTTCTGAAGGACCAGAATTGATTTTGCTCCATGGAAATTGTTCCTTCTTCTTTACTTTCCCATTTATTTTAAGAGAAAAAGGCTACATCTGGGGGGCAGAAAGCAAGCTGTATGCTTGGTATCAGTTCTCACCCATGCAGAGAACAAATGAAACTCAGGAGATCTACAAATACTTTATATAGTCTAAAATTATATGGATAGCTATTATGTTCTTATGATTTCTAGACTTTATCCTCTCACATGAATTTTAAATACTCACTCTATTGATGTCATGGTACTTTAATGGAGTTTATTATCATTTTTGAGTCACAGACACACTGAGAATGAGGCATAACATAATGTTCACCTGCAGTTAGTCACAATATGAATCAAGCTCGCTACCATCGCTCTCACTTATGCCTCAAAATGGAATAAGCTTAAAAACTTTTGTTTATAAATAATTCTGCATAAACACACAAATAATGTGGAATATGATGCAGAGAGCTATCGTGGAATTCAGTTAATTAGCAAACCAAAAGTTACAAGCAATGATCAGGAGCCCTGTGATCTCCAAAGAAGATGGATGTACCCTGATGTATGTATCCTGTACAGCAGCAAATAGCCTCCCCCCACATCTTCCAAGCAGTGGAAGATTGTTAGAACTGATACAGACGAATACACATTGTCTGTGCTTTAAAAATGTGTGACTGTACAGGAGTCACGTTTTCGATTCAACTTTTATTAGTTACATGTATTACAAGTAATAGCTGCCAATTTTCTTTGTAAAAACCGACGCAAAGCTCAAAAAAAACCCTTTAATACGTTATCAAGTGAAGAATCGGGATTCTTTTCTGGTATGTAAACTCTCCGCCAGACTATTAACAAAAGGGCAAATTCTGAGACCTTCCTTGAAAAACTGCTATTTACTAGAGACAAGGATACAGGCAGATAGGCAGCACGCTCGTATGATATGTTATCACCAGCAATATATTTGTGCTGATAGAAGTCAAAGCCAATCTTCGCCATCCTTACTCAAACACTTTCTAACAGAGCAGACAGAAAAAGGCTGCTATCCTATCACAAGTCAATTGCGGAATAAATTTAGAAAAACAGTTTTCTACTTAAACTGGGCAAGCTATTATTGCAGAGTGAGGCAAAATAAACATAGAAGCTCACAATACAGTCTTACAGCTGGTTTTTGAGAAGAGTTACAGGTAGAAGAACAAGATCCATCCCTAGGCTGTACACTGGACATTCCACAAATCTGTGTATGCAAAATACTGGAGTGCTGCTGGTTTGCCTACTTGAGTTGGCATCTAATGAATGGAACTACTAAGTTTTCCTTTCGTATGGTCTTTGATTCATCTCTCTGAGCTGTATTTAGCCCTAGATTACACCGCCTGCCTTTCACCTTGTTCAGTCAGGGCTGCACGTCAACTGAAATTCTGTCCCAGCTGTGGGTGGCTCCAAGAACTTCAGGTTTTTGCTGTGCGCTCTCAGCCAGCGAGCCCAAGCCAAGGCAGGCAGCAGAGCCAAGGGGACGTGAGAAAGCCACCCAAGGAATGTGCTGACGCAGAGCACGCTCCAAGGGTCCTCTCACAGAAAAGGCACCCAAAAAGCTGACTCCACAAAGGCAAAAATCTCAGAAGCAAGTCATCGTCCCAGTAAGGCACTAGGACTGGGAGAGCACGGGGTAAAGGAAACACTTCACTGAAGCCACTGATGCACACGTCTGATTCAAACTTTCCTTTAAAAAGGCCAAGATAAGACAACCATCAGAACTGAGAACGCGCGTATGTACGGCTTGTCAAAGCCTTGAAACAACAATCGCATATTTTCAACAAGCCATACAATACCCTATGCACCTTACAAGCAGCATCCAAGACCCCAGCGCAAATCTATCATGTTAAAAAAAGGCTTAGACAAAGGTACAAGAACAAAAAGGTGGCTTTCCTGACCAGCCCTTCTGCTTTGCCATAAACAACAGGTAGGTCGCTCCCATGGCAGCAACGAGGCAAGCGGCCGTTTCGGAGGCCAGGCTGCCTTGAAGGACACAACGTCTGATTTACCGCTCCACACGCACTCCTTGGGTCTCGGCTGCACCACCGTGGGAGCAGAAAGATAACTTTACGTAGGTTTTAAAAATGTCAGAAGGAAAGGGCAGCAGAAGCATCTGTTAAATCCCTTTAATAATATCTTGAACTTGTAAATTATTTGGCAGGACAAAATAAATTGATACAAATTACGTCATTTTATCATTTGAAATACAGTTACTGGAAAGTCTCAGAAAACCACAGAAAGTCACATAGGTACAAACATATTATTTACTTTAATGATTACTTTGTAGTGAAAATCTAAATTAAGCTCTCGTGTTTGCACCTCACAATGCATTTACATTTGCGGTATGCCCAGCGTAGTCTTGAGATCAGTCTCGTTTTTACGTAACAGTTCTGCTGTGTAAAAGAGCAGAAGATGCATTGAAAAATTCTGTTTATTTTGCCCCATGTATAGATTAGGCTTTTTTTTTTTTCATGTAAGGTTAATGTATTTCAACCCATATCAAGCAAAACAATAGGAGAAAAAGGAACCATGTTGGGTTGTGGTAGGAAACCACAAACTATCAAGTTTTCCACTAGAACAAATCAATACCACGATATCCCTATATTTACATGACCGCCTATTATTATCATAATTTCATCCACATGCTTACTAAGAACCCACAAAAGTAACAGCATTAACCTACTAAAGCAAACAGAATGACTATTTTCCTATGCCTGTTCAAATTCTTATTTATTTAAGCAAGCAAACAGCTTAAAAAAATAGAGGACTGCTAATCCTCTATTAGTAAAAGTTTACTGATAAAAGTACAGTCGAACAAAAGCACTTTTATTAATAACAAAGTAATACTGAAATACAGTATCCTAAACTATTCAAAATTCAACTATTTGTATGAGCCATATGACTATAAAGAGAGTAGCATGAAAAGAACAGCAGATAAATATGATCTGCTCTGAAAATAAGCTATTCCACTACGCAGCAATTGATTTTTGCATGGTTTTAACACAATTTTTCATATCAAAATTAGACAGTTAATCAATACTGAGGTGTTTAAATATGTCCTGAACCTACAAACCTTTATATAATTCAGTGACTTTAAACACTGGAGTTGTTCCATTGGGATAGAAAGGATGATTCATACACCTCAGGTTGTTTCCATGCATGGATTTCTTGCAAAACAAACAAAAAAACCCAACCAAACCAAACAAAGAAACATCCCAAACCAACAAAAAAATACTTTATTAATAATTTGCATATCTAAAACTATTTAGTTTTTAGATCCCTCTCTAATTTCTCTCATGTTAACTGTTTACAAAATTACAATGTAAACTATATCCACTTTGAGTGCTCAACACAGAAGAGTTTCTCTTGAAAAGTTTCTTAAGAAAACCAAATGGAGAGATGAAGACAACTCACTTCAAGTAACCAAAAACATCTACACGTAGACTTAATTTTCCACAAACCCTTCCAACCTTTTGTTAGGTTGCGCAGTTGATCAAAACTCTTCAGAATATTAAATATAGAGAAAATAAAATCTAAATGTAAATATGTCTGTTCAAGCAATATTCTGCTCTAACAGAATGATTTTACATAATCATCAAGTACATACTCCGTAAAGCAGATGAGGAAAGTGAGGAGACACCCATGCTATTGCCTCTGCAGCTCCCACCCCAGTCAGTAGGGGATAAGGTCAGGCCAATAATAACCCAAAAGTAAAACAATTTAAAAAAAGCAGAAGACAAACAGACCCCTTATACTTCAGAGGTTGCCAGTCCGAAACCCAGCATTTCATCCCAGCACACCCTTCACTTTTAACTTCACTATGTCACAGCCCACTCTTTTCCATAAGACCCAGTCTTAGCTCTCACAAGTCTTTGGCCAGGAATGGTAATATATGGTCGTAGTGACCCAGACAGTAAGAAGGGCTATGACTTTACAACAGCAAAAAAACCCAACATTGAATTGATAACAATTTCTGCCGTGCAATGCCAAGGGCAGGCCTGATCTAATGCCCATATAAGTAAGTGAAAGATGCCCACATTGAATCAGTTTCCAATGAGCATAAACAAAGCTGAGATAGGGGCGCCAGGGGAAAAGAAAATAAAAGTAGGTTTCTAACCGTGATTTTTCTTTTTTTTTAATCAAGCTTAAAGGGTTACTAAGGGATACTTTCAACTGGCAGTTTTTGAGAATGGACAGCTTTGCTTTTCCCTCTTGATACTCGATACGGGGCTTTTCAACAAGAAGCGGGCTGCTGGGCAAACTGGCCGTGCAGGAGTAAACGGAGAACACTGACGCCAATAGCTGGCACATGGACCATACAAACAGACTGAAAACTAAGTGAACTGGGTTTTTTTAAAACATTTTTCATTTTCAATAATAAACTAATATTATCTAGTTTTAGTAGCACGCCTTTTCCAACAGAATTGAGTCTGCAGCACTGGTCAGTCACATCTCCAGCACCCTGCTCATAAAACTCAGTCATTTTTAAGGTGACGAAAACAGTATTTTCAGCCTGCCCGCCCATTACCGTGAAGTGTCTGAAGAAGTTCATGAAAACGACTGTTCGGCTACCCGAGGCACCTGTGGCAGAGGCAGCTGTATAACAACAGTCGCCCCTTTTGGTTTTGCTAGTTCAGCAGCCCTGCAACGCCTGTATTTTCCCATATATTGTTTCAGGTGCAAACAGAGAGAATACATTCAAAACAGAATTTGGATTGGTTTGACAGGTGCTAACATGCAGTGGAAAAGATATGAAATAGAAATCTTGTTACAAAAATAAATAATGAATACCCCGGCAGCAAGCATGATCTCATCAAAGTCTTCATCTGAACAGAGCATAGTGGCGAAGACCAGAAGGCTCTTGTGTGACATTGTTATCTAAAGGCCTGATTAGATTTTCACCTCAGAGTTCTCAATTTTGGTAGCAATCATCGCAAAGATACTATGGTGACTGGCACTCTATAAATACATCACACAGACAGGCAACAGTATAGAAGACGGCTATCAGATAAGAGTTTGAAGCATTTGAAAATTCAACCCTGCTATTAGGGCTGTGCAACAGTACTCAATTTTACGGCAGTAGAAATGTGATTACAGATAAAAAGGTAGGATTAGCGCTGTACAAATTCTTCTCCTCTTAAATGAGATTATCATCATTCAATAGCATTAGTTAGGTTTTTAGGGAGTGTCAGAATTCAACAAATTATATATAGGCATGTATTAACTGTAAATTTAATAAAAGCCTGCAGCACGATGCAAAGGTCACAGTTGGATTGGCCCCGCTTTGCCAAACACTGCGCCAAACCGCAACAAATGGGGCACACAACTTACAGTCGACGCAAGCTATTCTCACCTCAACTATCTGCCAAAGAATACGAGCTGTTATTTCCCGTGCTTCTATTTTAGATTTTATTAGAAATTCATAATAATTCATTACAGGGTTAGGCCGGACTCGGTACCTCTGCATGAAGCGCAACGTTTGATGAGGGCGATGCTATGGGAATGAGGCTCTTCTCATCCCGGTGGATTTAGTCACCATTTCCTCACTCTAGAACCAGACGCGTGAGTGGGTGTCCCTGCCCGTGGCATGCACACAGCAGAGTTGTGATTGCAACAAATTATCATTATTTTAAAACGCACCCGCTAGTCATTTCCACACACACCATCAGTATTCCAGATTACATCTAAGCATTAAACTCAAATTCGTCATATATAACTGTACATTATTGCAAGTATCTTACTAGTGCAATTGCAACCCATTGTAACGAAAACATCTAAAAAAATATTGTTAAAAGTCAACTTCTACTAAGTATACTTTGTATACAACCAACTCCTTATGTCTTGATAAGGAACGGTACATTCAGTATAGGAGCTGCATTACGTGAGCAACAGAAAAATTGTATAGTGCACAGTCTAATTAGTATCACCGCTACAGATGCTCATTCTGGGCACGGCGGGTGTTGCACAGTGGCTGGCTCAGGCACGGAGGGGTTTCCTTTCACAGCGAGCTCTTCAGCTATGTCACCAAATCTGCGGCATGAGCACTCCTCAAAAACTGCATAACCCAACCCCTGGCGGTGATACAAATGTGTATTCTCGTGGACATACTCATCCGATCGTTGCACTTCCTCTTCCAAGCACTGGGAATCATATAGCCACGTTTTTAGTGCTGGATTGGACAGCCAAATATTTTGGGAGCTTTTTTGGTCCCCGGCAGTAGTTGCCTGCACAGCCCTGAGATTTTGAGATATCAGAGGCAGGGCAGGGCTGTTCTGGGAAAGCAGCAGTTCGGCACACTTGCCACATGTGCCAGAAGGTCAGTGGGAAATACCGAAGACAAAATGGCATTCACTGAGTTGATATTGCAACAGAAAGTCCCCAATCCCTTACTTACATTGTCTCCAGCAAGACCCGTTACTTGCGTCTCTGCTTATGCACCTCTACTCTCTACTTTGTGGGAGCTTCTTGGTGCCTTCTGGCACTCTCCCATCATCTGGGGCCACCTCTGTCATGGTCAGACTGTAGGTACGTGCATGACCACACCACACGTCCGCTCCCAGTCGCCAGAGACTTCCCCGCCTGCATCGGAGCAGAGCCCAGGTGTAAACCAGCCTAGATGCGGGGCAGACGATGAGTGAGCATACAGCTTTCTATCTCAACAGCATACATGCACCCATTGTCTCTCACCATCTGCTAGGTGAAAGAAAAACCTATGCATCTACAGCCATACTAAATTCGCAAGAAGAGTAAT
The DNA here is from genome assembly GCF_965231255.1 of Vanellus vanellus. NCBI lineage: Eukaryota > Metazoa > Chordata > Aves > Charadriiformes > Charadriidae > Vanellus > Vanellus vanellus. Next base: position 17,712,955 of record NC_138917.1, read on the forward strand.
TTTCAATCATTTGCATAACTGTAATCCATTTTTTCCTAATGACACACACTAATAGGAATGACTTATAGCCCCAGTTTAGCGTGCTACTAAACTACTGCTGTCTTCGCTTTACCTCTGGAAGAACAAGATAACCTTCCTGAGCTTCCTTTGTAAAATGCAAAATATTTCAGCCAAAAACATCGAGCTCTGACATTCACATATGTATGCTAGTGCCTAAATTAAGGTATGTATGTTTGAAATTTGTACCCTTCAAGGACAATCTGTGTAGAAGAGATAAACATTATAAAATGTAGACAGCTAAATAATGAAGTAAGGAATCTGGAATTTAATGCAATGATAAGTCAAGCACTGAGCTGTACATGTTTAGGTTTTGGAGTTTTCCCTTTTCCAAATTGCATTATAAGAATTATGGTTCCTTTAGCAATAAAAAAAAAAAAAAAAAAAAGTATTTGCTATGATGAATAGTAGTTCCCTAAATATTTTTAGTACAAGACATGTAATTTCAATAAGTGAAAAAGTTTGTTTAGAAAAAACTACTCGACTATAGCAAATGTCCAAAAATCATTCTCCATCTGCAGAACCATAAAAGGGCTCAAAACAGAAGCAGAATGTTTTACAACAGCTGGTCTCTCTCAACTTTCTGTAATTTTTATAGCTATTTTGTGGCAAATTTTTTTTAGCACATCACAGCAGGACTCTTCCAGAAACAGGCAGAGCATGATTTGACTCATGCAGTTCCATGAAGCAGTGGTGGATCGCTGTTATCCCGAACCACTGCCAGGCCAGACACATGCAGGGTCAAGTTATGTACTCTCACACCAGCACTGAAAACTTATCAAATATGGCCCTGATCCAGCAAAGCACTTAAGCACATGCTTTACTTTAAACACGTAAGTAATCCTATTAGAGTAAATGAGATTCAGCATAAACCACTGGACTGAATCTCAGAATACCTTGGTTGTGGCCCTCATTATGTCGGTGACCGACTGCGTAACCTTGGGCAAATCACCGTTTTCTGTGTCTTTATTTCCTCTTTTGCCCTTTACACGGGTTTACCATGTTGCACACCATTCTCCACAGAAATAATCCCAATCTGGAAACTGCTGTACTACAAATAATGGCAGGGAAACTTTCGTACTTTAGTCCCTTTTGAAACACCGGTCATATACTCAAAACCAATGCTCACCCCCAAAAAACCCCAAGGTGACATCCTTTACCCTTAGGTCTACTTATCCAGTATTGACAACCAATTTCGAAAGCACGATATTGCTCTTGAAAAGCAGCTGCGGAGGAGGACAGCAGCTGACGGGTACCCGCAGGCCTGGGGCAGGACCGCTCCCAGGCACGGGGGGTTACAGGCCCCGGGCTCAGCCTGCGCTTCCCCTCCCACCGCTAGTCACAGGGCAACGAGCCGCCAAGCCCTGCCTGGGGATTCACGGGCCAGTCTGCCAGTGCTGTACCCACGGCAGGGAAATCACTGTACAGTCCTGGGAAAACCTGCTTAAAGCACGCAGGTGGGAGAGGGCGTCGTCTCGCAGGGTGCCATGCATCGGCACTGGAAGGCCTCACGTCCAATATGTTTAGACTTTGCGATACAAGATACAGTTTTCCACAGGGTAGGCCATATGCCATCACCCCTATGTCTTAATGACCCTGAGAATATTTTCACACAAATAATTCTGCATCTGCACATACATACAACCACGCAGCGTTGTTTACTCTTGCCATCGCACTTCCTGCTTCCTGGCAGTTGTCACAGGCAATGTCACCGTCACAAGGAGAATATGGATTCGGCTCCTAACAATGAAGCAGGCACGGGTGAGTGGGCAGGATACTCAAATGAGTTTCAGAAAGACTTGAGGTGAAATACTGTCCCCAGTGAAATCAATAACAGTTCTCCCATTTACTTCAGCAGAGTAAATATTTCAACTCTTTTTTTTTCTATGCCTTCTGGTCATCTCAGTGCCTAACAGAGTAATCATTTATTTTCCTTAGGAACACTGGGAAAAGGACAGAACAGATAGCAAGCGAGGGAGGGAGGAAAGATTTCAAAATAAATGTACTCTTTCCAGAATAATTAAAAAAAAAAAAAAAAAAAAAAACAACCAAAACCAAAAACATCAACACCAAAAAAACCTTGCAGTGATTCCTGCAGCTATAGACTATAAGAAATGCAGAAAATGAGATTAGATTAACACAGTTAAGATCCTCCTTTCTAGGAACTCATTCACAAATTCCTCCTGTGTCCTTGAAACACCTGTACACCGCGTTGCTGCTTTCCCGGCCGAGCCAAAGAAGAGCTCACGGCAACACAGCTTCGCCTGTGTCCGTCTGCGCCAGATCAGGCCTTTGCATACAAAGATATCTATTATAAGACGCATGCATCATGAGCTGTACTCTGCTAATTAAAATATTTTCTGCTGCAGATTGGAAGCCTGGCCTACAAGATCTTGCCAAAATTATGTTCAGGGGCACAGCAACTGAAATGTGATTTTGAATAGGTCAAAAGTTAGTTACTTTTGACTTTTTCTGAATGTGTGCTCTGTTCTCATTGCACGATGAAGGGAAAGACAGTCAAAAGGTTATATATAACTGTGCATTTGCAGCAACTTAACGGACACAATAAACTACTGGTTTTCAGAAGCCATTCAAGATTTTGGACGTAAAAAAAAAAAAAAATTAGAAAGAACACGTACAGTAACCTGTAACAGAGCCTGCAAAAAAATGCATACCATGCGTAACACAATAAAGTTACCGAATAAGTGCAATTTCCAGTAAGCATGCTGCCTGTCAGTACGCCTTGCAAGTTTCCAAAATTAGTTGGTATATCAGACAACGGTGAACGTTTCCTATGCATTTGAGAGCTCTTGAAGTCCTTAGCAGCATTCAAAGTTAGGGCTGACATTTCATCTTTAATTCATGCTCCTGTGTCTCTCTGTATTAACTACTAACAAAGCAGCACGCTAATAGCCCGGGCGCAGAGCGCATGCGCGAGGCAGGGGCCGTGCGCGCCCGGGGATCGCCGCTCTGCGTCTCCAGCGAAAGCCGATCGGTGCCGTTCCACACGGCGGGCGGCCACCAAACCAGCGCTGACAAACCCGGACGTCGCGGCAGCTCAGACGGAGACGATCGTACAGAGCGAGAGAAAAGCACGCTCCGGAGAGCTGTTTAGAAGCGGTCTCTCTAGGAGAAAGTTTTCGTCAGCTACCGAACCGCCTTACTTGAGCCCACCTTACTTCTCCCTTCGTAATTCAGCAAACTTTATCCACTCATTTGCAAAGGATTCTAAACAAAACCCAGGTTTTAACACGAGTTTAGACTTTGTGCAGCACCCTTCTTTTCCCCAGCATCTCATACAGCGCCTCACAAAAGGCCCCAGAGGTTGGACAAACACAGCACCAGGAAAAACACAGTGTGAAAGGGATCTTTATGTGCGCGCGTGAGGGCCCAGCGCTAATAGCTCCATGTGCTATTGACACATCACAGTGCAAACAGCAAAGCCTTTTTCAAAATAGCATGAGTCACAAGTGTCATTCTTAACTTTGCCTTTCCCAGATTTGGGTAATTTGTGAAACAAATCATCCCCGTGTTATTAAAACATATTTTTGTAAACGAAGGTAGCCACAGGGAGATGACTCTTGCTCCTGACTGGAGCGTTTACTCCATAAACTACACACGCCGCAGGGAAGGCGTGAATAGATAGAAGCGGGACTGCAACTTCTCTGACAGCCCTCGTCAAATCAAAGCGTTCGGTACCTTCCCCTGCTAGCAGCTGATGCACTTTTAGATAATCCTCCCCTTTGCTACAACCCTCGAGTTAGAGACCGGCCGCGATACAGCCGGGATCGGGATCCCCCCGCAGCGCAGCGCGCAGGGAGGCGTCCCGTCCCGTCCCGTCCCGTCCCGCCCCGTCCCTCGCAGGGATGCCCGAGCCCCATCGCGGCGCTGCCCGACCCCCGCAGCGGCTCCAGCCCGGGGAGAAGTTCGGCAAGTCCCGGCCGGAGCCCCCCGCGGCTGCGCGCTCGGCAGAGCCGCCTTTTGTTCCCCGGCCGCGGGGCAGCGGGACGCGCACCCCGACGGTACCGGCGGCTCCGTGCGGGCGTCGCACCGGACCGGAACGCCCGAGCGCCGGGCCGAGGCAGCGGCCACCGCGGCCTGGCGAGCGGCCGTCCCCGGGGCGAGCCCCACCGCCGGAGGAGGAGGAGGAGGGAGGCGGCCCGGCGGACACCCGCCGCCTCCAACTTTCCGTGGCCGGGCGTCCCACGGCCCCGCAGGGACCCGCGGGCGAACCGGGGGCTTTCGGGCATCCCCGCGCCTCCCCGCCCCGACGGAGCCCCAAGTCCGGCTCTCGGGGAACCGGCCCCGGCGGGAGGAATTGCCACACGCGGGAATAATCACCTTGTTGTAGTTGTAGTAACCCAAACACTGGGCAAAGTCCAGGTTGGAGGGGTCTCCGGGAAGCGAGCTGCCCGCCGCAGCCGGGTAAAATCTTACATCCATGCCGGTGCTTTGGTCCAAGAAGTGCACTTGGAGGAACCGCCGGGAGGTTTAATAGATCCACCTTCAGGTGCCTTCCCCGGGGCTGGGGCGCGGGCAAGCCGCCGAGGGACCGGAGCTGCGGGGCGCCGAGCCTTCCCCGGGAGCGGGGACGATGGAGGGGCGGCGGGGGGGGGGGGGGGAGCAGCGAGGCAAAGGGGCGGCGGAAAAGTGCAGGTAAACAAGGAGGAAAGGAGAGGAGAGGAGCGGCGAGGAGAGGAGAGGTGGGCGGCGGAGCCCAGGTGGGTGCCGGTCCGCCTCGGCGGGAGGAGGGGAGGGCAGGAGGGAGGGAGGGAGAGGCGGAGGGAGGGAGGGAGGGCTGTTGTTTTTTAAAAGCTCGGTGCCAAGCCCCGGGCTTTGCCTCCGCATTCAAGAGCAGCTGCTGTACACAAAGGAGCCACGCGCCCGGCGCGGACGGACGGACGGACGGACCGCCGCAGCCTGTCCGCGCCGCCGACAAAGGCCGGCGGAGGGGGGGGGGGGGTGGAGCGGGACACCGGCGTGTCACGGCCGCCCCGCGGCTGCCGGGGAGGGGGGCGGCTGCCCCGGAGTTGGTGCACCAGGGCTGCGCCGGCCGGGGCCAAGTGCCGAAAGAGCCGGCGCCGCGCTGGCACCGCGCCCCGGGAGGAGCGAGCGGGCCCCGCGCCCCTCCCCGCCCCGCCGCCGCCCCTCCCGCCGCCCGCTGCCGCCCCCCGCCGCCGCCGCGGGGCCGCGCCGCCGCTCGCCCGGGCCGCTCGCCGGGCCGCTCGCCGGCGCTGCCCGTGTCGTCCTCTGGTCGGGAAGGTTCTCGGTGAGTAGTAACTTTCACCGCTTCCACCGGTTTTCTGCCCTTCTTTTTTTTTTTTTTTTTTCAGTAATGCGCTTTCTTGCGTGCCACCGGGTTGGTGGCAGAAGAAAAGAGATTTTTCTAACGTACTGTCAAGAGCGGGACTTCAAACCACATTAGCCTGCCCCACAGAAACCTTCTTGAACCCTCGAAGTCACTGGTGCCGATTCAAAGCAATGCACTATTAATCCGGATTTGTTTAGCCAGCCATACATGCTGCACGGCCGTACCTGCTACCCGGCGCGGAGCTCTCCTGACCCAAAATCTTGGTCCAGAACTTTTGGATGAAACGCTAAAGCGGTATAAAGGCCATTTAACCTCATGACTTGTGCCCTGCAGACAAGGCGTATGAAAGAAGGAGGTTGAAAATGTGCCCCTCACTCAAGGCTTCCGTGACAGGGAAAGAATTCCAGGGCAGAGTCCTGTGCAGTTATAACACAACTGGAAATACACCCCAGACCGTCTTTAGTTTACTCCATTTGGTTGCAAAACAGCAATGACAACACAAGCATACAAGGTTTAGCTGTGCACCACCATTAACACCTTCTCTCAAGGTCTGTGCACCTCTGCTGTGGCTGGCAAGGACGGGTACCCAGGCCCTACACCGCAGTCCCAATTCTGACCGAAGCCAGCACCTCAGGGCCTTAATGCCTCACACTTCGTGTCCAGGCATGATTTGGCACTGCCTAGATCGATTGGGAGCAAACCGTACAACAGTCAAGAGCTACAACACGTAGAAAAGGAACATGTCCCCAACTCCATTCCTAGAAATCTTATTTTCAATATTTATGGTGCCACAAGCAGCTCCCGCTAGCACGGGAGACAGCAGATCAGGATCAATATGCTGAATAAGGGTGAAGTGTCACAGTTTGAAGCAAAGAAAGATCTCTAAAGTGGTGCTTTGCACAAAGAGCACAATTAAACGTAGCGCAGATATACATCAGTTTTTATATGGAGTATTTAGAATTTAATTTTCTAGAAAAAAATGTATAAGAACCGGTAAATGCCTCGGTAGAAAAGAAAATAAGAATATTTAATCAAATACTTAATCCAATTTCATATTCATTGTGTCAACCATTTTTAACCAAAGGGAAAATACCACAAAATCTGCTCTGTTGCTAGAAGGGAAATGGTAGAGGAACATACAGCGCAGAGCATTCACATAGCCACACCCCACACTTACAGCAAAAATTATTTATACTCCTGAGAGAAACAGATCGTTCAGAAGTAAAAAGACGTTGAATCTGTTTCAGAATGCAACATTGCATTAGAGCATTCCCCCAAAGTAGCGATGGAGAAGTGGTAGCATATAGGCACCGCAAACTCATTTCAACTGAGGTTCATAAAGTAATACCTGCATTGTTTTATTCACTGGGTGACAAACAGTTCTGTAAACCCCAGTGTAAAAGTTAGAACAAACAGGTTCTCAGATGTAGGAACAGGTCATTGGCACCAAGTTCTGAGGTGCTCTGCTATATAAATACAGATATTTCCAGACCGCCTTGCTCTGGTTCTCTACACTTTTAATGAAATCTGAAAGCATACTCCCATTGAATTCAGAGGGAAATTGCTTCAGCGAGGAATAAACGGCAAACGATTCCAAGTTTAGGATTCGGTCCTATTGTCATACTGAAAGGAGGCTCTGAAAGGCTGCAGACCTATACAGTTTATGGCTTCTGGGCAGGGTACGGCCTATGAAGCGCTTTGCCTGCTGCATGATTCCTGCCTCGGCTGGCGAGGGGCTGCCCGACAGGGCTCACCCAGGCTGGCCAGCCCAACTCACCTCTCCCGTCCCACCGCCTTGGCAGCAGCCTCTGCTGCAGAGCCAGGAACATGAGCCTACAGAGCTGGAAGTGGCAGGTGGGAAGCTCATAAGGTGCTGTGGTGGGCAGGCAACTACCGCCTCTGGGTGAGAAGTCTTGAATTCAGAAGCTAAGCAAATAATGGTGATGTAAATAATGATTGTAAGTATTCTGATGGAATAAGCTCAATGCGAGGCCCAGAAAGCCAACTGTATCCTGGTCTGCATCAAAAGCAGCATGGCCAGCAGGTTGCAGGAGATGATTCTCTCCCTCTGCTCTGCTCTCGTGAGACCCCCACCTGGAATATTGTGTCCAGCTCTGGAGCCCCCAACATAAGGAGGACATGGACCTGTTGGAGCACATCCAGAGGAGGCCACAAAGATGATCAGAGAGCCGGGGCACCTCTGCTATGAAGACAGTCTGAGAGAGTTGGGGTTGTTCAGCCTGGAGAAGAGAAGGCTCCTGGGAGACCTTATAGCAGCTTTCCAGGACCTAAAGGGCCCTACAGGAGAGCTGGGGAAGGACTCTGTCAGGGAGTGTAGCGATGGGATGAGGGGTAACAGTAACTGGAAGAGGGCAGATTTAGATTACATATTAGGAAGAAATTCTTTCCTGTGAGGGTGGTGAGCCCCATGCCCAGAGAAGCTGTGGCTGCCCCATCCCTGGAGGTGTTCGAGGTCAGATTGGATGGGGCTTTGAGCAACCTGAGCTGGTGGGAGGTGTCCCTGCCCATGGCGGGGGGGTGGAACTGGGTGATGTTTAAAGGTCCTTTCCAACCTAAACTGTTGGAATATACTGTTTCTGACATAGTTTCTTCTGAAAATAAAAGAACAGACACAACAGGAAAACCCCAAAATATATTGCACCTTGATGTCACTGGCACAGGAAGATACTATAAAATTGAAACAAAATAAGTGAGAAATTAAAAAAAAAATCCAGATAGGCAAAACACTTATCCCCAAAACACTATTTGGTGAAAAGTTTTGAAATTCTGTCTATTTATACAATTGTGAAATTAGAATATAGAAATTTGGTGATATTTCCAACCAAAACGATTCCGGTTTCTGACTATAATCTAGCTTTGACACCTCTACCAAGTGCCCAAATTAAGTCTTTTGCAGAACTAATAAGACTGCAGTGAAATTAATGAGTCATTTAAAGAAAAACAGAAGAGAAACTGGGATGTATATGCTAATTTGTTTTTCTTTTTAAACAAAATATTCGCTTTTATGTGATACTGTGCCAGAGAGAACTTTAGAAACGGAAACATTAGGCAAGTGTCTGTTTCCCTTTCTCAATACCTCTGCAACGTAGTTTATTAAATAGGTGAACCTGAGTAATCTCTGCTACACTTTAAATCCGTATACATGATGTCAAATCTGCTTGTTACTAACAATGTATTTATTTCAGGAGTACATTAAAGATGGAATGTGAGCCAAAGTATTTATATCTTTCTTTACATATCGCTTGAAAGAAATCCAACAAATTCTTCTCTCAAGCTATTCTCTTTAAGGTCCTTCAGTAAAACTATGCCTTTGGAATTTTACTTTTAATTTTCTTGTTCTTTCAGACCAGTTGGAAGTACAAAGTATTTGCCATTTTGAGTAAGTATTCCCTTCTTCATTGCTGCTTTAATAAAAGTAAGCATCTACCTACAGTAAGTGGAATGCTCTGGTGGTTTCCCTGGTCCTGGGTAGCCTTGATTTTGAAGAAACTTTTTGAAAAGCACTATTCCATAAAGATTGGAATGTATGCCTGTCGATGCCAACAATTATGATTCAGGCAGTAACACACAAACTGTGACTTTGTTCCATCTTCAGCTATACTTTCTTCTGACTCATCATCACAATTCAATTTTAAAAGCCATTAAGAACACTCAAACTGCTTTTCTGATGTAAGAGCAGAAATTGTATTGGAGTGAATCAGTCATATACAAACTCGAAAGTGTGCATGCACAAATTCTCCCTGCTGCCCAGAAACCTCCCCGCTTGCACAGGTAAATACTAACGTTGCAGGGCTAGCTGATGCCCGCACGAGCCTGGCGAGTCCTTTTCTTTGTACCAGGCCACAGCAAGGGCACACGGTTAATGGTTATGGCTTATTTGCTTTATCAGGTTATTTTTTTTGCCTCTGCAAACTGCTTTGCAAAGCCTGTGTCAGTCTCCCATTCCATAACATGGATACGGTACCAGAGGTTCAGTAACATTTTCTTTCTTTTTACTATACAAAAGTGAAAGGCGCTGGGAGATTTCCTCCAACAGAGTTGGGAAGAACCCTCCAAGATCAGAGCAGACTCACCAGCTCCCTAATGTCCAAACGTTCCGATAGTCATCCAAGCCTTCCACAAGTACCGCATCTCAACAGTCCCCATGCCTCTGGCACGACAGTCCCCTCCCTCGCTGGCAAAGACGACAAACGTGGGAGGGGGCAGGAAAATGAGGAATAAGGAAAGAAGGGGTGGGATGAACCAAGACTGCACCGAGACTCTTCACTCCAGTTTCACAGCGCAGAATCAAAGTTAAAAAAAGACCTGACATTCATTTGCACAGTGCAGGGTCCGTGTCTGTTGGCTCCTATACGAAACGGGAGGAACAAAGAGGGGGTGGGAGAACACCACGTCCCCGATGTCACCTGTTAAGGAACCGTGTCTTAGCCCCTTCTCCCCAGAGCACATGTGGAGGATGAAAGGGCACAAAACAAAAAGGATGGAATACAGGAGGAGAAAAGGAAGATAGAGCGCCAACCAGGCCTGCTTTAGAAAATAATCTAAAGCCTCCTACAATCAATAGGAAGTCCCTTTAATTGATTGCAATGGGCTTTGAATTAGACCTATATTCTACTTATCAAGTACAGCTGCTAAGAATCGATAATATTTTGACTTTCCCCTCAGAAACAACAACTACACTGGTAACTTTTGACTAAGAAAAAGTACAATTAACAGCATATTAATTCATTAGAGTTTATCTCACTGAAGTTCCCTTCTCATCAGCTTGTAGAGCCAGCTGGCGTTTATAAGTGAGCGCGCAGGAATGAATATCCTATATAAATGAGGCAGTAAAGAAAAAACTTTTGTTCTTAGCATTAATTCAGATCAAATATTCATTGATATCTACATTTCTCAGCAAATGTCTCAAGCAGAGATCAATAAACACTTATTAGTCACTGACCATGTTTCCTGCAGTAAAGGAGGGAACGTCAGCCAGCTGATGGGAGCAGCCAAATAATCGGGGGAGCTGGAGTCTAGTGCTTGTCTGCCAGATGATCGTTTACCTTCTCTTTGTCTCAGCTGCTGCATCTAGAAAACTACAGATCAAAGGATTATTTTTTTTTAAGTATTTTTAATAGTTATTCCTTAAAAATACATATCATTATTTCAAAATACAAGTATGGAGTGTTGCAGGAAAAAAAAAAAAAACACAACTGAAAGTTTTTGGTTTGTGAAAATTCTATTTCTTTCAGGCGCAAGTCAGGAAATCCATTACTTTGTGAACCTGGGGAATAGAAAATTATTAAACTTTTCAAACATTTAGACGTGTCTGCTTTGACATTTCTGTGGATTGCTGAAGCCTCTTATTTTGCCTGAAGTATTTTACCACCTTAACTCACATATGACAATTTTAACCATATTCGAGCAGAAAAACAAGTATATGAGTTGTCTACGGAGCAGAGAAAACCGCTAATACTGTTGAACCGTCACAAGAAAAAGGTTTCTGCCGCTTTAAAGAAAGTATTCCACAACCCTCCAAAATAACCTGTGTGTAATGGACAATATAGGATTACTTTTTGGCAGAGTGCATATCCTGTTGCTATTGACTGCAGTGTTACAGTATCCTGACATACCAGTATACAGTTATTGTGAGATAAAGACTACGTTGAAAAACAAACTGATTGCAGTACTGAAAACAGAAAAGGAACTGTCCAGTAATATAAAAATTAACTTCTTTAAGAGAACAATGACTGGAACAGTGTCATTTCTAGATTAGCATTAAAGAATAAAAGCCTTAACTGAAACTAAGAAACTGTTGCAGCATATTCCTTTCTTCCAGGGATGCCATTTATAAGCAAGACAGGAAAACTTGGTTAGAGATGGCTCTTTGTGTGTACATATATGTATATATTGCATTTATATCATCTGTTGATATAAAGCTGTGGAAGATGTGTGGTATGTTTCTGTTTGTTTGTTTCTCCCCCTCCGGCCCTCTCCACATTCATACATTTTTTTTTAATTTAAACTAAAAAAATTATTAAAAGAGGGAGGAAAAAAGCTGCTGGCATCTACTTTTTAAAGGAAATTTACAAGGATAATGTCTACAGAAAGAAAAACATGCTCATCGTGAGCAACACAAATTCTTCTTTAAATTTCTGTATTGGTTTAGAGGAATGTCAGGCAGAAACTTTCATTGTACAGTAGAATCAAATCTAATTACTGAAAGAATTATTTTAATGAAAGGTATCTGAAAAATCTTAGTGAGATATGGTGAAGAGTATTTCCAGGCAAGAAAGGTTACATTTAATCCTCGTATCTGCACCAGATTCATTCACACGTGTTTTTCAGTTTTAATTTCATCCAAAGTTCTGTAAGGTAATTCTTTGAAATATACAGCATATAGCTATATGACCTCTGACACACTTCAGGTGCACACATTTCGTTATGAAACATCTAAACAAGAATGTGGTGATGTTCCTGGATTAATCAAGAAAATATCTTTCTGTGATTTTGTGGGTTTAACGCAATAATACTGTATTTGCCCAAAGAGAGGGCACACTTACCCATGAGAGCCTGCGTGGTACCCTGGGGAGATGGGAGCAGCAGTGCCCTGGCTGTCCCCGGAAGCCATGGAAGTGGTCGTATAGACTCTCGGTGACTGCAACGGACATCTTTTGTTGGTGGGTGTGGAAGGGACGGGCGTTCGGTCATCTCTTGGAAGCCACTGAAGGACTTGATGAGACACTGCCAAGATTTAAGGTAAGAAGCCATGTATAGTTTTACAGTTATGCCTTAGAAATAAAAATCATTATCTAAGAACGCTGCTGCTGTTCTCATGTCCCTTTCAAACGGTACAGAGCCTTATCGTGGTATTGCCATCACCTTCTACTAGCACAGGTTATAACATAGAATAATTAGTGACCAATGCTAGACAATAGGTGAAGATATTAAAAAAATATGCACATTTGATAGGACTGTAGACATACAGCTTTATTTGGATAGATCAGATCCATACAATAACTGGAAGTAGTCTTCCAAAGGACTCATTAGTTATCCTTTAGGTCTCCTAATTAATGATGTAGTCTTCTGAGAGAATATTAATAACTCCAGTATTAATAGCAGCATAATTCTAGCTGAGAATTAAAAAAATAAAGCACTTTTTTATAAGTACTTGTACAATAGCATTTAGGACTTAGTAAGAGATACATACATAAATTCATCAGATTAAAAATTAACAAACAGATTTCTGGAAGTGCGATCTAGGGAACACAATGACATCTCCAAAACGAACTGCTGTACTTTCGTTCAGGAGACTTACGTTCAGCGTATAGAGTTGAGCTCTCTTTTTTGATGCTTCAATGGGCCGGGTTTTCAACACTGAAAAGCTGAAGACAGATTTCATCCAGTTCTCTAGACTGTTTCCCCGAGCTCATAAACACTATGTGCCAAGCAGTTCTTAAAGAATCAGCCCTCGTTTCCATGAATGGCTAATATTTAATAAAACATCTGATCACAAAACCAAATCTAAAAAATCAGTACTAAAATAACACTCCGACTTGCTCCTAAATGCAATGTTCTTTGATATAAGTCTATTTCAACTCCATTTATTCCAGGGTTCTACAGCAGTCAAAATAATCAATGCAGAATTTTCCATGTGATTTACACATTGCTTTTTAAAATGAATTGACTGAAACAAAAAATGCTTATTTCTGCTGCCTGGCTTGTTTTCTCAAACATATTCTCTTTCTTTTAAAGTGAGAGAACGACCTCTGCTTCAGGAACAATTTTCTGAGACAGTGTGTTTATCAAATGGCTTCTCTGCTTTCATGAAAACAATTTATTTTCACTGAACTCTTCAAGATAAGCATTGAAGTCGGGAAGAATGTACAATGACATTTATAATTACATTCAAGAAACAAATATTTTCCTACAGAAAGGTTTTGGATTTTTATCTTTTTTAGAGATACAAAATATTTTCTTTCCTCCAACATACCATTTAAAGTTATTTTCTCCCTGAAATTACAAAGTGTATTTTCATATGCATGGAAAGAGAAGCCCAGGACAGTAATCTTCTCATAGAAAGGCTACAGTATGCATCCTAAACAATGAAGGCTGTAGCATAATCCTTACAACCAAATTGCCTTCCCTGCCCCACTCTTAGGAAATAATCTGCAGACAAATGACAGGGAGAGCAGGGGGATTCGTGACCTTGCAGAGCCTCCTCCAAACGCCCCCCGTATGCCCAATCTTAGAAAACGGACAAAACAATCGTCCCTTGGAATGGCACGTCCATCTCTCCAGCTTTCCTCCCACATTTTCCCCTTGCTCGGAGACAGTTTCTTAAGCCCCCGAGCTCTCCACAGAGCCCCTGGACATAGGAGATGGTGCCTCCCATTCTTTGGGGAAATAGAGGATCTTGCTAAAAAAGCTCCCTCTCTTTCCCTTATGGATTCAGCCCCAGACCCCTTCTCAACTATCAACAACAAAAGCTCGGTCGTGCCAGACAATTACTGCTTCCTGCTATATTCTGAACTGCCCCTAAAATCAAGGTAGTCCATAATGTATCTCATCTTTCAGAACAAAGCAGCCACAGATTTAGCCATACACTGTCTGTATTTTCAAATGCAAATTCAATAACTATCTATGCAAAAGCTGCCCACGAATATATTTAGGAGTTCCGTTTGGGCTGCCTGGAAACGTGGGTCTTACTGGATCAGAAAGACATACTACAGTCACTCCAATGAATGCCCTTCAATTCATGGGAATTCATTTTAGAATTAAAAATTTAAGATCTGGTTTATTCCTTGTCAGTCAAACATCCTAGCTTTTCATTATTCCATTTTTTTCAGCGCATGGAGGTAGTTCTCATCATAAAGATTCTCTGATAAAGTTCTCCTCCAGAGATACACTCTTTTTGTAGGCTCAGCTAGCGAAGAAATGTCATTCATTTGTAACACTCATCAAAGAGAAGCGGTAAAAAAATCAAAAGCGGCTGAAAAGAGATTGTATTTCACTAATATACACCAAGGCTTTATTTAAAATATACAATGTTAAATTTGATCAAATATCAACCCAGCATTCAGAGTGAAATAATCTCTTTTAATTTGCATGTATCTGTGTGTGCCAAAGAGAAGCGTGTTTGCTTTCAAGCAGGTGCACATCCTGCTATGACTAAATCTCTAACTCATCAAATTGCTTTACCAGTGTGGGACATGCCCTTTTTTCTGGAACGGCTTCAAGCATTTTCCCCAGCATTTCAGCCACCTGTTTACTGAGTTCATACTCCAAAGGAGATGCATGCAATTAGAAACAAGGAAATGAAAATAAATGACCTTGTTTGTTATAAATAACAAAGAGACTCAGCAAAATTAATGCAGTGAAGCCTGACCTTCTGACCTGAAAGAAAGAATCACCTCATTCCTTTGTAGCAGGCTCACAATGCTCCAGCACCAGGCATTGTTATGCAGCTTTGCCTCTTTTGATGGATCTTAAAGGAGTATATTCTAAATATTAAATGTTTTACAAGTTAGATTAGGAAATTTGCATTAAAAAGCATGTTGAAAGAAAGTCAAGAGAGCAATGACAAAGATTATCGTCGCTTTATTGAAAGAGCACAGGTAAGCCGTGTGTATATTAGTTCACTATACTACAGTTTTCCCACTGAAAAAAAAAAAAAAGAATTCCAGGTACTAAAGAGCCACGGAATGTCTCCTTCGGTGTTCAGTGAATTGATGAGGGAGAAAGTTTTTAATTACCCAAGTCCAGGAAAAGGAAACATTCTTCTTTTGTAAATTGTTTGTGCTACGATGATCTGACTTTGGAGAAAAAAGCTGCGAACTTCCATAACTAATGCCAAAAATATACAATGTTTTTTCATTATCCATTAATTAGGCAAGTAGAAATGCTTTCTTTTGTACGAGGCCTACCGAGTAACGTTTCTATGGGTTACATTTTCACTTTTGAATGATTCGCGTCATCCTGGAGCAGTGTCCAGCTGTAATGGAGGGCAAGGTGTTAGAAATTCGTTTTGCCGCTTGTCTTTGGAGGTAATGAGAACACGCAGTTGTTTTTATGGCAGATCTCACAAAAAGAGCAGTGTGTAATTACAGTGCCGGTTCCTACCTCGTCACTCTCCAAAACAAGTCTGCTATTAACGAAGCAACTCAGAACTGTTGCAGAAATGAAAGGATAACACGTTTGTGTCTCGCTGAAAGCAGTTCCTACAACAGGTATCGTTTGAGAAGGATTTTTCCAAAACTTAACTTGATTTGGAGGGTTTTTTCCCCCCTTCTCTCCCCTCCAATGAGATCAGTCCAGCTGCTGAGGTAACTGCAAGGCCCTTCACGCCAATCAAGGCTCCGCAAGTTTCTCTTGGGCACACAGTGAATGGAGGGGGACCCAGGGGACGGCGGGGGCAGCTCTACTTGCAGTGCCCACAGTGTGGAGAGCACATCCCCTGTGACGCCGAGGGCCACCAAAGCCATGGGACAGAGGAGGGAAGGCAGGCAAAACAGTCATGGAGAGGGACTGTGACGTCTGTGTCTTGCACGGGAGGCATCAGGGCTGGGCCAGCCACGGGAGCACGTGTGTGCAGAGCCCGTGCCACACACGGAGGACCTGTGACAGATGGGGATCAGGAGCATGAGGGGGCAGCAGCTCTTTTCCTCCCCACCCTCTCACCCATTCTTCAACCTCCTGTATGGAATGGAGCAACTCCACCCTTTAAAGACTCGGCACGACTCAGTCCCGCTCCCATATTTTTACAATAAAAGGGTGACCTGAATGAATAATTTTCAGCAGAAAAAAGGTTGATGAACACAGCACCCCTTTCTGTTCATGCAGTGTCGTGAACAGCTTGTGTTTTTTCCAAAGGTGGAAAAACGCTAAAACCAAATAGCCCATGGCTGAAGGTAGGGATATGCTTAAGTGTTTGATTGAATTCAAGCCCTTCAGAGTCCTGTCTTCTCAATAAATCTGTGTTTGTTCACACAGACTGAAACCAGATCACTCACACTTCTAAGTACTGATGTGTGAGGCTCCGTATGACACGCCACATTTGAGGAAGACCTGCACAACAAACAACCTGCTGAGCGCTGAGCCCAACCAGAAGAAATTCTGCTTTTGTGGAGCATGAAGTCGTGATCTCTGTCCTTCTCCGGTGCTCCACACACCACGTGTGGGCCAGCAAACACCCGGGCTGGAGAGGGGCTGCGGTTCTGGGCCGAGCCACCATCGCGCCATATGCAAGTGCTGGAACAGGGAGAGCAAAGCCGGGGATTCATTAGAGTGTCTCATGCTCCGAGCACGAGACCTTACTGGCCGATAAATTGTGAATATTTATGTGAATCTCTATTGTGAAATGCCTAGACTGGGTTTCTTTTGTTGGCGTTTCCTGGCTTCAGCAGTCAGCATGTATAGTTCTTCTTTATGAGGGATAAGTGGAAATAATTGATCATCTTCTGCAAAATCTCGGGTTTATCCATTCAGAATAAATTCTAGATGAATATTCTCCAACAAGTAACTTAAAATTCACATGTTTAATATTTGTCCTGAAACTCACTCATTGAAGGATTTGTGGTAATTCAGCTTAAAAAGCGTATCATTGCAGGCAGAGCAAATTCAGGGCTCTCAGGAAAAGTCTATTAGCTCCCCCACATTTGCTTTATTACGACCTCAATATATGATGTCTTAAATGGGGAAAACACTACTGCAAATATTCTATTGTTAGGTATTTATTCAAGACAAATCACCCAGACACCTGTGAGACGCCTGAACAATCAGTGAGTGGAAATATTAGAAAAATTGGAATGGAAAATTTTCCTCTTTTTTTTTTTTAATTTGTATTTAAATAATTATCAGAAAACTGACACTGAAGAAAGGCACTCGGTGCCCCTCATTAGTAATGCACTAAGACCCCAGCAGCTCCAAACCAGTTACTGTAGGTAGCTACTGACTTCCATAAACTCTTTCTTGTCCCTTGAGGAATCCTCCTGTCGGGTCTTTCCAGATTTTTTGTATTTTGCCATCATATTCCAGCCATTTCTGCCCCCAGGGCCAGGGCATCTTTGTGTCCTGCCAGCTGCACATTGCCAGTGCCTGCATAGTATATCACGCGTGACAAAAAACAAGTCGGGATCTCACAAAGGCTGGGTATCAGCCTGCGCTGAGAGCTGCACGCCGAGAGAAACAGCAGGGCATTCTGGAATGAAACTCTGCCTCCACCTTCCTCCATCAGACACCCAACATTCACCTACCTACAGCACGCTGCTACCAGAAAGCCAAAGTGCCCATACAGGGCTACCGTGTGGCCAACCGTGGGCAGATACACTGCTCCTGGAGTTCTGCCTCATTTGCCACAGAGCTAAACTCAGGATGCGCTCGCGACTCCGAGATGAGCCACACTGCCTGCAATGTCCAAGGCTGTGCATCTGCTTAGCAAGCTTTGGTAGGCTTTGTTTAACCCACACTGTGGTTCAGGTTCCCCGGGTATTATAAAAACTATACTGCCTGCTGCAGGCTAAGGAGAGCCCTTTGAGTGCCCCTGCTGACAGCACCATAGGACAAAAGCGATTTCCGTTGTTTTCAGGCCATATAGATCTCCAAGGTTAAAAAGCTGTAATTTCAATGCCACCTTGGTAGTATTTTCAGATAAAAGATGATTAACATTAGTCCAACTCAAAAAATTTTGCCCACTAATGGAAAACTTGCATGGGCTATTTAGAGATGGCAGGCAGCAGAACAGAGCAAAATCACTTTCTATGTCACGTGAGCAGTGTGATCTTCTGGCTCAGCAGTTCTAGCCCCTTTTGGACCAGTCTCTGCTCTAACATGTGGTTTATAACCGAGCTTCACCTAACACAATGCATACATGCATTGCTTCCCTTCCCAGACTTAGGCTGCCTCCTTCAGCTGATCACCATTATTTTCAAGCAATTACTCCCATCCTACGCTTCCAGCCAAGTTTACTGCAAATTGCACAAGCACCAAAACCATGATAATGTTCAGTTCAAGCACGCAAGCTGGTTGCACAAGCACACCCGTTTGCTCCACATCACATGCTTGAATGTCCTTGCGTTACATTGGTGAGATACACCACGTTGCTGGGAAGAGTGGTCTTGCTTTTCTGTAATGATAACCTGAGCCGAATACAAGGAAAGGCAAAGAACGCAGCAGTGTTACATCCAAGAATCATTGCTGAAGATATGGAAATAAAAACAGTATTCCAAAAGCCTGGAAGTGAGTAGCATCCAAAATGAGCGATCTTATAAACTGGGTTTAAAAAGCAGCAATTTTCCGGAGCATTAGTTTACATGAATTAGATGCATAAATGGCTTTCAAATTCAGCTGAAGTCAAGTCACCCTGGAAAGCAAACGGTGTACTTTTTACTCCTCGGCTGTTTCAACTATTCCGGAAGGGTGGCTGCCCACACTGCGACAGGAGAGCACATAGTTATTTCACAAGAATACAGGATGCGTATGCTGACCAAGAAAATAGTTGTGGAGAACAGAATTCCTACACGCAAACTAGGGCTCACCTAATTGCAGCCCTTACAATTAACTGTTAGAGATGCCACGCGGTCAAAGTTATTGTTGCTAGCACCCGGGAAATGCTAAGAATTAACAAAAGTTTCCTTCTTTCTTCCTCTGGTTGCCATCCAAGGAGAGGGTAAGCAATACCACAAACAGTTCAAGAGGACAGAGACAGCGTCAGGGCCGGTGTCCCCCGTCTCAGCGCGACAGCCCTTACTGGCCACGGCCCTACGAGCTACTGCTGAGCACATAACGATTTTGCATTGAAAAGCTAAACCAGCCATGCTCTGGACTGAACAACCACAACTCTAACTCATTCCTTCATTAAATGCTTCGCCATTCCTTGAGAATGAGAGGTTCAGTGGAAAATCACATTGTCCTGTATTCCAGCGGTAAAGAATATCTTATATATATTAAACTGGTTTATAGTAGTCATCTGTTCTTTTCAAGATGTGACAGGACTTTGAATTATTTGCTCTATCAGCAACTGCTGCAGTAAATTCCCCAGTTATGCTGTGCGTGGCAGGCTTGCGGAAACACCCGTGACAATGAAGTGAGCAGAGAACTCATACATGACGGAATCCACTCAGCAGACTGGTTTTTGGGGACAGTTGGGCCTCGACAAACAATCCTTTCTTCTCGGTCTATAGAGGAGCTGCACTGGGGCCTACTTTGGCCATTAGTCTAAGGAGAGCCTTTGTTGAACATATAGCTGCTTCTCACATTGAAAGAATAAATCACATTCTTATTCTGGGTATGTCTCCACTGCATTCACTAATGTGAATGTTGTTCCGTGGCTGAAAAACTGGGTAAACAGCTTGCCCTATGCCGGCTCTGTGCTGCTGTGGCTACATTACTGGCTGAGCAACCTAATTTCAAACCGGCTTGGATGTGCCTGTAAGAGCGGCAGCCCCGGCATAGATCTGTACTGCAGACAGCGTACCCCCTCTGTTCAGGAATATTTCCTTCTTCAGGCTGGATTACCCGGATTTGAACCAATTTGGAACCCGCTTTGCCTGAGAAGGAAGAGGGAGATTCCTATCTTTTCTATGAGCTTAGTGAAGCTAAGTTCTAAGTCTATAGGGTTCTAAGTCTATAGGGTTTTTTGGGGTTATGCACATATATTTCAGTTTCTCAAGCACACACACTAGAAGCACATGTCCTGGATAGTGGATGCCCTTCCCCCCCTCCCCCCCCCCATATTTAAAATCCCCAGTAATCAATGTTCCTAACTGCTTTAATATACAACAATTCAATATTCAATCATAAGCCACTCTCCACTCTTCAGTTTGCTTCGTCATTGACTATTAGCTTACATTTTTGCTCACCTTCATACCCTCGAAGAAAAAAGGGAAGATCCAGGTTTCGGCAGACCATAGGGACCTCTGCTGACAACTTCTATACAGACGGTCATCTTTGGATGAATAGAAGTGGTCTTGCATGATACCTGAGCTTCAGTTATTCAAGATTAAGATTTCTATCTGATAGAGCGACTCTGACAATCCATCATCACTCTGGTGGAAAGGCTCCCAGTTCCAGATGCTACAGCCTCATCTGAGCTTCTGAGTGACCCCTAATCACAACAACAAACACAGCACATATTACTCTGCGGTAACCTACAGACAGAATTCTCCGTTTTGCCATTTAAACAGGAGTTTGTCTCTGGTAAAAAATTCCCATACGCAGCCCGTTTACGTCACATTTCAGTTGGCATTTTCTAAGGGCTGTGCTACAGGAGGGGACCAAGCGTAAGGGGAGCTGCTGGTTAAACAAGGGGAGTCTTGGGAAGCACACATCCCTGAAGTGCTCTCACCATTTTTCTTCAGAGCTACAACAGGCAAAGTCCTGATGTGTTTCAGTTGATGTGTGCATTTGTGTACTCCTCTGCACACATGTAAAATTAATTTATTTTTTTTTTAAAGAAACAAATAACTCCTCTGATGACCCGTACATCACACAAATCCTTCTGCTATACATGTTTTCAAACAGGGTAAATGGTAGACACAAAAATATATTTAGTGAAGTAATTTTTACTCCTTCTTTCCATACAACACACTTCTGCTGCTGGGGGAATCACTGCAGAAAAATTTCCAATAACCAGAATCATGACCACCTCTAAATTCAAATTTCTATTTCAAAGTTTTTCTGCCTTATTTTACTGTTTATTAAATCAGAGCTGCCTTGCGAAATATTACACATAATTATTTGCAAAGAAAACAGCTCACTGTAAATGCTAATGTTAAATGTCTATATGTCTTAAACCTTAGATACACTTCTCTTTGTTCTTTTTTTGTTGTTGAAAACTCTTCAGCCTTACTGGTGTCCATTGGTTAGCGCTGTCTTTGAAAGCATATTTTATACATTCTTTACTTGACCACAAGCTTATGGTCTTTTCTATTCTTCTAAGTGTGTCTTCTCAGATTTTTAAGTCAGCTTCTGAAAATTACCCCTTCTTCCACCTGAAAATGTCATTATATATCTTTGTGTTTTCTCCTTCTAGGGAGGATTTACATATACCTAGTGTTTGGAACTATACGAGATGATGATGAATAGGATAAGAGTATATACAGCCCAAAATTGCCTGTACAGAAACTCCGTATGTCTAATTTTTCTTACTGTATTTATAATAGAAGAATTTGGGCTAGATTATATACGGTATGATGAACACAAGCACTAGCAAAGCACTGGGAGACCTTGCTTTGGCAGATTCTTTCTCCTCTTCAACTGCTCTACTTGTTAAATTTCCCATTAAATACCCTACTCAAATAGAACGAGGATGTGGCCTCTCGTCGCTGCTCCTCTGCACCAGCCCCACCTTGGTCCCATTTTGGCGCCCTTCTCTCTACAGCAAACTAGGAAAAAGCACATAGTACCCAAGGATAATGGAAACTGCTATGTGCAAAACTATTCTCTTGTAACCACAGACTATCCAAAACATCTGTCAAGACTTAAAATCTGCCAAGAATTAAAAACTCTTTAACTATACTTCAAGTCATCAGGCATTTCCAGCCAGCCACTATTTCCCATGACGTGTTCAGCATCTTCATGTCTTCTCCTGTGTGTTTTAACTTCTCCCAAAAACCTGGGTTGATTTTTTGAAGTCCTGGATTTTGTCAGTATTCAGAGTCTGTTTCTGGGTCTTTTTTATTTGTATGATCCTTATCTTCATTGAGAAAACCGAGTCAAAACATTTAACAACTGAAAAATACATTTCTCTCAACTTTGCAACGTCTTAAACTCTACTTTCTCCAGTGACCTCGTTTCTTTTGTATTCAGAAAATCTCTTATTTATCTTAGCCCTTTGCGCAAACTTATTTTATTTTGTCCTTTTGCTTACACTCATCCCTTTGTTCTGTAATCTTTCAATCTTCCCCACCAGCTTTATCTTACAGATGATTGATATATGCATTTCAGCAGTCTCAACTGCTATTTAATTTATCCCAAGTAAATATCCACACTGGATGGCAGGTATAATTCTCTAGCTACAAAACTTCAGCTTTGAAAATCTCCTGGTTTATTTTCCATCGTACCTTTCCATGATCCTCATGCTTTTTAGAGCTTTTCTTACTTCATGCACTTTTTCATTTAATTATAAACCTAACTTGGTTATAACATCTCATATCAAGATATTCTCCCATTCTTATGTCTCCACTTATGGTGTATTTATTATGCACACCTATGAAAAGGATTGTTCCCTTTTTAGTCCAACCTTTTAAATTGTGTAAAGAAGCAATATTATAGTGTTCAGTCTGTGATTTGGACTACGCACCCAGACTGAATTAAAGCTAGATGGAGGGGCAATTCGGGTATGTTGTGTGTTTAAAGGTCTCTGTGTGAAAGAAAAAGAAATCTATAATGTTACCCTCAGGATTTCAGGCAATGATATTCCAAGTCTGAAAGAGAGGGAATAAAGAAACTGAAAAAGGATACACACCACTGACCAATCAATTGAAAAGTACGGTAAATGGAAAACAGAAACCTCCCTGGATTTGCCTTGTGGGCTGATAGCAGTGGCTTTGTATAAAAAGAGAGAGCACTTATGATCCACTTTCTACTTGAGACATATAAATTAGTTTTTCTGAAGGCGTAACCCACTGCAACAAATTCTAAAGCAATAGGGAAAAATCCCACCACTCCTGGAGGTGAAGACTGAACGATGCTGTGTCTTCCATGTCTCCTTGCTCTGGCAAAGCCTGTCTCTGGGAAACTCAAAAGCTGCTGAAATGCAAAACTGAACCGTACTGAGGATGTTTGCAACCTTTATTAAGACTCAGGAGAGTCTTACTTTTTGGTTAGGCCTAGCAGTAGACAAGTTACAAAGGCTTCTGTGCTTTGTGCTATTAGCTGTGGGAAAGAAACCTGCCTACAGGCTTTGAATGAGGAAGAGGAGCTCCCTATGTCCTAACGTACAGAAGGGGGCCTGGTTTCCAGGCTCCTTCCCAGCGCACGGTGCCTCACCACCACTGGCGGTCAGCTCCATCTCATTTTACTGACACAAAGACCACCTCATTCCTTCTGGACTTTAAAGAGAACTTGAGGACCGAAATTAGTGAAAACCCAGTATGTGAGAGAGAGACTATCTGGGGCAGGATTCCTCCAGTACGTACCCTGGCTGGAAAATTGCAGAAGTTCCAAAAGGATCAAAGTGTGGCACATAGTCTCAGACCACAGCAAGGGAGAGAGAAAACCTCTCAGAGGATCGGTGGGTTTAGAGCCAGGTGGTGATGCAGGGAGCATTCTCTGACACCTTTTTAAGTACATGTAACGCTGTTTATTTCTCCTGTCCCAATTCTAATTTTCTCTCAGCTCCAGGATTATTATACTGGCATCTCTCCTAACATACTGGGCTTTATAATGATGTTAAATAATCATTAGCAAAAGAAAAAAGAATGACACACTAGAACCAAAAAAAACCTAAATAATGAAGTCAAGCCTGTCAGTCAGACCTCCTGTCTCCTTCAAAAACTTCCTTTGGAAACATGGTCGAGAACAAAAGAAGTCTCCGCAGGCAACCTGGACCACTCCACACTCACTGGCACTGTTCTCCAACCAGACCGATAGGTGCGTTTAACGTCATCATGACTTCTTCTCTAAAATGCTAATCCTGATTATTCTTCAGTAGGATTCCTTGCACAAGAAAGATCATAGGAGACTCCGCAAGCTCAGTCCTAAAAGACAGTAAGTGAAATACTCTACAACACTTTTCTCGAACAAGTTGAACTTATTTTGCAAACCCACAACTCACCTTTTTAATACAGGGACACTTCAGGACATAAAAGTAAATAGGCAAATATTAAATGAGGTGACTCAAACATTTACGCAAGCAAAGCCACTCTTATTTTGTCAGAAAACAAATAAAGTTCAACGTTGGCAGAGTTTTATAAGCCATCACACTTCACTTTGTTTTTCCACTGCTTTTGCATGACCCAAACTTGAAAGGCAAGGTAACCTTGGTGACGGCTGAGGTCACACACAACTGCTCAGGATTGTCCCATAGCTCTCAGGACTTCATTCGGTCAGGACATATAGAGGCTAACTCCGCAGCAGGTACTGGGGACAACACAAAGCTAAATATTAAAAGTGCATGTTGGGCATGTGACTGGGATAAAAGAGAAGATCAAACAGAAGCCCAGCCTTTCTTTTTATTCCTGTGGAACATGCACAGATGATACTCTCCATTTCTTAAATAAGTCCAATATATATAAAAATGGAAAAAAGGGAGCCTGAGGCGACTTTGTTTATATCAGAGACATTGAAAAGTCCTACCTTGATATCTGAGTCACGTCATGTTTTTGCTACTCGGGTCAATTGCTAGCAGGTTTCTCAGAAGCTGGAAAAAGACAATGGAAAGATAAATCCTAATGGACTGGATAAGCATCTTTCTTTGAAACAATGCAAGAATTGTACAGGGACTATACAAAAACTACTTAATTTTAATGACAGATTTATGTCAGAACAAATCAGGTTTTACTGAAATGCTTAGCTTAGCTATCTTAGCTTGTGACTCTTGCTCTTTTTGCGTACAACTTAAGTGATATAACTTGATAGGGAAGACATTGAATGGAGACTAGAAGCAGATAGCTCTGTTCCAAAATGAGGCATGGAAAGGTTGTACAAATGTTTGGTGGATAGAGCCCTAATTCATTACAGAATGGGATTCGTATACTTACACAGTGAAAAGCTAGGATTAGGCACACAACATAATTTCCATTATGTTAATGTTGCTTTAAAATATATTGCACGGAGTGCTGCAACAATCAAATTATCAATTATAATGTCTACTCAGAGTAGAAAAGTGTTGCAAACAGAGCGCTGATTACTGCTTCAGTACTTCCAATCTGCATACTCATTGTTTAGTACAGGGAAAACAAATTATCTTGTGTTGGCCCTAGTTCAAATTTAATTAAATGAGTGCAAAGCAATTATAATAAAGTACAATAGTATAGTAATGAAAGGAAAATAACTCATTAACCTATTAATCTTTATTTATGTTCCTCTCAAATAAGTATGTAATTTCTTTATCACTGCTTCCCATAAGAAATAGCAGGCTCTCACTGCTCATGGTCTGCTTCAGCAGGGCTTATTTTGCTAAAGATCATTGTATGACTTCACTGTTACTATTTATACAGGTTTTATTTAATGTGTCGGATTTTTCTCCTCTCCCTTACACAGTATATTTTAAAACCCTTTCCCACATATCCGTGATGTAGATTATAAACCTGTTCTCACCCCCCTTTTCTTTTAACACTTGTCAGTTCTGAAAGGTAAACCTCTCTAGGAGCATTGGTATGCTTCTGTCATTGCGTAAGGGAGGGAGCGCTCCCAGAACATCTGCTATAAAAGACGGTCTTACATTAAGACATAAGATGAAAGCATATTATTTTTAAGAGGACCTGACACAGCTATTGCTTTACAATGTTTATGGGTACGACAACATACCCCATATTTGCAAATGTGCTTTTTTGGTTCTTCATTCCAAGTTTTATCTAGGTTGCTGGGTTGTTTTGTTATTCTGACAAATCTCGAGTTTAAGGAAAAACAATATTTTTAGATGATTAGTCAAATATTATACTGTGATATATTTTAATCGTGCTTGCTGTGTGCTAGCTATCGTTATTACCTTATCTCTCCAGAACTGGGTTTGTTTTCATTGACATCTTACATTCTAGTGTGTACATTTAATGTCACACACCAGTGCTTAGCTTATTGCAGCCAGTCAGGGTTGACTCTGTCCTTTTACTAAGCTGAGCCACTCACAAAAAAAAAAAAAAAAAAAAAAAACACAAACAAAAAAAACACAAACCACCATCAAAACTAAGCTGCAAGGAAACAGCAAGATTATGAGCAAAAACACGTTTCAAAAATTTTTACTAAACAGCAGAGGTGGTACTCTACCATAACCAGTGACCAGCTATTATCCTGGAGAGTAGGCAAAATTGGTAACTGCCATATAAACCGTAAGAAAATTAAATCTGAAGAACTGCAGTTTTAAAATATAGTCTCCACGTCTGCACGCGCAAGTGTAATTACTGGCACTTACAGAAGACCAGAGGTACCTGTGTAAAACACATAAGCAACAGAAATATAATTCTGAATACGCGTAAAGGATGAATGAAGGCTCTTTTTGAAAACTGGGAAATAAAACCTTCACAAAAGAGTTTGCAAAGTCACATGTCCCTAGGCTTTTTCCCTTCCAGGCACGGACCCTGTGCAGGCAGGGTCCAATCTTACTGCCTTGTAAGATTCGAGCAGAATAGCTTCCAAAAAGTTATTAACAGATTCTCTGAGAGGATTGTAGAGGTGCAAATTTACAGCTCAGATGGCTGAGAAACATACAAGTTCACCATATCTTTCCTCTTCACACATAGCAAAAAACTTCTGCCTTGTAGAGTGTATTTCTGGTTTCACAATCTGCTGCTGAGAACTCTGTTAGCAAGAAATGGAACTCTTTAATCTTAATGACACTTAATGAGTCACTCTATTCTTTGCACATTTTTAACACTCAGTTCTTTATTTCACACTTATTGCTCAATTCTTGCTTTTATATTATTGCAGCACTAGCACTGCATTAATACAACTATGCAGAGCGCTGCGTGTGGCTCTATTGTGTTGTGTGGGGCAAAAGACAGTGTTCATCGTGACATTGCTGCTGACCTGTTGGCACGAGCGATCAAGAAGCGCAAAGCCATCACCAATAGGTGGCACATTCACATTTTGCAGAGTATAGTGCCATAATTCTTTTTTTTCTTTGTTTTTGTTTGTTTTGACAATGATTCATGTTTTAATTACAGTATTTCAACATGTGAAGTAACTAAATCATTAAAAGAGGAAGAAAGACAAAAAATATATTTTGCTATGTACAATCATCGGAATCTCACATGAATTGTCATCTTTTTTAATCCAGAGTTAAATACTTGTCATCAAGCTAAATTAATGTTTATTCTGTGTAGAGCAACCACTAGAGGGGAGTTTGACACTCGTGTTGCCTGTTCACAACTATATGCTAAACTGCAGGGAAATGTAGAAGATCAGAAATCCACAGCAATTAAAAAAGACCATCATGCCAAACCCACAAATTCTCACCATCTTTCCAGATGACTGAGTGACATGATTTCTATCTGACTTAATAAAAGTCTGAATTCTGCTGCCAGTTGAGCTGACTTTGTCCGGCTTCCTGATACATAAAATGAAGAAATGAAACTGCAGTGAGCTGAGGAAGAGAATATGAAGCATGCTCAATAATGAGGACAAATATAAAATAGAACTGCCGGAGATGAGACTAGACCTCGCAGTCACTGGACTTTGCAAGCCTCAGGACAATTACACAGGGCCTCTCTGTCTGTCTGTCTCCTGCCTGCAAATCACTGGCCTAATATGGTATTTGGTGAAAATGTACGACTTGAAAATATGACAGTCTGCTGTCTGCACCTAAAATGTATACCCTAACTGCCCTTGATGCTTCCCCCTGTGTGTATCCTCGTTTTATTTAAAGTGAATTCCTACTGTACTGTGCACCACAGGGAGCGAAGAGGTCAGATTTTCACAAAGTGTCGGTCTCCCCATGCGATGGGTATAATGCACATCATAGGTGAAGTTTTCCTTTAATGCAAAGAGACGTAGTTTCACTCAAGTCAACTCACACTTGCAAAAGACTTTGCCATATCTGTATAAATCAAACAGCCCTGCCAGAACATCAGACGTGTTGCAGAGAGCTTGGCTGCGGTGGCAACTGGGACGCAACTCCTCGAGTGCCTGGGCACAGGGAGGTACAACCACAGCGTGATGACCTCTCCGGTTTTGATCCTTTGTACACCTAACTCTTTAGCCAGAACGAATACTTAAAGCCTGATTGATTTATCCTGTTAATCGTATGCAATCTCATCATAACACAAGATCTTGTATCACAATGTCATACAGAACCCCTCTAGTTCATGAAAAACAACAACACAGAGTCTGAAACTTCCTTACAATTGTAGTTTGTATGAATGTGGATATTTTCAGGTGCAAGCATATATCTGTCACGAGCAGAATATATATACATGTATATGTGTGTATATATATACACACACAGACACATCATTTTTTCATAACTGGGTCTCAGATGTACTTCTGATCTTCAGAATGGAAGAGTGCAGATTCAAAACAATAAAAAAGATAATATATCTTCTAGAAGAAAGAAGTGAATACATCGCACATTGCTTGTCACAAAGAATGTATTTAATCCATGCTCTTATTTATAGCATCAAAATGTTTTTGACAGTAGTAAAGAGAGTAGAAAGTCAACAAACATGAGATAAAGACAAGAAACAAAACTCTACTCAACTCAAACAGTATTTAAAGGGACATTGATCATGTAAGAATATATAAAGTATCTATTTAAAAGTTAAAGCTGTCACCTATTACGATGACACTCCTGTTGTGCTCCGTAACATACTATTCACCTAATTTACTCTAACACCTACCAGTGTAAATCAGTAGTTATTCCACTGACAACAATGGAATTTTTCTGGCATACAATTGATGCAAGTGGAGAATTTGACCCTATATCTGAAAAGCCTTCCATTAAAGAAATAATTAGTGTACACAGGTGTTGTTTTTCCCCTGTAATTGATGTGCAAGTCTAACCACTTCTAAAGGCTGGCCATTTGCTTGACAGACAAGAATTTATTTTCCTCGGTAATGAGCACAATTTCATATGGACGGGCTTTTTTTTTTCTCCACAAAATAGAAAGACAATCTATATTTCAGCATTCAATCCTTCTCATGCCAAAACCTCAAATGGCCCCTCTAAAGATCTGCAACTCCACTGAGTTTATGCAAGATACTGCAGCTAGCCCTACTGCAAGGCACCACCTCGGGCACTGCAACGCACTAATTCCTGAAGATTTGGAAATGTGCTGAGAGTACCAAACACTTGGAGACTACTGCCTCAGTGTTCATACTAGAAAGCCTCCAGGAACCCACAAATATTTCAAGGCAGGCACCAGAAAACAAAAGGCAAAATGATCAAAAGGCATTTCTTCATGTTTACGGCTGAATAATGACATATTTTGCACACCAGCTCTCCCTCCACAGGCGCGGTGCAGTTTAGGACAGTGAGAGCAGGGACACAATGCCTGGTGATGGGACCAACCTCGTAGAAGTGACCACGCTTTGGCCTGTAGCTCTTGCAGCAGAGAATCGGTACTTTTGTCCATCATAAGAATTATCCATTGTAGATTAATTCCCAGCATCAAAATTGAGAATGTCTACTCAAAAATGAGATTTCAAGATCACAGTGTATTAATTGATCGTGGAATGACTATGAGTCTGCAATGTCACACTGTCCCACCCCCCAAAGGCTTAAAATGATCCTAACATATTTTATGAAAATCCTAAGAGCGCCACGTTAACACTTCCATAAATGTGCGGCAAACCCTGCATCTCGAATGTTCTACAGGTTGGATTCTGTTCAATATTCTACATACCGAAGAGGGTCATGCACATGATAATGGGATGAACATGGACATTGAGACCTAATCTTACAAGGACTGCTGAAGAATTTTCCAGCCTCACAAAACAAGTAGCTCTAGCAAAAAAAAAAACCCCAAAACCCTTAAAGTCACTATTTACAAAGTGTGATTCATCTGTTTAATGGTGACAGAGAATTCAGTATGTAGTCCAGATGGTCGCACAGATAACAAATCTAGCCTGGCTTTTTGATGCTATGGACAGGCTGTCTGACTGGCTCACTCTAAGACAGGCAGATAGATTGACAGATAGACAGACAGACAATGACCTTCTCTTCTTGAAACAGTTTTGCTAGTAATACGCAGTTTAGAATAAAAACATCCAGCTATGCATAGACCTCACTAACGTACAGAACTCGTACAGGAGAGACCTGAAAACATAGGCAGACTTTTATTTTAAGTTTACAAGTTCAGATGTTTCTGTTGTCCCCTTAGGAAAGAAAAGGGCAAGGACTGAGTTTGAAAGCCTATTCAATAATAGATCTTAAGCTTTAAGCTAGAACAGGACAATTCTGGGCCAGCACAGCGATTCCCCAACAGCTGGTATATGTACTTCATAGTACTACAAGCTTTTGGCAAAGAAACTCAGCTGACTCTGGATTCTATTCCCAGTGCTGCCTTTCCCCAACTTTTAACCCAAGGCAATTTACCTAGCTTATGTCTGCTCCTGGTTAGCCATCTGGCAAACAGATAATATAATTGCATCCTTTATAGGGATGCCCATTGTGGGGCTTAATTATTGAATGTCTTTAAGATATGTCAAGGTTCTTGGTGAAGAGTTGTGCAATCCATTAATAAATAATAAGGGGGGGGGGGGCTCTAAGAGGAGGGGAAGCATAAAGCTGTATTTTTGCATAGGAGAAACGTGAGCCAAAGTGAGGCAGCAGAAATAGAGGCAAGTGATTAGTTGATATGATGTGAAAAGGAAGAGAGCAAAATCACTAAGTTAATTGCACTAGAAAACATAAAGAAGGAAAACGGGCTAAGTTGAAATGACAAAAAAAGTAAACTTGGACAAATGGGAAAGGACAGACCTGGCGAAACAGAGTCAGTTATCTGTCGCCGGAGAGGTGTCGAGATTGGACTGAGCCAGGAAGCTTAAACTGACAGGAAGGAGAACTTCTCCGTGCTTTACAATTCAGATTTCATTCTGTTCCAGTTTGCTCATTTCTTTACAGTGCAGCTTACACAGACTGCTCTAATGGACGGCGCTGCCACAGGGCGTACGCCCTCTTCTGTCTCCTCTGAAGCGGGTGGTACCTCAGGGAGCTGACAGCTTCCCCTGAATGTGTGGCATTTCTGGGACAGACATCTCCGTAACAGCCTAAGGCAAGCAGCATTGACTCCCTTCACCAGCCCGATCATCTGCAAATTACATCATACCAACTACTTTCATTTCCCAAGCATAATTGCCGTAAGTGGTCCATTGATTGCTATCTGACACTTAGTTTTTCTGGTTTCCTTTCCCAGATGTTTCTGGTTTTGTCATCGCTCTCAATTCCATTTTATCAGAGATGTGACAACATACGTTAAAAGGACGTGGCCATACCGCAAATAAAGAATTATATCAGATAATACAGTAGAGAATCGTGGTGTTTAAATAGGGTTATCACAAATTTAATAGTTTGTAAGTGAAACACAATTAGCTCACTGTTTATTCAGCTCTCAGCACAAAAGTTGCTTTCTATACTGGATTTCTTCACTGCAAAGGCCATACACTTTAAAAAGCATGGCAGCAAACAAAATTTTTCCCTTAATTTTTTTTTAAGTGCCCTATTTTTTTTTTTTTTAGAATAATAGATATTTATGTAAAGAGGGTTGGTTTTTTTCTGCAAGTCCTTGTTTGATTTGGAATTCTTTGGATAAGATTAGATTTATAAGACCACCAACTTCATCTTCTGCTTGTTTCATATAGTTTTATGTTATTGCCTCTTCCTACTATAAATTTAGTGAGTACCCATTGGAGCTATCACTGGATCAAATTCTCCAACCCCGATTTACATTTAGTATTACAAAAGAAATGCACTAATGTGAACAACGAGATGAGTTAGTCTGCACAGTAGGAACTCAAAGGCAAAGATTTTTTTCAACTTTTTCTGCAATCAGACCAAAGCAGGCACTTATCGCTCAAATTTATTTTTTAGGAATTACCTTGTTTCTGAATTTACAGTAGTGCATTATATAGGCAGGGTACTTTTTATGTCAAGAAAATTGAGAGATTGGAAGACAACCAAAGTCCACAAAACCTATCCTTACACTAAAATTTTACTATGGCATTCCTCCTGAACTTAAAAGGTACAGTCTAACTGTGGGAGGAGGCATGTGGATCAAAGATGTTTTCTACCAATGTGGATGGGCTCTTTCTAAAGTACAGAGATAACCTGTGGTTTTTAAGAATATTTTAACCATACTGAGGAATGTCCCTCAAACATAAAGAGTCATTAGGTATACCGTAAGGAAAAATACCATCCATCTAGAAGGAGAAAAGATGGTAAAAGAAAGACCTCATGGTTATTTTCCACATTGCTGAGTCCAATGGCACACACCCTGAGATATACCGAGCAGTTAAATGATTTTGTTCCAGGCAGTAAATTTTGAAAAATCATTTGGCCTCGTCACTTGGTACTGAACACTGAGTCTTGCTCAATCTTGCTCTTAAAAGTAAGAATGACTCAAAAGAATTCCATGCCTTTTAGCAATAAAATATCAAACATGAACATTGAGCTTACCTTCTGTCACTCCACTAGCCATTTTCCTGCTATTGACAATGAAGGTGCATCACTTCCAATAAAGCTTCATTCCAGCTTTCATGTTTTTCTTGGAAAAAAAAACAGGTGAATCCTCGATCTGTAAAAGATAAATGTTATTTTGTTCTAGCCTGTCTGACCAGTCTATCAATGACAGTCATTCATCTGCTGTGGAAAAGTGAACAGTGCACCATGAATTTGCTAACGCTGCATCTGCCAGTGCATTTTTCTTTGATAGTAAGTGAGGCATAATAAACCTTGATCTTTTTTATATGCTAGTTTTTGTTTGGAAAGTATGATTCGTTGGCTATTTGCTACTATACATTGTTCCTCTACAGAATCACATTCTACAGTCACAACAAATTTCTTCCTTGGATTCAACAAAAAACACTACTTATTATTCTTAAAAAATAATAATATAACAGAGAAAACTCCACGTGAAAATGTTAGGTCCGCATTTTCAGTGCTGACACCTGCTGAGAGATGCAGCAGAGAAAGAGGGCCTATAACCACCATAAGAACTCAAGAAAATTCTTTCTGAATTCCAGTAAGTATCTTCCTTTTCAACAGCTTATTCGAGATACAAGAATGTGATGAAATTCTGTGGTCTGTGTGAGTGAAAGCGTTTTCATTTTCATTCAGCAAATAACAATCTGTAACCCCCAATGACATTAGAAAGAGTATTTGTCTTTGCAGTGCTCCATGGAAGTTGTTTGAACGCTCCTGTCAAAACTTTTCAGCCTAAAAGCTACATTGGTGATCGTTTACACACGCACAAATGATCATTTAGGGGTTGGAAAAGTATTCTTAGACCTTTCACTGCCTATGCCATGGTATTTTCCTAACAGTACACATTTCAGCAAATCTGCTTCACAAATAGAGTGCACTACCGAGCTGCATTTTTCCTATAACACACTAATGACTCACCACCTCCTATTATGCTTCTTCCAGAACAAATAAGGCAAGGAGAACACCAGCCAAGTTCACGTCTTTCACCCAAAGTAGATGAAAAACTATTAACCGTATCACAGATTTCTTTCTTTTCAGATAACTGTTTCTTTACATAATATTTATTAGCTTTCCCCTATGATTTGGGTAAGCTGCTTTGCTTTTTAAAGAAAGGGAATACAGGAGAAGGAGGAGAGGGTCCAAACTAACATAACTACAAATAAGCCTACACATGGGTGTAATCTGATTCAAAGAACAGGTTTCAGCTTGTGTCTACTGCTGTATCTCACCTGAAGTTATGGATTCACCATAACAGATGCATTATAAACCCAACCCAGCATGTCATCTCTACACAGATGAAATAACATTAATTAAATAAAATCACAACAGAAAATAGCAGTAACGTTCCCTGTTAAATATATTTTACCTGTATATAAGAAAGCCAGTTTAAAGATTACTTTGACTCCGCTGCTCTTTTCCAATGCAGAGATGCACGTGAGAAGGTTTTTAAAATAATATGAGAGGTTTCTCTCACTCGAACACTGAGATTCCTTTAAAAAATAAGTGATTGGAAACATTTCTGTATGAATAAATAATACTTTTGTTTTGTATATATTATTATACTCCCCTTGTTTTTTCAACTTTACCGGTAAAAAATGATAATCTATTATATAGAAACGTAACTTATTATAAGGAAATAAAACAAGTACATGACATGCTGAGTAACACAATATATAATTACTGGATATGATACAAATTAAGACACTTTCTACCTTTCAGGTAGGAAATGCTTTTTCAACACTGTGCTAGTAATTTCTTGCCCTCCAGTTCTATTTTGTCTGTTCCTTTGAGAAACAGTCTCTTCTAACGTATACACTCTCTAGAGGGAGATTGCAACTGTATAAATACACAAACAATGATATCCAGACACACTATGTACTTAATTGATTTGAGTCAGGAAAAAGACTCGGAACAGCTTAACTCACACAGTAGGTACATTGGGAAGCGACTTCCACTTATTAAAATACTGAAACATAACGATCATTTAAACAGTAACAGAGGCTCATACCCACGAGCTTTGTTTGCTCAGTTAATATTAAAATTCTTTCATGGATTCACCGTAAGATATTTCAGTTTTTCCTGGTATATATCAAAAACTGGTCAACTCTTTTTTTTTCCCTGATGTAACTTTCCATAGTCAGAGAAGCAGCAAGAATTAGACAGAAAATCACCTTTAAAAACAAAGTCATCACCCGACATATTTCCAAGCTATGATGAATATTATTATTTAGCTTTCATTTTATGGCAGCACCAAGGAATTCAAACTCTGAACCAGTATTCCCTTCCACAATGACAAGTACAACCGACAGCAAAGCAATCCCGGCTCCAAAGCCGTTACATATAATCAAGTTATTAAAAATAGTGGTACTGATCATGATGGTCTGTCTGTAAGACTGCATTTAAATCGATCAGCAGATGCCACACCGAGCACTATGTAATCACAAATTGTTACGCAGTCTGCCCAAGGACACCAGAGCGGACTGGGACTCCACCGGACATTGAAGAGCGCTTGAGAAAAGGGCGTTCCCACAGCGCTCTGGTACGGGCCTAACCCCTCTTCTCTCGGAGTAAAGGCGAAACAAACATCCTCGTGCAGCAGCACGCAGCTAAAACAGTCTTTAATTTTAAGGTACGAATACCTGAACTACCTTACATTGTTAGCAAGTTCCTAGAAAGGGCTGGATCTGTTTAGGATATTAGTCGCAGCTCATACATTTCCTAAATTCCAGCAGGTCTGCAAAGTTTTATCAACACCATTACCATCAAACTTCACTCCAAAAAAAATGAAACAGAGGGATATTTATATTCTTAAAATAAGTCTTGCTACCTGGGCTTCAGAATTATGTGCATGCAATTCACACACAGAGAAATTTATGCACTTTTTCCCCCCCATAGCCATCGTAACCGCACAGCCGAACACAGTATGCGCACTAGGTATGTTCCATGGTAATTATGGAGGAGTGCAAATTCCGTGCTTGCTTGTGCAGTGCTAAGGCTTTGACTCGTAGTTTCAACATGGGGGTTTTGTGTGTAGATATTTATGCTAATTTCTCACCACCAACACGTAACATTTCCTTAAGCAAGGTTTCCTTAATTTACTAGGCTTTGCACATACAAAGGTTCAACCCTCAGCCATTCTGACTTCAATGACTACAAGGCACGTGTCAGGGGTTAATAAAACCTATCATCTGTGCTAGCAAAAGTGCACTGTAACACACTCAGCATCTGACAGTTTTGGAAATGCTAACATTCAAATGCTTTGCTGTAGATTTCAAACTTGAACTAGACTGAGAACCTTTTTTAAGCTCAAGGGGAAACTCGGTCATGAAACTGAGGAAGCTTTACGGCAGAAGGCTGTATTGATATCTGTACTTATGTCCTTATCAAGAACAGGTCAAATAATCCTTTCTTGGAATTACACGGTGATGAGTTCAGATAAATAAAGCGGACCATGTAATTCATAATCCTTAACGGTAACAATTAATTTTCAGAATCTGTCTCCTGTGAAAGAAAGCACTGGTGTTTCAAAGCCACGATTATTTCAGCTCTGATTTACTCGTACCACGGTGTGTATTGGCCTACTTCCGAGCGGATCCGGAAAGCTAAGTAACTAGGCCTATAAAACCATACTCCCTGGATTTCGTATGAGTCTAAATGTAAACAACAGAACTTACAACTAATTGCCTTTTAGATAAAGCTGACTTAAGCAATTGAGATAACAGACTCCTACAATACTCTGGATGAAACATACTAAAAATGGGAATTAATAAGTTAGCTGATATTGTGCTCCAGATGTTTCTTACTCTGGCAACGTTCCTTAAGTGATGATAAGCAGATTTACATACTTAACTAATACGTTTATTTAAAGAAAATTTCCAAATCCAGACTAACATCCAGATTTCTTATTTGGCTTCAGATCAAAAGACATACTATCAATAAGGACGGCATCCAGGAAAACCTCTTCAACATCTGCTTAGAACTAAACAACAGATATTTGATTTTCTGCAAATTTCATTTCAGGCAAAATTTAACTTCATCCAATATTTTTTATATCCTCAAGACAGCCTGACCTAGTCATTTTGCATATTCAAATCTCAGAATACAGCTCGTACACTGGCAGAAACAGCAGTTGCTAAGGAGAAACTCTGTTAGTTTGTAGTTCACATTTAAAATGCTATGAGCAATTTCACTGAGAGTGAGAACAAAAGCTTTTTGAAAGCAAAGCCCTCCCCTCACCAATAATATTGGCGATTTAGAGCAACAGGTTCAAAGATGATTTATAGGTTCCTTGCAATCTATAGAAACTTAAGTAGTTAGTAACAAAAATTGAAGCTCTACTGTTTGATAAGGGTGAGAAATGGAAAATAAAGTTAGTATTACTGAATCATATTGGTATTCGTTGAAACTCTCTCTTATTGAGAGGTGCTAATTGTTACATTTAAGGCAAACTAAGAAAAGACCAACTCAGAGCAAAAACTTAAAGAAAAATACTTGGAGGAATGGATACTGTTCCAAACTTCTTCCCAGGCTACAGAAAGCAAAACACAACTACACTGGTCACTGGGAGGGAAAGTGTGTGTTCCAGGGCTGAGCAAGAACTGACCAGGAAATATAAAATACGGACCTCATTTTCAAAATTAATTATTTTAGAAAAGAAATGACATTAAATGAAGAAAATGCTTCCATGCAAGTGGAGCACTGGCATAAACTTCTACTGAAAGCCAGGATAATGATTATATAAACATAACAGAGGTAAAGGCTAAGCAATGCATTATGCTCATAGATATACAGAGTGGCTGAGGAATGTTGCCAAGCATTAAGAGAGATGAGAGTACAGACTACCCAGTGTTTCTTGTGGTTCCTCGGG
Organism: Vanellus vanellus; assembly: GCF_965231255.1. Taxonomy (NCBI): domain Eukaryota; kingdom Metazoa; phylum Chordata; class Aves; order Charadriiformes; family Charadriidae; genus Vanellus; species Vanellus vanellus. The sequence goes on from NC_138917.1 coordinate 17,750,488, forward strand.
GTACACGAGAAAACAGGAAATACGCCCACCAGGAATTTGCGACACAAGAAAATCTTCTGGATCCGGATAACCCTATAATGTGATTGGTCTCTAGTATCCCAAACCCACAACTTTCAACCTACTTTGCAAAGCACGTATGTACAGGAAAACTGCTGATCCAAATCATCCTGCAGGGCCATGGCAGAATCAGAAATATAACATAGGAAACAAGAATGCCCTACCCACTGAACACACTCATTTTCTCACATTAAAAAGAGAGAGTTTACTTCTACGCTTTATCTGCTGTGGAAAAAAAAAGGCTGAAAAATGCGACAGGAATGTCTATATATGCTTTCCTATTCCTTTTCCAGTTACCACACAACTGTTAGCACTGTCAGATCCTTCTATTTATTTGTTCTTTTTTCATTATGTTCCACATGTGAATAAATTTGTCCCTGATTCTTTCATACTGACCTTTTTCCAGCAGTGATTCCCATCCCCAACTACCTGTATTTGCCACAATTAGAAAGTATCTTCTAACGTCAATGCTTTCTGTTCCTTCAGGATTTTAAATACACCAGTAGAGTCACCTTTTATTTTCTTTTTTTCATGGATTTAGTTTTCCTGATTTCCCTTTCTGTAATTAAGTTCCTCAAATCCCTGAGAACTGTTTCAGATTGCTCTTTTTAGGCCCTCTTCCAGCTCTGTAATATCTTCTAAGCATGACAACAAGAATGGAAAAAACTGGAAACAGTTTTTTCATTTAAAAATTTGTTTTGCCACTGAGTCCTCTCATTCCATCCACTGCCACCTCGAAGACCATGGCTCCTTCCTTCTTAAAATTTGCATTCTTTAAAAGGTATTACAATTTAATGTCTTTGGCATCATTATTTCTTCTTTTAGACTGCAGAGGAACCTAACCGCTAGTCTCTTTGCCTTATTACTTTAATTCCTCTTTGTTCAACAGTAGAATTAATGATACATTAAACTGCCCATAGCATATCCAGCCCAGCATGCCCGACTGCAACAGCAAACACAGACCAGTAAGGACGTTTGCAAACTATTCCATAATTACATAACTTCCGTTTAGATTAGTTTCCCAAATGTGCTTCATGCGGTGTCACTGAGAAGGCGTTAGCACGGAGCCTAAATCTGACCATGGAGCAATTGGGGCTAAAGCCTGTGCAGCGCTAGCGCGGGCAGAAGTAGAATGAGACAAATATGTGCCTCAACTCTTCTAGAGACCTGCTCTGCTCCAGGGTCTGCTCATGTGTCCAAGATCCCTGCGAAGTTTTCCCAGAAGCATGGACTAACTGGCTGATGAGAACATCCCGCTCCAGTTCCTGCCCCGTCCCTCTGATGTGTTCTTCTGTCCAATATGGCACCAGCCTTCAAGCCCGTGGGCAAACACAAGGAAATGCTACCTGGGCTCTGCTACGGCTATGCCAGCTTTAGCCTACCCTTGCTACCGACCTCAGTGGAGTTACCCCCTTGCAAGGCAATCAGGCAATAAAGCAATTTTGTATCTCAAAACCTTCATCAAACCGCAAGTAAAAATTAAGGTAGCACACCGTTGGAAAAACGCCCCTTTGAGGAAGACTAGCCAGCCGCCTAGCTCTTTCGCTCTTCAGAACTCCCCGAAGCCGGTAAAGATGCGTATTTCCAAAGCTTTGCTTATTTTAGTGCACCCCAAGACATGATGTTGCCCTTTCCGTTTTGCAAATTCAGTCAGAATTCAAAGACGTGTAAAGCCACATATAATGAATCTGATCATTTACCTTTTCGTATCCAGCCTCGCTCCTAAAAGAATACAGAAGTCTGTTCATTGTAAACCATACCATATTTCTGTCTAATTATCCTGACACCACTAGACACACTGGGTCTCTCATAAATTAACGTAAATCATGTGAATATCATTTATCATAAAACATACATGTGCAAAGCACAGTAAAACCTCCTTTTCTCCCTTCTCAGGCAAGAACATGCATTTCAGTTGGTCCAGTTCAACATTGGCCTAACATTTAATGACCCTGTGCTGTGCCAGTCTGTACTATTTCGGATAGCTGCGAATAAACCATTCAACACGTAATAGATTCAATGGAAGAAATAGGAACTGGTATATAACTTTTCCAAAAGTATGTAAGTGACATAGGAGCTGCATTCCCACTTTCAAAAGTGACTTAGATACATAAGAGATTTTGAAATTTGTGATAATCTGACAATAATTAGGCATTTGTGTAAATTATGCTTTTCATCTCCATTCAATTGCTCACTTGTTCTCACTTCTGTGATTAATTAGATTTTGGGTTGAAGCAGTGGTGCGTTATTCCTAACAGCTTACTACAAATGATACACTAACTACTTGCAGTGTAAGGAGGTTTATATAAGTCCCTTGATGGGGCTTAGAAGAAATACAGCCTGTAACAATTCCCTAAGGAGTCACAGCAGGCAAAGCCATTTACAGGGGTGGTCTTCTACCCTGGAGGAAAGACAGCTGTGAATCAGGAATGGGAAACCCATAAAAACCCAGCAAGCAAGAAGAAATACCTTTTTTTTTTTTTTTTTTTCGGGCTGGGGTGCTGTTGCTTTCTAGAGAAGAAAAGCTGTGCAGGAGCTAGAAACAAAAATTTTTGTTACCTTTGTCAGTTACCTGCTGTGGGAAATGGGCGCTATGAAGGCACTTCGGCCATCTGATGAAAGGATCAAATATTCTAGAGAGGAATTCCTGGCATAAGTGGCAGAGAAATTGCAATGAGAAAGGGTTGCTATCTTATCCTAAAAGAATGATGGAAAGATTATCCCAAAGCAAAAGCTGGAGTAGGGGGAGTGTTCTCCTTCCGGGGCAAGACTTCTCCAAGCTGCTACACAGCTACAGAAGAACTCTGATTATAGCAGGATATGCTGTGCGTCTCTCCCTTATCTCTCTATGGAGTGGACAAACTTCCTGCTCCTCCCCTGCCCTGAACAGGATTCCCTTGTTCTTCCCATTACTTCATTTTTATTGCTGTAGGTGCTTTATTGCTGACAAACTCAGAAAGCCTGAAGAGTTAAAATGGAAATGAAGGTAAGAGTTTAACAAACCAAAGTGATTTCAACATCAACCTGGTAGTTTTCCCAGCCTGCCATTCCAATAAACAAGTGTTCCTTTGGTATTATGAAAGTCATCAAACCATGATAAGGGAGACAAAATCACTTCCAATCTCACCTGGGGACCTGCAGCTAACAGCACAATTACACACAATACTATGCTAGAAAATACTAAAGCAAATATTAGGAGGGGTTTTATTTATACGTATTCTGTCTATGCAGCAGTGTCAGAGTTGACAGCTCAAAAGACTGCATTTTCCCAAACTCTTACTTTTAATAATCTGCAAACATGAGTGAAGGAAGCGGTAAGAAATCTAATAAAAATGAATGCAGAAAGGATTAAGGAGACAGCTTCGTGACAATTTACAGTTCTAGGTAGCAGTCTGTTGCTACGAGTTGCGATGAGATAAATCTTGTTTACAGTGTGTTAATCCCACGTCCCAATAATGCTCGTACGCAACGGATTCCAGCCTGCCTTAGAAGAACGGAGCTGCGTTCGCACAAAATGAACAGCCGCGGGTAGCAGCAGCCTGAATGAGAGCACAGAAGGTCAAGGGTTATTCTAGATTACACTTTCCAATGAGTCATTCACATCTCTCCCCTTCAGAAAACGTTTGATGCAAGTTGTTTGAATGTAAATTATAAGTAAAGCTTTATTTGATCTTTTCTGGGTCAATGATTGACTTTTATTGCTCTCTGTAGAGTGAAATTTAAAAGTTGGCTTTCAGGATTTTTCATATAATAGAGATTTTAAGCATTTTCTATGACTAAAGAGGACTCTTAAATTGTGAAACACCTTTACTTGTGAACAGTGTGTTTATATAATATCAGATACTCTCCTAGATAAATTTCAACTGTGAACATAAAACTTTGTATTTCTCTTGCAGAGCCAGTCGGAGTTCATGGACCTTTTTATCTCTGTATAGGTGTTGGGTCCTGTCACTAGTTACCCAGGTCCAATCACTTCAAAATATTAGCTAATTAGACATTATCCCACCTATTGCCCCCAAAAGGTAATGGTTTGACCCAGATTGGACATATGGCAGGAACTCAGAAGCCAGATTGTATTTCTAGATCTGATATTTAATTTTCTGGACACTTTAGGCAGCTCACTTCACCTTCAGTGACTGTTTAATCTCTAGCCCTTCTTACTGTCTGTGTTGACTGTAAGAGCGCAGAAACTGTCCTTTTCCATATACATACCTCTCCTGTTTTGTTCTGCAGCATCAGTATTCCACTAGAAAATAAATAACGATAAAAATAATTTGAAAAGTTATGAGGACCCCGTGCAGAGACTGATATCTTCAGTTGCTGTTTAATGGTAACAAGAGTCCCGCTTCTGTTGCAGTATTTTACACGCACATTTGAGAATTTGAAACCACGTGGCTCTATGGGCTGCACTATACATGAATAGCGAAAAGTTACTTGGCCTTTAGTCAGCTTTTATTTTCTTTCTCCCCAGCTTGTTCTTAGAAACAATAATCCAAGTTCCTTCTCTTTCTGCCATTTGAATGCCCGCATTCCGTATTGACTGCTAATCAATCTGAAAGCTATGAAGCTGTATTCTTTTTAATCACGTCTGTCATTATAGGAGATGGTCACCTTAGCAGAAAGATCACTATAATGGGTTGCTAATGGGCTATTAAGGGGCTTTCAAGTATCAAGATGATCGTCGTAAGCAAGAACTGAGAGCTATTCTTTATTTCTGTGTAAGATTAATTTTTCCCCAGTAATTCTGTGGATTAATAATGCAAGGTTTGTGCACCTCAGGAACTGCTTCATGGTTTCTTACCATATGCTATGCAAATTCAATAATTAGCTCTTGACTTCACAGTTTAAAAATAAGGTACTACTACGTCCATTTAGGGACGGGGAAAATACCGAGTTGAGCAAACGTTCTGAAGGAAACAATTACACGATATTCTTGAAAAGAGTCTTGATTTGATCAGAGTTTTCATAATTACTTTAGCAAGTATTCAGTTATATTCCATAATCATTTTAAAATAGCACAAATGCACAAAATATTTGTCATCTCAAGTCTTGGTTTATCATTGTTTTGTTCTCAGACTAATTTCTGGATACTAACTCCTTTGAGAACTTTGCAGACTATATAGACATACCTATATATTCTGTCTGAGCTTGTGCTCTCAGAGTTGATATCCTTTCAAAAGAAAGCAGAAAACATGGGAAGTGGCACTAGACATTCAGATGTGAAATACTGAACTCATATTTTTGCTAATATAACAAATGGAAAGGAAGAAAGTGGGTTCTTTCCAGTCCCAGCCGGTTATACATCTTATAACAAACTGTCAGACAATTTGACTTGTATGTCAGATTTTGCTGAGGTACGGTTCTCACTTTCTTCTGAGTGGAGCAGGTACCCTCCGCTGACAGGCAACAGAATAAAGAGGTTTACCTACACTTGGACCTTTCAGCTTTATAGGTTACTGTTCCAAACTTGTACATATATAAGTAATATATATATAAAGGTTTGGTGGTTTGTTATTTTTTTTTTGTTAGTATGATTTTTTTTTTTGCCAGGAATACACTTATTCGCAAACACTTTTTTCCAGTTAAATACTTCTTTCTGCCTTCTTTTGGATCTGCATCATGGTCAACGTGGTTAGTGTGTTTAAAATGGCTTTCTGAAGTTGTTCCTGTGATTCTGCCTGTATTTTCTGACAATCCAGAGTCACCCCACATGGCATTTCTTCCTCTCTTTTGCTATTCTAACGCTATCTTGGAGGATAAGTGTCAGCAGGTGTAAACAGGAAAAAGGAGACAAGTGGCACCATTATAGCATTGCTTTCACTTGAGAGGGGCTACTTTTAGAAGAGAAAGCACTTGCAGCAACTCTTATTTGATTGGCATCATTGTCTAGTGAAGCTGGCACACCATCTTGTGAGCAGGCACAATGCCATCGGAACAGATGGGCATGTGGATAGGAAGCCAAAAGATAATGTATGAGTACCAAATGTGTGTATTGGAGGGCAAGTTTCCCAGTCAGGAACATCAGAATGGCAGTTTATAAGCTTCTGCACCTATGTTTAAGGGAGATAATGTACATATTGCATCTGTACAATAGATGCGTGGCTAACACACTCTGAAACAATAGAAAGGGCGCGGCGAGTATGGAATTCAGCGACTGCAGAAGGACTTATCAAATTTGTAACTTCACGCGCGTAAAAGAGCCACGTAGAACCCAAAGATGGTATCTTTATAGTTGCAAACTAGGATACTGTTTACAGTATATGATATTGTACAGAGATTCGAATGGCTACACTGAATCAGAGTAAAATTCTTGGCGATGACATTGACCAAGGGGATAACTGAAGCCCAGGAACCAGGGGCTCTCTGGAGGGGTCCTCGCCAAGGTATACCTCCCAAGTAAAACTTTCTGAGCTGGAGTTTCCATGTGGACCACCGCATTTAATAACAGCTGGACTTAATTCCATGAATCTGTGTTACATCTTTATGAATTCATTTATACCGTTGGCTTCCACAATATCTTATCTTAATGAGTTCTACAAGTGGATTATTCAGCATAAAAGGAGTGAGCACTTCCTCTGATTTCTGTTAAACTTGCCACTTGATCAGTGTCATGGGGCAACAGCGTAGTTCAGAAAATAACTGCTTCTTATTCCTCTTTTCTATACTGCTTGAGAATATATGGACTTCCACAATAGTCCCCTTCTGCACTAAGTTACGTTTGTACTTCACGGCTATCATTTCAGGCCTCCCAGATTTCCCAAAATGGAAGCAAGCATAGGCAATTTTTAAGATCTGGTCTGAAATCTAGAATTTGGTCTTTATTTAATTTTGTCCTCCCAACACCACCACTGCCGTAATATTGCTGCTGACCAGATTAGCTATGTGGAATACAATACAAGAAACCAAAGCAGTGGCATGATAAATATCCATGAGTGACAGCAGTCAATTCAAGCTTGGCAGTATTACACATCGTCTTTAAATGGGCTTGAATCGCAAGAAAAAACAGATCACATCAGATAATACCATGTTGTACTTCAGTATGAAACCACATTCTTTGGTCCCCTATAGCACACGTGCTGCATGAAGCCATAAAGCGTAGCAGTAGAATATAAAAATAACAATGGACCAAGGAGACAGGAGTTATACCAAGACCTGAGAATGCATATTTCTTGGCAGACGGACAGACGCTGCATCCTTCCCTGTCAGCCCACTGCACACCAACAAAATCACACAAAAGTATCCATTCACATTCTCAACTCATTGCTAAATACTCTCTTAACTGTAGCCTCTTTTTGCCCTTCTGGTAGCCAGCATAAACAAGGCTGTGATTATAATCTAGCTGTTTTCAAACCACCATGGAGACTTTTCATAATTCTAACAGGTACACCCCTAGACACCTAAGGCAGGACACAGATATGTTCCCCTTTATTCCCAAGAACAACAAGAAATAGATAACTGCTCTAGGTCTAAATGCTTAGTATTTTATCCCAGTAAAACTTCAACAACCTCACACAGCACAAAATTTTTTAATACGGATACCACGCAAGTGATACTTGTTTACCTGTACAAAAAGGACATCTCTGTCAATGTAGCATCATTGTAGGATATCGCAACACAATAGATCAAACTGAAAATCTAAACTTCAGTTTTTTCATCTTGTGTAGTATTTTGTCCAGTAATGCCATTGGATTTAAAGACTCATAGCATACTCACGTTATTACTTCTGTACTGCTGAATACATGCGTATGAAAACTCTTTGTTTTAATACCTCTGACTTTTTTCAACCCCTCTTTATTATACCTTAAGACATTTTAAGAGACATTATTAGGCTGCACCTCCTAAGCTTTTTTCCCCTGAGAATAAATCCAGCCTGCTCCATTTCCTTTCTTTTATACGTTTCCATACAAACACACTGAAGTACATTTTATTCCCAGTCACAAAAACCCGAAAGAGAAAATCTATGATGCTTTTTGGTATATGTTGGAGCATTTTGCTATCTTCTTTAGTACTCACAGTAGAATAAGTGATAATCAATAGTGATATCTGCTTGAATCTAGATAGTTTGATGCAAGTGCTTTTGAAACACATCATGGTGCCTGATTTGCTGTAACTTGGTCAGCTCTTCTTACCTCCGCAGCAGCACTTTGTCTAAATTATACCAATTGTTAGTTGAAATCTATTAAAGGTTATTATTAGCATTTCAAAACAGGGTTGTACCTAGCTGGTTTCTCCCTTGTTGAAACTGGCCAGCTGATTTAGCTCTTTTAGCTTCAAATCTGAAACAAACCATCCGCAGAGGCCAGATGCAGGTGTCAATAGCAACACAGGCAGCCACTGTGAGGTTTTGTTTCTGGGTCTTCGCTGTAGGGAGACTTTCTCTCTGCTTACAGAGTCTTCCAAACAGCCAAGTGAGTCAGAGAAGTAAATTACAATTATGTTGCATTAAATTATTCCAGAACACACAGAGTTTTCCTCCAAGCCTGAAACAGAACCCAAACCCTATGGTCCTCACACCTATTTAGCAGGTTTGAAGAAGATGCCTCTGAGACTGTGGCTTATGGTATACATTTCATTAGTCCTGGGTCGTTATGTTTGGAGGCAATTTTGATCACCATTTAAAGCTACAAGACTTCACAAACTGGCTACGACTGTATTTCACTCTCTGGCCTAAATACACTAACAACTTTCTGACCATTTTGTGTGCAGAAACATTATTTTGCCACTAATTCTACCAAGCCAACTTCAAGAGTTTCTGAAAAAAAAAAAAAAAAAAAAAAAAAAAAGAGAAAAAATTATTGCAGTAGTCATTTTACATGATTTACATATACAAATGCTCACATAATTCCCTTAGAAACACGCCAAATGTTGGCATATTTTGAAGCTCAGTGGATCTAGTATTATGTATTCAAAACATGCTTTCTGTGCACTTCTCTTCTGCAATAGGTCCACTTTTGCTGGAACATAGGAGCATTAATTACAAATATTTTTACCAATATTTTTCCCCAGAAAATGCATATGTGAAATATTAAACCTGTTATTTTTAGAGTTCTCATTTTGTTCCAAATTTATCACAGAGTTCTCTTTTGTAATAATTCCACTTCTAATGCTTTTATGAGGAACCTGCCTGTACCTAACTCAATATTAATTTAATGTGAATTTGCATCTAGGTAAAACGCTGCTTACAGAGTGTATCTGCCAGAGTATAAATTGCTCAATACTAAAATGCCCACCCCCTAGAGAACAACTTCTGCAGATACTTTATAAACAACTGCTGAGGTTACTCAACCTGTTAATTACCATTGAAAATTCAGCCTGGTATCCAAATTATGTACGTTACAAAGAATGCTTATGCCAGAGTTGTCAGCAGCAAGCTGCCTTCTACATCCCACCCCCACTGCCACTCTGAGATGCCCTTGAAACTAAGCATATACAGTGTCAGTGAAGAATAAAATGAGGAATTCATGGGAACGCTCATATACTGCAGGTACACACTCTGTAATGACACGCTCCTGCTCTGTAAGCAGTTCTTATACATCAGGTGCTCACAACCTAAGTTACACGCCTAAAAATAACCGCTTATGTCAGGAGGTTGTAAAGCAGGAGGAACAAGTACGATTTGCACCCAAGTACCAAAAACCAAATGGATAAATACCGTAGCTTTAATAATGGCAACAAGGAGCATTTCAGAGCACAATTACAATTGATCTGCTGATGAGATTGGGTTCAGAAAAGGCTACTGACAAAAATCCACACCTCAGGATAAAGTTAATGAGGCTGTCGAGGGAGCAGCAGGGCCAGATTTAGTGCCAAAGATGTACCAGCCACACTAGAGAGCCAAAGAAGGGGAAGAAAAAGTAGCACTAAGTGGTAAGGAACAGTGCAGCTCAGTGACAGATAGATTTAGACCCCTTAAATCCTATAAACAGATGACAAAAATTGTTAAATCAATTCATAAGAAATATGCTGAATCCTGACTAAGATGCACATCGGACAAATAGCACACCATTTAGACTTAGGAAATATAAGAAGTCAAGAAGGTAATCTATGTGTCGCATGAAATATGACCAAGGAAAGGGCTCTCTCGGAGTCCCGGTAAGCAGTTCAGTGCCTTTTTGCTGAGCTATAGTGAATTTCTACCATCGGGATGATGAAGACACCCTGGCATCCTTTCCCTGGCATTTCAAAGGCAGAATATAGAAACAACTGCAAAGGATCTTGAACTCAGAAAGGGCCCTTAATCAGGATACACTCAAAGCTCAACACAAAATTTCCAGTTCTGTTTCCTAAGGGTTTTGAATAAAATCTGCCAGAAATTTGGGAGAGGGGGGTGGGTGGGGGTGGACAAATAAATTTGGCAGAACGTACAATAAATCACTAAGTTGTACTGGCTCATTTACTTTACATATAGCTCAGAGGTAGAGTCCACTCTAAGGCCATTTCAGTGCAATCCTGATAAAAGAGATCGTGGCAGTGGATGACTGCTAACAAATCTTGAGTCCACTCCTGGTCAGCCAAACCAGGTTGGAAAGTCCATCTTGGGATCTTGTCAGTATAATGCCAGAGCCAGTTCCTTCATTTAGTCCCAAAATGCACGTCTCCAAATACTAGAAAAGAATTTATTCTGTGCTTCAGTTAAACGGTTATGAAAGAATGTAGATTTTTTCACAATTCTATCAAGCTCCAAATCTGTTCGGACTTCTTGTTTTGACAAAACAGTCATGATGCCCAAGGATGACAAAATCTGGTGTTTGGTATACTTAATGAATTAAAAATAAACAAGGCAGTAAAATTTACAGAGAAAAAAGTTATTTAGGTTTCTTAAGTCCTGAGATAACTATAAGTATCTTTCAAATGGCTTAATAATCTAGGTCAAAGCCACTGCAGAAAAAATTCAATACTGATAAATGAAAATTAATGTACATTGTGGAGATAATGGAAATTAGTCATTCATCTTAGCATGTTCTGAGCCGATATATTACGGGAAAGGCACCTAACCAACATTGTGAAGACCTGAAAAATGGCCTGTAGCTGGAACAAGAGCTTGAAAAAAGAAAAAAAAAAAGTTTTACTATATAAGGAAAAGAATGAAATAATGTGGATTACACGCCCTATAGATTTTCTGCACCTCATAAGGAATATCGAAGAAATGGGGTTCACAGAAGCAGACAAATATGATGGAAGCAAAGAAAAACTCTTAGATAAGGATAAATTGCTTTTTAAACTCTTAATTTGTTTATTTTCTTGAAAAGAAGACAAATAGGAACAGGCATGACAAAAAGTGTATTAAGGAGTAATGAAAGCTATAAAGAAGGTCAACTGGGAGCTTTTCTTCTTCTCTTCCATAATACAATAAAATGAGGTAGTTATTAAATTGAAATGGGGCAAATTACGAACTGATAAAAGGAAAATAATTTTTCTCACACAACACATAATTAGATTTTGGAACTTCTTGCCACGGCATTTTGCTAAGGCCATAAATTTAACAAGATTCACAGAGGGATTAGATTTCACACAGATAAATTCTTGAGATACACAGTGGTTGAAACTAGGAATTTTACTTAATGTTGACAAAGAATTACTTGAAGTGATTTAAATCTCCATGTTTCAGCTATTAAGACAACCTTAATGAGCACTTCACAAATGACCCCTATTAGTCAGAACATTGGACTAAGCCATACCAGAGCTCTCCTTCAGTATAGTAATTCCCAGGTACTTATGTTTCAAACATTACTCGTCATGGCTGTAAAGCTGAAGGCGTGAGTTTAGGCTGCCGGGCAGATAAAGACAAGTTTAGGGTCACGGAGTGGAGGGGAAGGGGATAACTTGGGGAGTGAACTAAGGGGCTTCCCAGTTTCTCCTGTTTGAGGTTTCCAGCCACATACACCACAGCCCTGGAAAGATTCTATGGAAGAAACCTGCAGAGATTTTTTTGTCTCCTCCATCTTTACCAGCTACTTTTACTGTCATCAGACCAATTTTTAAATGCTGATCATGAAACATTCCAATGTGGCAATTATCGTGCTAGACAGTACAGGAATTGCTTAGTTAAAAACCTGGGAAAATGTGATCCTACGCATAAAAAAAGCAAAGGTCTGTTACATTTCTTTCCTAAATGTTGAAGTCACATGGCCCAGGAATGTCATTGGATGTTTCTCTTTTTCAGTGGCAGTGGGGCTCAAGTGGGCCATTCAAACCAAATATGCACAATTTACATTGGTTAGCATAAAGAGCACTTTTTTTCTTAGTGGAAAAATAAAACACTAACTCATATAGAAAAGGCAGAAAGTAGCCCTTGATCAATTTATCACAAAGTATAAAAATTTTTAAATCTGAGTATTTCGGGTACTAAAAACTCAGCCATTCGTGGGGACAATGGCGAGACAATAGCATGAGAAATAAATGGAATGGAATCAGGAGAAGAAGAAAAAAAGAAAACAGCTGACAATAATGAGAACAGATCCAAAACTGGAGAGGAGATCCTGTATTTGACAGTTTGGCCTAGCAGGTATAAAGAACTTTTATGAAATAAAAGAAATGTCTTCTCACAAGCGCACGGAAACCAGGTATTAGACAACCGTTGTTGGCCTGTGATAGGATACACATCAGGTGTTTAGGTCCACAGAATTTAATTTCTTTTTGCTCTTCTAACTTACAATTCTTTATTGAACTTCAGTATTGATTGACTTCCAAATCACATACTGTACCTTCTTGCACTATTGCTTTTTAGGTAAACACTAACAACACTACAAGATGGAGCTGATCCAAAGTGTTTGCTAATTCATCAGTAGTGGGAAACCTACATGTTTTCAAGCAATGCAAATTGGTTTGGCTTCTGCACAGCTCCTACTTTTTTTTCAAACACTGATGGCAAAGAACGTTTCCCAGGATTCATATCAAGTATTCATTTTAACAGCATTAATTTATGATGTGTGTTATTCCATTCTACCCTGTGCAACATGACTTATTTAAAGAGCAAGCAATTTTCCAAAGTAAATACTCATTTTCCATTCTAACAGTGATGCTCTTTGTGGATTTTAAGAGAAAGGGGCACAGTCTGGAAAATATCTTTTCTACACTTTTTGCTTCGGTACTATTAGGACATTTTAAATATCTATCCCTTCCCGCAGCATTTTAAAATTATCTGTCACACTGTATCTATTGTAAAAGCAGAATTATGAAGTAAAATTATGACTTTCCAAAAGAAAGCTCTTAATTTCTTTTTACTGCTATTATTTTTGTCTGCTTCTCTGGCCTCAAAACACTGTAGATCATTACAGGATCACTCAGCTTAAACAGAATAGTATTTTTCAATGCAACATTGAAGTAATTGTCAGGAAGTCACTTAACCTCCCTAATGATTCAGGGAACACGTCAATGTAACTGTGCCCTTTGTGCTGCAGCGAACTTGTCTCCCCAATAACCTTATTGCGATAACGGTTAACTCTACCTACTGCACTCGTAGAGCTGCCGGGGCTCTATTTTTTGGTCCATGTACTCCCTTTTCACGGTGTTAACAGGGAGGGCTGTCAGAAACCAACATCAGCCAACTGGTAGAATTGATAAATACAGCAAAATGGAAGGCTGAGCTGGTGTTGCAAGTCGTGATGCAGATGCACGTTCACAGACTGGCATGCCTGGGCCAGCTTCTCATTGTGATCGTTGTGATTTCAGAATCCCATTTTCACTGTGATGATGATATATAACGATGGGGGGGGGGGGGGGGGGGGGGGGGATTTCTGGCCATATTTGAAGTTCTAGACTTAAGCTCTGTCACTTGAAAGACCATTTAATTAAAATACATACAACAACATTGGAATAAAATCACTAACTCGGACAGGCTCTCAGAGACACTGGATTTTGAATGTAACTCAGCAAGTTTGACGATCGCCCAGACAATTAAACCTGGACAACTGAAGATGCTAGGGTGGAAAAGTAGAGTGTCTGAGGACAAAAACATCTGTGATTTAGAACAAAACATGGTCTATGAAAATTTTCAAAAAAAAAAAAAAAAATTTATATTGCATTCCTGAAAAATCCTTTCAGAAATACCTTTTATCCCTAAATTGACCTTTTATGTCAACTGCCAAAGAAAAGGTAAATTATAATAATTCTGTAGTCATGAATACTCATGTTATACTCCACCTGTTTTGATAACTAAGAATGTAAGATCGGCTAATTAAACATCCTCTTAAAATAAATTGAAATTTGCACAAATTTTTAATTCACTCAGTGTTACTAGCATGGCTTAATAGAGCAGTGCTCTGTACTTTAGACCCAAATGTGATTTTCAGAAACTGAGTCAAAATTATGCCCTCCATCAGCTAACAGGTAAAAATGTGAGTGCGTATGCATGTGGGCATCTGTGTAAGGGGGAGAGAGCTCAGTATCAGTTGGTGGTTGTAAACCATCATCAAAACACAGCTCAAAACCAAAGCAAGAATCTCAAGAAACTAGCAGTTTTTTCTAGTTCATTGATAACACAAGATAATATGAGTATTTCGACTTGATATTTTGTACTAGAGACCTTCAGATACTAGGCAAGATAATTATATACATGAGCAGTGAAAATGTATTATCGTGATATGATGAGACGCAAATCATGCAGCTGTGCAAAGGCAGATGCTAGGATATCTCTCCACATAAGAGAAGCCAAGCAGGTGACAACATCAAGCTCTACTATCACACAGGTTATAGAGTGTAATACTGGGATATCTGGCATTATATGATAGTTCTTCACCTGAACGATGTCTTAAAATTGGAACACTTCAGTTGGCACTGAAAATAATTTCTGATTTACTAATTTATTAATATAAATAGTATGCTAATAAATATTTAAAAAGCAAAGAAAAGCCTTGGCATTATTCCCATTCTGTGCACTAACACACTTTGCTGAAAGATACACCCAGTACAAGAAAGGGTAAAAATGTACTACAGGCATGAAAAAAGCGTACGTTGTTACAACCATTCTACTAAATCCATGAGTAACTGATCACCTATGACATTTTTACAGAGGTTAAGCCATTTCTCTAACCACATCACTGAGCTCATAGCCATTAATACTACTGTATCAGTAGTATTTGTCCATTAGGATTGAATACTCAGAAACATTCATGCTGCACTGCTACTACATACATACTTCGCAATCCTGCGGGCTAACTACTGGCATCAGTCAGCAACGGAATCTGCAAACTGGAACTCCCAAACTGGCAGCTTCTGTCTGAACTAACTAAATTGACAAAAAAAAAAAAATTACTAAATGCATTTGGGCTGGTAAAAATAACAATAACAGCCTACAAATAAATCCATAAGGGTCAGCACATCAGAACATGTTGCTCTGTTTAATTTTCACAGTAACTACAGCTTGTGTGAAGCTAACAATATTCAGCACAAATAACACTTGGAAAATTTCAGAAGACAAATTGCCTCCTGCCATGTGACATCAAGGTGGTGTAATGAATTTTATGTACAAATTTTATTTCCTTAAAATATGTTTGAGGTGTAGGCCTGAATGTATATGGGAGATTTGTACTCAAAAGCAAAACCAACCTGAGCTAAAGCATGAAATTATATATATATATATAAGATGACGTTTCTGAGAAATAATAATTTCTTAATGACTACAAAAACTTCTGCTGAGAATTCAGTAAGTACAACATGTATAAATAAACATAAAAAAAAACAAACAAACAAAAAAGAAATTAGCATTGTTAGCTTTCCTCTCAGCTGAAAATCCAAACTATTTAATAAAAAGTATTTTCAATATTTTGAGTTAGGGATGGACAGTATTTCAAACCACTTAGATTTTCCCATGAAAGATCACCTTTTGAAATAACATCTAAGAAAAATCTCACTCTCTAGATATTTTTCTCTTTAAATTTAATCCTGACCTTGAAATAAACTGAATAAATTCTCTGTGCATCAAATGGTTACTAAAATAACCCATTTGTAAAGAGGAAGCTACATAGCCATAGAAATATTCATAAATAGATGGTGCACATAGAAATACAAAAACTGATTTTGCAGAAAAAGCATGATTTTAAGAGATCTGCAGCTGTTCTCAACCTTTAGCATTGCCTGTGTGAGCCAAGAGATTTTTGTCTAGTACTGAAGCTAAATTAACTTCATGGCTTTTTTTTATCCCCTTGGGTAAACCTGTGACGTACACAGTACCAGGCAAAAAGCTTACTCTCAATTTCATTTTCCCAAAATTGAAACGCTTTAAAAAAATAAGCATAAATGTATTTCAAAATCCAATTGCTTTGGCCCTAAATCTAGCTTTTCTTGGCAGAATGCACTTGTTTTTAATCTGAATGCTAATATTTTGCAATGTGGCATCAGATATAAAATACTAATTTACAATGTGCCAGAGATCTATAGCATTTCAGTACTAGTCAATCAATAAATGATTACAGCACCAATTTTTTGTTTCAAGGGAAAATTATTTAAACTATAACATAATGCTGCAAATTATTCTATAGATGATATGTACTGAAATGCCTAGAGCAGAACAACTGAATTCATTACAACTGTCTCAAAGAGAAGGGAGGCAGGGTAGAAGAAAGAGTTGTGTGATTTTAGATCAGTCTGTTAAACGCGTAAGACAAAGGTGCAAAGGCTACACTGAAGGAGGACAAATCTCACGAAATTCTGAAATAAGACAAGATCTTTATAAATGCTTTGAAAATTGGAAGTATTTGCAGACTTGGAGCTTCAACTCCAGGTTTTATTCCTAGCAGCATAGCTTGCTATAAGTAGGGAAACGATTTAACTTGTTTCGCCATTATGTGAAATATATTATTTATAAAGTTAGTCCATTTTTTCTATGTAGACGTAGGCAGAATTCCTGACTGGACTTTCTTTTGTAGGACTGTAAAACAAGCTGTAGTATTAATTCTTGGACATCGGTTGTTTTCCTTTAACATATTGGATTGTATTTGATTTATCAGAAATAAGTAACCTAATACTCACATGTACCAGGCCGAGAAGCCCTATGCAGTCAAAACTCATGGTACAAACTGTGAGAATTAGGGAAATTGTCCCACTTATATCAAGGAAAAGTGCAACTTCTTACCAGGCTTTTAGCTGCCTTACTAGCTGTGAAGATGTAATGAGAAAGCTCAAGTTTTCTTCTATTTAAGCAAAATGGTTTTCCACACACTAACACAATATTTGCATATGTTCGAATAGCCAGTCAAAAAGATATTTTTGAAAAACATATTTAAGAATATTTTATATGACAAAACCCTTTTCAGAGAGCTTACTGCCCGTCTTTAAGGAGATAAAAATTTTAGCAGAGAGAAATACATGCATTTGGCAGTTTTTCAACCAATAGGTTTTCTCCGAGTCCTTTAGATTTTTGAATGTGATGGAAAGACTTGTCTTTTGACAATGACCTAGCTGAGCTATTGAACTGATACACCACTACTTGGAGAAAACTTTTTAAAAAAAAAAAACAAACACATTTTTCCTTCTTTCGCCAGTGTAAGCGTGATATCCCCAGTTACATTAGTTAATAAAATAATCAGCTGGGCACTGCCCCACTTACTGGACAGGTGCATTTCCTGTTAATATCGATTTCCACCCCACCTCCCCCAGAACTAGTCTAGCCCAAATAGGTTCATTATTCCAAGCCAAAGCCTTAACTTTCTATTAATCCAAGCCTAGTGCCTTTCCTATGATTATTTATCCCGATACACGTTCTGAGTCTGTACAGAGTCTCCATGAGATGTTTCATGGATCTGCACACAGTTCACGAAGCCAGACCACAACAATCTTTCGGGTCAAGTAAGGAGATTCCTTTCTGCTGTTCCCAACCCCTCCCTTGTCTTCCCAAAAACACGAGACCCCACTCACCAGTTCACATAAGGAGGTGGGAAGGGAGGATGTGGCTGAGGGAAGGCTGAAGATAATACTATGAGGGTTACGTGACTCTCCTGCATCCACCCATGCAGCAAAGGAAAGGTGTCAGCTGAAGTCTGCGACAGAGAGAAAACACACAAAGTAGTTATTTCACAGTAGCGTATCCTCTTCTTTTGCAAATACGGTATGTATTGGGAATGGCCAACTCAGTCTTCATAAACAGAAAAGGGCCAAAGGTCTGTATTAAACAGCGGTGCTACAGCAAGGGAACGTGAGATTAGCACAACTGGCATCTTTCCTTGACATCTGCACCCATAATTATTTAAGAAATCTGCTCAAGAGGGCGGGTGTCACAGTAGCTATGAAGCATTTCAATATTTAACGCTGCTACTGGAGCCAAAGACCAAATTCCTCCGGAACTAGGGGCTGGTTTTGTGCAGGTTCTACGGATAGCAGTTGTGCAGGCTTGAGGAATGGTTATTACATAGGGATGCTAATTTTAATACCGGAATAGACATGCTTTGCTATTTCAAGTATTATATTTGAATTTCTCCATTTCTGTAGGCTTTTCATTTTGCTATGTAGGGATTGATTTAGAGCATACTTTATAATATAGTTATTATGATAGTGCTAGTTTACGTATGTGTTTTATATGAAGTTTTACAGAGAAGCAGCTTGTTTATTTCATGTTCTTTTATTGTGGATTTTTATTTTAACACTGGGATTTGGTTTAAAAAAAATTAGTGATCTTGTAAGTCCAAGGAGCTGACCAAGGATTACCGAGCACAGAAAGAAGAATATTATCAGTTCAGTGCAGGATCACAACTGAACAGGAAAAATCTCTGGAAGTGGTAAAGGCTCTCTAACACTATAACCATGAATGCACAAGCAAATCCATCTTGCTGCACTCCATCTGTAGACTGAGTAGAGGGAAACAGTTTTTTCAGTGGTTCTTTCATAAAAAGCCCTGCCAGTTTCAGTAGCGCAGGGAGTCAGCTTAACTTTCTTTGGATTCCTATTTCTTATCGCGATATATACACATATTCAACAAGGCGGTTCGGTTTTAATTCAATTGTACGGTGAAACATCAGTAATATCTGGAGCCCCACTTCGCTCCTGTATTCTCTCTGCCTAGTATTATTGTATTTCATATTTAGTTTGCTGATCGTACGTTTAAACACCCGATTTACTCGAGTCTGAAAAGCAGTAGCAAAAGGCCTGGGCTGGCGATAGGCCAAGAGCCTGCCTAGCCCCCTCTCCCACCGGGCAGGAATAGCTGCCATCTTCTTGACAGCTGGGGTCTTTTCCCCTTCAGCATATCACAGACACAGAGGCTCAGGGGCAACAGAGTGCACCTCTTGTGAGGCATTTTGTAACAGAGTCGGAATTCCAGTTACCGATGGAAAGATCAAATTCCAAATCCAGGGAGATTTAAACAGCAAGAGAATAACTTTTTACATTATTTTTAGCTCCTATACCCAATGTGTTTCTTAGTTTATTAACACAATTCCCAGGGCTGCCCCAAGCAACAGCACCAACCACTGGGGCATAAAAGTTGGGAAACACAGTAGCCGCTGGGGAAACTTTAGCTGGAAAGTTAAAGGGTGTAACAGAATTTCTGCATGAAGAGGTGGCACTTTTCTCCCAGAGTTGGCTTTGATTCAGTTCTCCATTTGCTACTTTGACAATAAAAGTAGGTACTGGGTAAAGCAATTGCTTTATTCTATATCTTTTACTTATTTCTTATTATTTAGTCTGGTAGGATATGTATTATGTATCATGAAATATATCGTTCATTTCCATTCAGAAGTACGTGCAGTATATGTTAGTAGATGCTTAAGCTCTTCATATATATCTCAACTAGCACTAAACCTGAAGTCATTTTGTGTATGGAAAATCAAGGACACGAAACAAAAACCTAATCAAAACTAAGAGATGACACAGAAGACAGATAAAGCGCCAATACTGCAAGATGGAGTGGAGTGTAAAAGCAATCAAGCAAAATAAAGGTGGAAAATAAAAGGAATGTTGTAACAGCAGTTGAGATAAATTCTAACATTTTTAAGTACAGAGATATCAGAGGTTATTACAGGAAACAGTATGACTTCTAGTGGCACGGGTATTCTGGTGACAGAAGTAAACACACAGTAGACACCGCTTCTAGAAAGTGACATGAATCATTCTGGGAAGAAAGAATAAAATCTGCAGGAAATCAGGAGCACTGCAAAAACCGAACATCTGAAGACTGACAAAAATGACAACATCAGAAGGCTTCTAAAGAAAAATACTTCACAATCTTGGAATGATTTAATTTTAAGTGGCAAGACACAGAAGAAACATTAAGAAATATCTTTGAAAGCAAGACGACAGGTGACAATTTCTGGCTGATAATATCATCTCTCAATTACCACATGCTGCCATAAATTACTTCTATTTCCTAAAAAGGTTTGTTTTAACATAAATAAAAGCAAACCCACTAATACAGTAGTTTTTATATGCAAAACACTGTACAATCCACAATCAAGATAAATTAATATTAGACTACCAAGATGATAGGCAAGTTGTCTCAGACCAGTCACCGAGTCAACAGCACAAACTAAAAATCGAAGAACTGATAGTTCATTTCCTCCAGTCGGTGAATTTTAGCCTTCTCCATATGGCACCATCATCTTGCAACAAAGAAAATGTAATATCTTGGAATAAAGTATTGGAAGTAATTGCGATCCACAGTTGCGATCTCCAAGTTAATATCCTATGCTGTAAAACCAACGAGCATTTTGGACTGGTATTCATAATGAGCAAGTTAAACTGGCAGGAAACTCGGACAGGCTTGAACGCATACCCCAAAGCCTGCAGGTACACCTATAGCTTACGGGTGCCGAGATCTTCCTATAAACCATATTGCTGGAACAGAGGGAAAGCTAAACTGAAAAATAAGTGCATTTTTATATACCTTGTGCTTTTACACTGCATTCTTATGCTTCAGCTGGTTTCTCTTACGACCTACTTCCTTAATGACAATTGACAGCTCGGGAATTTCATGATCTTGATTCTCATTTTTATAATGGACTTCTTGAGAAGAAATGTTGTTTTGGGACAATCTTGCCAAAGTATGGCAGACCCAATGTCTGAATCAAGCATTCCCAACATGTGATTTATGTCATGTTACTGCCAGTCAGGAGAATACTCTTCACACTTGCAGGCAGGACAGCAGTTAACGCCCGCCTTCTGTGTTTAGAAACAGAAGCATACCTTCTTTTGTGACCGTCATTTATTCTGTTGCATTAAAAACCTAACTCAGTGACTATCTCGCTATTTGAATGTAACCTATTTTACAGGCAAAAACAAATGTTTCATCATTGTCATCTTGCTTGGGACTTAGACCTCAGCTATTCACACAAATCACCAATAGAATTTAGTTTTTCACTGTTACATCTGGATGTTTCCTGAATCAGCTGTCATCCTGCCTCTACTTACAATTTCAGAGTTAGAAACCACCTTGTTACAGCAAACATGCAGCTCCTTGCAGACCTAGTGCCCAAAACAAGGCACAAATGCACCCTTTTTATTGCTTCCATTTTTCAATGTTACTTCACCGGAGACATCTAGACCACAGGAAATCAGTTCCACTCTCTCGGAATCAGGCCCTGACTTTGGCTCGCCTATGATCACAATCAGCGTGTTGCCATTAATTACGCAAAGCTACGATTAGAAATCGACACATTTTGAGGTGCTTAAATATTTATAAAGCTCTAGAGCAAAAGATACACATGGTATTTGCCTTACGTATAGGCAGCAGAAATACAGGCAGAGAACAGCCGGAGCTCACTAGTCATCTGAAAAGTAATACATGTTGTTTGTTTGTATTTTCTAAAAAAACCTATTGCATTATGTTAAATACCCCGAGGGCTTAGCATAAAACGTGA
The DNA here is from genome assembly GCF_965231255.1 of Vanellus vanellus. Classification (NCBI taxonomy): domain Eukaryota; kingdom Metazoa; phylum Chordata; class Aves; order Charadriiformes; family Charadriidae; genus Vanellus; species Vanellus vanellus. The sequence goes on from NC_138917.1 coordinate 17,772,330, forward strand.
CTGGAATGAATATAAAGAAAAAACTTTGTCTCATTAGATGGTCTGAGTTCCAAAATCTGTTCTAAAAGTGTTGTAAAGTGTGTAGTGTTGTAGATTAATGCACTGAATACATTTCCACAGTGCTTGATGTGTTTCATAAAAGGTCCATTTCAGAAGTGTGCTGTATTATAGGTGAACAGTCGCAGTAAATAATCTTGTTACAGAAACCTAAGCAATTTTTACAAGGCGTATTTCTGGCTGACTGAACAATTTATTCTCCAGATGTCACATTGTATTTTTCCAATATAAAATGAAACAGCTTTTTTTTTTTTTTGCTTTTTTCTTTAAGGCAGACTCTTTTGTTTGGTAAGACTGGATCAAAGGTACTTCCTTAAAGAGAAAAATCTATTATTAAAAGCTGTTGTTGTATAAAATTTACACTATATGTGATTACTATATATAATTTATCATTTAATTTGATTTAGAGGTATAAAAAAAACGCACCAAAGTGAGAGCATTGCTGAGGATAGCTGTGTGCATTGCAAAAATAGGAATCATTAGCTCTCAAACTGATCATCCACGCTGATGCTAAAGGTTGCAAGCATCTTGACTAGCTCTATGTATAGTAAAAACTGTGTCACTTCACTACCCACTAATAAACCCGTATGCCATATTATAGGCCCTGGAAGATTACATGATAATGTGATATGATAAGAACTGCCTGTCTAGAAGGCAAGGGCAATTAAAAAACATTTTCACTAGGCAGACATCATCAGTAGCAATAAACAAGGTAATTTTCCAGCATATATTTACTTGGCTTCCAAAAGGAAATAGTTTCACAGGAAGCTCTCAACCCAGGAAAATTCACAGAATATCAGCAATCTATTTTATTGATGAAAAAAATGGAAAAATAATCCTATGCACTATGAAATACCACACATCTCTATTTTTTTGTCCTGTTTTCTTGACTATACACATGGAAAATTAGTATCAAAGGATGAATTCCTAGATTTTAAAAAAATATTCCTCTTTTTACTCTTCATCGTCTTTTAATCATATGTTTTTGTTTCTCTTTCTATCCACAAAGCTGTGTATTCATATAGACCCATATAAGAGTGCCAAACAGTTGAATCCTGGAAGCATTTGTCTATTAATATGTCTGCTTAGAGAAAACCGCGTCAGAACCAATAGACACCGACTCTAAAGGGTGATGCAGTTCCAAAAGTTTCTTCTTTAAATTGAGCCGGATTTTACAGGAAACAGACTCGAGATGAAAATTCTTTCTTTGCTTCAATCCTGTCTTTGGCTTTCATATGTCAGTGTCTTTTTAGGAACACTACAGACGTATCTGGGTTCTGCTACATCCAGGGTCACACTGGAAAATACTATCTGACTTGTATTAAATGTTTTTCTGCCCTTCCCACCCTATCCAACCTTTGATGAACATATTCTTATTTAAAGCCTGCCAGTAGGCCACAACCCTAAAAAGCAAAGAAATGCCCAGAGGCGTATATAGATGGAATACTTATGCAAGCCATCGCTTGTTCATCTCTCTCGGAATAAAATGTTCTGCATTGGTCTAATGTCCTTCTGTCCACATGTGTTTGAGTCATTAACAAACCTTCTTACGTAAAGATAGTTAGAGTATATATAACTAACATAAGTACAGCTAGGGATGAATGAATTCTAGATACAAAAAACCTTTTCAATCCAAGTTGTCCCTAGCATCTACTCCCGTGGCCAGCTCCTTGGCTAATACCTCATGCCCTTCGGTTCGAAACAAGCAGTGATCCTTGGGCTCCCATGCTAACTTTCCACATATTCTTTATATGCATCCATCTCCAAGCTGTGTTACCCCACTTTCAGGAACTTATATTAAAATTAATTTTAATTGAAGATTCTTGAGGATTTTAAAAGTTATTATAATAATTTTTACATGTAAATGGATGGCTACTAGAATTTTTAGAGATAGATACATGTGTATCTACCTTTCGATTCCTTAAATTCCTTTAAAAAACAGGTCTTCCATGAAAAAAAAAAGGCAGGTGGATTACCTAAATCAAGTTCCACCAAAAATTTAGGATCTTGATTTTCCAGTGAGTGATTTGTTTGATCTGAGACCTAACTCCCTATTCTGTATTTATGTGTTTGAAGGGATAGGCCTCACAGCTATGAATTTTAGCTGCTGCAGAGGCGATGGATAGCTGGCTTTCATAAGGGACTTTAGATGTGGTAACAGGTATTAGTTGTGATTGTGAACAAAGATTTAACTTCAAAATAATAACATAACAGTTATTGTCCGAAACTTTACGGACATGTCAGATTCCCAAGACCTTGATTCTGCATTCTTATCTGACAGCACTTAAGCAATACCTGGAATTGCAGCCCAATTGATTTAAAGGAAAGAACCAAGTTGCAACATAATAGGCAAGTACCGAAACCTGCTTATCAAGAAAATTCATTTGTCTCTCTGTAGATTTTTCTATTTTCATATCAGAGGACCCTCCAGTGATACATTAACACATAATTAAACATTTTAGAAAATAATTTTTCATTGAGTCTTTGTTTTTGTGCTCTGTGTGACTTAGTGAAGTCAAGGTCAAGAAAACCATATCTTGTGCTGAGTTGGTGGTAGGAGGTTTGGGCTAGTTTTTTTGGGTTTGGTTTTTTTTTTTTTTTGCTTTCAGAGAGTTCACAGCATAGTTGGGACCAGCTATTGAGAAAATGCATTCCTCTCCAACTGCCTACTTTAATTCTGATTGTGGAAAGTTCATCTGTTAAAGAAACATAGCACTGAAGATGTCACCTATATTCCTGCAATTCAGCTGAACGGTGACAGAAGTATTATAAACCAAGGCAAGATTTTTACATTCCAGGATAGAGTGGAGTTTGGCTAACCAGCGATGACAGAAAATGTTTCTTGAGCTGCTGCTTGCAGGAGTTTACTGTCAGGGAAGAATCTTAAGACCAAACTATGGACTGAGCTAGTTTGCTGTCACGCACAACTGGGAACTCTTCCAGCTGCTCTTTTCTGCTAAGGATCACTTTTAGACCACTTAATATAGTGCAAACCAGAATCTGGTATCAAGTAGGTACTGAAAAGGACCAAATGCAGGATGGATTTTTGAGGAGTCCACAGTTAAGAAGGTTAGGGGAAGATGCGACCAGCTGCATCAAAGTTTGCAAGAAAATATGCTGCCCACAGTTCGGAGCCTTATGTCCTATATGACAGGATCCTCCATGTATGGTTTCAGTTTCACAGCCCAGCCTAAAACAACTTCATGCCAGGCTTGGGATATTTGCTTTAGTTGTGTCAGATTAACTAGCTTCTCTCGAAGATTATTCAAAAACAGATTTAAAACTGGGTAGTTGTCAATTTTTAATGCAACTTCAGCATAGCCTCTGGAGAAGGAATTATTTGTTTAATCTCACTCTTACAATGTTTGCTTTTTCTCACTGTCAGTTGAATTCCTACACCAGCTTCTCAGCTGGAAACAGAGGTCAGAAAAACTGAGAGAATCTATGCAATAAGGAGAGGATATCCATTTGAGAACCAGAGGGTTGATCATAATACTTATCTCTGGCTAGGGTATGCAAAGGCCCATGTACAATGATGACGGTTCACTAACTCCTCAGCTTCTCATTCACTGCCACTGTCCTTTAGCAGGCTTTGGAACACCATGCAAGTCCATTATTTTGGGGGGCTCAATTGGGATAATTATCCTGGTCTCTCTCTTCTTGCCTGAGAGCTAGGAGGTCTCTGGTAGTCGTCTTACTAAGGTGATAACCTGTCAAACACATGCATGTGCTATGATAGCCTCAGTCTTGACAGGCAGTCCCGTTTGGCCTACAGCAGGGGTTGTATCAGAGCTTCCCCTTGAAAGTCCAAAGGAGATGAATAAGGAAATGAGTTTGAGACTTTTCTATAAAGGACCTGTTATTCATATTCAGATACTGGTATGCACCATGAAAAATCCTTTCATTGATAGGAAGCTATGGATGACTACAGAATAGCTATTTTGACTTTTGCTTTTTACATAAATTCAAATGGATTTGAATGAATTTTTCTCACCTAAGACAGACCCAATTCACGATCAGACAAAAGTAAAGCAGCACCTCCAAGATCTCGACTGGTTAGGTCTTCAGTATGAACATCAGCACCAGCTGTGTGGCTTTGTATTCCCTGCTGCTGGTTCAATCCCATAGCTATTTGATCTCTCAGATACATTTACTTCAGATGGAATCCTTTTCTTTTTCCCCAGGGATACCGCCCCTAAACTAAGGGCAGCACAGATGAAGGACTTCTGGACCAAAGGAAGGGCAGTTATCTACCATGCTACATGAAAGGAAGACCTGGCCCCTGTGAGTCCTGAAATGAGGCAGAGCTTTGGAACTCACGAAAAACATGACATGGTTCCAGAAAAACAGGAGTTACACAGTAATGGACCAGACATCATAACAACAGTCCCAAAGCACAAGCCAATGAAATGAAACATTCTTATCCTTAAAATAAGCTCTCTGGGTTGTCTTTGCATGCCTTTCATTCTTACTTGCTTTGGAAGAGGTGTGGAAAAGAAGGCAGAAAGGCAAAGTTATATCTGTAAAGTACTACTCACTAGCAGATGGCACGAGGCCAAAACAAGCAGTGTTACACAGCTGAGGGATCCAGGGACCAATATGGTGGTCTCACTTTAAAAAGCTTTTTCCTTTGCTTCCAGCTTTTCAAACATGAAAATCAACCTGAGGCACCTTCATTGCTGCTTCAGAAGCCCAAGAAACTGGCTGGACCACAAGGAACGTGTTCCATCACTACCGTGTCCCACTGGGGAGACAAATGTGCTGATGTGAGGGAGATGATGCCAATAAGAGACTGGGAGCATGAGGATCAGGTAAACACAGGTTTTTACAACTTTAAAGTAATTAGCATCTTAATGCCTTAAAAGTTTGCAATGAGCAATTACTGAAGCACAAATCAAGAGACTGTAACCTAAGGCATAATGGCAAACATATTGAAACACACTTATTAATTAGTATTTCTAAGTATTCTTAAGGTATTGGTGAGCTTATAAAATAATAGAAAACTTCACATTGAGGCAAATCGGGAGGGACGCCTTTCACAAAAATACCTTTAATTGGCCATCATTTCCCGTGCTCCTGCTTTTTCCGACTAAAGATGCTTGCGTCCCTGTTAACTTTGCCTCCCACACAGTCCAGTCTTTCTTTTCCCTGATCCCACAATGAGGCAATAACACTGTGCTCATCAACTATCCCATTACCATAGAAATGATAGCAACGTCACAAATTCAGCAGTCTGATTCCTCGACAGGGTTGATTAGGAACAGATGATGAGCTGCAGAAAAGCTGAACCCTTGATTAAACACAAACAGCTCTTATAATGAAAAAATATGGGTATAAAATATATTTTAAATCATGTAAAGAATGAGTGACTTCATATTCTAGATAAGAAAAACTTTTGGCATTTCATTGATTTTTAGAATTGGTTGAATTAGTTTGCAAAGTTCCCTAATTTATTTTTAAATCCCACATATATAGAGATGCAATTAGTAATCATATGTGCTCCAGAATTCACTGAAAAAATCACGGCGGGTACAGCCTGTAAAACACTAGTTAGGACTTTCAATTTCTTTCACGATAAACATATTTAGTATTACAAATGCACTATAGCTAAGTATACACAGCCTAAGAAATACAGATAAACCATACTCATTATTTTCAACTAGATCTACTTGAATTCAAAGGACGTGTTGTTTAGGGGCCTTTCTGGTAAGTTCTGACCATTCCCTTAATAAAACCACCTCCCACGAGGTGCTCTGCATCTTACACAAGTCCCAGAAAACCACTTCTCCCTATTCCCAGTGAAGACCTTGGCTTGGTAGGACACTGCCACACTCCTCTCCCACTGCTTCAGTACCTTAATGAATGAATCAAAGCTAGATACTTTATTGTCTTCGGAACCAAGACTTGTATTGAGCCCACAGCCTCTAAAGATGGCAAAGGACTATTGGTATCATTCAAACCATTCATCCCAAAAGAAGGAATATCTTATATGAAAAGTGTTTCAATACGGTTCATGTTCAAGAGACTGTCTTTTCATTTTAAATTCTCACACTAAGCCTAAGTGCTAAATCCTCAATTCATACTTTACTGGAGACTTGACAACTCCGATTTCAACCACCGTTTATTTTTCCAGTAAAAGCGTGCGGTAGGGTGTGCGTTCCCATTCCAGGCCATCTCTATTCTCAGGCCTGCTGCAGTGTTTCTTCTACTTCAGACTATTTAGTCAATGCCATTAATCAAAATCCTATAGCAGAAAATGCATGCATAAGTCCTACACATTTATTGCCATGGCAACAATTCAGGCTCTTGTTCATATGTCAAGCTACATCAGTGGAGATAAATTCTATTGTTTTCACACTGACAGTTCTCTCTGTGTTGGACTTAATCCATGGAAAAATATAGCTTTGCCTCTTATTAAAATAAAACACAGACCACCCAACTCTCCAAATTCTCATTCTTCAAAGTGTAACTGAACAATCTCAATAGTTATAAAATTATAGTTTGATATTTAGGTTTATGATAGTAATTAAAGTGTAAAAAAAAAACGGCCTGGTCCTCATGATATTGTTTTAGTCTGTGGGACCGGTTAGGAATTTAATTCTTTCTGAAAAGATGAGCTCATTGCTGTGAAGCTAAAAAGCTATGATACCAGAGCACTGTGTTCTTGAATTAGATTGCAGCATTTTAAAAGAAATGCCTTTAAGCTTTAAGTGAAGTTGATGTAATACATTTTCCAACTTAGCTGTAGAGACTGTATTTTTCATAACATAAAAATTAATGATTAATGCATGATATCCAGAGAAAGATTTTATATTTCATTTAGCTCATGACAAAATACACTCTCATGTGGGTGATTCACAAGTGTGAAAGAAAGATAAGCATCAATTTTCGTGCATAAGCCTCTATAGATTTACTTGTATGTGCTGTATTATGAGTAAGTCTTAATGCCTGACATAATTTTACATGTTTTTACTGTGTACTAGACCACAGCTTTGATTCCTATTATTTCCACAGACACGTCATCTTTCTCATTATCACAGACTAATGAGAGAAGTCTCTCGTTAATAAAATCCTTTTAATGCTTCATACTCTCATCATTTCCTGTGTACGGTGCATCGCGCTTCCTAGGAAGGCAGAAGCCTCGTATCACCCCTAAAGACACGTCCTTTTCAATCTGACCCCTTTTTCACTCCCTCATGCAGATTTAAGTCCCTGCTTTTGCAGCATGCTTCATATTGACAAAGCCTATTACCGTGATATACTATACTGGAGTTCATTTCAACTAATATCCACCGCTACATCTGTTACCGTCAGTACCCAATCTAGGTTCCCGTGTCACCGGCGATGAAGACAACCGTTATATTTACTTATTGCCACGCCGTGTTATGCCAGTATCAGAAACTGCTTCGCATACACACTGTGTGTGACTTGCATCAAATATATATATTTTTAAATGGGGGGCTTTGTGCAATTTGTAAATATCCTGTGAACTTCATTCATATTAATGAAGCGGCGTTTGCACTTTACTGGCATTTTTATGCAAATTACAGTAACTCTTTGTGTGCCATGCCTCTATATGTGACACAGGCCACAGCTTCTAAAGCAAGGCTCTCATTTCCTCAGATGAGCAGCACAGACTGGGTACAGAGCACACCTCTTCCGGTCACCTAAAAGAGAGAACCTGGGGTTCTGAGGAGGCTAAGCACAGAATATGTCAAATAACTTCTCAAATAGCTTAGTTTTGAATCCTGGTATATTCTTAAGGACAAACACTAACAAAATATCTTTCACGGTCTGTGCAATGGAGAGCAAAATCTCTCTTCTGAACTTCAACAAGTAATGTTTTACAGTTCTTTTCTTTGCTCCAATAAAAAGCATCGTGTTTCTCACTGCTTCTAAAACCAGACATAGACTAGTTTCAATAAAATAAACATATTTTTAAATAGCAATATGTGAAGCAGAACAAAAGCAGCTTTTTTCCATACACATGAATTGCACATCAAAATAAAATTTTAGTTCCCAGTTTAGCACTGCCCTCTGGTGATGCATATCTTGGATATGTCTGTGACCCATTTCATCCTAGTGTATCAGGCCCAGATCTGGACAAGAGCTAAAATTAAATTTAGGCATTGAAATCTAAGGCAGGGATTCTATAAAGCTTTTTTTAACCCCTTTGGGCTGCTAACATCTCAAAGATGCTGTATTTCTGTCCACTAAGTTCCCCAGCCTGAAGCTTGCTTCATGCACAGGCAGAATTACTGCCATCTCGGGGGCTTTGGAACGGTTCTGCTCTCTTGCAGATTCATCCTGTCGTCTCCTTCAGGAGTCTCTAACACAGAAGTGGGTTCTCAGCACCCTAACATACGTCTGCAGGAGTACTGACAACCTCAGCCGTGCTTTATCTTCGAAAGACTTGGGTGTCTACTATCAAACAAGTCTTTTAAGCCATAAATCTGTCTCTAGGTGATTGTATCTGAGTTGCAGGGAGTCTTCTTAATCCCAGAAGGCTGAAATTTATGAACCCTCCTTTCAGCAGATGGTTTCCTGCAATGTTTACTGGCTGTTTGTGTATCTCATTAGGAGGCACCAAATACCACACTATTATTGTATAGACCGGTGTTTCTCAACCTTTTTAAAACCCACTAAGCTCTAAACTTTTTGAAAAAAGAATTCCACTACAGTGGCGTTTACTTACAATTGCATGAGACTAGGTTAATTTTCAATATGAATTTATTACTATTAAAGAATATAACTCTCCAATCCTAACCTAGCACACTGAAAAGCATTAGTCTGTTGTTCCCATCATGAGACTAATGAGCAACGTTCCACTTACAAATGGATATTGTGTGCATCTGGAATGAAAGGTTGTATGGAAAAAGGTCTACCACACATTTGTTATCTGTGTTGAAATCCTTTTCAGGGCTCACTTAGGGAAGCTATAGGGTACTGGGCTCCTTCGAAAATCTGGCCTTTCTTATTGGTGGCTCCCGCTATTGTTGAAGTCGCACCAACAAGAAATGATACAAGTCGGTATTCTGAATATAATATTTCTGCAAGAACCGACAAATATAAGATTCTTAATGAGATACCATTTTCAATACAGGAAGATTCTATAATGATTTTTTTTTTTTTTTAAATACATCAGCCAAAACAATTTGTGCATCCCAAGTCAGGTCATAGTTGTAGCTAAATGGAGAATGCCACAAATATATGAACCTGATTTGCCTCCTTAAATGATAATCAAAACAAAAAGAATGAACTTTCCCTGCAAGTTCATTGCGCAATACTTCACATTATTAATCAGAGTTATGTCACAGGATTATTGCTTTGCTTAATAATGTGTTTAATGTAAATTTAATGTAAAAGATCCATGATAGAGGCAGTCAAAGCTCTATTAAAATCCTTTTGCAAAGTTCACCACTGCTTTAGTAGCTTTAGGCTAATAGCCTAATGTTAATTTGGATCCTAATCTATTATTTTGCATGATATTTAATGTGTTTTTGTAATTAGATTTTTTTTTCAGACAAAGCAAGAAAAAACCCTATGGGTCAGAGTGCATGACTGTCATTAACTACAGTGCATTTCTGGGACATGTATAATCATAACACAGCTTCTGCAATGAAATAGTGTAGATTATACTCCAGTCAACAACCTGTGTCTCATTCTGTAAATGGAAAAAAATAGATGACAATCAAGTGATAAATACCTGCAGCTGTTCACACACTGTTCCAATTTAAAAGGTTCCTACCCCCTTAGCTGGTCCAGAATATTAATTCACATATTCATCCCTAACTCTGGTTCAGTCAAAAATACGTTAGACTAATACATCTCTGAGAAACTCACTTCACTCCAAATGAGAGTTTGAGAACAATTACATGATTAATTGTTCTGGGAGAAGTGACGATACGGTAACCTCAAAGAAAAAGGGCACAAGTATATCCAGGACAGGTGAACACAGCACACCTCAGAGGTTATAGACAGAAAGAAGGGCCATAATAATAGAGAGATGCAGCTCCTTTCCTCAACTCCCTTCTAAATTCCCAATGAAATTACATTATTATTCTAGATCACTGTTTTAAGATTAAAGTATTCTTTATTTTCTCAAACTCTCTTAAGCTTTAATTTGGTTTTCAGTGTGATAAATTACCATAAAGTAGAAAGAAAAGAAAGTTTATGATATAAAAATCACTCTTCAATTCAGATGGAGACTTAGTATCCTTAGATTAAGTGAAAATAAACTTAGAAAGATGAATTAAAGCAGCATTAGTTTGCTCTTATTTAATTAAATGGGGAATATGTATACATTGCTTAATTTTTATCTTGCCTATTCAGCTACATGGCCAAATCTCCCTCTTGCCAGGAAATTTTAACAAATTTTCTCTCTTCAGTGGATTGTCCTACTAAAAATACTGAAGAATTACTACAGTTAGGGTCCTAAGATAAATCACAACCTAGTCTGATACACCTTGAAAATTTATAGAGCTAACAGTACAGAAAATAAAAAAGCTTCACTTTAGGGGAGTTCCAAAAGCACATTTTCTTTTTTTTTTTTTTAAAAAAAAAAAAAAAACACCAAACAAAAACCAACAAAGCACACAAAACTTTCTAAAGTTATAGGCTTGCGGCTCTAAAAGCTGTTTTCTTTTCATTCAGGACATAACCATACTTTAATATTTAAGTCACTGGAGAATGTAAAGAGAACTTTTGAGAGAAAAGTCTGGTTAAATGTTTTTTTGAATGAAATATGCAAGAAATCCAGACAACAGTAGACACCAGGAGCAACACTTCAGTGTTCCTTATTTTAAAGTACTGAATATTCAGACTTGTTTCAGGATTCTTCGTTTTCGTACTACTTGCTTGGGGCTCTGTATGCTTTTTGCCTTCAGGAAGAAAGTAGCCTTATCTGAACAATGTATAACAACATCATGCTGGCAGTCTGAACACATTTGGGAAAAGAACAATACTGTCGCTGTCATTCAGTAACAGAAATATACCCTGATGGTACAGAATTTTGTGTTACAGAATTGAGCTCTGGAATATCATAAACATATACTACATCCAACTGATGATCTGTTTGAGACAGGGTTTCTATCAATGCATCATGAAGCAGACAGCCATTGATAAGAAGCCCATATCATTCTCCAATTCAGTTCACAAATAAATCTCCCCATGCTAGTGTTGGTGGAATAGATATGGGACATTTAATTACTTCATCACCCTTCCCCTAAATTAGCCCTAGTGACAATAAAAATACTGGGCCTGGCTACAGCAGATATAGTGAGTTTTCTTCTGATAGGTCTTTTTTCCCATACCTAAATATCTAAGAATCAGCTCTTGTGTCTGAACACACAGTTTAGGTGTACTCTCATTCACCTGTTTTTGTGCAAAAGACCACAAAAAAATGGTAAATTATATTTATGTCATATTGTATTTTCATTGACCTTGAAAATTATATAGTGTGACTGAAATAGGATTAGAAATTAGCATCCTAGTCTCAGGTTTATGTATTAACAACCTGGTTTAAATTAATATGCCTTAGTTTACCACTAATGAAAAGCACTGATACTGTTCCCACCCTATAAAAGTTCATTCATGTCTGCCAAGTGCTGAGATACTTGGGGGGGGGGGGGGGGGGGGCGGAAATCACTTACATTTTTTGCTCAGGAAGTAGTAAAGCCAGCAGAGAGATCATGCATTTCAAGATAATTTTCATTAGCCTCCTAAGTTCTCTGCACACAATAAAACCCAAATGAACAGGTTTTGCGCCAGGAGACTACCAAGAATACAGGAAAAGAACCAATTCAAATCCACAGGACTTACTATGTTATACCAAACTGAAGCAGAATCCCAGCACTGTTGAAAGTCTGCAGCCAGACTGTCAGAGAACAAACATTACTGACAGTATAAAAGTAATTCTAATGTGAGACGTGGAAAACTAAGTATTCCACTAGTCACTCCAATAATAAAAATGGTGATAGTTTATCATACGTCCTGTTGTCTGATGGCCACACTCTTTCAGAGGTCAATGTTTGGAAGAAGGTGGGGAGAGAAAAAACTTGTGAGGCACTGGCCCAGGTTGCCCAGAGAAGCTGTGGCTGCCCCATCCCTGGAGGTGTTCAAGGCCAGGCTGGACGGTTGCTTGGAGCAACCTGGGCTGGTGGGAGGCATCCCTGCCCAGGGTAGGGGGGTTGGAACTGGATGATCTCTAAGGTCCCTTCCAACCTAAACCATTCTATGATGATGCAAACGTCAGAAGTAATCAGTTAGGTCAGAAAGCCTCCAAAAGTATCTTTGGGATGGAACAGCAGTCTCAGATATCTTATCTTCAGCGCTTTCAAATTCCACAATCATCGACCCACCTAGGTTTCTCCCTCCCCAAATTATCTTTCAGAGTCACTGTTTCCTTCACTGGTTGCAGCAGTAGGTACAGATTCCCCCTTGTTCTTGTTCCGTGTTCCATGCAATTGCAGTACTTCTGATGTGCGGAAAATCACCTGAAGTACTAAGAACTACTGGAAGTATTTCACCCATTAGGAATATGTTAAGTTCTCCTTTTAAGAGAGCTTGTAGGTTTTCTAATGTTGTTTATCACTTAGAATTAAAATTGCACATAAGTGTTTTGTATTGTACTTATTTAACCATGTAAGAAATCTGGTGGAAAACCATCACCCAGAAAATGATCTTTCATATAAATACTTATATAAAATCTAAACCTGAACAATGCCCAAAGGCTGGGAGGGAAAAAATATTCCAGAGCTAAGTGCAGTTTTTCATAAAGCACAGTTAGCACAGATATAACGTAACTAAGTCAAGCAAGATATGATTGATTTATTATATTGGAATCCATTAGAAGTATTCCATTGCAGTTTTAAAACCATACAGTCATTAAATATCTTTGAAAACACACATTCTCTACCATCATTATAAGATATTCTTGACAGCACATCATTTTTAATGGCACCATTATAAACAGGATTCATAATGGCTCTGTTTAGTATGTAACAAAATTGGAAGTCAGTAATACACACACTTGTATTCAACATAATCAGATAACAGAGGACTGAAGGAAAGATGAGTGCACAATTAATATATGAATAATTATTTTGTGTAAAATGAAACGCATTTTAAATAGTGTGTCAAATAGGCACTAAGATGGAAAAATGAAACAGTGAAATAGATTTGATGTACATTACTTACAAGTACAACATGAACTACTGGTGCTGATAGAGGATCTAAATAGGAGAGGAAAGAATTAGCTCAAGGCTAATTGAAGTGATAACGCTGGTTTCTAATTGCAGCAAACTGTTATATGCTGCAGATCCAGTACATATGCCTTAAAACATGGCTTCAGCTTAACCCTTGCTTTTGTTTGTGGTCCTTTCTAATAATGGGACACTTGAAGAATAAACGGCTTTTGTCCCTTCAACTGAATTGGGGAAATCAGTCTTCAACCATCCTTAGTCAACTTCACAGTAAGGATATCATGAAACCTAAAGGATGTCAGGAACACTGAAGTTCACTTTATAATTTAGCGAGCCAGGCACCTGAAACGAAACCCAGGTCCTAAATTAGGTACGCAATAAGCAAGGCAAATTTATATGAGGAAAAAAGGAAACCAATGCAGTATAAACCCTCACTAAAAGTGGAATCAAGAAAAGAAGTCTCCTGATGCACCATAAAAAGTAATGGGACTGTAGCAACATTCATCAGCACGACCTGGGGCAAAAGACTCACTCCAGACACCTTCTCCCTACAAGTCCTGGTAGTAGAGGGGAAAGGATTAATAACTGAAAATAAGACTCCGCGAGTCAAGTCTCTAACTGACCTCTATTGCAACGCAGACACATTAACATAAAGCCATAGGGTATTTGTAATTATTTCTTATGATGTATGAAGACATAAATTGACATCCAGGAGGATCCTAACCAGCCATGTGACTTGCCATAACTAAAAAAAAAAAAAAAAAATAAAATAAAAGCATCCTGTAAAGGTCTATTATTTCTTCAATATAAATTCTTGGTTTTAATGTCCTCTGCATAAAGTCTGCTCTGAACTCTAGTTTGTACAGCCCACCAACTTTTCTCCAGCTGACAGTAGAATTTTACAGGAAAAAAACCCTCTTAAGATAGAAGGGTCCCATTTTTTTGTACTGATGCTTTAAAGGAAGAGGTAAAAAACATTTTATGCCACTGTTCTATATCTCCTTTTCTGGACCAGAGCTGATTCACACCTCAGTGCAACTTAGAGCAACACCTTCACTGCCCTAAATTGATTGTCCCAGTGGGGCTACTGCAGTCATAGTACATAAACATATGTACTATACATGCGTATACATATACAGATATCACTCTTTCTACAGAATCTCCGGTGGTTGGGAAGAAGCACAGAGCTATTAAACCAAGTCTCCAATAATTTCATTTCTTTCATTATGTCATTTGTGGCAGTGCCGCCCAAGAAAAGGAGGTGCCTACATAAGGCAATAAACCATTCAAACTGCCAAAATTTATTACTTTCCTCTGTATTTGTAAAGAGCTGGCTTATAGTCATACTGAGAGAATCAACTTAAGAGTACATTTATCTACAGGTATTAATTGCTGCATATAGTTGCATATCTGTATGGTTTTCTGTGATCTGTTCTTATGGAATCTAAAGCAAGGAAATATAGCCTTACTTCCAGTGCACCACCTTAACTAGTACTGATAGTATGTTTCTCTGATTTTCCTAAAATAGAGAAAATGCCTGAATGTTTAAATTCATTGTAACATGCTGGAGCATTTACTTTTTAGCTCATGAGCAGCACGTGACCATTAAGACTGCAGATTTTGCCTTTTCTGCTATTAGAATATTACCTTTCTATGTATCCTTTCCCCCTCCACCTGCTATGCTAATTATGTAGAAGGCAACATACAGAAAAACATGTCAAACCTGAGACTAATGATGCTGGTAATAAATATGTGAAAGTCCTTTTCTGCCAGTACTTTTCCCCAAACTGTAGTCAGGCATAGTTCGATAAGTTCTGTTTGCCATTTTGGCCTTAATCCCCAAACTTTTTCTCCCCTCTGCTAAGCCTAGACATTATTGCTTGCATATGTGAGGATCTCTGAATTCTCACAGCTGTTATGACCTTGCACTGTTATTGAGTGTCCTGTACAAATGAAAAAGCACTTTTCTACCTGCAACACACAAAAAAAAAAAAGTCTTAAAAGTATTTCTACTTATTTCTACCTTTCTAGAAGTAATGCAACAATGCCTGTACAATATAAAATATCATTTACTTTAGTAGCCTAATTCTGTCAGCAGCACCAGACCTTTATAGCTAACAGCCAAGAGCTAATAGCCAGTATATAATCTATAACAGCTGAAATCTATCACACAGGTGAGAGGTATAGATCAGGTATGAAAGTTTTAACAGTCAGATATTAAAAAAAAAAAAAAATGTGGATTTTGATAACCATGGAGACTAAGATGGACCAGCAGTGAGGATGCAAGAGTTGAAGGGATAGGGAGGTAACTCAGCAAGAACTATGCTGTCCCGCTTCTGCCAAACAGGCCTGTATGTTGCTGCCTAAATAGCACGGCCTTGCTAAACCAGACTTCCCAGAGGACTTTGCCACCTGCACGCGCCTCCGTGTCAGAGCCTCAGTTCCCAGCACAGGCTCACCCTCAGCCAGGTCTGCAAAACCAATGCTCAGAACAATTCAAACACCATACAAGGTCAAGATCTAGGAAAAAACAGGTCATGGAGGGCTCTAATTTTACAATCCACTAAAGTATCAATCTTGCAACAACGATCTCTCAAAGTCTGAGGTCCCTAGCTGTAAAATGGGACTATTACTATCCAGGGCAGTTGGGAGGAAACAATCATGTGCGTAAAGATTGCCATGCTACAGTAAAAATTTCTACAGAAAAGTCAATCAGAATTATATTTTGTCAGAATCCTATCAGTTACAACTTTTTTTTTTTGGTCAGAATTATTGTTTGTTAGAACAGTCCAAAATAAATAAGGTATAAAAACATACTTACCTGATTGAAGACTGCATCGTACCATATATGAACAACACAGCCTGAATTTGCATATTATGTAATTTTTGAATATTGACTTTTTAACAGTAACTGCGCTCTTCTGACATATACCTTTGTTGCATGTGTAATATATAATAGAATGACCTTCACACATAGCATCCTTGTAGTAGAACAGAAGCATTTCCTATAGATTTTATTATAAATGCCTTAATGAAATTCTAATCAATAATACTTTAGAGAATGGTAAAGAAATTGAATACATTCATAAGTAAAAGGAGATGTTATTATCTCAGTTCAGTAACTATGAAATAGAAAGATGAAAAAAGTCTGGTTTTCATATTAGAACTGAGCACAGCTGTACAGTTATATAATAAAGTATCACTTGTATCCATGGCAATAGGGAGTAATTGATGCACCGCAGTTATTTTTATAAACCCAAACAAAAAATTCAACTGGAAATTTCTTTGCCAGTTTCTTGGCATTGTATGTTTTTTATCTGTACATAATGTACAAATTTACAGTCTGAATACACTCACTGATCTGACTCGTTGAATAAAACATGATGGGTTTTGCTGCATATTAAAGAAGATGGGGATCTCATACCCAACAACCAAGTCTTTCATGAAGGATTTCACGAAAAACATTTCTAGAATTGTTAAGTTAAATTCAGATTGTTGTGTCTCTATGTATCCTTTGCCTGAATTAGCAGATACATATGACCACAAGTCAATTGGTTTTTAGAGATTAAAAATGGGTATTCCCTTAGAAATGCCAGCTGCTGTTGTTTATCAGGTATCCTATTACTTTGGAAACTGCATCACCATTTGCTTGAGCAAATTTGGTCCTCTTACCAAATTTTTCATGAGACCAGCCCGAGAGCTCTTTTAAACATTTGGAATGGAAGTCGGCAAGGATGCATAGAAAATCCACATATCCGCAAGTTTAGCTTGTTTCCTCCATCCTGGAATTTACAGGTTTATCTGACAATTCACGGTCAGTGGGCTTGACCCGGGTCCTTAATGCAGGAAAACATCAGGTGCAGGCTACAGTGCACATGTGTACATGCACACTTTTACCTGATGTAAACTATTTTTAGCTGTAACTTCCCTTCTGTGATTCAAAAATTACAGCCAGTTTTAATATAATTCATCTCCTCATCGGCTAGTGGCTATTCTTAATTGTGTTTATATTTAGTGAAAGCGTCTAAAAAATAGTTTTTCTCCATTATTTTCTCTTTTTAGGCTATTTCTTCTCCTTCCCTTCACTACTATATCACAATGCCTTTTTGTCTAGGGATACTGAACAGGGGATTGAAATGCATTAACAAAAGAAAGGTTACGGACTGTGAGTCAGCAAGAACAAAAGAACCAAATACATCATGTAAAAGCTAATAATATTTAGATAGGGAGCCCAGAATTTAGCATTTTCATTATATTTTTCAGTTAGCATGAAAGTTTAATCTTCCACTAATCATTTAAAATGTAAAATAAACAGGGCTCTCAGCATATCACAGTCTATACTCAGGTCCCCAGGAGAGTGAAAACCACAAAAGAAACCTAACAATACGATGCTATATATTCTGAGATATTGCCATTCAATCTGATTTGCCACATGCCCATACATTTTAATGCTGACTTCATTATGAAATCTCTTCTTGATTAATCATTGGTGAACAATGACTAAACTGCACTCCAGCATCAGCTTGAACCGGGGCATTGTTAGCAGCAACATTCATTTGAAAAGCGTACCAGATGGGCCGAGGAAAGGTCAGTATGGTACTACCACAGTAACAATGGAGAAAGCTCATAAACTGGTGGCAGAAATAGTTGAACTGAGACTACAGTAGCTTTACAGACCACGCTGTGGCTGTTGTGGTTTTTGTTTTTTTTTTTAAATCACGTTAAAGAAATGTATTATCAAAATATTTTATAACATTCACCGCCTTGCTACTGTCAACAAAAAGAATAAAAGGCACAGAAAGCTATTGAAACTTCTGAACAATAAATAAGTGGATAGACTTTGGTAGGGACTTCTGTACATTAAGAACAATAGCACATTTAATTATATCTTCTATGACTGCACAGTCTTCTATGGTATTTGCGTAGCTGCCTGACATCTGAACCAGTCCCAATCTGAAAGGTTCCTGGGTCCTGTAAGACTCAGACTGTAACTTCCCTCACGCGTTCCCGTTCTTTCTTCCTGTGTGGGTTAGCTTATTGCTCTTACGGTAAAGACTTGCCTTTGCAATCTCTAACAGATGTTTCTTTTCAATCATCACCTAGATAACCCTCGCTGCTGTGAAACAGAAGGTGTACTATCATTTTCCCAATTCATAAATAGACAATCTATCTCTAAACACAGACAACCAACAGATACCTCCAAAATAAAGAATCCTGCTAAGGTGCTGGAATACAAAGTTGTCCTAAAACCCATCACAACTGCCATTTCAACACCGGAAATGCCACAGAGCGTTCCCAATCCACCTAAAATTTTGACAGACCTCCCTTGGTTTTAACCTTATCTCACACTTGAGTTTGGTTACAGTCCTCTGGGACAGCCCTCCCAAGCCCTTTGAGAGTCTTAATTTGCTCAGCATACTCAGCGAGCACCATCGTAGGTGCTTCCTCCTGTGCCCCGTTCAGCACGCTACATCAGGCCCGGTCAAACAGCAGGGTACCCCAGGGGAGCGGAAGGTTTGTGCAAAATACATGGAACCTCATGCTAAGTCTCCTCTGGCCTCCCCTAACCACTCAGCAGGCCACTGGCAGGAGTGAGAAGGGGTCAGAAGTCTTTAGCCCAGGCATGCCATTAGAGAGATTTATTTTTTTAAGCGAGCATCAACAATTGCTGTGTTTAGCCATGCTAAAAATACTGTTACTACAATGTCTCTGCATTTCCTTTGAGCTTACACGCCCCCGAATATCTGAGAAATACTGCTCACTTCTTGACACTGATCTGTCATTTGAGCAAATTTAAAACAAAAATATCATTTAATATCGGCTTTTTTTAACCACAATGAGAATTTTCATAACATTATGGTTGTTTATACACTTTACTACACTAAACATATTTCAAGGTTAATAAGTTCTGGCAAATTGATATTTTGAAGTTACTAAAGAAAATGTCATAAAATAACTTTATATTTGACATTTTAAGATGAGAGAAAAAGTACCACAGGAAAACTGTAATCCATGACTTCTCTTTCCTCTAATAAACAAATGTAAGTAAATCTTTTCTTAACTCTTAAGTTTCCCTTTCTTCTGTAACTACTTTTCTTTAACTTCAAATTCTACTTCCTATAACGAATGCATGACAAGTAGCTGGTAGACCAGAAAAAATTTTTTTAACTCAAAGTTGTATACACAGGTACAGCCTACACGTACATAGAGGTATAGTCTGAGATGTTTTAGGAATCTTAGGCTTGTTTCAGCAATACAAGATAGACAAACTTCAGATACACAAGAAAATTAGCTACTGGAGCTGTGTAAAACTATGTGGAGCCAACTGGAAAGATGCATTTTTCTGCTAAGCTATGAAGGCCGCACAGCTGAATCATGGCAATTACAGGGCAGGAAAGAAAGTTGCCCACCCAGTAGCTTGTAATTTAACTCAGTATATCCGGTTTTGTTACATATATTATGGGTCTTAAAATAAACACAAAAAATAGCGAGTGTTGTTGAGATACTCCTTTCTTGCTTGCTCAAGGGCCTTTAAACTAACAGCAGCACATAATATAAAACAATTGGCTTTGTTTTCAATAAGGTTAATGTCCTTTCCTAAAGAAGCACAAAAAGCCTAAGTCAGATGTTGAATTCATAAGCAATATACAAGGGTCATCTGAAAGACTGCAATAATCAAAATCTGATAAAGGAAAGGCATAGCTAGATGAACTTCATATCCAAGTGACATTCAAATTTTGCATATAAGAGTTTTCAATAATATATAAAACCAGTAAGTGACCTTTAAGACCTATTTTATATTAAGGAAGTATTGCAGTAGGTGTGGCAAGTATGATAATACAGATTTTCAAGAAATCAGTTTCTAGGGCCACTGTACTCACTCTAGCGCTGATCGTAAAAGAGCCATGCTGTACTTGCTTGAGATTATAATATTCTTGTGGTAGCACCGCTAGCTGAATAAACCACCTTCACCTCATACTTGTAAGAAGAGAAAGCACTTAGACCGTCCCTACACTGCTAACAAATGCATAAACCCACAGTCCTCCACCTCGCGCACACTGCTCCCTGGCAGACAAAAGAAACATTGTCCATGTCACACTGTGCTTAAGCTACAAAAGGAGAGACAAAACTCTTCCCTGCAATCTCACAAACCAACGAAAGCACAACTATACAACCCTTCTTATGCTTATTCAAAGTAGGGGTAGTTCTCCGAAGATCAACATATTTTTGTGAAATTCAGTTGTGGATCCCATACTGTTCATTATAATTTCTCTTTTCACCTACATGGTGATGGGGCTTTTGCTACAGGTTGCTGGAGGGCAAATGCTAAGGAATTTAGCTGTCAAGGTCGAATGACTTTCTTACATTTGTTCTTCAGAGGAGACTGAAGTATGACATACTCCTCAGAGGAATCAACACAAGGTCAAATTCCTGTAGCCCACACTCGGCCCCTCTGGTCTTTTTTAGATGGTGAATCAATACTGCAGAATCGCGCTCTTGGCTTTCTGTGCTGGTTGTGCACCGCTGAATGGATCGTGTTGAAGAGATACACTTTCATTTACCCCTGAGTACAACGCATTCAGTTTTGGGCATTACTTCCCTTTCTACGGTCTAAATCTACTTTTCAACTTGGCCTCCTCATGTCAGGTAAGAGGACTCTGGATGAGGTATGGCAACAACATCTCTTCCCAGCGCTGCCACTGAGGACAGAAAAGGACAGTCTTTCAAGTTTGCAGTGCTAGAGGCCAGAGGGGAGAAAGTATTTTAGTTTCGTTGAAGGGCAAATGCTTAGGGTTTAATTAGATATTTATTGGTTAAAAAAAAAATTGCTGACAAAATTGTGGAAGGTACTTGTGGCATAGAGAGTGTTATCTGGACAGGGGCTGGAGGAAAGCACAGGTTATAAAGTGGCTTTCTCTAGAATAAAGAGGAAGAAAAGTAATGTTTACCATCTGTGAAACACAATGAGATAATGAGATTAGTTTTTAAACCAGTAATTCTGAGTTTCTGGGTTTCGTTATTAACTCAAATTAAGAGCTTTCCTTTTCAGTATCATCTTTAGGAAATATTTTGTTTGGCAACTACCTGAGAAAGATCAGAGGAGAAGTGACTAGTTTGTAAGGAATTCTTCCAGCAAGTCAGTGGATAGTCCACACTTCCATCTACATCTGATTAGCTGTGTTAGATCACTCTGGTGTGTAGTGATTGTTTAATATCGTTGGGGAGTTTTACACAATGGAAAAAGTATATAACATTTTAGGGATTTTCATGGTTTATGCTGGCAGAGGCTACTTACTGTGGGCATAGTGGAATGTGTCAACTGTCTTTATGATTTTGCTCAGCTCTGGTTTTAGAACCATTCATTTGATAAATTTTAGATTGCAAGGATTTTATGTCCCATTACGACTTGAATAAGAGGGTACCTGGCTAAAGGCTAGATGAGAATGTTATTGGAAGTCTATTTCAAGGTCAAGTCTTGTTAATATAAATTTGTATATAATATAAATTTTATCAAGAGAAAAATCATTAATTGTTTAATGATTTTTCCATGTGGGTTCCTAAACTGTATGTTACAATGAGAAATATTCAGTAGGGTTTCTTCCTGGATTGAAGCAATTCCCTAGAGGAGCTTAGTTGTCCTTTCAAAAATATATTTTGTTTTCCTAGGAGAATAGCTTTGTTGAACAGAAGTCTTAATATTAGTAAGATAGGTATAAGCACTCTGCTTGTGGTACATGCTGTGATGTCTGATGACTTTGTATATTAAAAACCGTTTGGTGTGTTTGGATTGACTGCTGTTTTTACAGAGACTGCTTCTGTGTACTGCAGCTTGTAGGCTATTGGGCTATTTTTATTTCTTTTTACAGATTTTACAGAGTGCTTAGGAGAGCACTGGAGGTATAGAAGCATTTCAGAGAGAATTTGATGGCAGGATGAGGGTTACTGAGTTTGTAAATACCCTATGAGTCTAGGTTTTCCATTCCTGATAAGTATGCCATCTGCATAACTGCATGGGCTTTGTGATAGGACTATTTAAAAAATCTGTTCTTTGCAGCAGCTCTGTAAAAGGTTGACCATGCAAGGCTATGTGGGCTTATAGTTTGGAAGCGTAGATCTTTGGAAGTAACTTCTTTCTGTGTAAAGACAAAAAGGGTGAATGCTAAAATATCTTTGGGACAACATGACAAATTTTAATGTGAGCTTATGGCAGTGACAGGCAAAAAGAAAAAAAAAAAAAGAGGAGCTACAGTAAGTAGTAGTGACACAACCTCTGTAAAAATAGGGTGGAACTAATTTTCTACATTAGGAGAAAAAATAAATCACTGAATGAATGCTACTTAGTCATCTAAAATAATTAGATTTTTTTGATTACTGCCTTTTTTTTAGGCTCAAAAACCTGATGGAAGAGTATCTTCAGATCATCTGCTCTATATTTTTGGTGACTTTCAAGATCATACAATATTGTATTTTCCAACAATACTCCAGATCCTACCAAAGCATTTCTAAGCAGAATCAGTATGTCCAGAGATACACCAACTAAAGGAATTCCTCAATTTTTAATTTTTTTTTTTTTTCCTCCTAAAAAGATTTGGTTTAAGTATAACCTTAGGGACAGGTGTCTGCTTGGGTTATTCAAATGCAAATATGTGCTTGGTTCATATGTACAATTAGTTAACAGGAATACCACAGTCACAAGGCAATGTCCTACCCAAACTGTCTTCTGGTGGAAAAAGTGACTTATGTACATAAATGTTTTTCCAGCTATCACAATGGAACACATACACACAGGTGTCACACTACCCAGTACCATTGCATTCCTCTTACTTAGAATTCCAGCCAGGAAACAGCAAACTTCACCCTTGGATAGACTCATAAATAGTTAAGTACCCTCTATCAACAGACAATAAAAGGGAAAAATAACCAATAAAACTACATAATGAACAACTAGTGAACAAACAGAGCTACAGCACTCAAACACAGTTAAGTTATTGCCTAGGCTATTACAAGAATTTTACAGTAATATCATTTGATTTTCTAGCTTCACAGCAATTATATCAAAGGTCTTTTACTCTTTTCAGTTGTGTATTATTGCTTTAAAATAAATTCTATCATGAAGTCCAGTATGGAGAGGAAAAGCAACAAAAAGTTGTTTTGTTCAAGGTCACAGATAATTGTGCTCAATAGCTTATACATAATTTTTTATCATCTTTACCCCCTGGAAGTCAACTGATGGTGTACTCTGCTTCCTACCCAAAGGATACAGTACAGCACAACATTTTTGCCACTATAGATAAGGGAAGCTCAACTTCTTGATTCTGGATGCAAATTGGAATTTGCACAGTTCAGGTTAAATTGACTTTGGCTTCATCTCACAACATCTGAAATCATACTGCAGTTCTCCGGTGCTTTTAGGACATAATTAGATAAATTCATAGATTAAGCTGCTCCTGGCAGTACTTGCTCTTCTGTGAATAGTGAACCAATTCCACAGCACATTGAAATACAAACTGTAGTTGCAATACCAAGTTGGCAATGCATCTTTGCTGTCAATTGTTGTGTGCCATATGGACCCACTTAAGCCTCTTCCTCTTTTGGCTCTTGAAGAGAAGGCAGCCATTGTGGCCAGTCATGAGGTCAGTTTGGAAACCAAATGGCCCAGGTGCAAAAACTTCAGCAGGGACATCTGCATCCATGACTGTTTTTTTGGCTAGATTTACGCCTGCCCATATTTAGACATGATATCTGCCTTCTTGCGTAACGTTACCATTTTCTGCCAAATAGAACCCAGTAAGTCTGTTCTAATTTGTATTGTAAGCAATCACAAAATACACCCAGTACATTGGTATTTTTTTTTGTATCCTCTTCTACGCTTCAAATATGAAAAGCGCTAACACTCTTTTTTCAGACTATTTCTTCTATCAGATAACGTACATAGAAGTTCAGGTGAAACTTCTCACAAAATCAAATGTGGATATTAATCTCTTTTAAAAGTTAGATGCCAGCCACCAAGGAAAGTTGAGATACTCAGAGGAAAGATTAGAACTGTAATTATAGTGCTATTGATATAGCTACAGCCTCATACTTTGTACAAAATGCAAATGCTTTATCCTTTAATACACAATTCTTAAAAAGGCTAGATAGATGCGTATCAGTCAAGATTATTTTGTGCTCAACAGTACTACAGTTAAAAAATATCTTCTACATATTTAAATTGTACTTACATTTCCCACCACGATTCTCTCCGAGGCCCAGATAATCATACTAGCCTCTTGTTTCTCACCTCAACAAAATGCTATACAAGAAAAAAAAAATATCAGACACTTATTGCAGGGCCATAATGCCATTTGAAGATCAAGGAAAATTCATTCTAAAAATAACTCACGCATTTCATATATGAATACTATTATGTTGGTACATTGCCTGTTTGTCAATCTTAAAACCACACATCGAGTTTAACCTTCAGTTTGGAGGAAGCACAGAAAAAGGGTACCTGTGAAAAATCTCAACAGTCTGATCCACCCCTGTATCTTTCAACTTCTATATTGTTGTAACAGGATGAAATGCAAGAATCAACGTCCCAATATTTGACAAAGACTTTACAAAATTACTATTAAAAAAGAGATCTCAAATATGCAAAACACGTACATACGGATGTAGTAGTTATGTCACATACCAAAATTATTCTATTGTCATTACTATAATATATAGTATACTTCCAGTTTCATATTATGCTTTGTTATAGTATTTTTAGTTTTAAAATGGATTATACCAATCCTTTCTTTATTGTGATCTGGGGAAAAGCACATCTCTTCAATGCAATTCATCTTTGCCCTGCTTCCCTCTACCTTTTGTGTCAAGCTGTTATACAAAACAGTTTTGTCACTTTGGTTATTTTTCCTGAGGTAATGTATGTCTACTGGACGTGGCATCTACAGAAAATTCTGACTTGACTCAAAAGCACAAACTTGCAGAAATAAAAATTGTAGGACTGAGGAGCTTTGCATCAAGCTCTTCAGGCTGACGTAAGCGGCACTGAAATGAAGTTCTGCTAGCAAATAAAAATGCCAATGGGGAGCTGCATCATGCTCAAAGTAGCTTTCAATTTTTAATTTTACTTCACTAAAGGAAGTGTCACACTCCCTGCTTAAGAGTTAGCTGAGTGTCTCTGCAGCAGCGGCCTTAGCTCCACCCACAGGTCTTCAAGAAATTAGTGCTTTGCAAGAAAAAGATTTTGTAGACTGCTGCCTCCAGAAAACAAAAAAAAAAAACAAAAAAAAAAACCAAAAAAAACCGCAAGGATGCTTTTCCTCACAGGAAAGAAGTAGAATGAATGTGACAGTCTGGAATGCTAGTGAACTGGCAGCTATTTGACATTGAGTCTTTGTCAAATGGCTGACAATAGGTTTCAGAAATATGTGAGCAGTAGCAAATACATACAAGCCTTCGGAGAGCCCTAGAATTTATTTGTAGGTATTTTATACTAAGAATATGGAATAAATGCATCCAGAAAGTTACTTAGAATTCCAGACACACGTGCAGTACTGACGGGCATCTCAATAATGCCTAGGAAACACACAGGTTCCTTTGCTTGATTTTTATGTATGGATTCTGCCTCATATTAGTAATCAGCTGCTCTGTTCCAGCCAGCACATCTCACGGTTGCACAGCACTCTTTCAATGATTACAGTGTGGCAACTGCAGCTTCATGCTTTAAAACGTCATCTAAAGTATGCAGCAGTTAACTAATTTAGCATTTTGTATGGACTATATATAAATACATGTTTGTGTGCACTGTATGTATGCACGCTACTTAGATTCTTTTCCCTTTTGTACTAATAAATATATAGTAAATCCAAACTATTTGCGATTGCACAGTTTTAAGGTACTGCTAAATGCCTCCCTTGTATTATGTCACAAAAACCAGTAATAATTTTTTAATGTAGCCATCTATAGGTAACAATATTGATATAGAAACAGGGGATCCTGATATCACAGCATGTTGAATTGCAAAGAATACATTCAGCTTTGTTGAGCTACTGTCAATTGCAGCAACCAAACTCAGCACAATTTTTCCAATATGGCATACAAATGTCAGAGTCCCTTCCTATGCTGTATACATGAAGGTGCGGGCGATGGCCGTACCATCTCTACAATATCAGTCCTGCCAAGAGACGCTGGCTAGAAGCCAAAGTTGCAGCCTGTTCTCTATTGAAAACAGAAGAGATATGATAAGAGAAGCCACAATCGACACCCAACATAGTGGCATAAATCTTTACAAATGCAGTGCAAGTGCCTTAGACTTGTTCATTCTGTTTACTTCTACGGTTTTCAAGTAAGCCTTCTTGAATCCACTAATTTCACACTGGCTTCAGACACATCTGGAACTACTATATTGTATATTAAAAAAAAAGCAGAGCTCACCAAAGTACTACTGGTCTCTTTACATTTCCTAGAAAACTAAACAAAGAAGTGAAACGCCTCACAGAATATATAACATAATGTGCTTTATTTACAGCCGTGAGGTTACTCCTTTTCCCTCTTGTTCTCTTCTTATCAAGTTATCAGCTGGGACTTTGCCCACACACGCAGTCAAGCGGTTGTAACTAGGAACTCTGCCTTCTCCTCCCCACAGAGTATGAACATTTAGCTGGCTTACCTGTATCAAGCTATTTAGGAAAACAAGTTGTTTGTTCAAAGATACAATGCAAAGATCAACTTATAATATAAATTATTTATGTCATGTTTAATTCTATGTTAAAGTTGCATTTGTCAAATCACTCCAATGCCCCTTCGAGTGTTTCAAGCTTACCTATAATTGGGGAAACATAGATAAACATCTAGTTCTTCCAAGTCTTCATGATCTCTGTGTTAATATAGTGTATTTACAAATGTTTATGGGATAGATGAATTCTTCCATCTGAAGAGAAAACCTGGGAGAAATTACAATGAAACAACCTGTAAATGTATCCTTAAAATACTTACAAAGACAGTACTGTATTTAATCGTATATAGCAAAACAAGTGATTGTCATGTTCTCAGTAAGACCAAATATATAACAAAGGAAATCTCTCTACCCCAGTCTCTACACAAGACTACGTCAGCACAAATGTAAAGGATTTGAGGTTTTGAGATAAACTAGCCTTGAACAACAATTTTCTGATAAACCTTAAATTCCAGATGGTCTTTGTGGGTTTCGGACAACATCTGTATTCATACAGCATCATGATGAGGTGTCTGGCTTACTTTTAACAGTAAATGTAGATAGCGGTACTGTTTTGATATTACTTAAAATAATATCCAGCATAAATATTATTTTTAAGAGAACAACTTGAGATCTTCTGTGAGGACATACCTCACATAGCCCTCGATTTTTAGATGGGTATTTGTTGAGCAATACAGTAATTTAAAAGGAATTTTGTAATTTATTTAATCTTCCCCAAATGAACAAAATATACTCTTCCACTTTACTACCTCTGTGATAGTGCTCATAGCTAAACAGTGGGTTTAGTCCAAATGCAAGTCTCCAAATATCCTTACACTAGCACTACTTTTATTTTTGTTTGACGCAAGTTCTTAATTAATTGAGCTTCTTGGTACTATAAGGTATAGAAGATCAACTGCATAAAAATGAGATGTCAAATGTTCCCCATACATCAGGCATAATGCTATTTTCATCGTAACTTTACAAGACATCAGATATGTTAATATTTATGGAGTATACACAGAGGAATACTGCTAGAATTAATAAATAATAAAGCTAATATTTTTTGCAAAAATAAATCATCAGATATCTCATTATAAACTGGATGTCTTCAGTTGTAGATAATTTAGTACAGTAATAAATAACAGGAGAACACAGTGCTGATGGAATTATATTTCATTATTTAAAATATCTTGCTACTCATATAAGAAGATATTCTTTTGTGTTCAAAATCACAGAAGTAGACAGAACTGGTTTAGAATTGAGGACACTTTCAAACAAAAAAAAATGAGGTCGCCCCTAACATGCCAGCTAGACATTATTGAATAGGTGGATATAGCACATACAGTTTCTCAAATCATCCTGGGATGTGCCTTTGTACTTAAAAATCATTCTGGGATGTCTCTTTGGCAAGATGTAGCTCAGTGAAGTTTAGCCTATTGTTCCTATTGTCTCAACAATAACAGACAACTTCCACCTTGAAAAAGGCGTTATCTTACAGATTTTAACGTTGCCACTTTGAGTCTTACCTGTAGAGGGGAAATAAAGAATCGATGAGGGGTAAGGGTTGGCGGGCAGGGGTGTGTGTGCAACAATTAAATTAACAGGAATTCTTGGGTACGACTTTATAAAGATCTTGCATAAAAGTTTGTTGCACTTAATGATACAACAAAAACACATCAAAGACTGGTGTACGTTGGTACTTGCATTCAATGCTGTTAATAAGTTTATCTCATTCCTGATGTGTCTAGTCTCAGGGTCCCGTTTTGTAAAGTCCCTACCAAATTTGCACAGTGCAGTCTTCGGATTCAGGGAGACTAACACGCCAGATTCGGTATTCTGAGCAGCGCTGTAGGATTGGCCCCTTCACTCTACAGCTAGGAAAGCAGGTATCGAGTTCTCATTGAAAGTGAAAGGGAACTGATTCTGAACTCCGTTAGACCTCTTCATTTGTAAAATCCCAGCCTATTCTCCTTGACAAGGGACATGTCTTCATTTGCTTTCTAATCTATGCCCAGTATGCATCATACAAGTGTTAATTAACTAATAGTAGCATAATTAAGAAAATGTTGCTATGGATCATTGTAATTCAGTTTCAGATGCTGACAATGAAATAAAAATACAATTTTAAAACAGCAACTTGCTGCCAAGCACAATGGAAATAGGAATATCAACATGAGGTTATGATTAAAACTGCAGAACCTTCAAAAGTAACTCATGGCTCTATGGCTTTATTTTCTTACAGCTCTCTTCCTTTTTCTAGGGAGTTCCTAATCTATACACAGTATATGACTGCGATTTACATATGATTTTAATAAATCACTAAGACCATTCTGCTATTGAATTTCCTCAGTATGTGACTTAGTGAACTGGTTTTATGTCAAAAGCACATTAAAAAAAGATAAGCCTAGACAGTATTTTCAGCCTACGCCAGATAAGTTAACACTGTATTGTTTAGTTTTCTGTGTCTACACCTAGATGACAAGGTGATGATTTGTTTAAACATTAGGAGTTTTAAAAATATACTGATCAAATATTATCTAAGAACAGCTTAAAGGGAAGTCGTACATAAAATTGGTGATGACGTGATTAATTTACTTTACAAGTCAGGGACTTACAAGACTAGAAGCTAAGATAAAGTGGAAGGCATAAACTAAATTATCTACCAGGTGGATTCCATTACATTTCTGTGTCTCCAAAATTAAAATCCTGATAAGACAAACAATAATGTTACAACAGACAGTAAAACACCACCTAGCCAGTAGGAAAGCAACAGGATGTTCTTTACTTCCATTACCATTGTTTTCAATAGTGCTGTGACAATTCACACAGTGAAGATGTGGTTCTCCAAAATCTACAGAATACCTCCCTTTATTTTTTCATCACCATTTACTAGGTTTGGGGTTGGCCTTTTTAGCCTATTGTAGTAACATTGTTGAGAGAAAAAAAAAAAATCACAACACATTTACACTGAATTTTAATGATATTATTATGCATATGAGCCAAACTTCCATATCCAAGAAACAAACTTCTAAGCCAAGTTTGCACTTAGCATGAAAGAAACAAATCCTGATAGGTTTTTAGTTCCAAGCTCCTAGAGATGCTCAACACTCCTACTAGCGTCCTATATATACCTCTTCAAGAATTCTCCCGGTGCAGCGGCTATATGGTAAGCGAGATCAGAAAGACAGTGAGAACATCAGGGCAGAAGAGAAATGGACAGAGCAATAATAAAAATAAGTGTTTTGCTTATGCAATAAGCTGCAAACAATGCAATTACAGGACCTTCCAGAGTTACTTTCAGCACTCAGTAAGGTAACAAAAGGGGTCCATAAACATGGCTCAGAGCTACTTAGTATTTTCATCTTTCCTTTATTTGCCATGGGACTCAACCCAGCAAAGAGTGATGATGTAAAACATTGATTCCCACATTCAGAAGCCGGATCTGGCTTTTGGGATCTCTAGTTCCTGTATATTTCCACATTTCAGGCTCAAAGATCTTTACACTGAAATATAAAGTCTATAGCAGACACCACAATTCCTTATTTTGAGGGATACCTGCTTGTCCTACAGGAGTTATACAAAGCGTTTGGACCTGATCCTGCAAACAACTGTGCATGTAACCACGCACATGAAAAGCCCCACTGAAATGAACAGAGCAGGCAAAACACAAAGTTACATGAATAACTGTTGTGGGACTGGGGCTTTGAGCATTATACATCTGCTTCTTCCCAAAAGATAAGACGAAGTACACCATCTTTTCTACACGTTCATAGTGTGAAAACAGAGCTCTGGGGAGCAAGCATCCTAAAAAGGTAAGTGACAACATCAATAAGATGCCATTCCCGAGAAACATAGTCTAAAGTTATTCAGAAGTTCCCCTATGACCTCATGGCTGACATCTACAGATGACCAATATGGAATACAGCAAGAATTTGAACCAAAAAAAAAAAATGTTTGTTATATATGCAATTTTTAATGACATTACATGAAAGATGACAATTTTGTTTTGACTTCGTTATCACAAAGAGGCTATTCTGTGCATTTTTTTTATGTAAGAATTCTGCGTGTTTATCTAAGGTAAATATGCAAGCATTAATAACGTAAGAACATGGACATTGTTTGGGATTAAATTAAAACCATTTGCCTTATGCATGCTCATTTCCTCTTTTACTACTCAATTCCCCTATGATGCCATCTGATCACTTCTTGAATGTCCCCTGTGCTTTTGCCTTAACAATCTTGCCTGGTAGGCCATCCCACACGTTTGTGATTCTCGGCATGAAAAAAATGCTTCCTGACATCTGTTCTGAATTTGTTTCTCTTTAATTTCCATTTATGCTTCCTTATCCTAACATCTGTGTCATTCTGAAAACGGTAATTCAGATTGACGTTATCTGTGCCATTTAAGATTTTACGTTCCCTAGCTAAAAGCTACTCGTAACCATGTAGTGTTTTTGTAGCTCTTACTGATAGTTAGTTTAGCAACATTTCCTAGTTGTAATTCATATGTTTGAGGTTATACTTTGGCTCTGTTTTATTTTTTTTATTCTCCTTTTAGGCACATTCCTTTTGAATCGAGGGCTAGCACTGTACTCAGTGGACCGACTTCAGCCCATAGGTCTTTCCCACAGCTGTTGTATATAGGAAGAAAAGAAGTAGAATTTGGCCCAATAAGCATAATGGAGGTATCAAGAGGACTGTATATTATGCTAATTCCTGCTGTGGGTTAATAGTGTGCCTTTGGTAGCTCTACAAATCTGGCACTTAGGAAACTTTTCAACTGTTTCTCGCACTGGCTTAAATATAGGGGCTGGGGGACCAAATTGTACTCAGTGAATATTACGTTTTGATAATTTCACCCCATTTTGTCCAGACAGCCAGAGAGGTAGAAAGATTACTCTTTCTGTTTTCTCAAGTCTACAAAAGAATCGGGACTCCTTTTTCTATTCCTTTAAATCCCTAAGACTGGGAC
Source organism: Vanellus vanellus (assembly GCF_965231255.1). Lineage (NCBI taxonomy): Eukaryota > Metazoa > Chordata > Aves > Charadriiformes > Charadriidae > Vanellus > Vanellus vanellus. Next base: position 17,804,266 of record NC_138917.1, read on the forward strand.
TCAAGTATCTTCTTTTACCTGCCCTTAATGAAACAGATTCATTCCAAGAGATGAACCGCCAGAGCCTAGACTCCCAATGAGGAAACCAATTAACAGCATGTTTAACAGCAATTAGCAAACAGTCCCCTTTTATATGGCTGGTAACTATGATTCAGAGTTTAAAATGTACACTTTGTAATACTAGAAAAAAAATAGAAGTGAAGCAATAGCTGATTCTTGAGTCTGGACTCAGGGTTCATGCTGGAGAACATAAAACAACAACTATCGATCCCTTTTTCATGGTAGCAAAAAGGAATAATTCATACAGAGCTGTGTCTCAAGTCATAGCCATTTTTGCTTCCAAAATATACAAATTAGATTTGAAACTATCAAACAATTAGCAGTACTTTAGGGATTGTTTTTATCTTATTCTTGACTGTTGAATCAGTATGTGTCCCAAAAGTGCTACTGAACCATGAAACTGGTACTACCTAGAAAGGTTGACACAATAATTGCTAGCACTTAATTGGCCTGCACAAATTCCCCCCAAAGTATAACCTTTTACAGTGTGTATTTGTGAAAAGATTGAAGAAACATTCTATTTTATTCCACCATGCTAACAGTGTTTTGGAAAATACACCTATGTATCAAAATATTCTTGATATCTAAGTTTCAGGTTTTCTCAAGTTTATAAATTTTCTTTTTGGTTATAAGCAGATAATACACTTAAAAGTATTATTACTACATTTATTTCTTAGAGTAAGAAAATGAGAACAGTCTGTTTCTCTATACTTAGAGTGCATGTTCAGCCTAACTAGGTTACCTAGTTATTTGTAATGGAAAACTCCATGTCCATCATTCAAAAACTGTTTATTCTACATGGTAAAAAAGAAGGTACAGGTGGCATTAATCTTATTTTGAAAAGGATTATCTTGACTCATTTATCTAGATAAAGCAGTAGGCTTTGAAATACCCAAATACGATCCAGCTTATGTCTCCGGAGTATGTCCAATGAGAGTAAAAATCAAAATCACAAGATATTGTGCAAGTAAACATGATGGAGGTGTGTGTGAACCTGTGTAGGAGGGGAGATTGATTTAAAAAATGAGGTATTCAGGAAGTAATATGTCACCTAAAACGTGTTTCACATCAAAGTAAAAATCCTACTCTTTATAACCAGCAGAGAACTGCATATTGAGCACACTAGCAGGGGAGGGTGGAAGAGGAAGGAAGTGATATCAATATCTGTTTTCATTAAAGGTGAAGGGGTGAAGAAATTTTACTTATTATTTACAGTTAGTGCAGATTCCTCTCCTTTAAACAGGGATTGCAAACAGTAAAGGTGGCATCCTAATTGCTTCTGCCGAAGAGCAGGAAGTTTTTTAACAGTACTCACTTAATATTTTCTCAAGTAAAATAAGACAATTATTTTACATCATGTCTTCTAGGTCGCTTAATTCAGGCAAGGAAAAAAAGGTATTTTCTCAAAATGTTTGATATTCTGGAACACAATAGAAATTCCTGTACTTCCAAGTAATGCCTCCTGTCTTACAAAGCAGGCCTGGGTTACTGACCCTGCTCTAACTAGGCTTCTTCCCTGATTAAAAGGTAAGTTTCTTTCATGGTTATATCATTTTAAAACCTATTCAGATGTGATAACATTTTTGCTCCTGTATCTTGGCAACATGATTTATTCCGTTAACACTGAGTGTTACAGTCTGGAAAACGCTGTACCATCTGGGTTGAATTAATAGCCTACCCAGAAAAATAAATGAGAATGGTCTGCTATAATTAACATGTAGGTAAAGTATATTTAACAGATTATTATAATTAATATGTCAGTTACTGATTTCATGCTAAACAGAGTTGTGAACACAAGATATTAAGACTAGTTACCCTCTCTGTATGTGCCTAGTAAAAATGCAATGGAAGAATTGATCCAAAAGAATCAATAAAATTGACCTTAACATTAAGAACATCAGATATGAAATTTCAAGCGAAGAGAGGCAGTGTGGGGTATTATGAAATAGCAGTAGAAAATTACTAGTTTTATGAATTCAGAATTAACACCAGTAAAACTCAAACATGACCTTAAAAAATAAAACAACCCTCCACCAAAATGCATGAGAGATGCATTCAAACACTGCTAAAGGCATCCATCTATGAAGATGGACAGGGCAGATCTGTTTCTTAACACTGTCTCAGTTTGTATTACATAAAACATAAGATACAGTAGAAAGCCAACAAAAGAGATGTGGATTTGATGAAAATTCCATAGACCGTTGTTGTCCACACAACAAAACCACTGTTTTTTGTTGGCAGCCTTTTCATAAGACACAAATATTGGTTACATTTTCACAGGTTACCAAAAGTCCAGCGGTTATTTAGCGACTTCCTCAACATCTGTGTCCCAAGAATCTAAAGTTCAATTTCCTTAGCTACCCCATAATATGTATTTATCTTTATTCAGGGTCTTAGATATTTTTTTCAGTTGAACTGATATGATATTGCCAAGAGATATCAGAGAAACAATTACAACTTCACAATTAATATTTGTGTGTCTTTATCTTTCTGTGTAGTAACAAATCCAGAAACTCATATATAATCAAAAACTAATATCTGAAACTAATGCTACTCTTGTTTTGCACAAAAAATAAATGTTTATAAAAAGTAAAAAAGCCAAACCAAAATAAAGGAGGTTTCCAACTGCCCACCCCCCTTTGCATAATTAGGGCTTTTGTGTCTGCAGATTATCTTTAGGCTCATGTTATTATAAATCTTGTTTATTACCGAAAAGACTAAGGGTCATTCGACAATGCTGTTAGGCACATTGCAAACAAAGTATGTAGGAGAATCCATTCCAAAAGGCTTGCAATTTAAATAGAGAAGACAAAGAGGAGATGAAAGGGGCAAATTAAATTCAAATGCAGTTAGAGTGCCAGGGGAATTCCCTGCTTTTTTCCTGACTTACACTTTATGCACAGACACAAAAGTTAAATGCAATACAATAGTAATATTTTTAAACACATATGGGATGACAAAATCATGAAACACTAACAAATAAGGCTATAGATAACAACACAAAGAAAACTAAACCAGACAGCAGTATTCAGCACATAGGTCTTGTAGAACAATATGGAAAAACACAGCCAATTTAATGAAGTTTAAGTTATTTTAAAAATTCAAACAAGGTTTTTAGCGCAACTTTCTGCTAGTGGAATTCCTCTTGGATATCAATAGGTTGTGAAAAACACAAGACTGGCACATTGATCACAGGGAACATTTGGTGCTTACAGGATTTCACAATTATATAGCTGAAAAAGAACACTACAGTATTCTACAGTAATTGTCACAATTTAAATAATTATTTTAGCTGATTACTGTAGAATAGGAAATAAAATCAACCAAAGTGATAATTACAGGCATGGCAGAAAAAGTTTCAGAAGCTTCCATGTAGAACTTAAGATAGAGGGCAACACTACTGCATTCCTTTCCACGTTCACATCAACTACAATGCTGCTGTTAACATTCTCCAAGACTTTCACTTCCAACTCCAAGAGATACTCCAAAGCAATTATAGTCCCAGCTCAATTAAATTTGCATTCTAATGTAAAATGTTAACAGTATTGTCACATGTTATTATGTCAATAGATTATCACATCTAAGTTTCACAAAGTAATTTTATGTTAACATTCCTGAAGCAACTATTAGGATTTTGGAGAAATCAAATATATTATAGGATTTATGTCTTACTCGGCATCATCTGGTATTAGTCTCTGACACAAATCTAAACAAGGTCGATCTACGATCTTTTCCAAACGTGTAAATCCATGTTTCTATAACCCATCCAGATTCTTCCGAATTAGTAGAAAATAACATACAGTAACAGCCAGGTCACATCTGACAGGAGAGATTCAAGGTTTGGGGTAAACAGTTAGTATTAAAGAATATGCAGGGACTGACTGACACACACATCTACAGCAGCAAAGTAAAAACAGAAGGAAAACAGAGCAAAAGCACGGGTGCTTTTTTTTTTGTTGTTGTTTTAAACTTAAAACATCAGCAATTTAAGTAGCTACTGCAGCAGACAGCTAGATTTGTAGAAACTGGCTCTCAACTAACAAATCTCTTCTTTCAAAGAGCATTAGGAACAAGAAAAAAAAAAAAAGGCTTCGGCCATTTGGCTAGTGAAAACAGACATAACAAATCAGACCAAGTCTACTAAGCCTCCTAATCAGTCTTGGCTATTGCCCTAAAGCAAAGAGTAGGACAACTAGATAGTGATGATTCCCTTGTACGTTCTCAGAACTTCCAGCATATTGCAACTCGCTTGCTTCTTGGTGTTTAGTAGGCACATGAATGCGTCTAGACATTTTTTTTAATTAATCTAACTTTGAGTGTAATGTGTGGAACAAGGCATGAAGATATGCCTCCTGCTCCAACTAATTTTTCAACTACCTAGTTGACAGCAACTATTTGCTTTCTCCGAACAACCCATAATTTAATACAACTGTTAAATCTATTTTGCTCATCTTTTTCAGGCTCAAAATCCTCAACTCACTCCTTTGTACAGCAGCTTGTTATTCAAAGAGATGTTACTTTGATCCTTTGATTACGTTTCTCATACTACTTTGTGCATGTTGTATTTCTGCTACAGTCTTTTAGATTGTGAAGACTAGAACTGCCTGTACTATTCAAATGGACTTATGGAACTCGTCACATTTTTTTCCCCCCTAAGAATTTCTTATTGGTCTCAAGTTTTTGTGTTTTTTATTGCTGGTTTTGCCATTAACGGACCAATATTTTCATAGAACAGCCTACTAAAATCCAAGCACCTCTTTGCTGCATGGTGATCACATGCATGAAATACAGGGGGTGCACATGTAACCCTGTAAATGAGCTTACAGACAGGTCTCAGAGGTCAGTTACTTCAGTCTGTATTTTGTGATGTTTCTCTGGTGGCTGTACAACTTCCTATATCGAGTGGTTGCTAGAAAAAGCTACAAAGATTTGGTTGACTGTATGCATCTACCACACTCTTCACAAATTCAGTTTCTTGGACAAATATGTTCCTTGCATTTTAATAGAAAAGATGTACTGACTTTTATCTTTGTAAGATTATTCCCAAATAGGTCACCTGTGTTTCCTACTGTATTTAACACACGCACTATAGGATTTTACAAACCTGCCACGAAACCAAAAGCTTTTCTAGCTGACTGGTATTATTTATTTGTAGAGAGCATCATGAGTGTCTTGAAATGAGTGAAATAAGCTAAACAAAGAGCATAATTGCTTTCCTGAGGATATTACACATGGAGAATGGCTAAAAGGCAAAGAAGAGCTATGTAAAAGTTCCTGCCAGTAAAGGAATGTAGGGAAAGCTCATAATATTGAGTAATATTGTTATGAAGGGCCCAAGTATTCTTTTTGAAGTCAGCTACTTTACCTAAACGAAAGATATGTATGTCTTCTGTTCTGGTTTGAAATGCCTTTGAGCAGCCATGTAGGGAAGGTACAGTTTCATGTTGGCAACAAACTGAAAACTTATTCATAACACAGATGCCTTTTGGACATTTAAAGAGTCGATACTGTTTGCCTGCTGTGCATTTCCACTGCAGGAAGAGGTGAGAGACTGATAATTTCGCATGGGCTGGAGGTAAACTGTAAGGTATACTGTAAAGGTAAACATCAGTAGTGTGCTTTTCACTTTACCATAGATTAGATACATACACTTAATGAGTTTTACAAAGCTAAATAATGTCATTACATGCTGCTATACAGGCAACAATCCACAAGTGATCAGAGGTGTCTTTTGTCATCATGTGAATTCCCATTGTAAATGTTTGATTTCTGCAATCAAAACCTTTCCAGAAATTTTAATGCATTTTTTCTATCAGGTCTTATTCTCCATTAGTAAGACAAGTATATATTTAATACATACTCAGTATTATTTTTAGCAGTATTTTCTTCTAGAAAAAACTGAGAGGCATACTCCTGGTCTTAAAGAAATCATAGGCCAAAACCTCTTAATCTGACAACTTTACACAGATGAGTTGTGTTTGTTCCACAAACAACATCATCTTTTTTAAAAGTAGAGAAGTATACTCTAATTCAAGAACAGAAAGGCTGACACACAGTTCCAGTATCACAAACATAAGGTATGACATAACTATGGCATTTGCATCGCAGGAGCAGTGACAGTTCTTGTACTGGAACTGAAGCCCTACTGGAGCACGACAATACACATCTAATGAAAATAAGATTTATTCTTGAAAAGCCATCAGTCTACGTGAAAGATAAGAAGAGCAGATGAACAAAATAAGGAAGCAAAGGATAACAATGAATGATAAGAGAAGCAGCATGATAAACTCAGGTCACAGCACACAGCCTGCTTAAGTACTACAAGCTTATCAAGAGCTTAGATTGGCTTTGGTTAAGCACCACCAAGTTTTATGGTATTATTTTGGCCACTGGAGGGCTCTTGTAGTTTTTCCTGGAATGCCTTGATAAAGAATCAACATTGCAAATGTTCATGTTAATAGAGAGTCCCTAGTTGCTACCATCACCAACCAGCATGCCTGTGCAATTTCATGCAAATCAGGTTGAATCGACAGTGCTTTTACTTCATCTGCAATTAAAAGTTGAAAAAAAAAGGAAGAAAAAACCCTCTCAAGTAGAGGCTATCCATTTCTTCATAAATAGGACACCTTTTTCAGAGACTCTTTTGTATGCTGTGGTAGGGATGAGATCTGTACAAAACACAAAAGGAATAAAGTATCAGTGCTTGGTATTGTGAGGGCATTACCCAGATTCCCTGTCAAGTCTCGGTCCTCTATAGACAATAATAACCATTGCTGGGCTTTTTGGTTTTCAGTCACTGCTGTGACTCTCAATACAATGAATACAACATAGAAAACATTTTAAAATTGCTGATAAAAATCCTTTATTTTTCCACCTTTGAAGAAGTGTTGGGAGAGTTTCTGACAAAAGAAGGAAGTAATTTCAATGAAAGGGACAATGGGAAGTGTACTGAATGAGAACGAGGATGGAGGGCAGGAAATGCAACAATAAAGTTTAATTAAATTAAAGAACAAGCTCCAGCAGTGAAGTATATGCTGGATTCTTTTTTTGCCTAAGAACTGACAGAAAAAGTTTAATGTAGGTTATTGAAGATAAAAATATAACCATTGGATATAACATATTGATCTTTGACTCAAAAGCTGATGTTCCACTGAATACTACCCCCCCCTTTTTTTTTTTTTCCTTTTTTTTTTTTTTTTTCTTCTTTTTAAACAATTCACTTTCTGTAACATTGTTGAGGAAACTAAAAGGAGTGTGATACATGGAGGATCTAAAATAGCATCCTCAGGGACATTACTTTTTTCAGGTCATGGAAGCCAATTGGTGCCAGAAAGAATAAGGAGGTACCCTTACAAGTAACACATGACAGTGAAAGAGGTATTTGAAATACGAGCGACCCTTCTGACATCAGAAGCCACTTCAAGCTATATCCTATGTTTACAGCCAGAGATCTTATTAATCTGACAACACTTTAGTTCCTCCAGATCTCAGGGAGGAAAGAGTTAAATATCCAGCATAACTGAAAGAAATCACTGTTTGTTGTAGTTGCTTTTCATATTAGAAATGCAAGTATATATAAAAAAAATATATCACTAAGTTTTGGACATTACAATCAAGGCCCCAACAGCATCTACCCAAAAATGTTTCTGATGCTTCGCCCTTTGCAATCTCCTTCTTAAACCTTAACACCAACATCCACATTGCCCTAATAGTGACACAACAGGATTTTGTCCTTAAGTTCTCTCATCATGCCCTGGTTTCGAGGGAGGCTGGTCCTATGGACCCCTATGAAACTCGTCAAGCTTCATACACGTTCACCTTTTCAGTTGTGAGATGTTGCTCACATGGTCTGCAAGAAGAATTCTTTACTTGTGATCTTGCGATGACAGTGTGACTTGCATTAGCCATGACAATCTATAAATTAACTGCAAGCAGAATCACACAGAAGCGATAGAATAGGACCTGGTAGGATGCTCTCTGCCTTGTAGACTTGTCACAGAAAAAAAAAAGGAAAAAAGAAACAAACCAAAATCAGACAGACATCAGTGCTCAGACCTCAGCACTTCTGAGACTGGGACCCCCACTTAATATTGTCTAGAAGAGGAATAGGTAAGAGTCAGCCTTGACTAGCCAGGACTAAAAGACATGGAAGCAAACAGTAACTTCTACCAGCTTTGCCTGCTGCCCTAGGGATTTGCAGTGGGCGAGCCACATTGCTAGTTGCCTGGCAATAGCTAAAAGCTCAGGAAGACAAGTCATTTGAGCTGCAATGTGATTTTGAAACTGACTGAAGACAATATTTTTCCCATATATTTTAACTTTCATCTTTAAAGCAATTTACACACCAAGACTATCAGTTACAAATGGGGATAGAAACCCAAGCTGATTTTAAGATTTGAGTGTGGTCCTGCTTCATTTTCTTGACATTGCCCAAATTTGTATCATCTTCATTTCAGTAGCAGTTAAGGACACGGTATTTTAACTGCCAGCACCCTGGGGCCAGCATGTAATGTATTGAACTGCTGGTCAAACAAAAAATTTAACATTATAATTGAGCTCCTCTCAACAGAGAGCATCACAGACTGTTTACAGTGCACCTGACAGAGAAAATGAGTATTTTGTAGGACTGCTGATTAATTCAAAGACATATATGTGATTTACTGTCACTGTTTTCACTCATGCAACCAAAACAGCACTACTGACAGAGATTACCATACTACGGTTAAAAAGGTAAAGCAGTGGTTAAGAGGATATTCCATATAGAATATTAATCCTTTTACACACCTAGCTTTTTTTTTTTACAACTGTTTTCATTACTTTTCTTTAGAGCAGAAGCATAAAATTAACAAAACCTTATAGACCAACCCTTTAGGAGCGTATTATCTGCACTTACTGTTTGCAGATAGTAGGTAGAAACGTTTGGGATATTTTTCAGTGTAGTTCAGATTTGAGAAAAAAATGTATATATATATATGCGTATCTTTCCAAGAATACAACAGCAGACAATTTTATATCAATGCTAAATTTTACTAAACAAACTGAAAATAGCTTCTACCTTTAATCGTCAAACTATAAAATTGTCTTACGCTAAACATTATTCCTTAAAAGGAATATGGAAAGTGACAGAATAATAGAATTCTAACATGTCATAAAGGACATAATAATTAGCCTATAGAATATCAAAGCACCTTCAATACTATAGCATGTAGGAGCTATAATCAAATCTGAGAACACCACTGTGCAAGAGTACAGAACACCCTGTCATCAGCCTGATGGCACGGATGTATAAAAAAAAGAAAGAAATAAAGTACCCTTTCTGTAGCTCATCATCAGGCTTTTAAAAAAGTATATTTACTCATATTTGTGATTCTTAAAAGAAAAACTAAAAAACACACGAATATATGTGTTTTTTAAGCCTGTGGTGCCAAGTTTGAATTGTTGATCTCACTGACTTTTCTCTGGCCTCCCAGACAACTTGAGAACAATAACTGGCAGCTATATCATAGCCTCCACAGCTGTACTTACAAGTTAAGTACCACATCCCGCATGTTTCTTCATTGGAAGAAATTAACTCTACTTCTCAGAAGAAGCTGTTCTACTAAAATGTACAAATTGATTATTCTGCGTCGCATTAAGGCATCTGGAATCAGAGAGCGTATCGACCTGTCTCCCACTAGAACCCCCCTGGCAAATCCATATGTACATCCCGAGAACCAGCATAACGTGCAGCAGGATCATCTTGTGACCCCACAGGGAAACAGCTGCTTTGGTGAGCACTGCACCATTCAGGTTAGCTCAAGCACCCCTATAGCATTTCTAGTTCCCAGTGTGTTAGTTCTCTCTGCTCTGCGACATTTATTTATTTTAAACCTAATGCGATTTATTACCTTTTCCACAAAAGGGCTGCTCAGTGTTCCCCACGACTAAGAAGTCTAAGCGATCAGGCCCAAAAAATTCACTTGTCGCTGACAGCTTCAGTTCACAACGGCTCATGTGATTATAGTGAGAATGCCAAGCGCTAACAGGTGAACTTAAAAGGTCCAAATGCTATTTAATATAAGAATAGAGATACCCCAAATTAACAGCTACACTTCAAAGCTTTGGCTTCGCTTTCTGCAGTAGATGCATTCTGCTGCTTCTCCTCAAGGGACAGGGAGCTAAATGCAGTCCTCCAAGTGAGCTCTTTTATGACAAGGATTGGTATTTCAATCAGGACACAGGCCCTAAGATTCTGAGATTTAAAAGCAATTTTTTTTTTCTGAAATATAAGAAATTATGAGTTAAAAGTTACTATATCAAGGAAAAAATTGATGTCCTTCATTCAGTTCACTTAAACCTCTTCTAGTTAACAGGACCAATGTCATCTTGGAAAACAAAAACGAAGTGCTGGAGTTGCACTCTGGTAAACGCAGCCTTTAAAAAATGTTTAAATTTTGTAAAGGCCTCTGAAAGCATACTTTTCAACTGGCATGTAAAAGGCAGATTGAATATCCTGTGTACTCGTGTTTTCGAAAGGTTTGTGTGAGCAAGCAGGTACACACAGGAATGTTCATAACCCGTGTTTGAGACTGTGAGAAACTGACTTATTCAATACACTATTACAACATGCCAAACCTATTAGCTTACGATTAAGCTACAGTACCTCTTCCTTTTTCTTGATGGAATTACCATGATGCACTCCTAATTAGGATCCCTGGTTCCTTGAAGTAGACTAGGCATACATAAACTTTTTGACAGATGTGTTAGATTAGATCAAGCAGAGCGCCTTCTGACGGTCGGCAGAAAGGCAAAACATTTAAAGCAGCACATATTCCAGGGTCACCTAAAAGCAAATATTATCTCTTGATACCTGTTAAACTGGAATAGTACAAAAGGGTTTGGATTAAATAAATTGTGCATTTTTATTTGTATGAATATGAAATATTTATATTTAATGGTCTTGTTATAGATTATAAATGGAGCTTAAACATGCATATCACGACAAGACATTATTAACTGTACTACAACTGTTTTGTCAGGCGGTAATTTGCATTTAATAATTTCAGTCATTTTTTTATTCAGAATTTGTATTTTCCCTTTTGAGTTCTTTTACTCCTCTGTTCCTCTGAGCTTCGGTTACTTTTTCAATGCAGCAAACTGTTGGGATATAATGGTTAAATAATGTGAAATTGCACTGACGCCAGTGAAATAAAAGTGAGTTTTACAAAACCAAGTTCCTTCCCTGAACATAATAACAGTAAATTTCTAGTGTCCTGTAGTGCAATATCCATTAGATTTATTATGTTGCAATTCCCAATCCCACTAGTTCTGCCTGAGGGTGAGTATATTACATTTCATCACAGTTTCATTTTCTCCTACAGATGAGAAATGGGAATGCTATTGCAGTTATGTAGCATGCATGTGTTAAATCTGATCTCTAATAAAATCAAACACATCACAACTCACAGCACTTTAGCACAGCATCGGCAAAATGAAACACCATCTGTCATCATGTAGAGACTGCCTTATTGTAACACAAAATCAAACTGCTCAGTGTGAACATTGTTATTTAATAAATGGGTAAATGGAAACTGATAATTATGATCTTATTTATTTCAAATGACTGGTTAAAGCTACAAAAAATGCATTATAACATCAATTAGATGTATGGACACTACGCTAACACCAAGAGCAAACATCCATAAGCCAAGTCAAAATTTTAAATGCATTTAGTGAAAGAGTGAAATAACCACGCGACACATACACTTATAACAAAGACGTGCCAAAATGTACGCTAAGGATAGGAACTGATGAAACAGGAATTCATTGTCTGTATTAATGAGACAATTGTAGCTTCCGATACAAAAACAGCTGAAGGCTATGTTGTTAAAGAATAGCTGCTTGTAGCAAGCTGGAAGGTTTAAAGACAAAATGAATATCCTGCTCTGGTCTGAATGGATTGCGGTGCTAAAGGTTAGCCATCAGCCCAATACAAGCTGGGCTTCTAGGAGCTTCTGCTTTGGCCATTTTAATTCATATCAGAGTGAAGAATGATGCAACATATTTGCTGTTAGTATGAATTAACTGCCTCAAAGAAAAAAAGCATTTGTCAGCTAAACTGTTCTTTTCAATTGGCAACAACACATAAACCAAAACTTCAGGTTTATAATTACAAGAATCTAGATTTGACAATTTAAATGCCAGCTTCTAGTTATATAGCTTTGTTTTGCTATTGTAACAAAAACCTGGGTCATTTATCTTCAGAATGGGATCTTCACACGCAGAATACATAGTTTTCAAAGTACTATTACTGTATCTGCAAAGACAACACCATGTTCTGACAAAACCTTAACAGTCCCATTGCCCTCATCACATTTAAAGGACCCATGAGCCTGGTGAGATGTCAACAGAAGTCCCCAATGCCGTAGCACTGACATTGCCTGGTGTCTAAGGGAGCAAACAGAATGCCAGTAAGATCTCACATGTTTATGAATTCTCTCCATTCCATTGATATTGTATTGTGACTCAAACAACCATCAGCAGTTCAGCAGAAATACCCGATACTATGAATGCATTTACAATTATTTCACTGATATCGGACTCGGAGATTATTATAAAACTTAAATATATCACAGAACTTATTATCTATTCAGTTTCAGATTTTGTTTCTTCAAGGCTTTAAAAAAAAAAAAAACAACAATCAAAACACTTTGAAATAGTGTTTGCCTTAAAAAAAAATAAATCACTGTGCCCTGTTCTGAATATGTCATTTTTGGAGCTAGTATGTCAAATGGATGCGGGCCATGCACAGAAATCCATGATTTTTACAGTAAAAAGTGGATCTATATGCAGGATTATATTTTACATTCTATTGATTAGGATTGCAGATGCAATCTAAAAAATTGACAGACCTATATATACGTATAGTCTTAAATAAAATTCTCAGCATTTAGGATGTTAAGAATCAAGGCAGTTCTCTCTTCTTTGGCTTGCCCTGTTGTTCTTAGGCCTTGAAACACATACGTACGTCATACAGAAATACCTACCAGGCAAGGCCCCAATAAAACTTAGGCACCAAGCGGTAAAATAAAAACAGTAAGCGTCCTTTATCCTGCAAATTCTCAAGGCACCATACGATATAGTCATTTACCTACCACTGAAATGCAGCCACTTGCAGTGAGAAACACAGCAGCTGTTTAACAGCCCACATTAACACGACACAGCAGTCTAGGACAGGCGGCAAGGAAGAATACCCTATTGAGACGGAAGTGGAAAGAGAAATTACAAAATCTAACTATAATTACCAGGGTTGGATTTGGGCCAGGAAACAGTCACTATAGCATCTTGAATAACCTCAATAAGTCTGCAACTTGGTTTTATAGCTCAGCCAGGAGATGGCATCTCAATCAGCACAGAGCTCTCTAAGACCATATTGGGACACTGCTTTTAGTGTAGAGCAAAAGGGAAATTAAGGCTGGAGCACCAGCTCTATGTGTAGCTGTCGTGGTTCTTCTTGGCTAAAATTAGATCTTGAACATTAATTTAATGTAGAGTTTTTGTGTTGATTATATCAGATTAGGAAATTATACAATCATATGAGGCTTTTGAGAATACTGAAACATTCTGCACACAGGGAACACTGATATACCTTCCGTATGTGCTTCATTTATTAAAGCACTTATACAAGGGAGCCCTTAGAGAAGGAACATCTTTCCAGGGAGACTCTGGAGGTTTGGTTGCTAGGAAGTTACATATGCTTCTGTTTTTAATGAGATTTAAAGTATCATGCATTATATATTATTTTCTACGTTTAGGATGTTCACCATTATTTGGCTTATTTTGTACTTCATTTTGCATTTCTGGCATGTAATCTCGCTGCATACAAGACACCTCTTAGAAAGAATTCCCTGAGAAATTTCAGAGATTGCATTTCACATTTTTTCCTCAAAAAAGAAAGCTCATATAGCTTTTTCCTTTATTGACACGTTTGCTGCAGACATTCATTCATCCAGAATTTGTTTCTACCAACTTAAAAAAGAATTCATTTTGGCCTGTACCACAGTAACTATTAATGTGAATACTATCTATTATTATCTATTATACTATCTATTATTACTAACTATTAATGTGCCTTCTATCCAATTCCTTGTGTTATATACAAGAATCTTGCTAGCTTTATTTTCAGGAGATGTTTAAAGTCTGCAGGTTTTATTTCCCTGAAAATTACAGAGGTAGTATTTAAAGAGAATTTTTATAAGAATTAAATACTCAACTCCTCTTACCTTTAAACATTAACTAAAGGGACAGCTGTTACACAAAAGAAATTTTAAAACTGTTTAGTTTTAACTGCCCATCTTAGGAAAGCAAATCGTTATGTAAATGTACCACAGAGACAGGTTTTTACATAGCCTTCTCTTCATTTACCCAATAAGAGATGCTCAAAGGTCAAAAAGAGGTAGCAAACATTTCTGTTGAAATTAGAGACTGATAAGGCAATTATGACGTTAGTTTTAGTTTAAGGAACTGTTTTGATATGCAAAGTTTTCAAAACTGCACATTTAGTATTCAAAGATGATAGAACATGCTTTTCAGCGGCTCCTTATACTAGTATTGGATTTCTACTGCGCTTGGATGACACGTAGAAAAAGTACACCTATTTCAGTATTCTAACTTTAAACACAATTTGGGAAGTATGAAAATGGTAGTTGATCAGTTGTAGTACAAGTTGTACAAATAGTCAAACTGTAATAATAGTTATACCCATACTACTGTGGTTTGAATACCTATCATTCATCAGTGAAATCCTATTACTCCTCTCTCTAGTAGTTCCTGTCCTTCTACACACTTCCCCAAAAAATTGCAATTTCTGCTTTCTCTCCATTACATACTTGACAGCCTCAGTAGATATCTATGTTGCTCAACTACCTACCATCCCTGTCTAGTTACCAAGATGTACAAGCCAAGTGAAATTTCTGCAACAGGGGCTTAGCAGGGCTAAGCTTCTATGCAATGTGTACGCCTGTACCTTTGCAAGATCTCAGCAAATTGGATTCTTGAGCAAAGCATTACAAAGTGTGCAAGCTTTGGGGCTTACAGCTTCACATACATGAGGCCACATCTTTAAACTATTGGGTAGCTAAGGATGCGGCTACGAACCATACTGGGATTTTCCCAAATTCTGAGAGGGAGCATCTAAGTAATTTGCCAGGTAACTAATGAAGCTAAACTGCTTATTAACTAATGGAAGAAGAGGAAGATGACTGGAAAAAGACCAGCCTAAACAAATAATTTGAATTAATATTGTTTGCAGATTAACTGTAAATGTTATATCTAAAGGAGCCATTAATATAGGACCACTAATAAATCCTGTAAGGACTAGGGGTTTTTTTGTTTGTTTTGGTTTGTTTTGGGGTAGGTTTTTTTTTATTTGGGGGTGGTGGTGCTCATTTGGTTGTTTGGAGGGTTTTTGGTTTGTTTGTTTTGGGGTTTTGTGCGGGTTTTTTTTGTTGTTAGGGTTTTTGGTTGGTTGGTGTTTTGGCGTTTTTTGCGGTGTTTTCTTTTTGTTTGAGTTCTCCCCCCCCCGCCCTGAGAATAGACATATATTTGTACAGAGATTGTTTCATGCTTCATTCCTTTATGGAAAGTCAGATAGAAACATACAGGAATTTCTGTTACTACAGAGCAACTTCAGTGAATAGCAACGCTGAAAACTCAGGAGATCATATCCAGCACTTTAAATGTACTTATCTGTTTAAGATGAAGATGATACTAAACGGGAAACGCAAGTCTCGTCTACAAATTTCAGGATAAGTTTAGATATGAATCACGTAATCCAAACCTATTTCTACAGTTTTGTCCCAGTTCAGGCAAGAATCTAATTTCCACTTAGCAGGTACATGGTTAAATTTTCCACAAAATACTATAGTGTGACTTTATAGTCAAGTGGAGGAAGCAAAACCCCATAAAGTATTTGCATGATATTTCCACTGAAACACAACCAGAATTCAATCACCTTGTTTTACGCCAATCCTTGAAAGAAAACAAACAAGAAAACAACCACTATGATCTGGCAACCACCTAGATGTTTGACAAAAGTGATTCATTTCCTAAGTATAACCTGATAATATTAGATTATAATTATCTAGATCATCCTATTTACCCTTTTTTAAAATATTGGAAGAATAGTGTCTTTCTTGCACTCATATGAAATTTCCTCTACGTTACAAGACTTACTGAAAATCAAAATTGATCATCCAGAAAGCTTTCCAGCTGGTTTTAAAAGTCTGAGCTGATTTTAAGGTATCTAGCTTTACTAGCTGTTCATTATCCTGTGCAGTTCTTCCCTAAACCAAATCAAACAGTATTTCTTTATCACCATATGACAAGTACATTAACTTTTCCTTCCCTAAGTAGAAAAATTTTGATCAACGCTAGTTCTATCACTTCCATCTCATAGTGGCTCAATGCCTTTTGTTAGAATCTTGATTATTCCTAATTCATCCTTTCTTATGGTCTATAGCTCTACTGTCTTAGAACCATCTGTCAATTTGCTTTCTTTACAGTTGTGCGGCACTTATCTTCACATTTGTCATATTATTTGCTATATCTTTATACTTGCTTTCACATCTTAAAGAGAGGTTAATACTGTAGATAGTAATGCCATTTCTCTTGAATGCAGCTTTTGGACATTCTAGAAAAATGTTTTAAGGAATTCCCAGTTACAATTCCGTGTTTTATTTAAAGTACATCATTCTCAGTAATTTACCTTACAATTGTTTTGGGAAATTAACCCTTTTGAACCACCAGACATGTGCTACTGTCTCAAAATTATGTTGTTTACAGTATCTTATGACAACTTTTGCCTAAGTGACCATATATTTTTAGTCGTGCAACCAGCCAAGTTTTTATTAGTTTTAGTCAACATGAAGCTAAATATAGATTTGGGTTTTTTTTCAATGAACCTGCATTGCTTCAGACTTGCTGTGACAGAGAATTTCCTACTTTCTACACAGCACACTTCTACTTTATTTACTTACTATTATTATTCGCTTTAAAAGCACACTTGTTTCTTCCACAACCTTCTAAGTCTCCCCTACAACTCACATAAACTTTCAGCATTCACAGAACTCTTTTGCAAAGGATTCTACAGCTCAACTGCCATACGAAAAACCTCATTTGTTTTGAACCCATACTCATTGCTTTTGATACCCATCAGTTCTAGAAACAAGAGGATGGGAGGAGGGAATGAAGGAAACGCAGTCTTCCTATCCAGTAGCTGGATGTTTGAGGAACATCCTGCTCCCCGAACAGGGCGCATCTGTCTAGTAGACACTGACTAAAATCCTGACTTGTGCTTTACTTGTTAAAACACTGATCCACAATTTTTTTTTTTTTTAAATAAAACATTTGACTCTGAATAGGCAGTCACTTGGACAAAAAGGTAACGCTATTTTTAACAGACATCAGACGCACTACTTCCCTTTGGGCCACCAGCTATTCCTTAAAAATTCATAGCAATTGATTTAACACTCCAGTCACCTGGGTCTTCCCAGCTAGGCTGAATATATGTTCACATATGAACAACTGTATGTCTTGAATATCATGCTGACTCCTACCTCTGTCAAGTTTTTTGGAAGGTGGTTTAGGGTTTTTTTTTTTTTTCCTTTGGGATTTTTTTTTGTTGGGTTTTTTGATTTTGGTGGGGGTTTTTTTGTTGTTTTGGTGCGTTTTGGTTGTTTGTTTGGGTTTTTTTTTTTATCATCCCACGTTCTCAAGTATTCCCTTTCCATGCCCCCCCAATATACATGCTGAACTAGTGCTCATTTTACTTCCCCTCTCTCTATATTTGTCACTATAGACTGCTCTGACCAACCCAGGCAGGCTGTCACCTAGATGACAACATTTCAGTTAGGGAGGTTCTTATCTTCTTGCAAAATAAAGTTTCTTGGTCTGAAACCCATTTATAATACTATCAGTTAACTCTCAAAATATTCTGCTTCCAGTCTAGCTAATGGGCTATAGAAAGATCACTCCAATGCCTTTTTCTGTCCAGCTAGCTAGGCCAGAACTCTGGAGTCATTAGAGTCATATTTTTTCATGATACAATAGCATAGAATATACCATCCTGTATCACTGCAAACACTTCTCATGCAAACTGAGGTGGTTATCCAAAACTGCAGTCAAATATTACACCCCAATTTTATTAAGAGAGCATGCTACTGTGTTTTAGGAAGAGGAAAAATTATTTGTATTCATAATGAAATCTCTTTTGGGAATGGGGGAAAACAGTAAATCTGGAAACAAAGACATGATGAATTTCTATCTGGTGTGTATATTCTATAACACTGCCCAATATCACTTTATCCTTTGGCTGCTGAGAATTGGAACTAGCCAAGGAATAGCCTCTTTGCTCTTCTCTGGTTAATTATGGGCTCCTATTCTTTGAACCCAGATGTGCAATGCTTCCTAAACCTGCTTACCTGGCCTTCCTTACCAGCTCAGCTGCACCTACCTGCTTCCATTTTCCATTTAAAAATCTTAGTTTTCTAATAAGATAGCTCACTTTTACAGCCTTTTTTTTTTCTTCAGGCAGTGAAACACATGACAAAAGCTATGACATATTCAGTGAACACCCCAACACTGATTTATTGACAATTATCAAGGTAACACGTACAAAATTACACGGAGAAGAGCTTCTGGCACTCTTATTTAAATTCTAGTGTCTGCCCCTCCTGATCATCTGTCTCAAACACACATGTAAAACAATATGCAAATTTGAATTTTAAGACCTGGTTTATACCTGGCCTGGAACGCATTCAAATGCTGGCCCCTACCTTTCATTTTAGAGCACGTAAGAGGGCACAGATTATAGTATCTATGTATTACAGAAGCCGAGGCACTAAAATCTCCTGTTACAAACATCTCATGGGCAATTTGGTATCTTAATTGCTTGATATGTGACTGGCAGTCAGTATTTCTACTGTTTTATCATCACAGTGAGAAGGAAAAACTTTTAAGGGTTTTAAACCAGCACCTGCTCCTGCCTCTGCTACAACACTGCAAAAAACTGATACAAGTCAAGGAAAATATATGAAGTGGCTTTTGATTGTCAGATTTCTGAAACAGAAGCTTAATAAAATTTCATACAAAAAGCTGGCATCAGTTCCACTTAGTCTCAGTTATACAGTCATACTAAGCATTTAGAGTACCATGGGATAAAGCCCTGGAAAAGGGAAGAGGGACCCAAGAAAGCTGGTTAATACTCAAGGATCACCTTCACCAAGCTCAGGAGCAGTGCATCCCAACAAAGATGAAGTCAGGCAAAACCACCAGAAGGCCTGCATGAATGAACAAGGAGCTCTTGGACAAACTCAACAGAAGAAGGAAGCTTACAGAGGGTGGAAGCAAAGGCAGGTAGCCTGGGAAAAACACAGATAAATTGTCTGAGCAGCCAGGGAATTTAATTTCAGAAGTTTAGCACTAATAGAAGAGGCACAAGACACTAGTGTTTTACAGATTCTGCTGAAGTTGTCTCTTCCACAGACATGAATGCTAACGAGAGATAAACCCATGAGTTTCCCCACAATACCCACTTCAGCTGTTGGGAGTTTCAGGATACTCAAGGATAAGACAAAGTCATCAACAGAGACATGCATCATTTCTAAGTACTGCAAATTAAAACGAACCAAAGATGGCTTACACGTGACTGAAGGTTTGATGGTCTGGAAGACAGGAATACCAGAATTGTCATTCTTGTGCATGAGACTTCTCAACTAAGTAGCCTTGAGGCAAAAGGAGATATACAGAATATTGTGACCATATTTTGTCTTTTGAAGACAGATTCAGAATATATAAACCCAATGCCACCTTACAGTAGAAACACTCAGCAAAACTTAATGAGAATGCAAAAGCACTGTATTCTCCAGTCAGTTAAACTGAGATTAATCTCGCATTTATAAACTGATTCCTTCCCTACTCGCTACAATCTCTCTTCCATGCCTGTCTTCTCTACATCTTCTACCTGCTTGCATAGACAGAAAGTCTTCCCTGATATGGGCAAAATAAATCATGTTACTTTTTGAATTGCTACTGAGGATAAGCTTTTGCAAAAAGATGGACACGGCAAGATTCACTGAACTGTGGAGTCAATCTGATGTCAAGAGGGTGAGCTTTTCAGAGGTATGTCCCAGCGCTGATAAAGCTTGGCTGAGCAGTACCAGTATCCCATCACTGGCATTGTGAACTCGGGTTGCTCCTGATAAGCATACTTGTCAGCTGTTATCAATACAGGAAAATCTAGACAAGACATACAGAATAACTGCAGCCTTGAGGATCAAGACTTTAACTAGGTCAGTATTCTGGGACCAAGAGACAGAATAAGAGCATTTAAGAACAGGTAATAAATCAGGCTGTGGCTAGAGAGATTGTCAGCACTGAGCGCTGGTTTCCAGTTGAAAATCTCAGAGTTGCCTTCACTGGAGCTCTGAATATCTTCATCAGCAGAATGACTGCTACTGATAAACTAGTAAGAGTCACAAATCACTTAAAACCATACACAGCATTCTAACTTCGGGAGAAGAAAAAGTCTCTCTGGGAACTATGATGAGGTTTGGTTTGTTGTTGGTTGGTTCCCCTTCCTCGCATGGAAACCCTCGACTTTCCTTTCAACTTGGAGGCACAGCAATGTGCTTAGGTACAGCTGCTGTCTAAAGCACAACATCCTTCCAATAGCAAACTCAATTACGGAACATGATACCATCTGCAAAGTAAAAACTGAAATTTCTCCCATGGAATTAGAACCTTTCCTTTAAAGTTTAAAGGAAGTTTTTTCACTCCAGTATTCAGCTTTGGCATTTTAATATGTTATATTCTGGTTACAATACAAATAGAAGTAAAACTTATTTGTGGCTACTGCCACCATGAACTGTTTCCTATTTAGAACTTCCCAGCAGTAGCAGGAGATAATTCAGATTCCATAAGCATTCATAGAAACATCAACCAACCACCATATGATGTATACAAATTATGCTTTTTCTTTGTGCAGTTTCTTCAGCTTCTTTTTAATTTCAAACTTCATTGTTAAAATAAAATCTAAATGGCAACAGTAACTCCTGCCATTGCTTTTTGTCCTGTTACTGTTTCCAAAGCTCAATCTCAGTAACACTGGTATTTACTCCCTGTAACTTATTTCTCCTGTAACACTGACAAATACAAACTTCATGCTCCTGACACCCTCTAATATATGGAAATATTATCTAAATTTAAAAACTAGGAAACTGAAAGAGATTTAACTAAAAGTCGCCCTGAAAATCTACATGAACATCAGAAATTACACCCAGTGCTCAGAAAGCATAGTATGAGGATCATATCAGAACACAGATAAATAACAAGATAATGCCATAAACACAAAACCATCCTAGCTGCAGGTAGAATATTTACTGTTTGACCTGCAGCTCACAGACTCCACTGTCACACATAAATCACATTTTTGCAATATGGGGAGATTTCACTTGCAATTGCAGCAAAAACTCATTAAAATGAACTGGTAGACACAGAATATTTCTATCTTACAGAAAATTGGTGAAAAGCCAAGAAAAAAATTCCTTGCCTACACTTTATACTCAAAAATTTCCAACCACTCTAGCTGTAATATTTATGCTGTACATATAGAAAGATAGATATATCCAAGCTGTAGAACACAAAGTCAATATCTTTCCCACATACAACAAAATAAGCCATGTCTTCAGATGCCTGCATGCACTTTTGCACACTGATTTACAGTTAAACTGCCACCACAGAAAACTGAAATAACAACTCCTGAAGCACAGCTTACATTTTTCCAACTAGTTTCTTGAAAGGTGGCTATTAATTCCCCCCAGAGGATACCTGATGGAAAGCAAACCAGTTATTTTTGTAAGTTGATAAACTCATGATAAACTATCTTCTTTCAATTACCAGTAACATGCACTGTACATTTAATTTGGTTCTTTGTTCGGAAGACAGTTAAAGAACAGCAACCACAACTACCTTCTCACATAAGTTTATTACTCCGCAAAACTATTCATTTTCTTCTAGTACCATAATCCTAGCAGCTTTCACAAGCACTAAGTCAGTTTTAATTAAAACAAACAAAGTTTATTATTCCAGCAAGGAATGTCTTTTTAGCTAAAGTGTTCACCTTCAGTTTGTCCCTGGCAGAAAAGACCCTTTCTGCAGAAATAAGTGTGTTTCCTTTCTCAGAAGAAAGCACCTTTTGGGGATGAAATTACAAATTTTGAACACTGGAGAAGTTGAGATTGTTGCTCTGTTCTCATTATGCCAGCAAGCATGGCACTGTTTGGGGACTACGAACACAGAAGGGAAATAGTGACAGCAGGATGTTGTGAGAAAACACTATCAATTTGTGGAAATTCTTCCTTCTGTGAAGCAGTAACTGCTTTCCCTCTCTGCTTTCCCCAGTTGGAGAAGATCATCATCTGAAAAAACACAGACTGCACACTTAAATTCTTAAAATATATCTTAAAATAAATACTTTGTACCCCTTACTGGTTTGCTGTCAGAGCAGCCCTCTCAGCCTACAGCTCCCCAGACCTCAGATAAGGATTTGACCACCGTGTCATATCATGCGGTTTTTGTAAATGGATTAAAGACGCTTTCTTTGGTATATAGGTTGCATTTCAGAGCATTTCAGAAAAAATATATCTTGCGACTACATCTATTTATGTTATTTCATATCGTTAATTATTGGCTAATAATCTGAATCATTGTTTCATAAACCAAAATCTGAAATTTACCGGAGTTTTTTGACAAATGAAAGCAGTTTTAGACTCTGCTGAATATTTAGCCAGTAAGAAACCTCTACATCAGCTATGTTGCTGCTCAGTGAAGGAAAAACTGGCACAAACATTTTATGTCCTTGAAACTCAAATGAGTTGGAGACATGATACTTGGGGTACGCAGAGTTCAGCTTCTGAAGGTCCTTTTTAACAGCCAACACCCTCCTGACAGCAGCTACCATCAGCTCTAACATACTGAGAGCGCCAAAATCAGCAAGCTTTCCCCAGAAGAGGGACTTTTGCTTGTGCTCATTGTGCGATGGCTCCACAGGAACCTCCCTTTAGAGTCACCTGTGCTAAACAGGACAGAAAAAGTGCACTTACCCTGAAACTAGGAAAAGTAGGTTGCAGCTCTCTGCACATCCAAGCAAGATGCTTAAATGAGATAAAAATAAAATCTAATGAAGAGAATTTCAGGAGAACAAAGGCTGGAAGAATGCAAACAGGGCTAGGTGAAATATAATCAAATACTGTACTGAACAAAGTGGACAATATGGAGAAAAGTTCTCAGAGAAAGAAAAACCCACACTTTGTTGGAATAAATGTGCTAGGAATCAAAATATCCAGAGAGCAAATAAGAAAACACAAACTACAGAAGCAAGAAGCAGCTCTTGAAATACAAGACCAGCATAGATTAAAAAACAGTGCACAGTATAAACTGAAAGTTTATAACTACATATAAAGAAAACCATTGAAAAGCCAACAGTATAAATAGTGAAAACTAAGAACAAAATACCATCCAGTTACTGCATGTGAAAAATCAAGATATTAACATAGGAGATGGAACTACCACAGAACCAGCACAGAAAAGAAAATATTAATTTATTAAAATAATAATTATACATTACTAAAAACCTCAAATTAATTCTTTAATCATTGCCCATAAAGGAGCTCCACAAAGGAACCAGCAGACAGATTTCCAGACGAGAAGGTACCTCAGAGGTCTCAAGACAACCAGAAAAAAGAAAGGGAACTTTAAAAAGAGAAAAGTCACATAACATATACACAACAAATTAACCTAGAAGGATAGAAAGAATTTTTGTAACTATTTAGTATAAAACTTTTCAGTGGTTTGATTAGAGCTAGTTGTAACATGAGAAACAGTTTTATTGTACACTGTCCCCTTTTCAACTTAAATTCCAAAAAAATCTGTCTTCCTTTTTTTCTTGCGTTACTAACCAGGGCTAACTTGTATGCTTTCAGGATAGATGGTTTTAAAAGCACAAGTGAAATAGTAACTAAAAATCATGATATCAAAATAATAGTCTAAACAAATAACTAAATTGTGAATTTGAGCCAACAAGCTGAGAGTTTACCTTCAAAGAGTGAAAACAGAAGTGGAAGAACCACCATAAAAACCTAAATTTTAATTGAGGAGAGAGAGCAGAAGGAATTTAAGTTGCATGGATTTTAGAAAGGTCACCAAGTCTCTGCTTCCTCCTCCATTCCCTTTCTGCCCTTCTTTCAGTC
Source organism: Vanellus vanellus (assembly GCF_965231255.1). NCBI lineage: Eukaryota > Metazoa > Chordata > Aves > Charadriiformes > Charadriidae > Vanellus > Vanellus vanellus. The sequence goes on from NC_138917.1 coordinate 17,828,610, forward strand.
TTTTATTTCCCTCTGCACCATGCAATTGAAAAGAGCATTTGGTCCAAAGTCATTAAGCATGGTATTGGGGTGAGCCACATATGTGGATAGGGAACTGGCTTAAATGTCACAGACAGAAGCTGTTTATGAGACAGAGCAGTTTGGGAGAGAGGGATTAGTGGAATGCCATAAGAATCAGTATTAGGCCCATTTTTGTTCATTTTATATATCACTGACCTAGGACATGAAATATGTATGAAGGTGAAGAAATTTGCTGATGAAACAAAACCAGAGAATAGAGCTTGTAAAGACAAAAAGAGAATGGCAATAAAATTCTGAATGACAAATAGACTAGGATCACAGGCTGATACTGTTAGTGGTTTCACTGGCATCTGCAATTCATTGTAAAGAAAGATAAGGTTATGAGATGACAAAAAAAAAAAAAGAAAAAAAAAAGGTAGTACTCTCAATGGCTAGATGCCACAAAACATTTAACAGGAGTTGAATATGGTCCCGGTACTGGAAAGAACTTTAAAACCATCTGCACGAGGATTAACAGTATTTAAAATAATAAGGCGAGAGAGATTCTAGGATAGATATAGTAAACAAACGTAAGACTTGGAATAAATCATTCTAAAACTACATAGGGGACTTGAAGCCGCATTTGGAATGCGGCCACAGTTCTTGTCCCTTTAGCATAAGAAGTTAAGATATTAAGAGTTAAGATATTAAGAGGGCAATCAGAATGTTACAGAAACTCTAAAAATTTAGTTCACAAAGGAGCAAGTAGCTAGTATTCTTTGAAAAGAGATCCTAGGAGATGAAAGTCTTTTTGAGAATATAAGGGAAAGAATACATCCACCTAGGGCGAAGGAAGCATAGTGAGTTGAAGGGAATTTAGGCAAGCTATTTGCCTCAATAAATCTATTTACCGATTACATAAAGTGGAAAGAGAAAACGTAAATATCATGATGACCAGCATTATCAGAATGGCTATATCAAATGATGGTCAGAAGTTCTGGATGTCATGCAGCAGTACTGCTGTATCAAAAGCAATTTCACAGCATGCTATATGGGCGACCTGGCAGATGATGGTCAGTACCACGCTTACCCGGGGGAAAAAAAAAAAAATAAATAAATTGAGATAGCAGACTTACTACCTTATCTACTCCTGCTGCATGCTTCTCCAAGCCCATATTAATGGCACAGATACTCCATAAACAAGGCCCTATGAGTTTTTGAAATTGCAAAGAATTATGACTCGGGTAACATATCTCGTCCCAGCGTATCTTTTGAAATCATACCTTATTCCACAAGAACTACGCAATATGCCAGGCCACCGCTTGTTCCCTCAGCTTACTCACTTTCTTTTCAAGATATGCTTGGTTCTTTTATCCAGGTCTGATTAAACTCTTCCTGGAAATCAGCATTGATTCTTACCAACTTCAGAGGAAAATAGACTGCCCCTCAGTTGTTCATGCATATTCTCAATATATGCAATAACTTCAGAATTACTACATGGCATGACTGTGTTAAGTGACCAGATTTATAACACAATTTCTGTTGCAATGCTGGTATTATTTCTTTTAAACATACTACTTTCATAGCCTGAATAGTCTTTTCATACCAGCATTAGTAACTACCCAAACTAGATTAATATTATTAGAATATTATCAACTTTCATTATGTTTAATTTGAGAATCTGACAAGAGATAATTTTAAATACATTTTCACTAAATTTAAAATCACAAATTGCAAAATTAATCCTAGAAGTGTCAGTTGTAATGTAATATAATTTCAGTTGTCTTAAAGTGACTCTCTATTCACTCCTACAGATCAGAATCCCAACAAAAAACTGCAGTGAAATAATTTAAATACCACACTAGCTACCAACCAGATAAGTTAACTTGATTTGATAACCACCTGCAAATATACAGGTTGTGTTCCTGTCACCTGCATTAATTATCCAAACATGACTGGCTTCCATTAGCTCTAATACTGTCTCTTTTTGTTAAGCTGTATAATTTATTGTATTTCCTAGTCAGATCATTAGAAGATTAGAAAATCAAGGTGTTTGAGAGAAGCATATGCATTTGGATGTTTTGGGGGTGCATGTAAACATGCACACGTGTGATTATCAGTAGGTTGGAACAGATGCAGAAACCTTTTAAAAACAGGACCGATTGGTCAATCACAGCTACCGGGCAACTGAAAAGGTATTCAGACTACCTACGTATGGGACCTGCTTAGAGAGAGAGAATTCTTACTGGAACAGGACAGTAACAGTTTTAATAATTTCTAAAAACCAAACAAAATAGAAGAAAACCAAGCCAATAGCCTTATACAATGGCCTAGAAACACTTGCTATGTAAAAATTGTACAGCAATAATAAGCCGAACTTGCTAAATAGTATTGCCCACTTCAGAGGATAATTATATTCCCTAAATAAGCTATTTAGTTCTACTCAAAAGGAACAAGAATATTTTGCTACTGTTGATGCTCATTTACATTGCAGTTCTGTTCTGTATCTTGCACAATTACAGTGTTATTTAACAAGTTACTGCAATGCCTTCTTTGCTATATCGTTTGAATTTCTGAGAGTTATAAATATTATCTGATAAAGAGAGTCATGTGGCAATACATTGTATCATTGCCGCTGGCTTTGTAAGAAACAGTTTAAATCAGTAGAGTGCATTTCCTATGCACTTACGCTCTTTAGAATGGCCATTACCACATTAGACATGCACCTAAACCAGGAATTAGAAGGCGGCTTCCTCACGGTCCAGAGTGACTTCCACTCGCTTTGTATTGACACAAACGAGGTGCTAAGGTTTAGAGATTCAGCATTTAAGTATACTGGGGTTTGTCCACATGTGAACTTACAAAAATGCATCCACTGCGTCTGCAGGGAGAAAGCATCACTATTGATTGCAAGTAATTTTATACAGATGTTTGCTTACAGGCAAGCAAGCCCCAGAGACCAGACTTGTGTAGAGAACCAATACCAGATGCGATTTTGTCTCGACATCGCTGCCATGCCACCATCTTCCGGGAGGACCATTTTATTCACGGTTTTTAAGTGGACAACCTCGTGCACCTGCGCAGGGAGCAAAGGCGCAAAAAGAGCAGGAAGAGGCTGGGAGGGGACCAGCGCTTCCGGTTGATCTGCGCAGGAGCAAGATCCCTATATAAGGCTTTTGGCAGGCTTCTTTAGCCTCTCTTTGTTCTCCTTGCCTCCCTGCTGTGCACATCTCCGGACCCCAGACTGTACGACTTCAGACAGTCAGCAGGAAAACCTTGGACTCACGGTGGAAGTAACGAACGAACTCCCTCTTTCTTTGTTTTCTTCCTTACCCCCCTTTCCTTTCCCCTTTGCCTTCCTTTTTACCATTAAGAGAATTAAGTAAAAGGTTGTACGATATTTGACAGACTTCAGCGTCTTAATCTTGTCCTTGGGATTATAACAAAACCTACCCGACACTGGATCAGGACAACTTGTCAGAAACCAATTCACCAGTTTTGATCAGAAAGCAGATGACAACTGAGAACTTAATGCAAGCTGTTCTGAAATGCATCATGAGATGCCAAATACAACTAAAAAAAAGGAATGTTTCCAAAAAATACAGTACATGCCCTGGAAATCTTTGCAGTTTTAACACAGATGTTACTTCAGTATTTAGTCTTCCTTACAGTTCCTGCAAGGCAGCAAAAAACTTGTAATTCTATTGCAACAGATCCTTAAGGGAATAAGCCACTCCCCAGCTCTCTGCCTATATGTGTCATCACATATTTTAAATGCCTACCATTACAGATATCAAATTCAAAAGTATTCATTATTTGATTAATTTCTACATAAAAAATGCAAAGGTAACATTGTCTAAGTCTTTAAGAAACCCATCACAATATCTGCATTTGAGGTTCCTCCCTTTAACTGCTGCTCCTGCTCTTGTGTTTTCCCTCTCTCCATAAGCGATAATAGCTTCTCAGTAACTCACTCACCTTTTCCCTTTGGTAGGGGGGGTGTTGGAGAGCAGTGAAAAATTAAAAAAAGGAACTGACCTCTTTAGGTGCAGCATCAGCTGACATACATTTTCCTTTATCCTGCTTCATCCGCCTTTGACCACAAGATTGGACCTGGACTGAAGGAGGGAGAAGTTCATTGCTCCACTGCCTAATTGTTTTCTACAGAAACCACAGTAGCACCTACTTTTTCCCTGTCCTCATGTCCTCTAGGATCTGGCTGATCCTAGAGCTTGTTTTCCTCAAACTTCAAGAGACCTCTCTGAATGTCAAAACAGCAAACCCTTGATGGCACAGCTGTTTCCTTCCCCTCCTTAAATCATCCACAAGTTCTACAGATAACTCGTGTCACATGTCCTTGCAACAAACCACACAATTGAGGAAAGTGACTTGCCTTATAAATATGGTCCATAGTGCTGCAGGACTACTATACTTACCCCAAAAAACAGTATTGACACCAATGCTAAGAGTGACACCACAAAAAAGCAGCATCTGAGAGAAAAAAAAAAAAAAAAACAACACACAACGAAACCTGTTCATTTACTCACTATTTTGTACTATTTCCAGATATAATCCTGATGTCAGAATTAACTAGTCAACGAGCTACTAGTAAGCAACAAGCAATTTTAGCTACTATCAGTATCCTTGATAAGCTAGTGATTCAATATGCCAGTGTATGAGTGATGAATTTCAGTGGTTTCAGAATGAATCCTACAGTATATTATACATGTCATAACAATCCCACACTCTCCAGAAGTTAGTAGTCATAGAATATATCACACAGTTTGACAAGCAAATCTCTCAACAAGATCTACGTTTATCTCCTATGACCTACAAAGCAACCCTTATCACAACAAATGGAGCAAGTCCAGCGCATCTCAATGTAAAGGCAGATTGAGACAAATCTATCTACTTTAAGGAACAGCCTCAAAGGACTATCAAAGTAAGCTAAAGATATATGTGCTCTTCCACAGCAAGATTTTTAAATCTATCTTAACTCTAACTAGTATGTTCACAGCTAGGGGGGAAAAAAAAAAAAAAAAAAAAGCCTGAGAAGTGCCAGGAACTAATTCAGAAACAGATAAGATCTAAGGTCTTACATTCCATGTATTTTACTAAATAGCACCCTAATAACGGGTTATGGTCAACTGTAATTTCTGCCAGAAGTAACCAAGGAAACCACATATCTAAGTGCATACACGAGGGGAGGTAGCAAAGGAAATGTACTTAAATTCAAACTGAGAAAACTTGGAGAGATAGCTGCAACGAGCCTCTAAAAGATGCGGCTGTTTGGAGAAACAGTTATACATATTTATTGAAACTTTTTTTTTGGTCTAAAAATCACACTGAAGATGGAGCAGATCCCCATACAGTACTAAGAATAGGATAGCAGTCAATATGGATCCTGAGGCAGTGGTGTCATGGTAATTCATAGCAAGTCAAGATTCATGTTTTGGCAACTAGTGGATCTTCGGTAAGTCTCATCTATGACATCTAAAAGGCTTAGCAACACTTAGAAATAGCCTCGAAGAGTCAGCAGCTATATCTACTCTGAAAGATCAGCTTTTTGGAGAGACTGTAAATGAAGCAAACATCCACTTCTATATCCACCTAGAGAAGGCATAAAACCTGCCTGTTCAACCTTGTCTGGTAGCACAGCAAGCCACTGGGCATACACAATCTCATATTCTGGACAGCAGACTCCCAGTTGCCACCCTGAAAGACTTCCGCCTGACAGGCGGGTGTGATATTGGGAGCAGCCTCATAAGAAATGTTTTTAAATATGGGGCTGAGACTGGTCAGAAAAGCTTTAAGCAGCAGCAATTACAGGATGACTTTTTGTTTGTTTGCAGCACTGCTTTGCAAGCTTTTTGTTGCAGATCTCTGAACGGCAACATGTTTTTTAATAACCTCAAAAATTGAACCTGTAGATGCCTTTAAGAGTGTTGCGGTTTAGGCCAAATCCACCACTGGGGACCCGAGCAACCCCAGACGGGACCGACAGATGCTCCTCTCTACCTCTCTTCAAAGAGAGAGGCAGAGGAGGAAAAAGAGACTTACGAGTTTAGAAGGAACTAAACTACTTTAATGAAATATTAATAATATTTTTAAAAAAAATAAATAATGAAATATATACAAAACCGTACCAAGCTCCCAAGATGACAATCACATCACCGGCTGGCACTGGGGCAGTACCAGACTGGACTCAGTGACGGACAGGAACTGGATTCTGGATCTGGATTCAGGATCGGGATCACAGGCAGACAAACAGAGTCCTCCTCAGACGTCGGCCATTGAAGGAAGAGCTAGTGACCCTTTGATCCCTCAGCTTTTATACTGAGCCTGAGGCAGATGGAATGGAATACCCTGTTGGTCAGTTTTGGGTCACCTGTCCTGTCCGCTCCTCCCTGCAGGTGGGACCCCACTATGCTTTTCCGCTTCCGACCCTCCAACGTGGCAAATAACAAAGCTGGTTGGCCTTGGGGGTTAGAGCAATAAGTATAAGCAAGAGCTTCTCTGCATACCATGCCTGGGCATCAGCTATAAACATTGGTCTTATCACTCAGAGAGTGAACACTGTCTGCACAATATGCAGTTAATTTCATTAGTTAGAAGAGGCCCAACTAAGAAGTGAAGTTACTGAACAAAATTGGTTCTGTTTTACCTCAAACCAGGACAAAGAGCTAACCTTGAAAAATGCTCAGAAACTGCGTTGATATTGAACACGTACATCACTAAAACACAATCCAAATTCTTTAAAGTCAAGACATGGATAACCCCCTGTAGTATTTTGTCTACACATTTGCCATTAACTGCTACCAGTTCATTTGCAAAATATAAATTACTAGGATTATTTTACAAAATTCTATGTAGTCCCTACCTCCATCCATGCTCCAGTACCACTACTAGCAACTGAAAATATTCTAATAGTTTTCCATAGGAATTTGAGGATGTCTAGATGAAAGGATCACGCACTCATTTCTTGCTAAAAATAAATGAGAATTCAGCAATTACCTGCCTTTAAGAAGACCAATATTGTCTTGATTATCCAGATTTTCTTATCACTGAAATATGAAGGCTATTAATTAGTGGCTCAGGACAGAATCAGCAGAGTTGCAAGATTTTGTTTTTCTTCATCTTAACTACAGTACTTTTTTGGTCAGTTCTTCCTTAAATTACCATTGTTACTTTATTATTTACCGTACAAAATTATTTAAAACTTCCAGAGTGCTCTGAATTCAATAATTTGTATATGTATAAATAAGAAATACGAGTGGCAGAATACAGACTGCAGTTTGTCAGAACACTGTTTAAGTGTTCTGACACCTATTTGGTGATGAGTAATTAAAATTAGCCACTGTATGATTGGCTGCAACATAATTAGGTTTTGGTTGGGGGATTGGTTTTTGTGGGTTTGAGGTTTTTTTGGTTGGGATTTTTATTTAACTTTAAAAAAAAAAAAATCAGAAATAGATTACAGCACTGCAGCTGTACTGGAATAGAGAGGAGAAAGAGGGACGTCTCCATGCAAATTCACAAGCAGAGGGGACACTTCTCAACAACTTAAAATGCAGCTGCACAGCTAATTTGCCAAAACATTGGGTTGTTTTCTTTTTAAAAAGAAAAAAAAATATTCCATTTTACAGCCATACGTGACCATCTCCCAACTTCTATCTGCCTGATAGTTTGGAATGGGATGCTACTGTCTCTGTGCATTTATCTATTAAGATAAAGTGAAAAAAAGTCAAATCACAACAAAGATAGAGTGGAAATCTGTGCAGATCCACGTGACTCAAGAAGCAATGCCACAGACAGGAAGAGAAAAAGAGAGATTGATGTAGCAGAAGAAAAATGAAGGAAGATGGTTGCAAATATATTTCTGGAGAGTAAGGGGAAAGACACTGAGATTGCTCATTTTTTGGCCTAATGAATAAATCATTTTAGTTTCCTCCCCCCTTATGCACCTGCTGCTTTGAAAAGCCCCTTCCACAACCAACAACTGAACAGCAAATGCTGCACAATGACTCAAATGTTGCTGGAGCCGTGCCAGCAAAAATTACCACTCTTCAACCAAGATAAACATCATATTACTTCATTACCCTTTTAAAACATATGCAAATTAAATCCATTATTCTTTTTTCTTATAGAAATGAAGTTCCTTTGGCTGGAATTCAACGGCTCCCTTTGTCATCGTTGACCATGAATGGATGAACTTCATGTAGATGATGCCCATTTCCCATCTTTGAATCAAACATTAATACCATTTGACAGTAATAAATAACATTTATCACAATAGGGATCTACTAATGATTTTCCCACTAAGCTGGCTCATCAGAACCTATCAGCTGACAACTGCATAAATGAGATTAGCATAACAGCTGCCTATGACAAATGTATCTAAATCATTTTAATGCCAGCTAGCTCTTTGATCTCCCTATCACATTGTTGCCAAAACTAAATCCATTTCTTCAAGATACATGTTGTTTATTACAGATACATGTGTATATTCCACACCATTATGTACTCCAGAGATTTCAGTAATTAAAAGAATTAAAAATACTGATTGGATACTGCCACTATAATGTAAACTTGCAACACTGCATTTCAGAGTAGCATGCCACTGCCTACTTAATTCCCCAGCTCCCACCCCAAATTGTAGGATTCAGTGTTAAATAGCTGTGTGTTTCCCAGGCACAAAATACATGTTTTAATGTAAATATGTGTATTAGCTTCTCTTTGTGAGTATTGCTTACAGAGGCATAATTTTCATACAATTTAAACTGGTTCCCAGTAATGTGGGACTTGGTTCCACGCACACACCAAAGCAACGAATCATTGTGTTTGTATAAATGCAACAGTGGCAGGGAAAGAAAAACTCTGTGGTAGAGCAATGTATTTGTGTTTTAATTATTATTACAAGCGAGGCCTATGAGACTGTCATACAAACTCATGAAAACAGACTTCAAACTAAACCCAGAGCCAACAGCTCTTGATGTGCCTCTGTAATAGGATTTTTAAAAGCACACTAACTTCCAAACACTTCTTCAGTTGAAAGTCAATGTGCTCCTCTACCTGAATTCAGATTGTCAGAGTTCTTTACGCCCTTAAGGATATAGATTGTTTCCTTAATGTCTAAAACACAGGGAAAAAGATGCCCTCTGGTGCTTCAGAAAATCCCAGTCAGATTCACAATTCTTAGATTAAACCCATGGTACTTCAGAAACGAACAAAATGGATACAGTACAGCACAGAAAGAACCCAGAGGAAAATACCAAAAAATGATCTTTTCCCCTTACTGTTTCCCCAAGCTATTTTATTGCACCTTAAAACTGTAATTTCCAGAAACATTTACTTTCTCAGCTATGCTAACAATATTTTAAAAAAATCTGTCTATTTTGGTCTGTTGGCACCTAGACATTTCTAAAAATTGTCCCTCCTCCCCAGTTTTGAACCATTTTGGAGCCATCAACCTGTTGAAACCTGCAAAAGAATCTCCATTGATTTACTTAAACTTGGATTAAGCTTTTGATGACTTCACATACGAAGCAATGTCAGGCATGCCTACACTTCAGCATCCTTGATCTAAAACCCAACTGTTTGCATACCTTTCCCAGACTTTGTAGCTTTACACACATTTATTTTGTAGTTTTGTAGAGATTAGCATTTGTTTTCTCATCGGTATTTTCAGGCGAGTTCTAAACAGAAATATTCATAACTATTTAGACTTGAACCATCTTAATTGCTATTTTGTGAATAAATAGAAGGCAAACTAGGTATCTGTGCTGCATGTAAAATTAAAATACACACCCATTTACCCAATCAGCTAAGTAAATTCTGGAACATGAGTCTTTTGACGTCCACTGAGAACCAATATCAAGTGGCACCAGAGCCCAGTTTTCCTAGAAGCAGCACCAATTCATGGTGGAAAAGTTTTCTAAGTTAATGTTTCTAAATGAAAAGTTTAAAGGATTTTGCATAAGCATGGAAAATGTGCAAGTATGAGAACTAATGAGATTGCAGGCTGAGAACTGTTAAAGTATTCCAGTTACAGTGCTCTGTACCAAATATCTTGTTTTCAATGCTGTTACATTCACAAGCACTTTGTTCTTTCTTGCATTTCAATTAAAATTCATGGAATGTTTTCTCCACATATTTTTCAAGTCTGCCTGCATTTTCCATATCTTAGAAAAATTTCTGGCCATTATTTTTCATGTAAAATGAACAGGATGTATGGTCTTTTGTCCAAGCCTTTTGTTTTGTGAAGCAGGCTATTTTTCATGGATGAAACTGAGGCACACACTTTCAGTTTTGACAGCATTTCTTATCATTCCCCCCAGTTAGCATTGTCACCTTTCATTATTTAATTTTGAAGTACAAGGCAGGCTGATTTATACCCACGATGTGTAATTATGAGGCAGATGGAGGGCTTGGAAAGTAGAAACACTGAATTAGGACTGTAGTAAGTGCCTGTAAGCTTCCTGTGAGAAGTCCTCCCTGCGCCACCAGCTAAAAACAAAAAGCCGAGCAATTTAAACTAAATGAATCCATGCTGTTGTAAGCACTGAGTTAATGAAAGTGAATACAAAACTAATAAAGTACATTGGTTGTGGTTGCAAGGCAATTTAAAATGTTTTCAAGTACAAATGCTGAAACGTGTTTGTATTAATCAAAATCATCTTTCAGTGTGCCCATGGTCGAAAGGCTTTTTTTTTTTTAACCTCCACTTCACTTGAAATCACTTTGACACAAGTCCACTCTGCATTTTGAAGAGAGAAGAGCTTTCTGCAGGTCTTTCATATGATAATGTACAGTATATTTTCAGCTGCCTTTTTAAAGTTTAAACAAATGGAAGGCTTATTAAGAAGATATCATAATTACATGCAGCTATTTTACTAGCTCTTATCTGAAGCAAAAGCAAGCAATTAGTTGAGAACATAAATTCATTCAAGACACTTACTGAACATGAGGGAATAGACCAGCAGGAGAAAATAGGCCCATTTTACTGTTTCATCTTCCCTGTAGAAAGACAGTAAACTTATTCTAGTAGATTTGACACCACCTACAAAATAGCTCATGTATTTGAAAAATGAACTGATATTTCAGAAGGCTTTGAGCCTGTTTAGTAAATGGCTGAACATACCAAAAAAGTCACCCTCAGCCTCAGATGGAGGACAGCTGCTTTGACGAACAGTAAGAACTTACTGTTGTAATAGATACAGAAACATTACTTGTGCAAGCAGTCACCAGTTCAGTTCTCACCAGCAGAAACATAAGCTCACTGCTGTCTCAAAACCCCATCTTACTTTCAAATTACGGATCACTGAAAAGTAATCACTAATAAATCAAAATAATGAGGTTTTTGCTTCATGCTGAATGCAGACACCAAATGGAAATTACTAGGAGCACTCTTAGTGCTTATTCTATTTGATTTTTCCCTGCTTTTTAAGCAGTCAATTCTCTAGAGTGCTGATCACCACAACCCCCGCCCCCAAGCATACAAAACACTTCACATATGTTTAACATTAAGGACATGAGTAGTTGCATAGAAGACTAAGGAAACATTCACAAGCTTTAAAGTTAAGCACCTGCTTAAAGGTGACAGTATGGAAGGGGGGGACTTCAGGCCTAGAGCTGCCACTTGACTTGGCACAATGATGGTGGTGACATGCACCAGAACATGATTCCCAACCACAGCAATCACTCCCAGCATGTCAGAAACATCTACCCAGATGAAACTCCTCTGAGAGGACACAGCTGACCAGATTTAAGGTGCACAGGGGCCTGGACAAATTGCTGAAGGAGCCAAAGAGCCTTTGGCTGCACAGCCACAGGGAGAACGAATAGGAGATGAACAGGTTCTTCACGGACACACTACTATTTCAAACTTTATGTTGAGGACATCAGTGTTTCTGTCAGAAGGAAAAGATTGAAAGGGGTTGGAGGAAATAAAGACCGAAACTTTCAATAGTTACTCCCTTATATTTAGATTCCAGAATGACTGCAATCCTTCATCCGGGGATCATCTGAGATAATTCTTCAGGTTCAGAAAATTGTCATTTTCGTAATACAGAGCTCGCAGTGTTCATTTTTAAGTCCTGGTAATCCAAAATGAATTTAATACATAAAGGTTACTTTGCATACTAGCTTTACTTTTCATATTCCTATTCGATGAATAAAAGTCAATTAAAAACACACATAGTAAAACTTTTCACTCCTCTTGTTGTGGGGTAACCAGGAAAAATGTATTGAAAAACATTTTTTTCCACTTTTACTGGGAGCATATGCATAAAAGTTTCTCATGTATTTAAGACAAGACCTACATGCAAATCCTCTTTCTCTAGAAAAAATGATAGCGTATTTGTGCTGGAATTTTTTAATGTTTTCTGAACTAGGAAAAACCAACTGTTTTCCTAGCAGATGCATTTGGCAGGCACACAGGCACAGTAACACATCTTTCTGCAGTTGTCTTCACTTGCAAATCTCAGTATTATTAACTCATTTTGGAGAAACAGCCTAATGATATTTTTTCCTCTTGTCATCAATTGGGCTCTGAACGTTTCTTTTAATGAATGCGACATAATTCATGCATAGTCACTACTGAACCCCGCAAATTCATAATTAGTGACAATTTTGCACCTGCTGTTATGGGTTGATGCTGTTCCCTTTAATTTAACTTGATACCTTGATTATTCATTGGAAACCACAGCAGATGCTGATTATCTTACCTTTCCTGAAAAGAACATAGCAGTCATAACTGGATAAATACAAAAAAGCATTTTCAAGAATTTTCTAGTTATCAAGATCCCAATCCAGCAATACACACATACTGTATACTGTATACATGTGTACACATATTACATTCATGAACATCACCCTCAAGATGGTAGTACTTCATATGCTTAAAACTAAACATGATAATAAGTTTAACCATATTTAAGTTAAGCTACTAGCTAAAGTTGGAAGTATCGCGTATATTTTTATGCAAAAGGTGATCCTGCTGCAATGTGTACCTGTCTCCAATACCCATCCTACTAAAAAGACATATTTGTATTTTGAACCACAAATGTCATGTGGTAGTTGGAAAAGTTCTTTGTGGTCAAAAGAATGGACATATTGCATATAGAAGAACTGAGCACAGTCAGGCTGGATGCATGTGTATTCATGGCTGCACAGATTTCTTCCTGCCCTTCCATATCCTACCACGCTCAAAGGTATTCTACATATCTGACCATTTAAATATGTTACTGTTGTCTAAACCTATCTCCCAATAGAATTACCAGTTTTGTTTTTTTTTTTTTCTAGAAGCCTAAGCAGCAGCACTTTCAATAAGGGGAGGGAAAAAATGAATCTTGTGCGTATGGATTCACAAAGCTTAATAAACCAAAACAAATCCTCTGCTACCCCCTCAAGTATTTCACAAACCCAGAAAGTCAAAGGCCTAGCAAAATTTCTGCACTGGTACTACAAGACAGAACAGAGTGTACAGTACCAGTGTTGATGGGCCTATATCCTCTAGGAAGAGCTGAAAAGGCACCAGAGACTCTTCCCAAGAACAGGCTGGCATGTGGGAGGCTTCCAGTCAATCCTGGATCAGCCATGAAACTGTGGTAGAGTATAACAACACATGACTAACAAGGTATTTTCAATTATGCCTTACACTCCAGCATTCAAAAACCTACAGAGGCCACTACTAGCTGATAATTCCAACTATCATCAATAATCAGGGTAACAAAATCCCTGTTAATTTTTTTTTTTTTTAAATCAGTGACATTAGTCTTTCCTGCCTTATCAAAGCATCTTTTTTTCCTCCAGAAGTGAAAAACATTGCATGATATTATTAAAGAATCGTCCTTCTCTCTGCTAGCTCCCTCTGTTGGTTTTGGTTGTTTTTTTTAAAGTTGAGAAATGCTGCCGCACTTGCTGAACCTTTTAGAAAACCTTATTTCAATTTTATTGTATGACTTTGCCTAGCCAATAATTATCAGAAATTACTTTTCCATTAGGTAAAAAGATTAGAAAAATGAGACATTTTTTGTTACTTCAGCTCTCCACATTCCCAGATATTATTCAGTAGAAAACGTTCAGCACCATTAACTTGAATAGCATCTAGCTACAGACAAATTAAATTCTTATATTGTCCTACTGATGTTAAAGTCTAGTTTCTGCATCCTGAAACATTCCACTATGATTGCCACAGACTAGAAGGGGATGGTTCTGAATCACCTCACTTTCCATACAGGCAAATCACAGCCTCGGGCGTATTTTCTGAACTCTAGAATTTCCAGCCACATACTCTCAATGCCAATAGTCAATGATTTAAGTGGCACAATTCCTGTCATTTAAGTTACTCTTACAGAACAGAAAATGCAGTTTAAGTATTTTAAATTATGACCCTTTCCCAACTAAAACCACATGCAGGAGGATAAAAAAGAGGATTTCTAACCTACTTGATCTGGCTGACGGACAGGTGCGGAACCAAAACAATGCAAAGAATAAGGTGGTCACTTGCAAACTGAGCATGAGTTTTCAGAGTACAAATTACATTTAAGACTTTTTTCCTGCTTTTCATGGTACGCTTTTTATTAAAATTAATATGCTACCTCCTCAGTTACTTTTCATTCTACTCCAAAATCAAGGCAACGACCAACCCAGCACTGCTAAGATTCTTCTTTCATTTGACTGAGGAAACCATACAGTGTATACAGATATCGTTTCAGCTGCATGATTTTGTCTCTTCTTTTTGGGGGATGAAACTTCACAAGAAAAGTTAATGTAATGAACTCTGTAGAGCCAAAAATACAGGACCAAGTAGACGTTTAAAAATAAATCAGATTTTCCTGACTCAGCTTATATCCTTAATAAGCAGTCTAATGACTCTCCAGATGACTGACATTACAATTATCATAAACTGAGTTCTCCATTAGAATATTCATGGAAAATGCTATCATTTTATAATTATACAGATATAATGGGAATTAGACAATAAAGAACTGCATATTCAAGAATTTCTTCAAATACTAAGGAAATCTATTTAAGTAGATACAGAACTATCAGCATACGTGAGCTCTCCATGATCTTTTTCATAAATTATTAACTCTGGGATCCCTAAATTAGGAAGAGTATATAATTCTTGAACAGATGCTGGTGTCAGCATCAATAAGGGGCACTGCTCAGGACCACTGCCTACCAGTAAACTAGTACCAGGAACTTAATCCAGGCCATTAAATTCACCTAGTATGTTATTTTAACTACAAAGCAACCCTTCCTGTGACAATACAGTCGTATAAAGACAAACTGAATTTGCCACAAACAGCTGTCTATATCTCGTAGGCAGCTAATGAAACCCTCATATGCCACCAAGATGCACACCGTATATGCTAGAGAGCTACAGAGGACTTTATGCTGAGCGTATTAGCGTAAGAGGATATTTGCCCTGTAGCTTCTTGCAGCCAGAATGAAGTTGGGTTGGGTATGCAAGCGAGGACCCGGTCAGCAGCTCACGACAGCTTGCTTTCTTCATCAGCCCTTGTACCAACCTCCCACTAGCTGGGAAGCAAAGGCATAGAATGAGGTTTACACTATAACATAAATTCAATAGATAAATCTAAGTCAAGAATCCTACATTAGTAATCCCCACACATATACTCCATTCTATGAAAATAGTTTCTTCTACAAAAAAGTGGTTTCTTTAACAAGAAAACTCACAGGTACTACAATCATGCTTTCAGACAGTCATGATATCCATTCTAACTGCGCTTGAGAATTTTGACTTTTTTTCCTCAAAATAGTATTTGTGATCTTAATATAACATAGTTAAAACTTGATGCAACAAGGAACTATGCATACAGAGTATCAATCTAATAAGTAGCCTTTATAGCAGGTTGTGCTTGCATGCTGGCTCAGCATTAGGAATTCATGTGTCACATAGAAAATAAATTTGCATTCTTAAGTATTCTGTTTCAATGGATGACTCTAATGAACTCACTGAATACAAAGGAAGCAATGGAAAACAGGACACTTGCTCTTCAAGCTTGTAATAAATCTATTTAGAAGTGGTTTTTGCTGACTTAAAGTCTGATGATGTGGATTCGAATTCAGTCTTCACATACACCAAGAAAAAGCATGAATAACATCTTAAATTCTGTCAAGATTCTAGAATTTAGGCTCACTATTTCTGATCTGGACTATAAACTATTTGAAAGGATTAAGAAACTCCTCAGGATACAGAGAAATCTCCACCTTTGTTGCTGTAACATAGCCATGAACATGTCCTCGTGAGAAATGTTTCCATCTATTTTCAATCATGTAAATATGTGTCAACTGTTCAAACCTATGGGAGAAAGACAAGCTGCTTCTCTCACTTAATCTGTTGTTCAAAAAGTTGCTGCTTTGTTTTTAGAACTCTACTTATGCTGCTTTCAGCAAGAAAGTACTCCATTGTTATAGCCTGTCTTTTCATATGCCTCTGGGGACTGAAAGGATGGTGCAGATGGTAAGCAAACATGTTTTACGGTCTTTGAGCTTAGACTGAGAAATTCAGATTTGCTTTTCATTTCTGGAATGCAACTAAGCAAAGAAATTACTCAAATTTATTATGTGCAACTCGTCTATGATTGTACTATCTAGCATAGATATTTCCCCTCAATCTCAGAAAGCTGACTGAGAAGTTTAAAAAAAAAAATCATTATGTACCTAAATTTCACCGGGGTATTTCATTCTGCTTACATGGTATAGACACAAGCCAGAGCTCTAGTGAATTTAGTTTTGAAAACCTGAAGCTTTATATCATATAGATCCTATTCACATAAGGGGCATGCTGTACGGGTCCTGAATTTGCACATACCAGTCCAGTTCCCAACTTGAACAAAGACAAAATAGACACATGCTTCCTTCATTGCATCCTGTAGTTAGCTCATCTGAGACAGTTTATTCCTGATAGGATGCTGTCTAGATCACCTTTCAAAGGCAATGAAAAACTAGTTTGAATTCTACCAACAACTATATACCTATCTGACAAACATAGATCTAAATAGTAGCATGTCATATTACATGCTTGATACTTGCTATATGGTGTAATAAGAAGCATTGAAAACAGGCAGCTTCCTGGAAAGGTTACTGCTCCTTATCAATAGAGTACTAGTGTAGAATTCAACTTTAACTTTGCCTTTGGAAATTCGTTCATTTGAAACAGATTCACAAATGTAACATGGAGCCAGGTAATGACCCTAGATCCTTCTACTTTAGGAAGCATTTATCCAGCCTACAAAAATAAGGGACACTTGCTGAAAAAGATTAAGACAGCATTCCAGATGCAATGTACATCTCCCTGTAGAGTGAATTAGCTCAGTCCCCTTTACCTTTTGCACGCTCCCTAGAAGTGGTTCAGATGCCCAGGGGCCTACATGCCACAGTTGAAAGACAGAGAAACTGGAGAAATTACTTTCAACAGATTTGTTGCCTATTTTTCCTTATTGAGAATTTCTCCATGAGCCTCTGGAGACTATGATTTTGTACACAGTTACTCACTGTCCAAAGTCAATTGTATCACTTGCAATACACACAGCTTTTTGCTTCTAAGGATTTTCTTACCGTACATCCAGGTAATCTAGAAGTGTTTTCAGGTTAATAAGTGTCCAGAAGAAACTCCTTTTCTTCAGTCTGGGCACTGGAGTACTCCGATGTGAGAAAATTGTAAGGTTTTCATTGTACTAGGTTTCATTGTTAGCTTTCATCTTATATTTATCGCCATGTCTTCAATTTCATCTCTAAATTACAGAGCTAGGACTTTGATAGGCACGATTGCTGCTGTTCAGTTTACTACCTCCTGTCAGTCCCTGATCACTTCATGACTTTTATTCGTCACTGCTTCAATTTATTCCTTGTGCAGAATGACCAGAGCCCAGAAAAGGGGGAAGGAAGGAGGAGAAGATTGCTGTGGTTAACTCTTCAGGGAAGTAAAGAAAATAAATGCTTACATTTAAAACATGTTCATCTAGCACACGTCATAATAGTTAAATAAGTAGTACACGAAAGTTGGCTACGTTACTTTTCTCCCTGACAGATGTTATTCTGCAAACATTCATCTTCTATTTAGTCCTTTTACAAAACTTCCTTTACTCTAAGGCCGCACAGAAATTCACTGCATTTCTGCTTACCTTTTACAACACAGACAGCTTACACAAGGGTTATACCTGCATCAACATGTTTTTATAATACATATTTATACAGGCTCAAGCCAGTCCTCTACCTCCATAAAACCCATCTCAGCATTTAAACTGTTTGAGCAGAAGCTTCAGGAGAACCCAAGAGCAGGACAGCACTATGGACCTATTCACATCCTCCATTACTTAGTCGTGACCAGTGGGAGCAGCATTCAGCACAAAAGAATTTTTGTGCAGTGTAAACCAGAAGCTGACAAAGTACATGCTTTCACCGCATTTGCTGCAAACATGACTTAATGCCCTGAAGTGGCCGTACAGCAGTTACCCCTGTGCAGCTACTCATCACCTCATTCCCTCGGAACCAAGTGAAGACAGACATTTCAGGCTGACTCTGCACAAAAAGGATCACGCACACTTGTCTCTCTGGAAGGCAGAGTGATTAAAGCTGTCTATAAATCTTCATAAGACATGATTGAGCAACCTAACATAAGTCAACATTTTAAAAGATGGAAGAATCCTTTGACAAAGGAGTCATAGCCTTTATTGCCCAAAATACATATATTTCTGGTCTGAATTTAACTCCTCTTAGCTTATTATCTTCAGATCTTGTTAAGTATTACTTACTAAAGAATGTAACTGCCAGGCACAATTAAAAGATTCAAGTTATGCATTAAAATAGCAGTACTATGTAACAAGTCTAACATATACAAGAGTTCATCCATCTCAAGAGTGAAGCACATAGTGCCATGGTTACTGTGTGTAACACAGAAGCAAGCTTACAACATGTAGCTAAGTTGATTAAAATTTTTAGCATACTCAGTGCTGCTTCCCCACTAATAAAAACTCCAAATCAACCTCATTAATTTGGACTAACAGCAATGAGGTAACAGGAGCTAGCCTTTGCTATGAAGCTTTCTGTGAAAAATGAATCCTTTCATTAACATGTACAGAACTCACAAGCAACAGAAACAACCCTGCCAAGCAGATACCACCTGTGAAAACATCACAACAAGGAAAAGAAACAAAAAGGAAACCGAAAGATAAACTTCACAACTCTACAAACACACTAGAGAAATAAGTGGCAAGGCATTTGGCCACATTACTTATTTTCAAGAAACAGACAGTGTTTGCCTTTGAATTGATGATTAAAAACTCAACTTTTCAATTATTACATCATGATCAATTGTCCCATTTCCTAGAAATAAAGAAATCTGACTCTATCCACAACTTACATGCAACTTGCAAGAGTAACAAGGAAAAAATGTAATTCATCATGCAGGAAGTTAATGCCCCTAAATATCCAAGATGTTCAATGGTTCAGGAAATGAGTGCCTATACATAGTGGTTATGGTACTCACACCAGAGACTTTTCCCATCAAAGTTGTTTCACTTTACACAAATCCTGAAACTGCTGCAAGCATTAGTCCTTGTAGGTATCGTAAGCAAAGGTGAGCAACCAGCGTAAAAAGCAGTATTGAGAAACATGTTCTCATTACAAGTACAGAGAACAGGAACTTCAATAAGCAGACAAGTGGCTTCCACAAATTTATTTTAAGAAGTCCTGATTGGGAGTCCTTGCACGCATTTCTCTGCAACATTTATTATCCAGAGCCCAAGACTTGAATGTGGAAAATCCTACATGCATTCAAAGCTGAAACAGGAAAATCCCAACTGGTGTACCTTTTTTTTTCTCCTCTAAAATAGAGACAGGTGGGAACATTCCTAAGAATTATAGCCTTATGCTACTCAAAAATTGGAACAAGCCTGTTACTGTAAATTTCCCTTTATTAGGCTTAGTAGCAAACACTAGCTTTCATAAGCCTGGAGCTTCTTTCATACTGAAAAACAGCTGCTGCAAATGAGAAGGCAAGCAGTAGGATGTTACCCTGCTTAAATCCACCTTAGGTTGCTGGGGCATAAATTCCTTTCCTGCAGTCCCACGAGGTGGGAACTGCATTTCTTTAGTCTGAAATTAGTCTGATGATACCACGATAACATTCTTGGACAGTGAGTTACCATTGTCACCTGTTGACTATTTTCTTTTGCCTTTGGAGGCTTACTGGGCCCTCATGTACCTAAGGTAGTTACGAGATTTTCTCTTGCTTTTGTTTACATTAATTGTCTATTGATTCAGTTTATCTGCTTATTATGGATTTCCCCAGGAGATGTATATATCCCTAGTTTTCCTGTAACACACCAGGTGTTTATGTAAAGCACTCCTGGCATGCATTTTCTCTCCTGCTGAATTGTTTTTGTTAAGATTACTATCTCTACTACATTTGAACTTGGAGACAGAATCTAGGGTTGTTTTTTCTTTGTCTTTCTGATGTTTAGCAGCATCAAGAATTCTCCTTACTCCTCTCCCCTCAAGGAAAAAGAAAAAAAAAAAAAAAAAAATCAACAACTAAGCCTTCTTCCCCAAAAACCAAGATAAAGGTGAGAAGAGAAACTGCCAGGAAAGGCAAAGTCACTACCAATTGTAGGTAATAGAGACTAAAGATACAAGATAGTGACTATAGATCTGCAATTTACACAATAGGACAATAAGAAAAGCCCATGAACAATGTTTGCTTCAGAATCAATGATCTCTAAGCATTCACAAGATTTGAACTGTTTCATGCCATTTCTAAATTCTAATTTCTGGAAGTCACTGAAAGACTGACTTAGTGCTGAGTCCAAACAGTACCCAAGGCACAAACACAGGGCATTCAGCTGCTCCAAGTATTTAATTTCACATACACGACAAGCTCAGAGCTGTCCTAGGAAAGAGTAGAGAGGAATATATACAAGTTAGGCAGGTATGAATCCAGTTGCATTTAGAAACAGCAAAGCATGTTTTTTTTCTGGTTTCCAGACACAGAAAAGCTGTCTCACCCTTCTTACCAGGGTGCTTACACATAGACATCACTCAAGTGCATGCTTTCCTAATTAAGGATGCGGCAAGTTAGAAAATAAGGCATGAAAATGCAGGACTGGGGGACAGTGAAGAACAACTAGAACATCTGCAACCACTCAGTTCTACAAATAGTTTTACTCAGCCAACATATAAACCATCACATTTGCAAAATGCAACTTTGGAGTCCCAGCACGACTGAAAGACAGAGGTAGGTGTGACAACAGCAAGCATCAGACACTGTTGAAATAGCAGTTCCTCCAGCCAGGTACCACCACACAAACACCACATAAGGATCTGTCAGCTTCTGCCTAGTCAGACATGCACATCCCACCACCAGACCTGCTTCAGTCTCTTTCCACTTTCCTTTTTTTTTTTATATATATATACAGACAATACATATATAATTTTGAGGTGTATATATATATATAAACAACACATACACGCACACACTACACTTCTATCACAATCACCTTCCTTCCCATCCCCTATAACCTATTCACCTTACGAGGCCAGCTTTTTCCTCCATGTTTCCTCTTAAATTAGAACAAGCTCTTCAAAGCTTCAGTTTTCAAACCCCCCACTCTCCCTTCGGGAAGGGGGAAAGGAACAACCTGCCCTCAGAAGACCCCAGTCATTTGCACACAACATTGGTGCTACCACCCAGTCTCACCACACTAACAGGAAGCACTTTCAGGGCAGAGAGGCTACGCTGAGCGCCACTTAATCCTCTGCACAACCAGCAGTTAGATTTTCATCTGTACAGAGCTATAAGGCTGAGCTTTGTTCTGTGCGACAACTCTGGATGGTAACCAAAAGGAATTGGAGAAGGACAGAGATCCGCGGTTGTGTTCAGGTATCATTAACACCTCATTAAAAGTAGACGAACAAGAAGCAACTTAACTGAAATTTTTATCAAGACTTCATTGATAAGATCCAAACTTAAAATAAAAATGCCTTTGGGCACATGAAGGGTTTTATTCAAGTGCTGCCTTACACACACACAGACATACACTAGAGACAAAAAGGGAACATTTTCCTTTTGTAATGTAACAATACCAAAATGAATAGTAGCATTTCAAAAACATAATTAGGTCTTCCAAAAAGGACCCCACTGGAGCCCTATAAAAACACCACAGGCATAAAGATTTTTTTCATTCAGGAAACAGTTTACTCATTATTTGTTTTCCTCCCCCCTCCCCCCCTTAAGTTCTTCTGTTTAAAAGACAATTTGTGTGTAATACAAATAATTTCTTATTCACTATTACTTCCTAAGCAAATCTAATCACAGATATTCATTTGTACCAGTTAAACTTCTGAACATGTACCCTCTTTATATTCCTTAATAGTTATGTAAAATAGCACAAGTAACCATCTTAAGTGTGCTTCTATAAAATTGGGGGGGTGGTGGTGGTGTTTTCTATTACCCTACATGGTGAGACAGGCACTGTTTCTACAATTCCACTCTACCATATATATTTTTTGTGTCTATCAGCAAACATTGGTTCATATGCATTTCAATCCATGTATGAGTACCTCATAATATTTGTATTTTTGACATTTTTCTTTACTATACTATCTGCAGTGATGTAAGTTATGCTGAAAGTTAGCAAAATGAAGATAAAACCATTGCCTACTAGGTATATCAACAAAAGCGGAATACAATTGACAGTAGCAGAGCAGTTGGTATTACCTGTTCCCTACTGCTTACATCTAAACACAGAATGATCACTGTGTTGAATCATCCCACAGGCAACACTTTAGAATCCACAACGCAGTGATACATTGCAGTAAGCCCAGTTAGGGCAAAGAGGTGGTTCTGTAGATCAAAGGAAAGCACAGGAGAGTAGTTGAGCAAATAGATATGATTAGCTTTACGCATGCTCAGTATTGTCTTGTGCTATTGCTCAATAGATTTGGAAGCTAACATCAGATATTATACACCAAATATGTGCTATGTCACTGAACTACAATATAAAGTGCATGTTAGTTGGAAAGTTAAATTAATTGGAAAAATACACAACTAAAATGTTTTTGAGGGTAACTTCCCAAGGGGGTGAATAACAAGCATAGTAACAATGAATAGCTTATGTTTATTTACTTAAGTTGTTCTACCTTTAAGATGGTATTGTCCTGTGGTGGTGATAATGCAGGATTCTCTTTATCCCAACAGAACCTCTAGAGGCACCGACTCTCAGAAAACTCATACAGCTAGAAGAAAACAAAACTATACCCTGTCATACCTTCTTTGGAAAGCTTTGCTTTCTTTACAGAACCAAATGGCATCTCCCTATAAACTTATCCAAAATTTTGCAAGTATATAGACCTACTGATTGCTTGACAGAAATGTTCTTGAAATGGTAAAAACTCAATTTAG
Organism: Vanellus vanellus; assembly: GCF_965231255.1. Classification (NCBI taxonomy): domain Eukaryota; kingdom Metazoa; phylum Chordata; class Aves; order Charadriiformes; family Charadriidae; genus Vanellus; species Vanellus vanellus. Next base: position 17,852,041 of record NC_138917.1, read on the forward strand.
ATTACATTGGAATACATTTAACCTCAGAAAGAACACCAGCTATAATATTAGAACATCTTCACTGCCCAGACCTGCAACCCATCCTGTCATCCCCATATTTACGACTGTCATCTTTTCAGCTTCGCTTGTTTTAAGGCGTTCCCAGTGCTCGCTCACAAGTACCTGATTTCAGGTTGGAACCTAATAAATATGCTTTAGAGAAGCATTATTCATGATTTTACACTTATTTGAACTCTTATTATAAACAATATTTAAAAGTACACCTTTTCTATTCCTATGGAAAAATTGGCAGCAATCATTCTAGTATTAAAGGCAAGCTGGACCTAGTCTCATGTGTGAAAGAAGGACAAAAGGTAACTTGCAAAAGGTTATTTTAATAACAAAAAATCATTTCATGATTGATCATTATACATCTCATATATTGCAGCATGGGATCATACATAATACCAGCATGAGAGAACCTGTAATAGCAATATGAGGGCACTGCTCAGGGGTTTAATGTGTAGAGGGAGTAACTGTAATAAAAAAGGTGAAAAAAAAATCATAGAAAAAAGGCCACAATTAGGGATACCTTTTGAAATGAAAGAATAAAGAGTCACAAAGTGGTATATTTAAGTACTTTTAAATGTCTTTGAAACTTTTATATCCTGCTCAAGTCCTAGTTTTTAATGAGATACCACAGATGAAAAAGGGACAGATAATTTTTAAATGGACAATTGGGGGAGTACTTGAAAATCAGGAACATTTGAGGGGGTTTAGGGAAGAGCATTAAACAGAACACTTGGCTACAAAAGGTTGAAAATGGCTTTCACGTATAATATCAGTGTTGAAATAGCTGTAATTTCATCTCTATCTTTCACACAAAACCCGTGCAGAGAAAGTGCTATTGATATGATAGCTAAAATATACACACCTCACTAGAAATACGTGCACAGTATTTGCTTTAAACTCATGTAATGTCATAAAGAGTGACATAATTATTCATAGCAATTACACAAGAGATACTGCAATTTCAAATTTCAGTGAAATAATAAGTACCTATTTATCAATTCAGCTTCAAATATTGTCCCACTTACTTGCTTCATGGAAATTGCAGTTTAGATATTGTATGTGCCCATCTTTTTTTAACAGGTATTTCATTTGAAATGTGCCTCACCTTCATTAGAATACAGCAGAGGCATGAAGTGCATAATCTACAATTCTTATAAGGCAAAGGGCATCTCAGAAAGAGATATTTCAATAGCAAATTGAGCTGGAAGAAAGTGTGTCGGTTCAATTCACAAAAGTGAAGAGATTTCATTTTAACCTACTTATTTCAATGCTCCATGATCAAGATTTAAGAATGGATAGGACGTAATTTCACAGACATAACAATAAACCTACCAGTAAAAAAAACTTAGATTGTCAAATGCTCAGCATTCAAAACCAGCTCTTACGGCATTATTTGTCAGTAAATTTTTAGAAGATCTGGTCTCTCTGCAATTGTCCAACTACTGTAAATTATGACAACTTAAAGAAAACTTCTCCACAGACCTCAGGATCTTGGAGGTACTTAATATAAGAGTTGAAAACTTTACCATTAAAGCAAGCAGCAATTTCCAGTGGCGATATCCAGCATTGTTCATGGTACCACTGCCCTGTTTAAAAAAAGAAAAAAAGACAAAACCAAAAAGACACACAAGTATAAGTAATAGCAAGGATCACAAGCAAGAAAAATAATATTTTAACTTGGGTTAAAAGAAACACTGCCCATGTCCATAAATAAGATTCTTCCTTTTGTATAAACAGCTCATCATGCAAATTCCCTAAAACACCAAAATGAGTCAACTAAGAAGTGAAATTCAGCAATATTTCAGAAAATAATCCTGCAATGAATTGATTGATTTCCCACTCCTCTACCATCTCCACATTGATTTGGAGATTTCACATGTTTCAGACTGGCTGATAAAGGTAACGTCCCCAGCTCTTTGTAGTTACCCCACAGCCAGAACACCTGATAAAGACACAACATCGGTAACTGCTGCAAAACAGGGTTCTTCTGCCTCTGACACTGCAAATCCACGTTTAACTTGTTGCAGAGATTTAATACAGTTTGTTTGCAGAATCAGTATCTTTGGAACACTTGCTCCTCTCTGAGGTTTAGAAATGAATGTCTACACCTATGTAATTTGTTGAAGAGAAAGTTGTCTGTTTTTTAGCAGAAGCCAATCCAATATGATTTCAAAGCATAAAAGAAAATAGATCAATAGTAAATGTCCTTTTGGCTTTATCCTATTTAAAACTGATTTACTATATGGACTATTTAAACATTTGATATTTGTATCATATTTAAATTAGACATTGTTCCCACTCTCAATATAGTAGAATGAAATGTAACTCTATAACTTTGCAAAATGCATTCAAAGCCTATAAGAAATATGGTTCATGGCTGTGACCCTCATCCTCCATTTACTGCTCTGTGATTTTTATTGCACGTGCTTCTGTAGGCTAGCACTTGCCACTCTTCCCCGACTGAAGGAACTGTTTAGTTCAATGAATCTCTCATTTGATCAGCTCTAAGACCTTGAAAGACGCAAGTCTCACTCCCTAGCAGAACTACACTCACGTTAAATATAGGAAGGCGGGGGGGGGGGGGGGGGGGAACCACAGCACTTCATTATACTCACAGCTTTTCAGTATAGTCACCTACAGTGTCTCTTCGATGACTACGCACCATGTACTCTGAGCTATTCTGACAGATCCCCTCTGAAAACTAATTTTTCCTGAAATGATTTTACAGTGTCTGACAATTAACTTTTTGGGTGCTTAATGATTATGCTGTCCTATCTTCCAGGTGCTATGCTTTCAAGATGACATTAAACTCCGGGGATTGAGCATCAGTGACTATACAAACACCACACTGCTCCTCTCGGGCTGGCAGGCACATACAGGCCCACATTTGAAAGCAATGAATTTTCTTGTTCTATGGTATATATAATTCTGTGATAGGAAACACGGCTAACACAGCCTGAAGAGTGTTTGGAAGGGTACTGAAACCATTGAAGACCTATAAATATAGAAGTTTCTCAACTGTAGGCCTTAAAAAAAAAAAAAAAAAAGATTTCTTTTTTGGTAAATAAACAAAAATTGCAGGAGCTATGGAAACAAAACTTTACAATGTGTGACCTTAGGTGGAAAGAGGTTCTCAGAAGCCGATTGGAAAAAGCATATTAAACAGGGATTAAGAGCTAAGAGATTTAAAGATGAGACAGAGCCTGGAACAAAAATACAGAACACCACAACTGTAATCCTAGCTCTGCCAGTATTATCACATGGCCTTCATAAAGTCATTTAACCCCGACTTGGAGAAGCAGCTTTACTTTCTGCGGATTATCTTCCCAGGTATCAACACAACTTTTTAACTTAGTCTGAATTTGAGCAAAGTACACACAATGTGTTTGGTATGTTACTACACTGTCCCAGAGTTTCAAGCCATGTTATTTTGTGCATGTTCTGACTGTTGGAAGAATGTGAGGAAAAAAGCAGTCCCAAAAGGCTGAGATTTTAAATGCATGTTTAGCACTACTAGATACACATATTAAAGACATCCCACAAGGATCAGCTCTATTGAAATTCTAGCCACAGTTCACATTAAGGCTGCTTATTGTTTTCTATTTAGTAAAAAAATTATTTGAACTCGGGAACTGTTTGTAAATTTAAATATTTATCCTTTACAGAAGCTTTTTCATTATTATTACAAGTGTAGGTCTTGACAAAGACTAAATTGCAACATTCAATAGGTTTTTTCTCTCCTCTTTCCATGGGAAACAGAGTGCTTATGGGAAGGTAGTGACAGAGTTATTAGAAAAGCCTGCAATTGTATCACTCCAGAATGTGTTTTTGTCTCTATTCTCCAAGCTGTGCCTTTTTAAATATATCATTGATTAAATGCCTTTATGATCATGTGATATGACATTTTCTTCCAAAAGACAGACCACCTAGCCCACTGAAGACAAGTGTATATAGCCTGTGGATTGTTTATGAAAACCAGACTTTGTTTCCAGTGCTGCCAGCTTATTGAAAATAGGTACAGATTTAACAAACATTCATTCTCTTCCCAGAAGAAACAGATAATTTACTGAGTATCATGAATACTGGAATAGGTTTAGCTCCTTCTACAGCTTAAACAATTGTGATACAACCTCTGTAAAGATTTATGAGGGTTGTTCAAGACCAGTGGAAACCCATGACACTAACATGCACTTACACAAAGTCTAGTAGACAAAACTTTTCCCTCCCTATAACTGTTAAAAGCTGAACAGGTTAATACACAACATCACCCATTATGTGCATCTCTTTTACTCTTTCAAGAATGAAAAAGATGAAGGACAGACTCAAACAATTCCTGTGTAAATCAAGTCTGGAAACATGAGTATGCATTGTGTATCCCCTCATGAAGAACAGATTTCAACACAACAATTCTATAACAGATGACAAAATACGATGTACTGAATTGCCTTTTATAAGCTATATCTTTATTTATGAATATATGGATTCATATTTTATTACCTGAAAGTAAACTATAGCCTGAAAAGGTGATAGAAAAGAGAATAAGTCTAGGAATAAAAGAAAGCATCTGCCAAAGGTGCTACTGGTTCATCAGCACAGAATAAGCTAGTACATTATATTAGGTAAAACCAACCTCTACAACTTCAGCTCACTACAAACTAAATAGAGCATCCCAAGGGAGTCAGAGATAATTATCCTGCTGAATTTTACAAAGAATATTATGTTTTCCATAGTATTCTCGGAAGAGGAAACTTTTTAGTAACACTATCATGTAACTTCACATTTAGCAACAATGCCAACTAATGGAGAACAGAATAAAAACATTTAAGCACACAGAAGTTAAAACACTGTGTTTCTATTAACAGCTTTTAAAAATTTTTTGTACTCATCCATCAGAGGTACAACACATGCATCAGATTACCATTAAACAGGAGTATAATGTAAAAAATGGAACATAGGGATGTTAGTATTTTGTTGCAGTTAGTTGAGGGGAAGAGTATGTTTGCTTTAAAACCCAATATAAAACAAAAATATAAAGTTTAAATATAGCATCTTTGTTCAAAAATACTCATAACTCCTATTGTGATAACTCAAAATGCAAATGTTCTAGCTAGGTGGCCGCAGGAGATGTAGTTTTCCCAGAACTGTAGTTTTCCACTACTTCATTCAAAGGTATGTTCTTAGTTCCACAGACAGAGTTCACATAGGTACCTCACCTCAAAATTAGAACAATAAAATAATTTAATTATACTGTAAGTCTTATCAGTAGGACTAAGCGCAACTTTATTTGGGGAGAAAAAAGCTTTTGAAAATTGTAAATTTCCTTGTGAAATACAGCCTTATTGGGAAATCCTTCTTGTTCTCAAGATATAGAACATTGTGCCAAATGTTCAGAGTTACAGCCCACAATTCCATTCTGTTTGTAGTACTGGCTGTCTGGCACATTCAATTTTTATTTTAATTATTTTATTCTGGGGAAAAGAATGGTCAGATTTATTACCAAGGTGGAATCCAAAGGCAATATTGTTATAGTTCTAACAGGTGAGTAAACCAACACATTCCTTCAAACCATGAAGCAACTAACTGCACTTGGAGAAAATAGACCTGAAAAGCTGAAGCAGAAGAGTGCAGAGGGGAATAACAGCCTCATTCCAAGGGCAAAAAGGCTGTATAATGCAGAAAGAAAACAGATGACTACTTCTAAATGTCTGCTCAGGTTCTAGAACATACCAGTAACCTGAATTAGGTAAGATTACATTCTAGTCTTGATTCATCAAATAATTGATGGATCTCTTATACTTAATTATTATTTTTTTTAAACATTCATCTTTTCATCTTTGTTGTCTCCCTATGACACAAGGGTAGAGCCTTAAATAGCAGGTCAAAAGGGTTAAGCTGGTCAAAATTATAAGTGACAGTACATATTCCTTGCTCAAGTAACTGAATATCTTGAGCAAAAAGGGGAGGGGAAGGATGATAAACTGGTGAATAAAGTTTATGTGGTTTTATCACATCAATGTATAATTTAGTAGAAATAAGCAAAAGTATCAGACAAACAGCATGAAATCAGTGTTTCATGTGTTTCATAACATCTTAACATTTTATACATCACAAATTCCAAATACACTCTCAAAACATCAAAAGAGGTAGATACAATGTAATTCTACACAACAGTAAAATGGAGGCTCTTCTGGACTTGAATACAGCAGCAATTCAGCAGTACACATCAGATTTTATGACAGGACATTAAAAATTACTGTTATTCATTTCAAATTGGTGTAGATAATTACAGAACTTAATTGCAGAGCTGGAAATAATCCAGATATGAAAGGTGCTAATACCATTCATCTTACAAAAAAATGACGTGATTTCTAATGATTCTAAGTATTATCCACAAGGCTTTTCATACAGTATCTTCCAGCACTATGATAAGGCACAAATTTATGGCCAAGTTGAAGAAAAGAACAAGGCACCTTATGACAATATCATTACCAACTGTGAGGAGAATTTACTTTCAGGTATTCCACTTAAATAGATGGAACATCTAAATGCTTCTGTGGATAACAGTATTGCAGCCCAGATTACACAGCTAGGTTACAACGCCTTTCCATCAAAGACACATAAGTAAATATAGCATTAAATTGAGCAAGCAAAATACCATCAACGTCATGCAATTATACGCAGCTTTTCTTATTTGTTTTTGGTTTGTAGTTTTTTGTTTGGGGTGTCTTTAACTGAATTAATCCCACAGGTTTCCAAATCACTCAGCATATTCAGAAGACTGCTAAAATACAGTACCAAACAGTGTCAAAAGGATAAATTATTTTAAATATTGCAAGATGTTAAGTCCAAGAATAAGAATATAACTCAGATTTTCTCTTGTAGTCCTAGCTGCATGATCCCAGCAAAGATACTCAGCCTGTGCTGGAAATATGCAACTTAAAACAGTCTTTACACCACCTGTCACAAAGGAAACCCATTTATAGCTATTCATTCTTTTGAAAAAAGATTAAGTACCAAAAGTCATGATTCTCCCATGCTTCCTTCAAACTTGTATCATAAGTCTGAACAATGTAATCCAAATAGTAACCTGCTAGTTATTATAGTCTTGCTTTGGTCATGTTCTTAAGATCTGTAATAGCAGTAAATCACTACAGAGATATTCTGATGGTAAAAAAAAAAAAAAAAAAACACACACACACACACCACAAAAAAAAAGAAACAACACACTGAAACCAAACAAAGATAGAAAAATGCTTTTTGATTTCATGATGTTTTGGAATTTCAACCAGTTGTTTCAGGACTGAGAAAAATTAAACTTTTTATTTACGTACTATGTACTTATGGATGGTTAGTCAGCCACTGAGTTTTTCCAAGTAGCTATCAGGTATTTCAAATTTAAGCAAAGTTTGCCTCCTTCAATATTACTTTCAAACCAAACAGAAGTTTGAGGTAGAACGTTCTAACGTTTGGAATAGCTGAAATGTAGACAACACACACCAAAATGCAAGAAGTGATAGGCCGCACACCAAAACCTTTAAATTAGGAAACAACTCAGTTAATATCTTGCCTCATTCGGTGCAGAGAATGGCAGTTCGCTTAATGAGCAGCTCTTCAGTATTTTGAGTCGTTGACATTGAACCAAGATGACTTTATTTACTGCACCCTATTTAAAAAAGTATTCTGGCAGTAGTTAATTTTTCCGCTTAATTTTCAGTTAACAGTTTCACAAGCACAGAGTAGTATTGAATTCTTGTAATTTTCCCACGAGGTGAGGGTTTGGTATTTAACATGTGACTATTCTTTGACTTCTCATCACAATTATTATAACTTTTCAGGTAAGATTTCAAAGACAAAAGCCTTTAACTACCCAGCCCTGATCCATCACCAAAGGAGGCATACTGTCAATGAGGCACAGGTCTCAATGAAAGAAGTATAGGCTTGTGTAATTAGCATAGTCCATGCTGCAGAATCACACCAACACTCTGACACCAGGGGTGTCAGCAAGGCTGGAATTCTGACTAACCAGACAGAGAAACCAGAAAGTGTGGCAATAGCAAACCATCACAGCAGAGAGTTAGAACAACCTTCAGAGGTTTTCACAGATTTTTTTTTACTTTCACCATCTTTCTACTACCAACCATCTCAAAATTCTAACTTATCTCCCAGTTCCAGTATGATCTCCATCTCATCCAACTCTTATTGGTTCCCATTCTATTGCTTATCCATATCTACATCCCAATTCTGATCACCATTGGATTTGTCATGCAAGTCCTCAGTCTTCTTACTAAGCCTGTTTCAGTTCCTTTTTTCATGGTTTTCTCCTCCTTTTTCTCCCTCAGGCTCATTACTTCCACCATTCTTGTACATCTTTTTCCTTGTGGTTCTGATTACAGGTTCCTCTCTTCAGCCTTCTTTTTCAATCTCAGTATCCAGTATTAACAGGTAGGACTGCCAGCACCAGCTATAGCTTTTTTTATTACATAGTAGAAAAGCCACAGGTTATGGTACCCATAGTTTCCATAGTCTCTCCCACCCCTCTGGAGAATGAAAACTTTGTATTTATTAAGATGGAATTATGGAATTATCATATACTAGTGAATTCCTTTTGGAAATCACTCTGGAAAAGAGATTGCTCCAACATCAGTGTACTTTAACAGTTTCACATTCCTTTGGAAGAGATAAGGAACCACACTAACAGAGTGGAGACTGCCTCAAACTATCCCCTTTCTACTGGAGTCCTGCAAACAACTGAAGTACAGAGGCAGCGCCAACCGTTAAACACCACTAGTTGTGGACTGAAATAAGAAAAAAGAAGTTAAAAAAAGTTGAAAGAGTTAAGTAAAACAGCTAAAGTAAAAATAAGAGAGAAAAAGAGTAAATTGGATTTTCCCCTTTCAGATACCATTTGAAATTTAATTACACTCCAGCGTTATCAAAGTTCTCTCAGCAACTTTTAAGGAAAAGTAGTGTATTACTAGAACTTTACACTTAAATACATGTAATTTTGCCATTGAAATCAATGAATATTACATACACGGATCTAATGGCAGATCTAAGCTCTTTATAGTTCAAAAAGTTGGTGCTAATGAAAGAGCATGCAAATAGATGCCAGAAAAAGGTACAACATAAGCACTCTTTGCAAGAGAGACGCGTTTTAACCATATTAATAGTTAGATTATGCTCCACTGAATTAGTCTTGCAACAGATTATTTAACACTTATCTGACCAGTGACTCAGCCATTGTTCTTTTTAGCATTCTTACATATTCAGTAAATCCACAATACCCAGACATATCTTTATTAACTTTTTAGATTTTTTTGTTTTTTTTTTTTAATAGAAAATGACTGGAACAAAATCAATTTTTTTTTTTTTTTTTTTTTGCTCAACCACCATACAATTGAAAAACTGACTTACACGAGATATCAGGTAGAAATGGAAGAGTGATGTGAGGACCCCTAGCTTCATTTTCAGTTCTGAAACATGGAAACTTGTCTGGCAGAACAGGAAACAGTCTAGCCAGCAGAGTAACTTTTCAAACATCTAGCTATAAAAATAGAATGATCAACTTTATTGCCAATCCAATTATTAATAGCGCAGTTAGAAATATTTTGGTCAAAAAAAGCGTATTTTCACACTTTGTGAAATCTCAAACTGGTCTCCTAACTTATTCTCTATCAGACGACACAATGTTTTACCCTGTGGACTACACATGTCTCTGCTTGCTATGCAACTCATTTAGCATTACATACAGATTTCTACATAGTAGAATTTACTCCTATATCAATTTTTACAAGAAATAAATTGTACAATGAAGTCTCATGGACATTTCTATCTACCATTTGAAATTCATTGAATAGTAATGCTGCTCTCCAAAAGTAGGGAAAAACAGCTCTGGGATTGAATCTGCTGCTCCTTTATGTTGAAATAAGTGGTCAATACCTTCGGTTAACTGACATCAGTAGAAAAGCTCCTATTGACCTACGCAGAACATGGATTTTACCCAATGAGTCCAATAGTGCATTAGGTCTCATTTGTCTAAGAACTTCACTGAAAGGATTATCAAAAACAATTAAAAGTAGCTTCACTGCAGGCAAATTAAAGATGAAGTGTTGATGTATCTGACATGTCTGCAAAGCTACATAAAGCCTAGTATTGTAGGAACCAAAACCAGCAGAATTGAGTAATAATATCAGAGATAAGAGCATAATTTATCAACAGTTTCACGGAAGGAGCAATTACAAAAAAAAAAAAAAAATACTGAAGCGCCTAAGAAACAGCTTTGCAAATCCTTACATCGAAGTTCTAAAACAAGAGAAAAAGCGATTTTTATTCCATGCTGACGAGATCAGTTTAGGTTGGAAAAAAAAAGGTACTGACATCATCTTAGACATCTGAATACTGCTCTGGATAATATTTCAGAGAACTAACCCGTGCTGTGCTGTTTTGCATAGAAAACACTATCTGAGAAACTGAAATGTATCCCACTCTTTTTAACTGTCATCATTTTTTGTTCGAATGACAATCTGTCAGTTATTTATAGCAAAGTATATACTTTTCTCATAGAGTGTTTCAGTGTTTCTCATTAAAGTATGCCTAGCTGAGTGCTGGCACAAGAAGGGGCTGAGAATTAGATCAACCCAATTAAAGTTTTCAATTTATTCAAGACAGTGTATCATACAGCTCTTTTTTTTTTTTTTCTCCAAGAGGACAAGTCTAAGTTGTTTTTATATTTTGATGACTTGGTCATTTTCTTTTAGCTGGTTTGTTCTGTTTGTATTTGTTTGTTTTTTTAAATAGATTAGTCATCTTTATCATCCTGAAAACACTATTATGATCTCTTCACTACTTGAAGAGATAACTTATGTATAATACATTATTGTGGAGTTTTGTGTAAGAAGCAAAAGATTATTAATTGCCTCCACAGACTGCACAGTTATTTGTGCGATCTCAGTGAAAACAGGCTGAACATTTAAGAACTAAAGAAAAAATTAAATTCTAACTTTTAACCGAGCTAACACGCATATCTTAACACATCACAACTGTAAAGAAAATGTCTTAGACAATCCATCACAAGTGTTTTATCAGCTTCAGCAATTTGCAGTTAAGGTAATAGGTAATTTCTGTTGATGACTGCATGCATTCGCTAAGAAAAAGGAGTGCAGTGCAAGGTTACTGAATGGTGGCAACAATGTAGAAGAACATAAAAATATTTATATATAATGTGTTATAAAAGAAAAAAAGATTTCATTACACCAAATTACCAAACTTTTATAAATATTGCTATCACTTCAATTAGGACTATTTCTTTTGACGAGAGATTACGCTCCAAGCCAGTGTTGCTACAGTAGCTAAATTTACCATAGAAAAGATGGTACCTAAAAGTGCTTTTATACATTCAGAGTGCTAACTGGTTAAGAAAGTAAGAATATTCTTACAAACTGTAGTTGCTTACTTAAGTACTTCTGTTTCTACTTCTTGTCTATGAGTGTGCTCAAACGAAGATGTAGTGTAGGTTAGATAACCAAAGGCTACAACTATATCATTTACCTACACCAATTTATTCAAGGTTTCATCATTGTGCTGCTTTGAAGCTGAAAATGAAATAGTTTACATTTAATGAAGACCATCTGAAGTGTCCCTATTGCAGCTGCAGGCTCTGTAGAAACTGTTGTGCAGGAGGCAATATGCCGTATTGTAATGCAGATTTGCTTAAGAGCGCATCTGCAGCAACAAGATCATTTCCCATGGTCTTCACTGTATTTCTTTTATTATTCATAGAACACAATGTAAATGAAGCTATAAATTTTACCACATACTAAATGTAGAAAGATAATGGAAATTGTGAATTATGAATGAATCACTGTTATTGTGATTCCTCAAGGATCCTGATGTAGATGATTACATGCATGCAAAGACACTGTAGCTGAACTTCGTTATATTGATCTTGAAAAATGACTTTAAGAATATTATCATTAATATACAGAATTCATGGATCTGTTTTTCATGACAATGCCAAATACAACTAGCCGTCAAAGGCAACTACATATCAATGCTACCTAGGGGCAGGCAAGCATACTTGTATTTGGAATTACTGAATTGGGCAGAGAAAGATAATAGCTTGCAAAAATGTGTTTCCCAGCTACCCACGTGTTCTTTCACATTTAAATAAGCCACAGGCAAACTTAGTGAGTATTCTGTAGTGAGCACATGCAAATACCAAGTAATAAGCAGTAAGATAGGGGCTTTACTTCTTTTTTGTAGGGTGGCTGAAACAAAATAGTTTCTCTAAATGAAAAGCATTTTTCTACAAATTGCACAATCAAAAAACCCTACAAGTATGAACCTGTCTTAGCCGGTTTTACCATGATAGCAAGAGACATTAATTATTACCCTTACCCACCAAGAATAATTCTTAGTAATATGATCAAAGTCAGGAACTGTTATGATTTGATAGTGGTTAGAAACTAGTAAAATTATTCACTAAAACTGCTCTAGCTATAACCAACATCAGCAAAATACTTACTAAATCTTGGGGCAAGCCTAAATCCCACAAGATACAAAGAGTAGCAGATGTACATTAAAATGAATTGGATCCTGAAATTCTCACCCACTGTGAAACCTCTGGAATTTTGTTCATTTCTCATAGTAAACTTTTGTCTGTTGGTAGCTACAGAGTAATTGACTGGCTCTGTCACTCCTTTAAGTAGACTTGTTGACTTAAATACTCATACAGGAAAAGGATGAACAAGGTTTTTCTTAATTTATTACCGCATACACTTATGTTCTGTACCAATCATATCTGCACCTTTTTGTGCATTTTTGGGTCATAGATTTTAGCTACCAGACAATATAAGCACCTCACACATTCCTGAGTTCATTAGTTGGACATCATGGGCAGGGTCCTGAGTCCTTGCCCATTTTTCCACATTAGAACCTGCATCAAAAAAAGTCAACGCTGAAGTAGTGGAAGTGAGGATAATAATGGAATTTGCACACCCTCTTTATATTCAATGCAGACTCTTAAGTTTGCGCTAAGGCATATGGTGTCAGCATGAAAATAGACTTCAAAATATTATCACTCTCCTATGGAAAAAAAAAAACTAGGATATGAAACAATGAGGATTCTTAAACTGAGTTCATTTCAAAGGACTGCAAAAGAAAAGCCATCACAACAAACCTCACCATAAAAACAAAATAAACAACTAACTGTACTCAATTACTTCTAAACTAACTTGAAAATATTATAATGGACAAGAGATAAAAACTTGAAAACAACCTAGCGAATAGTCTCAGAATGAGTCTTTGGCAAAAACATTATTTCCATACAGGATGGCATCTACCTATCATAATTAGTACTTTGACAATACAACCAGATTTTGATCATTTCTGTGATTTCTAACCTGTAATACTTATTCTCTAGAACACCATGTTACTCATATGCTTATGTTCCTGTAGCAATTTTTTTTCCAGTTTAAACTAATACACTTACTTGCATTCACTCCTGCTCTGCTGATGTTTGTTATCTTAGTACATTTAAAAAAAAACAAAACAAAACAAGACAAAACCACAAAACACACAAATCTATGTCAGCACAATTACAATAACGCATTTTCTACTTAATTTTTTTTTTTTTTTTTAGACTTTTGTAGTATCTCAGGATGATTTATTATAACATTCCTGTTATGGCATGAAAGACTTCAGAGAAAAAGTAGTGTATATTTGTTAGTGTAGCACCACTAAACTGAAAAATAAAAGTGATTAAATAGATTTAAGAGCCTTATATGTATAACACTATAGAACCACAAGTTACTATTCTCCTGCAGGATCTTGCTCAAACATATCATAAAATTCACCCAGCCAGCTGCTATATTCAGCATCTACAGGCTTTCATGGTAATAGATTTTCTGTAAAAACACAAAGCTCACCAAGTTTAAAATTCATCAGCTCTAAACTGCCCTGTTCCCCTTGGTATACAGAATTTGTAAAGCATGTTAGCTACAAATCTAAATTCATTCAAAATAATCCACATAGTTAGTGTTCATGACGCACCTTAAAGTACTACATAAAAACTGCATAATTATGCTCCACTGCAATGGCAATTTGAAAAAATTTCACAAGTGGCAAAACTGAGAGGTGAGTAAAGCTACTGATTCAAGCTAACAAGAAAACAGTATCTTAAGTGACTAAGGAATCACAAGATCGCGGGCTCACAACATTATCACCAGTCGGAAGTTGTCTTTAAAAAAAAAAAGACAGACCCATATGAAGATGAGGATTCATTTTGCATACTTTTGTACAAACAAGAATATCCTATATACATTAGAGCACAAACCATCATGAAATACATAATCATATAAACAAATGTTACATGATAATGCATATTCATAAGGGTTAATATAAATCCAATTTATTAATAATTTATCTGTTAAAATGTATGCATCTTGCACAATCAACTATAAAATACATAATATAAATGTATAGAATTAAATATAAACCTAGGTTTTGATTGACCAGGTAACTTTAATGTTAATGACTTCTAATATTTGGAGTACTAGATTTTATGTGGCTTTTTTTGCATTTATTATATTAATATTTTTATCATTCATATTACTTAATGTTTGAAAGTTACATTTTTATTTATAGAGAAAGCCAGTTTTGGTTTGGGTTTTTTTTTGCATCACAGTTTTGGAAATCCACAGTAGTGTTAAGTCTAATTATCTTTTTTTACTTCTCAAAAACATCTACTTCTGACCAAAGTTGCTGTATGATTGTAACAACCTGTAACAGGTAGTTTGCAACCCCTGGTCCTCAGCTTCTGTCAGCCTCAATGACTGAGGTCAAACATTAAGGGCTAATTCTCAAGGTACTAGGACAGAAGAATATGCACACAGCAAGAAGAGTTGTTATGGTCAAATGTAGTAGTGGAGCTATATACCCAAATGCTCCACAGACAACTCAGAAGTCTGCTCAGTCCCGCAGACATCCATCTAATTCTGAGAACCGTTTATAGACGTTAGCTGCTACTGTTAGCACAAATGCATCTCCTACAGACCCCATCCACACTCAACTCCCTTCCCAGCCTAATAGGTCTTCAGAGGGCACGATGAGGGTGGCACACCATCTGTCAAAGCTAAGACACCTAAGCAAGACAATAAAGAGGGCTACACTGCAAGCCTCGACAAGCTCAGCACTGCAGGGCTCCCTTCATGTGAACTTCACCCTGTACTGGAAGCCATGGCTTTCCTAATAAATCCAGCCATTTTTATAGCCCTTCTGTACAAGATACCAACAAGCTGTACAGTTTGGAAACCTAGTATACTAGAAAAAAATTAAATGATGGCTTCCTTGGATCTTTAATAGCATCTAATTGATCAGAGGGGAACTTCTTAGGTAGCGAAGTAAGAGAAAAGCAGCAAGCCTTCATTATTTCCTCCCCATGGCATTCGTTAGAGTTATAAAGGAAATCACTACATAGAATACGGATTATGTATCACGTGTCCTTTGATCTGGTATAGATGTACATACATTAGCTTTCACAAGAAACATTTAAATAAAATGCTTGTTACTTGCAAGGGCTCTTCTGAAGTTAAACTGGGATAAACAGGCAATTAAAGTTCAGACATCAGATGTAATTCAAAACATTTCCAAGTAGTTCTGTACAAGGTTAACTGATTCTCACCGTATGGACTTTAGAACTGTTGTGCAGAATAAAGAGAGACCACTTCTTTCTTTAAAAGAAAGACTGGGCTTCTTTTAAACCCCTCTATCAAACAGGGGGTGTATTAATTCATGCTTCTAGAACTGACTGTCCTGATGGCACAGTTGCTTTTTGTTTCCATTTCCATCACTAGATGAGAGGATTTAGATAAATGTTTAACCATATTTGAAAAAAGAATCTGACATCTTTATGAAGTCAAGACCATGATTGATTTTTTTTTTTTTTTTTAATTAAAAAACAGAGTCCTAGGACCAAACAGCAAACTTAGTTTTGATTCTGAAGTGACAGTCAACTCAACAACCAGAAAGGTCAAATCCTTAAATCCAGATACTGTTCAGCTCTGGCAAAACTCTTTTCTCCCAGTTTTATTACTCATGCTGTTCTACGCAACTGATCAATAGCAAGCTTCAACACATAAACCAGGCTTCAATTAAAGACTCACAAGAGGACAGAACTGTCTGCAGATTTAAAACAAACACACACCAACCAAGCTACAAGCAAATACCCAGCCCAGTACTTGGCAAGGAATGCAGAAACTTTTGAAATTTAATCTCTTAAGAAAACAGAAGGTTAAATCAAATTCTTTAAGTGTGTCAGTTAACAGCCACTCAGTTGAATAACATTTATTTTTTTAAAGAAATCACATCAGCAACAGCTGTAAATATGAAGGTACTTGCTACCACTCTTTCAGAAATTTTCTGTCCAAGCTTCAGTTTATGAAAACAGAAAAAAAAAAATCAAATCATTAAACCAGGGATATTTGTTTGAAGCTGAAGTGTTATTGCCAAAAACATTCTCTGATAACATCAAGATTGATGATGTTCACACACCAGTTGTGTTTAGGTCAGATAAATGAAATGCCAAAAAAGAAAATCCAGAAGATAAGAGTTACATGTCTCTTGTCAGTGAAGTAGTTGCACGGCCATTACACACTGGGTAAAGTTCTGGACACCCAGTAATGATGATTATTGGTTATTGTAGCTACAAGAGTGCAGTTTCCAAAGGAGTCTGAAGTTACCATTTGATTATTCCATACTTCAGATTGTTTAAATACCTCTCCTGAAGAAATTTGTTACAAAGATAACACTCTCTAGTAGTCTATGTTAGGCATTACCTTCTTCAGTGGCTTATGAGGAATCTGAATGACAAAAACCTCAATGACATGTCAAAGATCACATGACTCGGCAATGACTACTCTGGGAGCAGGGCACGGGAGTCCTGTCTGTCTCCTGATTAAACATTACTTTCCATCTGTTGAGCTTATAGGGGTGAAATTAAAGATGGCACATGCCTCCAACGGTGTTTCAAAACTAAGCCTCTGCTCCAGAAAAACCCTGTTGTAGAAATGCAACTATGTATTTACAAATAATAAGTCACAAATAATGACTAAGAGCTTTGTTTTGCTGAGGCAGATGCCCATTTACATCAAAATATAGGTCTCTAAAGAAGATTTATTTTTACTAGAATTTTAAAGATAAACAACCCCTAAACCACGAATCCAAACGTGCAGTACTATCAGAGCTGCTGTTACCAGATCTTCATTTTATAGTTCTCTCAAATTTAAATTACACCACGTACTGCTGTAAAGACGCTGTTCTATTACTGCCATTTTCACAGTGTGTTCCTTTATTTTACGTTTTTCTCCATTTGTCCATAGAAATCCATTTTGTGAAACATATTGGCAGTCTTCTAAAATGTGATTTATGGTACCATTTAAGCACTTATCACTTGCTATTCATTCTTCCAGCTACATTATTCTTCTGGGCTACAAAACACTAAGTACCTCAGCAAAGCAAAACATTTTTTCATTTATATTTTTTTATTATTTTTCAGATGAAATACAATATTTTTCCTGGCCTGTTTATTAATCATAAAACAAAATAAATCTACTAACGATTTAGATGTCAAAATTTCTTGTTATTCATCAGCATGATGAAGCCTTGGGCCTTAATATTGAAAAAAATACAGCCACCTCCTTAACTTTAAACATGAAAGCAGCCTCTATTTTCTCTAAAGACTTCTAGAACTGTAAACTAATTAGGCTCCTTTTTCCCCCTCATTCATAACAAGAAGTGATAGTTATTACTACATAAACTAGTACACTAGAAAACAGACTAGTTTCTGGAATCCACCCTTCACTAGGCCCCAGCAAAAGCTCTGTATTCCAGAGAACAGGTTCGCATTTTCTACCTATACCAGGTAGCCTAATTAATAATATTATTTCTCTTTTCAAGCTTTTCTTCATTTTAATGCATAGACTATTGCAGCTGAAACAAGAACAACATTACTTTGCTACAACATAATCAACCAGATTAATTCTCAAGCAATGCTAATTAGCAAAGTGACAAGCAAACTGCACACCCCCAGCATAACAACCTTTCTGAAATGCAAGCAGATAATAGTTATCTGAAAATAACTATTACACATACAAAACTCTTAAGTCAATATTAAAAGGCTTGCAAAGTGCAGAATATAGGTTTTCAAGTACTTTCAAGTCTGTTGACATCTAGAAAAAACAAGACATCGGCTCACCACAGCAAGATTCACTGTACATATTAAAAACTTCCCTTCTGTTCAACCACACAATATTATACAGAACCCTCAGAAAACACAGCCTCTGACCTGCTCTGTGAAACACAGAACCTGAAGAGACAAACAGGTAAAAAGAAAGTGGAAGCTTCCTGATTAGGACCTGCACGCTGGAATTAGAGATGGCATGAGGCTTCTGTTGGAATTACAGGAGTTGATTCACATAGTTGAGTTGATATTCTGCCATCATTTCAGACAAACACAGATAACACATGAGAAGACAATTCCAACTGTACTGGCAAGAAAATCAGTTGGGCTTACAGGAAAAGAAACTACTTATGAAAAATGTGAGTGTACAAATCTTTCTCTGCTAATTTTTTTGTATGTGTAATGGAGGCGTAAAGTTCTATATGCAAACACATTTCAAAATTTGAGGTTGCCGAGTAACACCACACTAAACTAGCACATCCTTTAACAACTGTCTACTTTAAAAGCAAGGAAATGAATAGGTTAGGGACATCATCAATCTAACTGTCAACATAAGTGTTACACTGATCAAGTATAAACATACATATCACAAAAAAACAACTTCACAAAGGTATAAATCACACTTTTAAAAGCCTCTTTTTTCTTGCAAGTAAAATACTACTTTTTACATAAATAGCAAATCAAAATATGCAGATCAGCAAGCACTAATAAAGGTCACAAGCCAACACTGACTTTGTTTCAATAATTTTCAATTGGCAGGGTGCATAGGGGGGAAGCAGTTACTGACACCTGCTGTCAATTGAGCACATCCATCTGCTTTGTACCAGCAACCAACAGCCACTCAGTAGTCCCTAACCCCTTTCTTCTGAGCATGGAATACATGAGGACCATAATGACTTTTAAATACCTTAAGTGGCAATACCTTTTCATTAAACACAAATTGAGTTTTCAGAGGTCACAAAGGCTAGAAGGTTTGGGTGAAAAGCAGAAGGACAATTAAAAAAAAATAAATACAGAAGAAAAAGAAATGACAGGTAGAAGAAAATATCTTTGACACAGGAAATATTTTTAGCAGCATGTAATAGAAGCCAGTTCTAAGACACTTCTTTTCTCCTCCTCTGTAATAGTCTTCAATGCTCTCTGTTTTGAAGCCAAATAAAACTCCAGTCCAGCACTAAACCCCAGAATAAATACAAAAAAAGGGGAAGGCAAAAGTCAAAGCATACAGAATACATTTTTTTTTTATTTAAATTAGTTTCATCTCGATAATGCCATCAAGATAAGCATCCCAGAAAACAAATGGTCACTTTATAGCTTTGAATCAAAGCAGAAAGCATGACAATAATTGCCTGATAAATTTTTCACCTTGATGGACAGAAGATGAGTAACTGGGATTGCTAGGAAACAATCAACTGTCTTAGAGTTTGTTTCATTTGCAGCTCTCAGTCTATAAGGATGAAAAGACTGTAGAAGATGGAAAGTTTTTCTTTTGTTGTCTTGTATACCTCTAAAAAGCACTTGGCTGGGAGAGGACTCAGCATACATAGGCAGCTTAACAGGTGAGGAAAAGTGCAATTGTGTGCATATTGTAAGTCTGTATAACAAAAGCCTGTGAAAGAAAGGTCCCATATTCCTGCACATTTTAAACTCCACATCAAAACTCAAGTATTTGAAACTATCTTACACGATTCTAGTGCCCGAGCTTTGTTATATTTTTTGTTTACTACAGTTAAAGTTGGAATTACAATACTGACAGGAGACACTTAATCAGAAGAGTAGATCTGAGGAGGAGGTTTTAAGTATTCCTTCTAAAAGAGTTCATTGTTCTGACATGGAATATTTTGATTTTTTTTATTAAAACACTAGGCAAATTAATAGACTGAATAATTTTGCTATTTTTTGCACAATTATTTTGTAACTTACTAAAAGCACACACACCTCTGCAGATTCATTCTCATACTTCATAAGCTCCAAAACTGTTTCTTTGTTATCCTGGTGATTTGATCAATTTGATTGTTTAAATCAATACAACACGAGTTTACTTTGACTTGGATACTTTATTAATTTCATTTCAGCGATATTAACTTCACTTTTGTTGCATGTTTCTGTGATTTTTATTGGTGAACATACTACATTAGAATCAGATGCTGTGTCTTTTTTTCCAATAAGCAGTCCAAGGCCAGTTACTTGAGGATACAAGATGGATATTAAAAATCCAATCTGAACCCTGATCTATTCACCTTTATTAGCTTTTGGTTCTCACATTTCATAACAGAATCCACTTTGAATTTTAACTACAGATAAGCTAATATTTACACCTACAGGGAAGGAACTTATAAACCACTCCATTCTAGTCAACAGCTACATACTAGTAGTATACAGACTTTAACTGAATATAGGGACAGGAAGCTTTGTTCCTTCAAATACCACTAATTTTCAGAACTTGTGACCTCTAAACCTCATTCATGTTCTATTCTTTGCTGTTAGTGAAACTGAGTGCTGAGGACAGGAAGGTATACGAGAAGAAAGAGGCATCACCTGGAAAAGGATGCATAAAACCTATTAAAAAAAAAAAAAAATCACTGGAGTTGTATAACACATAGAATTTGTTTAAAATTTAGATAGACTATATTCTCTGCAAGGAAGTCTTTCTTTGGGAAAGATCCACCTCTGCACGTCAAAGGTGGACCCCTCTGGAAAGAAACGCTGGACTCTTCTTTCTTTTGTATACTACTTTAACAAACCTTGTTCCTCTGACTTTAGCAAAGGCACCTTAACAATGGGAAGCCCATGCAGAGCCATTGCTGCTGCACACTTCCGATTGCTGTTTTGGAAACAAACAGCTTCCTTTACGAGGTTTACAGCTTTCTCTGTCCTATTGCATGCTATACAGAGTAGTTACAATCCTATGCTACCACACCATCTAAGGTATTCTTTGCAAAAAAAAAAGTTTTTCTACTTCTGCTGGTTTTAAAACAAGTCTCAGCAAAACTATTTTAATATCTGGCTCAAAATGCCTTTTTTTTTTGTGTGCTATGTTTCTCACTGCTGACAAATTACTTAACTGGGGAAGATTAGAAAAACACTTCATCTCCATTCTCCAGTCATCCCATCCTTGAGGAGGGTTGTCAGGCTAAGAAATAACTATGGGGAGCCTCCTGTTAAAATGCTAGCAGTGATAATGCACATTAATTTTCACCACTGTCTCATGAGTATCTTCATGCTGAGAAGGGAATCATAGTTTACATATTGATGAGAAGAGCATAAAGATACTTCCCTATAGTTTCACATAGGCAGTATACAAGAACAGGACTGCAGGGTTCCCAAACTCTCACCTGAAGTTTCTGTATAAAAAGGGACACATTTATAACCCCCTACTGCTATACAAAGAAGAAGAAAATAATCTGTTCTTCATGCCCATCGTGAACAGGACTAGTAATGGGTTTAAATTACAATGAGAAAGCTTCAGCTTAAACGCAAACAAAAACCCTTCTATTAGTAAAGACTGAAGAGATTGCCTGGGGAGACTACAGAGTCTCTATCATTTCAAATCTTGAACAGTAGCTTAGCCAAACATCTGTCCTAAATCTTGAGCTTGGTGAGCTTTGAACTGTCCAGTACATTAAGCATGGCAAGGTTCCAAATAAGCTCTCCAAGATGATCTTTCCAACAATTTACATGTGCAATGCTAATCAAGCTACATTAGCAGCTACTTAGCAGTGGGTACAACATCAAAATTCACAGTTTCTTTCACTCTCATCCTTAAGAAGTGATAAATACATTACCATAACGCTGTAGGTTTGATTAAAACCAGGCAGAAGAAAGCAATCCATCACTACATTCTTTAATTTCCAAAGTTGTACCTACGAATTCAGAACCTGTAAGCTGTGCCTACGAACTCCATACACTGAGGAATAGTCTGGTCTCAGTTACAAAACCCGAGTTCAACCTACAACAGTATCATAATTGTTATAATTTGACCATTATATTGAATATTCAACAACTAAATGCATTGGGTAAGACAAAGAAACAAGATTAACTCACTAATCTTTAAGTTAATGTGGGGAAAACTGTAAATATATATGTAAATATGAAGTCTGTATAGTTACAACCACCTGTTTTCTACTTTGTGCTCTGTAGCTAACCACAGCAATTGCTTAGACACACAGAGCGCAAGAGGAATTTGGGAAAGCAGAAAGTAAATTCTTGGGTGGAATTTTGGCTTGTATCCTTACTCTTCCAAGTAATGCAGGCTTTTGGATAAGAAACACCTAAGAGACAGAAGTTCATTTAAAAAGACTTGTTTTCCAGCTATTCTTAGCACTTGCTGAACCTTGTTCAATTCATCACAGAATTGTAGGAGTTGGAAGGGACCTTCTGAGATCATCCAGTCCAACCCCCCTGCCAAAGCAGGCTCACCTAGAGCAGGTTGGACAGGAACGTATCCAGGCAGGTTTTGAATCTCTCTAAAGAAGGAGACTCCACAGCCTCTCTGGGCAGCCTGTTCCAGTGCCTTACCACCCTCAAAATACAGAGGTTTTTTCTTTATGCTCAGA
The DNA here is from genome assembly GCF_965231255.1 of Vanellus vanellus. Classification (NCBI taxonomy): domain Eukaryota; kingdom Metazoa; phylum Chordata; class Aves; order Charadriiformes; family Charadriidae; genus Vanellus; species Vanellus vanellus. The sequence goes on from NC_138917.1 coordinate 17,874,883, forward strand.
TGGAATTTCCTGCGTTCCTGTTTGTGCCCGTTGCCCCTTGTCCTGTCACTGGGCACCACTGAAAAGAGTCTGGCCCCATCCTCTTGCCACCCACCCTTTAGATATCTATAAGCCTTGGTGAGATCCCCTCTCAGTCTTCTCTTCTCCATGCTAAACAGACCCAGGTCCCTCAACCTTTCCTCATAAGAGAGATACTCCAGTCCCCTGATCTTCTTTGTAGCCCTCTGCTGGACTTTCCCCAGTAGTTCCTTGTCTTTCTTGAACTGGGGAGCCCAGAACTGGACACAGGACTCCAGATGTGGCCTTAGCAGGTCAGAGGACAACCTCCCTCAGCCTGCTGGCCACACTATTTTTAATGCACCCCTGGAGACCATTGACCTTCTTGGCCACAAGGGCACATTGCTGGCTCATAGTCAACTGGTTGTCCACCTAAACTTTCTAAGCACAGGGTCACAGCAACCTGAGAAATCATAAAGCTCTCCTGGCTAGTAAACAATATAGAAAGTGAGTCACAGGAAGCGGGAAGATGGATACTCAAGTCTGTTCAAATAGACTTCATGAAGACTTGTTAACACGTGGATGTCCTGTGGTTCCATTTAGTCACTCATTTTTGCTCAAGGTTGGTTTCATTTGAAAAGACACCCAGGGACACGTTTTAGCATTACCTGCTTGGTCCTGAGCAAGCAGCAAGAAACTGGAGTGGAGTTCATTAAGAAAGCTGACAGTCTTTCAGGAAACTTTTCATTCACCTTTCTAATGTTGACAAAAGCAACGCCCAAAGAGCAAACCTAGTGTTTCAGTTTTAAACTTGCATGCGCCTCATTTTACAACCTCCACTGAGATTCTTCTTGTATTACCCTGAGACCATATCTGAAATCCCTACAGATCTTTAGACTTATTTAACTTATTTGACACATTCCTTTTTAAGATGTCTTTCTAATTCCACTTCAGCTCATTATTTAATTATCAGACATACACATACATGCACAGCTAGCTGAACATGAATATTACTTAACAGCCTAAAATTTAAGCTTCTAAAATAATCCCACTGTTACATTCTAATAAGAACATAGGGAAGAGCAGTAAAGTCAGTAACATGCATCAGCAAATGCTTCTTAAGGTAATCCATTATAAATGTAAAACCACACAGAACTGCAGTTAACAGGAAGCATGGAGATTTGGAAAAAGTATTCTCTTGATCACCATAATATCTGTATGCACTATCAAAAAAAATCAGAAGTTGTGTACGCTTTAAAGTACAGTGCTACTTCTTTGTCCTTTCCATTTTGGAATTTAGGAACTTGAAAGAATTGGTAAAAAAAAAAAAAAAATCCACAAAAACATCATTATTAGAACCAATCCTTCATGACCAAGTTTCCAGACACAGGATAGCATCCTGGTCCCTTCTATTGAAATTATATTGTCATCAGTTTGAAAATGGAGAGAGACTTCTGTTCAGTCATCACTGCAGACACCAACAGTTCAAACAAGTTATTGCAGTTTACCACTGCATTGTATCCTTTTGGAAAAATGCCATCATTCTTAGTATATAAAGCACAAGTGTTGCAAGATTATTTCTATCTTAGTTACACAGTATTTGAAATGGCCTCCTTCTTAAAATGGGCTTTTTCACCAGCTATGCTCTAGACATAGCTCTCATTCTGCATTTAAGCAAGGTTTCAGGTGAATTAAAAAGGACAGATATGGCAGCCCTACAGTAATATATGAAAGTCTTATTGTATTAGTCATTTTTCCTGTCATTTTGTATTAGTGTCATATTAGTCTAACGCAATACTAACATGATACTGAAACGTTAGCATATTACAGATTACTCAGTGTGTCAAGCTTGAGTCTGATCATATTACTTTGCTGTGTGTATTCCAGTGATGAAACCCTTCCCTTCCATCCCCTGAAACTATGCAGGACTAACAAAAAACACAAGAGACAGCCTGTAGAAGAGTCTAAAGACTTACGTAAGAAGTATTAACATCTCTTGTGCCAAATGAAAGAACTTAACTGGAACAGAGCAGACAATATTGATTCACTCTAGGAATTTGTTAATTTGTGAAGTATTCCTTTTCACTTTAAGATGATTTTGAGTCCCTCCATACAAACTGAAGAACTACCACTAAAATAGCAGCATTTGGAAGTGTTCCTATTATAGGGGAAATCTAACTAGAAAATAAAAGCATTAGATATCTGCTCTGAGTCTTCTTTGCATTTAACCAGGAACTATTAAATCAGGTAATAAAAACACCTGTTTGGTTTTTTCCAAGTATATTTTATTCTAGTGGCCTAGCATCAAGCAGAAAGCCAACCACATAACTGAGGGCTAGGAAATGAGGCTGGGTTTTCCCAGTCAGGTCTTGGAAAACCCAGCAGAAATGCAAGAAGTAATTTCTGGCCTGGACAGTAATCATACTTAGGTAATAGCATGAAAACAAAAAACAGAATAAAAACAGTATCCAATCAATATATATTACTGTATATCTTTGGTGATAACTTAAAACACTTGTTTGCTGAACCAGTATTTGAATGTTTCCAACCTAGGCACAGGTAGAACTGTGGGTGAAGACCACAGCCATTACAAGGCTTGACATTGTCTATTCAGTTGAAGAAGAGGTGCAATCTGTGTTTCCGTTTCAGAGGTCCCCATGCCTCTTTCATTTAAGTAATAAAGTATTTTAAATAAATATTTAAATATTTCAATAATTTTAAGTAAAATATTTAAATTGAGTATTTATTGGAAATAAACACTTAGAGAACCCAAGAAAAGGGACCAAAGCCACATCTTAAAGGCCTCAGTAAATTAAGATTGATAGACGTTTACAGGGGAACACGAGACTTTCAGAATTTGAAATGTTCCCACACAAAAACCAGATGTTGCTAAGAATGTGAAACGGTTTGACTGAAACAAAATCCAATTATTTAGGTGAACATAGTTTTAGAATAAATCAAAGCAGTTAATATAGTTAAGTAAGGAAGCATTCAGAAGAAAAGAGCTTCTTTTCATGGTCTTTGCCTACTACAACAATTACCCCATATTGGTTTTGCAATAATTACTATGCATTACATTTCTGTGAAGTTACAGAGCTTCCCTAGCTCGTTAAGTTTTTACATAATTTTCCTCTACATGGCCTCAGCAACTACTATTAGGATCACACATGGTACTGTAGAACTCTGTCTATGAGATGAGCACAAAGTAAAAACCATTATGTGAGGTTTACATGTACTCAGACACACACACATACTCTGACAAGAAGCACAAAAGCAAGCATTATTTGCTTTATTTTTTAATAAGTGGGAAATAGACAGAAAAAAAACAGTAATTAAGAACTAGAGTGAACAACACAGCCATTATGCACGGAGTTCTGGTACAATATTTAATTGCATGTTGCAGCTGAATTTTCTTGTATTTTAAAGTTTAAGTGTGCACACCACACTCAACTCTGTTCAACTATAGTAGAATGATATAAAAAGGATTCTCTTCACAGTTTATACTAGAGAGGTATAGGTATGGGCCAATTACTGCTTTAATACTATCATTTGTACTTCCTCACATGTACAAACATGCAGCTATCCGTATGTATGCAAGAATGAACCTCTCACACATACAGTTTCTTAGCTATCCCCGATACAGATGGGCTTTTGTACCAAAAGACATCGTTCACAAACACCGAGTGCAAGACAACATGGCAAAACTCTGCTATTTAGTCCTTAGAGTTTTTAAGTGATTTTTGACTCCCTAAGTTTACTGCAAGGGCTGGTAAAGTTTCAGCCTAATTTTAGGGGTTTAAGTGAAAACTCAAAATATCAGCTTTTATGTAATCACACACTATAGGAAGCTAGGCTACCAGTTTAATGCCGTTTCAATGTACTGGAAGAACTGTAAGCATATGACTTGATAAGCAGAGTTTTATTGACTTTGGATAAATATTTAAAGCTTTTTAGAGTCCCATGTAAATCCAATAAACATATTTGATCAAACTGCCATCTGCTGGGTATTCCTGGGATTTAAATGGTTTGGTTAAACATACACACACTTCTGTGTCTGAAAATATTTTAACAAGAACTGTGAAAAAATCCTTCCATTTTCATCACATGGTTTTTGAAGTTTGGTTGACAATAACCTTCTGCCCTTGTCCAGCAGAAAGCAGCCTTAGGACCAGACCGTGCTACAGATGTCCCATGACCCTGCATAACCTAATTCATCCTGCTCACATGAACACTCACATTTGGCTTGCTGGGCACAGCTCAGCTTCACTTGTGCAGCCCTTGAAAAAAAGAGGGCATACAACAGAATCCATATTCCCTGAAGCAACCATGTCCTATAGCCACAGAACTTCGTAGAGGCGCTGACTGCTTGTTCAGCAAAAAAAAAAAAAAAAAAAGTGACAAGATGAACAAAAAGACTAATAAAGGACTAGTACCAAATTACTTAATGTTCTGAAAAATGAGTTCTCAGAAATTTGCCCCTCTGTTATATATGGCTTGGTTTTTTATGGAGGTAGTTTAAGGAAATGTTTCTCCTTGGAACCATCCAAGGTTATAGCCATCAAGAAGCAAGGCTTCTCCGATAGTGTACTAGACAAGTTTAGTAACTGTGATACAATCAAGTGCAAACAGAGCACTCCCAGAAAGTTATCATGATAAGAACTAATGGTGGTATGCTAAACTTTTAAAAATGAGATTTCAAATTAGTTGGGTCTTGAAGGCAGAAGCAAGATTAAAGTCTTGATGCTTCAAAAAAAAAAAAAAAAAAAAACACACACACAACCCAGTAATAAACTAAGCACATTGTACAGAACTGTCTACTGTATTTATCATCCAACACCCCCCTTCTAAGGAGACGGCAAAGTAAAATTATGAAATGCAAGCACAGAGCCATCAATTGGAAACTGGGCTGATCTGAAAAGCTGTTACAAAGGTGTTTGAGAGGCATCTTGCAACTTCTCTGAAGCATTTTTTTTCTGGGCACTCAGGCTTATCTGTTTTGCCAACCCAGTATGTCACCAGCTGTTTCTTTCCTTGAGTCCCTGATCACATTTTCAATATCCCAAGTCACCTTTCTGAACACTTACTTCTAAAGACATTCAGAGGCAGAACTCCAGGTACCACAGCTTTTACTAAAAGAAAAAATTTACTCTAGGGCATGGGAAGATAATGGTACATTGCTGTATAAACAGAAAAACTGCTTGGGGATTCAGTTTAGAAGCTCTAGCTGGAAGTCACCACCACAGCTCATACAGTCCAACCTCCCACTCAAAGCAGGACTACTCACTCAGGTCAGCTGTGGTTTCACCTAGCCAATAAATCTGTGGTTGAAAAATCTCACATGCATTTAAGCATGTAAAAAAGCTTCATGGAGAAGAAATACAGCTAGCCATGTTATTTGATGGGATCTTTCAGAGGCAGAGGTTCTAATCTTTAAAAGACAGGGCATCTGCCAAGATGAAGTACTTGTGATGGGACAATCCTGGAAAACAATTGTCTGCATATTTATTTAAAGCACATTCTTAGGAAACCCTTGTTTCAGCCTAGTGTATGGTTCCTTTTGAGGTTTGTGTGGATTGTTAGGAAAGAGATGCGAATTACCTCACAAGAACACTTAGAGAAAGAAACTGAATATTACCAACATATGCACAGACTAGGATGGCAGGGGTGGGACCTCAAGCTTTGCAGGTTTTTCATAAGGTTAATCTTCCATATGAAAAAAGAAATCAGAAGGGGAAAGAGAAATGAACATGAGTTCAGTTGAGTGTCATCATTTCTTCTTGGAGCACAGGCAGGATTTAAGCATGCTAGAAGAAGGCTGAAAAACACCTGGGCTCAAGCAGATAGTCCATGCTTTCAAGACAGAGGGTGATGCCCTTCTTTACCTAGGCTTTAAAGCCATGCTACTTTAACTGCACTTACGCCATATTAGTATAAGCCTAAATGAAGCTAGAGTTCCCTGTTATTTAAACAAAAACAAACAACAAGTTGTGTGTTTAGTTCTCCTGTATAGAAGGAAAAAAAAAAAATACATGATGAAACATCATAGCTTATCACACACTTCCATACTGATGAAACTTTCTTCACAAGAACTTAGACTGATAGAAGTATACCACATTAAAAAAAGTCATCTCCATAGTCAGTTAAGAATGATGTTGCTATTATTACAATATAGAAATCAAGTGTAAATTGAACTAAAGCAATTTAGCAGAATTCAGAACATAAAATCAGGTTACACTATACTGTAATCCTATTCAAAACCAAGTCAGCTATGCATAATTGTTGTTTTTCAAGGAGAATGAAACAGTCTAAGTGTTGTGTAAATCACCATGAAATGCTTGGAGATCCTGATGGGTGGAAAGTAATATACAGAGACACATTATTGTTATTTTGCATTTCATTCTAAAGAACTTGTATTTTAAATCCAGATATTCCACAAAATTCAAATAAATGAGTGGTCTACATTCAGAGAGATTCTCCCTAATTTTGTGTCTCCTCCACCACCGCTTATCAGTGGGTATGGTTTACCAGGTGTAGTGTTGGATTGCTAGCCCTGTATGACATTTTGTACACTGTCTGAAACTGCAGACGCTGGCATTTTCTAAGAATTACAAGATTATCATCTTACAACAGGCACTTGCAAAACCCGCAGCCATTTTAATCAGTAAGGGCCCATTAAGTTCTTTGGGAACTGCAGCAGGAAAAAATGCACAAATTGCAACTGAAAATGCTAACTCAAGAAAATCAGTGCACAAGAAGTCAGCCATGCATACATGCACCATATTTCAAAGGCCAGATATAAAGTAGTGTTCTAGCTTTGTAAACCTCATTTCTACAAAGCACCTGGGCTGAATTCATTATTCCTTAGGGAAGATTGTCCGTGCTGTGAGGGAAAGTGATGCTGGAACCAGTCAAAAACACCCACCACCAGCCTGCTGGGAAAATAGGATGATGTCATACCTGCATTATGGTATCAAGTGCAGAATTAGGGTTCACTTAATGACCATAATTTCTCACTCTCAAAACAAATTCACTTGAATGAGATGCATGATGTATATCCCATTTGATTTTGAAGGCCAGGTCAGGCAAAGCACTGACCAGGACTTCTAAAGGTTTCCTGCAGGTATAGAAGCAGCAAATACCGACTCCTATCAAAACCTCAACTGAAAGCACACTACGCAACCAGTAACTGAGCTTTTCCAAAGACTGGGGTTATTTTCATCTGGAGTTTTAGATCAGCCCCAATACAGAAATAGCCACAGAACACAACATCTGCTTCAACCAATTTCTTTGATTCTTTTAAAACATCTACAGTACTTGGCAGGAGTATAGGATAGGAAAAGTCTACGTTGACATTACTAGTTTATACACACTCGGGTCATTTGCTTCTCATCTGAAACCTTAACTGTTACACAAAGCGTAACCTTTAGGTTTGGAACAGAAGGACTTAGTTTATTGGGGTGTTTGGGGCTTTTTTCATTTGTTTTTTAGTGCCCGACTGAAATTTTAGGAAGAGATTACTAAATGCATACCCTATGTGAAACAAATAACAAGTACCTAAACATGAACTCTTTATGCACACTTACACATTACAGAGTCAGATAGACTCAAATCTCTATATACAAGGTAAACAATATCACTTCATATAGTACAAGTCTTCAAATCTATGCAAAACCCAAATGAGATTTTCATTGTTTGGCTAAGAATACTTTATTCAGGATATTTTAATGTACAAAACATCTTCAAAACGTTTAACAATCATGTTTTTGTATTCCATACACTTCTAAGCATAAACTGTTTATAGTGTGTGGGTGAGCAATAAGCTTTTGTCTAAGTAAATGGTGAAAATATAGGACTTCGTAGAAAATATATGAATCTATTTTCTAATGATACTGTCATGGGAAAATTGGTAATTGGTTTTCCTTGTATTTCAGTTCCCAAACAATCAGCCAATACTACACTAAGACTAAAGCAAATAATGATGACAGTATGACCCTAATATTCTTTCCAAATTGCTCATTTGCATTCCAGGACAGCTGCATAACTTGACTTGAAAGTGATAATTCTATCTTTCTGGGTCTCATTTGGATCCAGGAATGCTTAAATATTTAAAGTAATACAGAGCCATCACTCTTCACAGCAGTCTAAGAGCTAAGATAACCTGCAAAATTCTAAGGTGCCATTTTTATTACTATTATAATTGTGTTTGAGCTGAGGTTTCTTGTGTTTGGGGTTTTTTTTTTTTTTTTTTTTTTTTTTTTTTAAAAACTATGCACATAGGACAAGCATTTGGTCACCGTCAATAACAGGTTCTATAAAAATGATATCATACACTGTGTCCAGGTATATTGCAACATACATATTCATCTCATCACATTGCTGTACTAATAGATGAACTCCAACAGCATGGCATTTGTTGTACCTCAATTAACTTCTACTTACCATTGTAAAAAAGCTAACAACTCAGACCTTTTCCTAACATTTCCTCCCTTCAGTGACCAAAGATGGACTTGCCCTGAAAAACATTAATCTTTTAAACAGCAGTATCTACTAGATACATTTTTTTGAGTTATTTAACTAGACTATATCCTTTCTTATCTACAAATGCATTAGCTCTAACTGAAACTGGTTTTGTGCAAACCCAAAAGTTCCAGCTATCAAGGAGCAGGAAGCAGGCATCCTATTTGGGATAAGCTAATCAGGCAAAATGTTCTCAAGACTCCATCCTTCACAGCTCAGAGTATGCCTCTTGCAGAACAGATGACCTTCGCTCTGGGAAGAGACACTTAAAGCTGAGGGCACACAAGAAAGTCTACTTCACCTCAGGCATAAGTTACTTGAGCATTGGACCACTGAGAGAAGGTATTTCAAGACACCTCTTCCTAGCCAAAACATTCTGTGTGGATTTTGGAGGTAAGGGCATAGGCCAGGAGAACAGAAAGAGGAACTGAAGGGTAAGGGGACATAATGTTTTCCTGCTTCAGTTTCCCATATTAGGAAATGAAGGTGCAAAACCAGAGAGTTGCCATGGAGACCACAAATTTCTCATTAGTGAATGCACACCAATTAGTTCGAAGAGCTAGAGGACAGATGCTAAATATATGTTCTTCCTGAACTCACATTCATACTACTCATATTTTGCTCACATTACCCTCTGACTTACACACACACAGATCCTTTCAAAATGTAAGGGGGAATTACTCCGCTCAAATACAGAGCACAAGGAGTACTTCAAACTTTTTTAAAATGAAGTCCATATAAAAATCACACGCCTAAGAAATCTCTCATAATTTGTTAGTCTACAAGCTAGCTGCAACTAACACACACTTAAAGCTAAGTAGTTATGTGAAATTTAGGTAGGAGGCTGCGTATTAGAAGTCACGTAGCTGAAATCCAACGCATCGAATGCATGTAGGATTAATACTGAGACCACAAACTGGAGGTAAACTCTGAAATAATGTTCTGAATGTTTCTGACTAGTGAAAAATCAATGAAACACCATAAACCCATCAGTCAAAATTTGCACGACAAAAACAGTATGAGCTCCAGAATGAAAGTCTATTAGAAATCCAAAGATGCCAATTTCTTGCATCCAAACAGCATCTGAACTCATGATACTAACTTAAATATACATATTACCTGAGGCTGAACAGCAATGAGACAGTAAAACAGAAATGTCTTTATTTCTCAGTAAGTTCCCCTAATTTGATTTAGCAGAACTGATTCCTTTCAAATACACAGAAAGCCTAGCTCAATTTAGGATGTTAAACAAAGGGATCATGCTGTAACCTGCAATTTCTATATTATCTTATTGACATAATATGAAAACATTTCTTTACAAAAAACAACGAAGACACGCTGCAGTGCAAGATTCTTTGAAATTCCTTGTAATACAGCCCACATTACAAATTCAGAAATAGCTCCACAGAACATATTTGAAAAACAGGAAAATTAAGTACTTCTAAGAATCATGGTCCGTTTCTGAAGAAAAAGAAAGCAATCACATGAAACAGGTTCGAGTGTTTAATAATTTTGTATCAAAAATAAACAGCTAAATTTTGCATGGTGTAAAATGTGAAAGAGAAGTCGCACACGGTGCTGTAATCCAGTGCGATTTCCATTAAACTGCTTTTCTATCAAATCCCTATTTCACCATCTTTACATTGTCATCAGCTACAGAAACTAGCAGTAGAACAGACAATGACTGAATTAGAAATAAAAAAGAAATTGGAATCTGTTCCTTAAGTTTCATTAATATGAACCAGATGTTTGTTTAGATCACAAACTTACACATTAAAGCAAGTACAAGAGTCCTGATTATTTAAGCATATGGCTGAAGGGGAAAATAAGCTAACCCCTTTCTACATTATCTTTTACTTCTTTTATCATAGGTAAGACAATGGAAAAGGTTTAAAAAACTAAAGACAGTCTTAACATGATACCTTAAGGAAACCTTCAAAAGGTGAAGAAACCCAGGCTGCGTTGATCATCTCTTAGAAGAGCCACTCTATTGCCAAAAACACTCAAATGCCACACACCAGATACTACATAAAATACTCCACCCTAAACTTGACCAATACATGTCCAGTAAGAGCACTGGACCCACTCCTGCTAGGATACTTTGAGTCACCTCTGAACACATATGAGTTTTAAGAAAGGGAAAAAATGTGACAAGTATTAGAACTTGGTGAACTGTGTAAATCTATAATATTCCATGGGATGCATGTTTATTACCTCTTTCTCATTTTAGCATCACTGTGCCCTTTCAATTCTAGGATATGGTGAAACTGCTGTTAAGAACATTTTAAGGGCTAAAAGCAGTGGGGAAAAAGCAATGACTGCAGCTAATTAAAACCTCACCTGGTACAGTAAAACTTTGACAGTGTACATGAATGCCGTCATATAAGAAATACAGAGTATTTTTATATGTTGCTTTTGCCTGTCATTTCAGAACGCCTTGAAAGCATTCAACAAAACTCAAGTTAATGTGAACTTTTAAAGGTTCATTCTAGAAAGCTTATAAAACCAGAAAAGTTCTCCTTAAAAACAAAAATATCCCTGATGTTTTTAACTACAAATGGAAGCAGATCAAAAAAAAGCCTAAAATAATTCGCATAGCACTTTGTCTCCTCTGCTAACTGACCTCTGGGACATTCTATTGATCAAAATGGATAGTACTACACCTGTATTTTCAAGTTCAGAAAGCGTGATAATAAATACTTTTCTCCAGACTGGACAGTATATTAGGAAGATATTGAATATAGCTAATATACTATTTTTCAAAGACACCTATTGTATAGGATTTGCACAGAAAATACAGATATTACTTATTTTGGAATTTCCCTCTCCTCTCCCCACAAAATAAAGAATTGTTGCAGTGGCAACATTGGTTATGAATATTTCCATAGAAAGAGAAATTATAACAGTAGTAATCAGTAAAGTATTATTTCATAGGAGCAATTTGGTGAATAGCATTTATGCACAATCAAATTTCATCTTTTGCAGAGCAAGATACAAGAAACACACCAAAATTCTAATCACGTAGTCTATAAGCTAACCATGTGAGGTAGAAAAAAACCCAGACAACTAAAAAGGAGTTTTTTTCCTTTTAGCAGCAGCAGCACCAGTGGAAGAGAGTTTTAGGACCCTGCACTCTGAAGATCTATCTCCACCCACAAGCTGATCCTGATTTAAGGTTACTTGTTACCACCTTCTCTGTAAGGAAGCAGGATTGCCGTTTTGTTCAAGGAGGAAAGTTCTTTACTTCCTCCTTCCTGTTCAGCAGAATATAGATCTGGCCACTTAATTTTTTTTTTTTAATTATGTGTACTACTGTAGAAAGGATTAGGAACAAAGTTACATTGATAAAACAATTGAGTTTATATTAAAAGACTTAATATCCTACAGTTTCTTTAAAACCTGTCAGTGAAAGGCAATGCCTTTTTTTTTTTTATCCTCTTGGATAAGTAATCACAGTCTATAATAAATGTGTGCCTCAAAATACATTTATATATAATCTAAATATAATTATAATTACCGCATTCATCTTTTTTTCCCAGAAATTTAATATTCTTTCTTTCTCTTCCACTTGCTGTACTGTTATTTTAAAAAAGCCCAAAAAACCAAGCAAATTATTAGAACCAACACATCGTTTTTCCTGCCTACTAGAATGGATAAAGCTTTGGGACTGATACTTCTCTTTTTTTAAACGTACTCTAAGTAGAACTGAGGCCAAATACAGTAATCTGTCAATATGCAAGGCCATTATGAAATTGTTATAAAATGTGTTTTTAAAAAAGTAAAACAAAGACCAGTTTTTCAGGTCTAGTGTCTAGGATATCTAATTATTAAGTGGTCTTTAAAACATGTAATTTGCATGCTTCCCTTACATCATGATCAGCACATAAGTGTTTAAGGGAAGGTATATGCTTGGAATAAATATCTGGAGAAAGAGACACTAATAGAATTTAACATCCTGTCTCCATTAATGAACTAAGGACAGAGATTATGCTGGACAGTGGTACCCTCAAGTTATGGTTAGAGTTCTATTAAAAAACAAATTCTCAAAAATAATTTTAATAAGAGCTTAAATTTTAGAAAATGCTTATAGCTTTAAGAAACAACTCTGAATATCTGCATAATAAATCATAAGGCTCTTGCCAGTTAAGTTATAAACAACAAGAGGGTCAGTTTCATTGAATTAATACAATTAACAATAGTTTAGGTTAAAGCCACTCTTACTCTGTACAAGGTACTAGGGATAGTTTACAGTAAATTTATTATTGATATTCATATTAGAAGTGAAAAAAATTAGATTGAGGTGATAAGTACTGCCTTTTTAAAATTGGCTATGTATTTATGCAGAAAAGTTATACAAAATTGACATTCAAAGCCTTAATTATATAGTCATAGGAACCAATAAAAAAAAATTTTAAGATTAGGTTTCCCAATGTTTTACTTACTAAAAGCAGGACTCCAAAAATGGAATTGTATTGTAGATAGCAGCATCATGTTTGATCATGCATGTGTGACCTTTAAAATGTCATCTTAGCCACTTTGATACAAGGACAATTGCTCAATATATAAAATAACGTATAAAGGATGAGTACATAATTTTTATTCCGTTTATATTTTTCATCTATTACACACACACGGGTATATACACATTATATATATACACACATATATGGAATCACTGAAACAGATAGCACAATATATTTACATTAGCATGCCTGAAACAAACCACAATAGAGATGAGAGGAAGAAATATTGTCAACTAACTTTGGAACCCTTTATATAAAGTCTAGTCCACCATTCTGCTCCATCAAGGAGTTTAGACGCTTTACAGAGCAGATTTTTCCACCATAGTTTCTTAATAAGCAATGCACAGGGATTACACACAAAAATCATCCATATGGAAATCTGACACTGCACAGAAAATAAGATTACCACTGGCCCCAATCCTGGCACTGAAGTGCTGGCACAAATACTTCTACTGCTCATGCTGAATTAAGTATACGCACTGCTCCTCAAGCTGTACTAATACTTTTCACTTCCACATTACTTTTCATCCTTGTCAAACTATTGCATTTCTAGACCACTTTTGCTTCTTTGTGTTGTAGCTTCATGTAATTAAGAGAAAGTATTTTGCATAAAATGATATTTTCAACACTGTAGCATTACTATATTTACATAAAATAAGAAATATTACATACTGAATTCATTCTTAGCTCCTGGTGGATTGAAGTATTCTAAATATTTTTAAGTTACTTCTGTTGATAATCCAGTTCTTTTTAGTGTTTAATATTACACCTATTCAGTATTTATGCTCACATTATATGGACGGAATTGAGTGACAAGATTCTTCCCCCCCCCCCCCCTCTACTTTTGCCACAGAATCCCAATACAACAGTGAACAAGCAATTTAACCCTGTTTTATGCATCTGTTATTTGTATGCTGTACCTACTTGTCTAAAAAAGCAATTAATCCCCTTTTGTAAAGAGCTGGTCACTTATCTGGAAAAGTGTAAAAAGTATAAAGCTTCAACCACATAGAAAGCAATATACATTATTTCATGAAGTACAAAACCATAGGTAAGAGAATAAATATGCCCTAATATTGAAGCTAGTCATTCTGTTGTAAGATCCTGTAAAACCCATTTTAAGCAACCGTTCAAATATTTACTAGGAGTACTTAAGGCAACACTTAAAGTAGATGTGTTTTTTGTATGCTGCAAGCCATATTTATATATTTATGAGTGTGTTTGTAGATACCATTCTCCATTAAGCTGCTGAAGCACCAAAAACATACACAGGCAGAGCACAAAGTACTACTACATTGCAAAGAAAGTAATTTAAAATAAAAACACATTTTCACCACTAAAACCCCCAAAGTTACATTTATGGGCTTTTTTAGTCAAATATTAGATACATTCCATCCTGAAAAGATAAAAAAACTGTTATTCAGCCTACTCTTCACATCCTGATGCTCGCATCCACCACTGGAATTTTCTAACTATGGTCTAATGTGTCTCTTTGGCTTACCAGTAGTATAACCTGGCTGCCATTAATGATTAGTTCTAACTATTGCCAAGAATATATATTTATTTTTATGTTTTAAAAGACTGAAACTGTCTCAAAACCAGTGTAACAGGCAAGAGTGGAAGTTATTACAAGTCTGTAATACTTTTTATTCATCTTGAGAAAAAGATGAGAAAAAAAAACATAGAATGGTTTTGGTTGGAAGTGACCTTGAAGATCATCTAGTTCCAACCCCCCTCATGGGCAGGGACACCTCCCACCAGCCCAGGTTGCTCAAAGCCCCATCCAACCTGGCCTTGAACACCTCCAGGGACGGAGCTTCTACAACTTGTCTGAGCAACCTGGGCCAGCACTATACAACTCTCACAGTAAAGAAATTCTTCCTAATATCTAGTCTAAATCTACCTTCTTCCAGTTTGAGCCATTCCCCCTCGTCCTATCGCTACATGCCCTAGTAAAAAGTCCTTCCACAGCTCTCCTGTAACCCCACTTTAGGTACTGGAAGGCCGCTACATGGTCTCCCTGGAGCCTTCTCTTCTCCAGGCTATCATTAAGTTTCTGATTATTTGGGCACAAAGCTGACATCAATATCTACTCTTCAAAATAGAAAACAAAGCAGAATAACAAAGAAAGACTCACGCTAAGCTAAATAACATATACTTTGACTTTTGGAGCCCTGTTAAAACTTGTTAATAAAACATTTCGATAGGCACTTATTATTCTGAGGAAAACTGCCTAATGGTTTATGGAATTTCTGCTTTTCTAGACAATTTTATTGAGATTCAAGAAAATAAATAGTATAGGTTGCTTATAAGAATAGCGGGAATAATGGATTTTATCTATTAATCAAAAAGCTTTGGCAAGTACTTTCATTTTAAAACCTGAGTTTACTGTCTGCGAATCAAGCCTGGATGGAATGCAGGATCCCAAGCCTTCTCTACTTCACTTCTAGTACCCATAAAATAAGGAGTTTCAACTTAAATATAACAGAGAAACAATATTCTGGATCTATTCCTTCGTTTATGGCTATTTGTGTAATGATAAAGAAACTGTAAATTGATACCTCTCCTTCTATATGTGTAAACAGTGAAAGCTCAAGTGCTTGGCTTTTAGTTCTTCATACGCGTTGATTTTGCTTGCAGTCATATACAAGGTACAATGCAGTTTCAGAATATTCTGTTTTAATAAAACATGCTCAATTTCAGAATACTATACCAGCATTATATTTACCAAGTGTCAATTCAAGATGTATAAAAAAAGTATTCCTAAACACCAATTTTAATATGTCATTTTAAAACACTGATTTTAATGTCATTGTATTTCCTCTCAGTTGGAATGGGAAATGGAACAGCTCATTACTGTATAGCTATCAGCTTATGTAACATTCAAGACTCTGAAAGCCAAGAGTCTTGAATTTGAAAATGGCTAAAGCCTAAAACAAAAATCTAATGGCTGATGTTTATTAGGAGGTTATCTTGCATCCCTTTTAGATGTTTAATATACACCAATCTGAACCCAGTATTATGTCAGTTAAATAGCTTCCTTCAAGTCTATCAAACAACATCACCAATAAAGTTGGCCAGAAACAACTTCCAATCACTACAAAATAGCATTCTCCTACTCTGTATCATTTTTACCGTCATTCAATTTTCCTCAAGTGATCATCTTAGTGCACATTTTTCTTCAATTATTACAACAAAAGCTCCTTTCAAGTAATATAAAACGATGCTATTTTCTTCTTGCAGCAAGCAGCACTAACAGAAAGTAGTGGTGATACTAAACATTGTCTACAATTGTTATGGAAATATATTTATCTATATCCTGTTGTCATGGAAGCTAAAGATCAAGGCATGCAAGTTACATATAACAATTTATACTGATTTGAAAGAACATTTGAAGGAAACATTCAAATGTGTAATTTGATAAAAATCAGGTTAGTTTCAGAGGCACTGGTTTCCCAAGGCATGATTTTGAAGCAGTTGTAGTTCAATCAATATTTAATTCATTACTTACATCCTCTAAGTTCTATTAATACCCAGAGTACATCCAATTTAATAGCTCAGGCACTCTCAAACTTCTAGCAATTTTTTATCCTGGCATTAGGCCAAATTTAGCAATGTTCCAAACTACACAAAAGGACATTTGCTGACATTCCACATTTGTTTCTTTTTTGTAAGGCAAGGCTGTTTACTTAAGTCTGTTGTGTTGCAGCTGACGAATTTTCTAAAATGGTAAACTCATGCAAGTTTTCCTTCCCTCAACAAGGAGCTATTATATTGTGAGTTACATTGTTTGTTCCATTTTTAGTTCTATAAAAATGAACACTATCACAGTGGTTTAGGTAGTGATCAACTCTCTGGACACTTCTTTAGAAAAAAATGTACTTTTTTATACAGGTATTAAATACAGTTTCACATATTCATATGCTTAACCACTGTTGCTAGAGGAATGCTGAGTCCATGCAGCATTTTATTCTAGAATTCTTCAGAATACTGAAAAATCTCGTTATTAGTGCTGTTTTAGGAATGTACTCAGTCTGATTTTTTTCAAAACTACAGCAGATTTCAGAACAATGACTACTTGCTTTTGTCAATTTCAGCTGCATTCTATTTTATGTCATTTAAACAGTGGAGAAACTGCTTTCACTGCTACTTCACTTAAACAGAAATATTTATGGAGCTAAAAAGGTAAGGGTAGTCTCTTTTTTTCTTCAATATTTACCCTTACTATTTGAGCAGAGAAGGAATGGAGGGAAGAGATGCTTTTTAAAAAAGTCAAGCAGTATCTTGCCTTGAATTCTTCCCCTTAACCAGTTTTCCCTAGATCAAAATCTTAAGTATTTCAGCTCCACTTTCTGCCAATATTGCAAGTAAAACATCTGAAGCAGAATTTGTGAAAAAAGGACAACTTATAGCTTGGATGAGAAAAACACTTTTACATTTGGGATACAGACAATCCACAAGGAATTAATTCCAGAATGAAACATCCGCTACTACAAATGTTTAGCTAGCAATCAGCTAATATCATAGTATACAATGAACTCGAGCTGCATCATTAAATATCAAATTTGTTATGACCAAATAAAGGTTATGCATAGCAAAACACAACAGAAACACATTTTTGTGAGGGAATAATAGTTTGTTTTGTTTCACCTGCTAATCAAGGAGGGAAAAAAAAAAAAGACGCATTCAGTGTGAAGTTTGGTGTTATTTTCTGTCTTTTTTTACTACATTGCAGACATATATACTTGTGTTTGTGAACAGATGAACCAAGTTGTTCCATGCACTCGGAAATGAGACAATGAGATTTACAATTCTATTTAGTTCCTGCACAATTTTGTTCCACAGATTTAGACTGAACAGAAAGCCTTTTCCTTTTGCCCAAATACAATGAACTGCTGTTTTAGTCAACAGCTCTGACATTTAGGGGGGAAAAAAGCACTCCTCTTCTGTGAGCTTAAGATAATATTGGGTATGTCAAAGCTCTCACTTACCTACGGGTAGCTTAATTTTATACTGTACCAGGAGGCACAAAAGAAGCAGGAAAAGACGAGTATACTCATGTAGTAGCTTGGGTTTTCTGTCATGTCAATTACTTAAAGGCTTGATGCACAGTATTCTTATCAGCTCACTTAAGTTACAAGTTTATGCAGCATGAACAGCAAAAGCGGTATACGGTAATATACAACTAACAAAGTTAGTAAGGGAAATTATTCTAAAAGATATCACTACTTTCTTCTAAAATCATACAGATAATGAACAGAAGGAGAAGTAGCCAAGGTCCACCACAGGTGAAATGCAGCTTTACATTGTTCCTTTCAGATATTCCACAGAAAATATCTTCCAACCATTTTAAAGCATTTCTCTAAACCTTGCCACTTGCCCAAGAATCAAAGCATATCGCATACTTAAGTGCTGGATGCTCCAGAAGACACTACGGGCATTAAAAATAACATTTATTTTCCTGCTGTTATCAGGACAGGAAAGAGTTTCTACAGCCTAAACCACATCTAAATTTCATCTAGACCCCCCTAGACTTTGAACAGAGCAATCAGACAAGCAGTACTGTTGAAGACCAGAAACAGCAAGAGATGATGTTGCATAAAGATGACAATGAGAATGTAAGAAGGGTTTGGAACAGCAGAAAAAAATTGCTTACGGAAAAAAAGGGAGGGCTGGTAATAGACACAAGTCACAGGGAGGAAACAAAACAGCCCTGAGACACATTTTGATAGCAGGGGAATACCCTCACAACATAGGAACAGAAGTTTATAGGGACAAAGTAAGACATAGAAAGTAGTATTGGAGAAAGAACTGATTCTGGTCTTCAAAGCAGGAAACTGAAGTGTCTAAAGAAATCACTTCAAGACAGCATTTTCGAGAACACAAATATTTTGGGGGGGATAGTATGTGTATAAAATTAAGCATGTATACAGATAAATACCTTAACATTATGTTCTGGTCTTGTTTTTCAAAAATGTTGTGTCTTAGGACTTTGAGAATCTTCCATTAAAGAGTCCGTATTTTAATTAACAAATATAAGAACTACTAAGTTCTTGACCAGAGAAAAAAAAAAATCTTAAGCTTGTGCACAGAATTATTTGATTTTTTTTTTCCTCAATTCTATCCATTGATAGCAATTTTTCATGCAAAGTGATTTAAAGTGCAAGGCACAGAAGCCCGGAGGCCTGGCTGCCTAGTTTAGATTCATATCTCCATATTTTGCCACACTTCCTCGTTGGTCACTAACAAATCCTCTTTGAAAGTGTCCATTTCTGACCTTGGCACACTTCCCGCTACTTTACTGTAGAGAGCTCTTTCTGTGGAAATTATCTGACCTTTTGTCAAGTGACCAACTCAATAAGAAAGTTCCTTGTTAGGTCTCCATATTAGTTGTCTACCTGGGGAAAAGAATCCCTGACAACTAGTTAACTGCTTCTCCCACTACAGTAAGTGCTTCTCTGTTGTTTTATAATGCAAGTTATCTACTATGTAAAAAGAAAAGTAATGATACATGATAAAGTAAAAGGGAACAACAAAAATACTGATAGCTCCTACAGTCAAATTGGAATCCATTACGTTACACAGATTCCTAAACCAACTTTAAGATTAAAAATCTCACCAGCACTTACCCTTATTTGGCACTCTAATTTCTTATTTTAAACAAACTCCTTAGGGCCACTAATAAATTAGATGTTATTTTGAGTTTTCTATCATTAATATTATGTCATCATCCAAATCAGAAATTGTATTTCCACAACATGCTTTCCACATACTTGCATTAGAATGGCATTAATACTTGAATTAAGTCTACTTGTCACTGTGACCACATCTAATAATTGGACAGGCATCATAACTAGTTGATAATAAGATTATATTGAAGTCATTTTAGAACTGTTAATGCAAATTGTAACTTATCAAAAAGGCAATGCAACAAGTTCCACACAACGTGCAGGTGGGCTGAAATTGTTTTGGCATTGTAATATGAACTACCAATGGTGCGGTAATAGACTCACGTTAGAGTCTGTTCTACTTTTAAATCCTCCTGCCATAATAATTTTGTATCATCATAGCATTAAAACACAGTTGCAGCATATTCCCCCTTAAAACGATGGAATCATTTTTCCATGCCACAATACTACAAGTTAAGAATACATGCACTGTACTAAACAGGACACTGAGAAAGTACAATGTTAGCATGTTCAACAAAAAGTGAAGTTTGCAGCATTTTGCAACAATACTGGCTTGGATCTCCAAGGAGGTTAAACACGCTAACACTAAAATTTCACCTCTGCTAGGAAATTCTCTTCTTCCATAAAGCTGCCTAATCAATGACAGGAACAGACAGACTGCAAGTCTAAAACAGTTTCAAGATACCGTTTTGTCTAAACCTGTGGTCAACACTGCTTTGGCAGAGAGTACAAAAGCAGCTGTTTGAAGAGATTGTAAAAGAATACCCGATTTAAATCCACTTTACATTATGTTAATGCTTCAGTGCTCTTTGGACAGTGTCAGAAACCTCTGCTGATTAATACCTGCCGTTTAAACTAGTCCAGGATCTACTAAAGACTGCCCCGACTGAACTTGCTAGTTGACTCAGGCATATTCTCTCCACTCCTCTCTAGATCCATAGAATTCATTCATCTGGTAAGGCGAGGTCTGATGGAATATTTAAAAGCCCTGTGCAACAGGGAAAATTACATAGTTTCTATTGCCTACCTGTATTCTGGGAGTTTCCACTCAGCCTAGCTGCTTTTGAAGCCAATAAAGAAATCTCCCAAAGGTTTGCTTCACCCTCCCCCCCCCACCCTTGACATTACTTATCTAACACTCAATTTTTGAGCTGTCATTATTTCTTTCTACTGCAGCCTCCCCGCTGCAGACTTCAGAAACCATGAGCCAGCAAGCAGCAGGAACAGGCTGTTGGGTAAGAGCAGATGAGCCAGGAGGCGGCAAGGATGTCAGCGTGGCAGGCACAGGGCAGCATCCTCACCAAAGGGTGCAGCCCACAGCAGACAAAAGGAAAAGCAGAGCAGGTCTGGTGACAGTAATCTGGATCAGCTAGCAGTCCAATGGGTGTCAGAAGAATGATATGAGGTTAAGCCAGTAAGTCAAAGTCAGGTCTGCTAGTCAGGTACAAGCACAGCTGCAAGATAGCCGGGCAGAGAACAAGGGCAAAGGCCTGAACTGAAGTGCTGCTTCTGGGTTCAATGAAGCAGTCCCGGTAAGGTGCCACATGGCTCTCGCTAACACAGTGGTCCAATTTGAGGCCAGAAACCTTCACTGAGAGCTGGCCTCAAGCACACACAGCTAAACCTGTGCAATGGGTGGGGCATTCAGGGCCCATGTGCGCTGAATATAGGAGAATATGGGTTGTAGCTGTTTTAAGATTTTTTTTTTTTGTTACTTCATTATTACATTGGAAACTAATCAGATGTTACACGTAGTTCAAGAGCATTACAAAACCTCCACAATTAAAGAACCTTTAAAGACACTCTTCCCATCTCAACTTAGTGAGGGACTAGAAAAATTGTACTAATGACAAAACTACATAATGGAAACAGAGAATGATAATTGAAGTGTGAATCACAGGACTGGGCCATTATATTACATATATAGAAAAAAATCTGTACTCTTAAAAGAGCAGCTGGAGGTCGACCAAAAGTCTGGCGTCAATTATTCAAATATAAGCACTTTAAGGGCTTTTATCCACACATTTTGGTCCATTCAGTTTTCAGTTTTGGTTAGGTCACAATTGTTAAATCCATGAAACTGCAGTAATCTCCCCACTGAACAGCCTTTCCCTTAAAAGGTTAATAATGGTCGTATGTTTACTCCAAAATATTACATTTTTATAAAAACAATAAAGGCAAAACAACAATCAAATGAAAATGACCCCTCACTTCAACAATAAATGTGTTTAAAGTGTACAAAGATACCAAAAATTAATTTTGGAGTGATCAATTCCTGAATTTAAATGAATATAATTAGGTAATCATTAAGTTACTTAATAGATTTCATTAGCCTTACTTCTGTATTTGATGTCATTATTCTTTCTAATTAACTCGGCTGTAAAGATTAATTTTATATTATTAACAAAAGTAAAGATCAGAGCCAAGATTCACACTACTTAGGTTATGACTTCTTCATCAGCATGAATACAGATACACTATGTCCATACAACAATAACAACTGCAAGTTCTATACAATAGCATGGTTTTCACACTGTTGAAATGGAATCTAGTATTATACCAGTTAGCTAGAGTTGTCTTATACTATAAGTATACTTCAGTCACATCATTTTATTATCTTGCTTTCAGGTATGAAAATAATAGATGGGTGCCTTACATAGTTGACAAATCTGTAAATATTCATGCTATATTTTTCACTGGTATTAATTTGTCACACAACTCAAAAATACCACGTTCTCCCAAGTCTCACCCCTACCCTACGGTTTTGCTTGATAGGAAAATAAGATTTACCAAGGACACACAAACTAAGGCAGCATTTTAGGAAAAAAAGAGTAGGATGTCTTTGGTCCGGGGGAGGGGGGGGGGGGGGGAATGGGGGGAGTAACTGTTACAATTATGAGCTTCTGGAAGCATTATGTAGATCTATACCCAGCACAGAAAAATTGCATTTCTGCCACCACATTATCTGTTGTATGAGAGGGGGAATAAAAAGATTTTCTGAAACCATCAAAATTAAGTAAGACAGAAGCAGAATCATTTTGTCACCTAAACTCTACTTATAAACTTGAAGAGATGTAATCCAAAGTCTGCTGTGAAATACATGTTACACCTATTAACAGGCCAGGTTCTCTAAAGTAAATGATCAACTTCAGTAGAATACAAAATTTAAACGACATTTCCCATATGTATATTCCAGATAAATGTTACTGGTGCAGACAGCCTGCCTGTTACATACTTGCTTCATCTCTTGTCTACAAAAACAAATTATCCCTGACTTCTGAGACACCTGTGAACAGTAATACACTTTTCTCTTCCTCAATTTGGACCAAACCAAACCACATACAGAGTCACAAAACTCAAGCTGAAACCTGTCAATAATGATTTTGTTCTACAACAGCCTGATGCTGCAAGGTTCTGAGCACCTTCAACTTTCATTCAAATCAAGAAAGATCAGTGCCAAAGGGTTAACTTGAAGCATTAGGTGTGGGATGAAAAAAATTAAGATTGCTTAACAATGGATGTCTTATACACAGGGAAGACAACTATAACTGGATTCATGTTATTTTACCCTCCATCTCACTTGCCCACAACAATATTAAATAAAATATAAAAAACCCTGAAGATGCTGTCTTATCTGACATTCAGCACCTTGTGATGAGACAGCTATCTGTACTATACAAAGCAGTTTGATAATTTTAGTTCCCGTTTTCACAGGAGTTTCAAATACTACCTGTCCTGGTTTGAAGTAAACCTTATAGGTAAACAAGGCACAGTTAAAACATTACCTTAACATCTGCCACAAACAGGGAAAAATTAATTTCTGCTATTTTAGAACAATGTGGGTTTGGATCTTCAGGAACTGTTTTCCAACTAGGATTTATAAACCATCAGGAAGATACAGCTAGTGTTATGGAACATGGAAGGTGAGGGAAATAAAAGGGAAAATATATTGAGATATATCAAAAAGCCTCCCCAATCTACAGATCTAACCTTTGCACCTCTCAATTTTATATTAATGTAATTCTCCTACCAGCGTCCAAAATTATCAGTTTAGAGTTGTATGAATGTACCTATTTGCAACGTACTGGCTTGCACAAATTTAACTTAATATCTGAAGATTCTAGGAAACTAGTGTCTGCTATTCTAGTTTACCTGAATAGCAGAAACATGCAGTTACTCATAGAAGTTGAGGTTGGTTTGGTGGGTTTTTTTTGGGGGGGGTCTATTTGTTTACTTTAGGATTTGTTGTGTTGAGGGCGTCTTCTGTTTGTTGGGGGGGGGGGGGGGGGGGGGAGGTTGAACTTCGCTTCATTTTGGGGGTTTTATTTGGGTTTTGCCATTTTGGGGGTTTGTTTCTGGGGCTGGGTTGTTTGTTTGTTGGGTTTTGGTTTGGTTTTTTTTTTTTTTTTTTAATTTGTTCCTGCTGCTTAATTAAACATACGTAAACTGCACTGTCCTTCTAGGTTAACAGTGCTATAATCCACATTCAGCCAACATGACCGAGGGTCTTGAAATGCTAGTCATGTTCAAATTGCCAGATTAACATTGCCAGTGGAGATAGATTTCCCTAAAAACAGTTCACGTTAGGGACAATACTAGATATAAGGAGGTCATAACCTCCATTTTATGTTTTATTTTTCTTCATTGTCACTAGATCCAAATCCAAATAGGTACGTAATGCACATTCCCTTGGTCAGAGTTCAGTATAGGTACAGTTAAGTAGAGTTGATTTACAGCACCTACATTAGACAACATTTTTGCACAAACTAATCTGGTGACAACAAAAAAGGGGGGAATTTTCTTTCTCAAAACAACCACCCCGATAGACTAACAACTTTATTATCAGAACTACAGAACATATCTGACCAGAATATTATCCTTTACTGTTACCTGCTCTGTTGCAGCACCTTGGACCAAACATTTATTCTACTTGTCCTCTTTCTAAATCAAGTTCCTCAGGAAGACCACCTTACCCATAAAGAACCAGGAGAATAAATAAATAAATAAATAAATAAAGAGGTCTGCAGAAACAGCAGTGGCACAGTTGTTCCAGTAACTGCTTTTACTGAACTGGTGCACCTATATTATCATCTGGGCTTCTATGCTGTTTGATAACATATGCCTATTCCTTGAAAAACCGTATGTCCTAGTAGATTTTACTGGGTAAAAAGGAGCACTATCAATTTCCTTATGTTCAAGTACATTGCTAATCTAACACAGAACAGAAAAATCAATATAACAAACCTTGTTTAGGATCCTTGTCATATCCTAGTGTCAGATGTAACTACATGCAGCTGATCAGCCGCTTTGTTGCTGTTGATACAGATATTGCCATATAATCAGAGGATGAAAGTTACTACCTATTTTGTCATCTTATTCTTTGGCAGTTGCCAAGATTTACCAGCTGTTCTTTTCAAGCAAGAAATAAATATTGTATTTTGTTTATATTTCAGCACAAATACACACACAAATGTATGCACACATAGCAGAACATTGGGTTTGTTGCATTTGTTTACATTCTGTAGTAACACAAACAGCAATATTGTTGAACAAAAACATTCAGTTAAACTATAAATAAAGGATAAGCCAGGTAACCTTTGCATTTTTCTACTACAGTTCACATGAAATGAGAAAGTAACAGTGAAGATTCGCTATATTGTATTTCATGCTCATTCCTTACATTCAGTAAGCTTGAGCATCGCTTATTTAGTTCCCACATGGATACTCCCTTAAAAGCAAGAAATAAAGTGCATTTTAAAGGGAAAAACCTCCAATGCATTGTCAGCAATTAAGAGAGCATCACCTTCTTTTTTTTTTTTTTAGCTAAACTAGTTTCTGACCTATTCACATCAAAAGCCTGAATTCTGGAGCCTGATCTTGTCAGAATCATAGGATCATAGAATGGTTTGGGTTGGAAGGGACCTTGGAACTCAGTGTTCTTCAACCCCCTGCAACAGGCAGGGACACCTCCCACCAGACCAGGTTGCCCAAGGCCACATCCAGCCTGGCCTTGAACACCTACATGGATCTATTGGGAGAGTAATCTGCATGTTTTCAGCTGTTTAAAAGCAGACCCTTAGTTAACAACCACCACACAAACGGTAAATGTATCATGGTATCTATTTCCTTAGTAATCAAGCCTTATGTATAGGCTAGACATGCATCGTCTGCAATATCAAAATCATTGAAAAGAAGGAAAAAGAAAGGTAATAGAGAATCCTAGCTGTCATTAAGAAACCAACTTTTTGCATCCTATTACAGCTCAGCAGAATATAGTCTGTTTATTTCACTAGAAAAGAGGGAAAAATGGGGACCAACTTAAAAAATAAAACTACAGTTTAGGTTACCCTGTTAAAGAAAAAAGAAAAAAGCATTTTGTATGCAGAAGGGGAAAACCAGAATAGATTTATAGACAATAAGTATTGGTAAACTGAGGGTTAGAAGATCAGAATTGTGACAAGTCTTTCCACACTCCAAAGTAACTCCCTAACACTTTAGTTCTGTAAATGCAAGCAGCAATTACTTTACTGCACCCACAGTAGCTTATGAGCCCAATATAATGATGTGGATGATCAGAACACATTTTAAGCTGAGAACAGAAACAAATAGCAGAAGCTGAGGAGATGGGAGAAAGGGAGGGAGAGAATAAAGCACATTAGCCATACAAAGGAAACATCTAGAGCAAATAGGTAAATATAACTTAGATCCTGAGATTATGATAAGTCAGAGTTGATTACCGTAACTTGTTGACCATCTTTTCAAGCTTTTCCCCAAAATGGTCTTTAAACTTAACAAATATAAGTGTAGCTGTCTTTCCTGTCCTGACTGTTAGAGCCCACCTGAATCAACACAATACACAGTGCTCAAGTACTGGGGTGGGGAGGTTTTGAATTTCTATCTTGTTTCCCTTTATGAAGGTCATCCACAGGTCCCAGAGATCTGTTAGCATGTACTAGCACAATTAAACACGAATCAAGACTTCCCTAAACTAGGCCCATTTGTCACTGCTATTCCATACCTAGTCTCTACCCTATATCAACCCTTTATTTTAACTGAGGTGAATTTAAAAAAAGAAATTCCTGCCCATAGCACTTTGAGGAGAAAGTAGGTTGGGTAGGATCTTTACCAGAAGAAGAGATACTGCTTCTGGTATTATTTTTTTTTTCCCTTTCCCCTTCTTCCTATTTTAAAGAATCAATAGAGGAGGGATCTTATATATGTACATATTTATAACTCTGCACAGTATATATTCCATATATTACACATAAAACATTTTATACATAAACCCAGGATCTTAAGAGTGAACCTTTAGGGTTTTTTTAAGATCAAGATAGTGTCAGGTGCTGGTTCACAAAATTCAGACTTCAACTCCTCCCTGCCACCAGTTTTATACTTACCCACACATGACCAGGAATGGTGGCAAACATTGTACGTGCAGATTTAACTGTCTGTCAACTGCAAGAGATTTTTGGTATCAGTTAAAAATCCATGGACACATTAGCTAATTTGTCAAAGCTAGGAAAATCTTTATTGAGTTGCAACGGGTCAGTGGTTAGCTGCAACATTCACTACAGCACCATTCTACAGTGGCTTTTATACCCAGTGCAATCTCGAAACACAGTACATGTATAGCATTTAATACAGAGCTTAAAAGGAGAATATGCACATTGGCTTTCTCTAGGATTTGCTTAAAAAAACTGATTAGGAACAGGAAAGTAGATGTTCTGTACCACAGAAATCTCTTCTTTGACCAACTTTCATGATGATGCACCTTTTAATTTTTTTCTTTAACATGCCACGTTGATTTTTACAAACCTAACATTACACAACATAGCATGATGTAGCATATGGACCCTGGTACAATGTGTCAATACAAACTGTCAACCAGTACATCTAAAAAGGTACTTTTGCAGAAGTGATCTGAATGACAACAGCAAGAACTGAAAGGGGTATGGGCAGCATGGAACAGGACAGAAGGGAATAATATATTTCAGAATACTTCAAGAAGGGCTAAAAGTTTCATGTTCACAGCTTTAATCTATATGACTCATCAGATCAAAAGGTTTTTATGACAATAGTGACTAAACAAGGGTACCAGGCAGCTGACTAGCTTTTAGCCTATTACAGAAAGTGCTGAACAGAAGGCACAGGTAAATACTGAACTAGATGAATCCGATTTGTTCAATGATCCAGTGACCTGTTAGCTTGGCTGCCTGTACTACTTTTTCAGGGTGCGCGCATAGGAAAACTGCTCAACATCTGAAAACCGGTAATAGTGGAAGTAATTCTGCCTGCCCAACCACCAAGAATAAAGCTAGAACACTTCTAGAGAAGAAAAAGGGAGAAACTGCTGCAGTTTATACAGTATTAGGTTTATCTTCAAAGTGTGTTTATATTTCAGGGTATAATTGAAAGATACTGGAAGTGCTCAAAAAAAGGGAAAACTTGGCTTTAGCTAAATTAATTGGTCAAGGCATTTAATTGGCTGAGGGCAGGGGAAGTGTGCTGTTAGGTCCCCAAGCTCCTGCTGACAAGAGAAACTCTTGACTATTTACTTAGTTCCACAGGTAACAGTTGTCAAACTATTGGAACATCACTATATATGAATTACAAATATATGCTCAGTAATGTAACAAGAACATCCCCTTTGCATAAGTGAAAATATAAACAAATTCAAGAACTCTGGAATCAAACAAATACAAAGATCTCATTCACTGCTGCCTCATTAAAGAAAGCGTTTTTAATTAGCACACAATGAAAATAATTGTCTCCTCTCCCCTTCTTGTTTTTGTTGTGTCAGATTCCACAGAATTACACTGATATTCATATTAATGTACTTAAGGTAAAGGAATTTAGAAGTGATTTTTTGACAGAAAGGAAGGATAGCACAGAACAGAGAAACAGATCTATGGATTCTAATGTTCAAAACTAGATATGATCAGATACCAATTCTTCAAACATTGCACATTCTTATTTAAAAGAAAAATACCCTTGTAGAGAATATCCTACTCAGGTTGCTTTCACTGTTGTGGACTAATTTGGAATATTTAGCTGTAATTTTCAGTATTCAGCTAATACAAGACTGAGACATAGTCACTTGATCTAGCCATGTAACAGTAAGTCATGTGGTAGGAAAAGGAAATCAGGAGAAAGAGGCCTAAACATTCTATGCAAGGGGCAGAATCAGCTACAGGATGCTTTTTTTTAGTCCCATGCAAAAAATTCAGGTATCAAGAGTCAAATCAAATACTACACAAAGATAATGAAGCCTTAGCTTCAAATGAAGAGAGGATGACAAATCTTTTGCAGAAGACTTAGTTCCCTCTGATGAACATTCAATAGAGCTACAGTGTGTGGGGAACTTAAGATCAATAACTGGATTTGCTATTTCAATTTAAAAATAAAGCAGCTAGGGAAAATATCAGCAGCAATAGTCTCCTTAAGCAGATGCCTGCAGAAGTTGTCTTTAGAAAGGACTGCAATGCGTTTACACTCTTACTCCACCTGTCCTAGCCATAGGGGTAGGCTAGTAATGATTGTTTGGTCCTTTTGCAGCCGTTAGTGTCTTATGCCTCACTAGATTAGATAAATGAGATAATTAAGGATCATGGGGAAAGCCTGCTAATGATTAAAGCAGACATCGAACCAGCTTTCTACTTATTCACCTTCCATACATTTCAATTCTACCTGATCTACATCTGCAGTTGCATGCTTGTGAATCATCATGTATCAATGAGCAATCTGCCTTCTCTTCACTTTTAAGATTTTTCATATGAGAAATGTAACTAATGCCAGCATACCTGATAGCTGCCAAGCAGTATATTTGATATTTCAACAGAAGCATATATTTTTTCAAATATGAGAGCACCCTAGAGAAACAAGTAGTCCTACTGACACATATGCTCATAAATTGTAATGGCTCAAGACATCATGCACTAAAATACATTCCCCTTAAGATAGTAAATTGCTTACAGGGCCACAAAAGTCTTTTATTGTAAATTCTTTTTGTTAACTGAAACAGTGGATGAGTTTCTTCTATACGTAAAATGCAAGACCATTGGTTTTGAGCATATGGTCAGAATGTTTCATTCTCTAGGCAGCATGTATGAAGTTGGGTAACAAGTTCATAGTAACAGTATCTGTGCAGGCTTTCCAGCTCATTAGTCACCTGAGAGTAATGAACTAGAAAAGGTTTAGGAAGTTAATATTCACATATCTTCAAATTAGGTTCCTCCTGATTATACATTGAAACAGCAACCACAGAAACACTTAGAGAGGAAATAATCCTGATGGCAGCTTGGATTGGGGGGTTCTGTTGGGTTTTGGGGGGAGACAGGGGAAACAGTGTAGGTTAATCGTAAAAGGGATTATAATTATATATTTATATCTATTAAATATATATATTTATATATAATTCTATATTATAATCAGAGGGGAAGTGAGGAAGAAGACAACGCTACAGAACATGGAGATAACTGGCAATTCTCCAATGGAGCCTTTTTGTTCAGAAAAAAAGTCTAAAAGATTACTTTTGAAATTAAAGAAGTTTTTAAATGGTTCTACATTTTCTAAATGAAGAGAACATATTTGGTACATCAGAACAGCTTTTTGTTTAAAAACATTGCAAGCTAACTTACAATTATCATGTGAGCCATCTGCTCGCTCCAGTGCTTTTCCTTTCATTATCATCAAATCTTTGAAATTCGACTGTTCATCCCGAGTTTGGTTTGGACACCATTTTACTTGTTTATTGTTATTATTGAAAAAAAAAAAAAATCAAAACACAACTTAAAAGCAGGTACCCACTCACGCCTTGAAATTATCCAGATGAAGCAGATCCCTAAAAAATATAATTCATACCAATTCCAGTCATTTGTATCTAAAGATTTCTTTCTGGCATCAAATGTGGTACTAAGTAGATCTCTATTTTCTCCCCCTTTACACTTAATGGAAGAGCTTGCCAGTGCATGAAGCAGCTTACTACTTATGCTTTTTGGTTCTTTTTTGGGTACACAAGCTTTTATTGAATGAAGTTAACCAAACAATAATATCATATTCATGCAGTATTAAACAACAAGTACAAGTGTGTTTTCTGAACTTCCAGAGAAGCTGTTTCGAATCAAATGCTTATTACCAATTTCTTTTTTTTTTTTTTTGGGGGGGGGGGGGGGGGGGGCAGAGTTTAAGTTAACAGAGAACACTACAACTCAAGATAGATAAGTGTTACTGCAATTTTCCATCCTAAGCAAGGTTTTTTTCTTCCTTGGCTACACATTTATTATAGTTAACTTCAAAGTATGGCAAAAGTTACTGAAATTCAGAGCAACCCCATTACTCCTATAGGGTAATACTTTTGGTCCTACAAATACACCATAAAGTTCAATGTCAACCAATTTCCAATAGCTTTTCTCTGTGTAAGTAATTCCATTTTAAAGCCTTATGATATTTGCTCTTCAACCCCCCTTTTTTTTTTTGGGGGGGGGGGGGGGGGGGGGAGGGGGGGAATCTTATCACACTTCAATCCAATTCAAAGCACTAACCTAAAGCCTGACTCATGTCCAAGCCCAAGATGATTGTATTACATGGAAATACACAAACCTTAGCTGTGATCAGCTGGCTTTTCTGTCTTCTTATACCCTAACAACTTTCAACGAGTAACTGAAGCAAGCAATCACCTTCTCTGTTTATACTTTAGCAGAAAATTTATTCCTGCTGGAAGTTTATTATTCCCACTCTTCCCTCCCTTTCAGAAGTCCCTCCCAACTATTCCAGAAAAGCACTAACAAGGCAGGTGTTGAAGGAGAAAGCAGAACTGTTCGAGATATATTTCAACTATTGGAGTCTGATAAACATTCAAATCATGCTCTTTTGTATGCAAATCTATTCTTCCAAATCTAAGTATTTTACACTTTGAAATATTAGAAAGCCTAAATGCAGAGGCTTACCTATACAAGCAGTAGCACCCCTTATAAGGAAACTTCAATATGAACAAAATGGAAGTTTGTGTCTATTTAAAGCTCTGGAAACACTAAAGGAGTTTTAAAAAATAATACTTCTGTTGGGATTTTTTTTTGGCCCCCCCACCTGACCTCATTTAGCACAGCAGAAGCCTGCTTTTCCTCATCTATTAAGACTTCAATAAAATCATTTACAGTTAACTGCAACAGTATTCACATTTAGACCTGAATATTAATTGACTGATAATGAGATGATAAAGCTGCTTTTCTCTGCAGGTGTACCAATCAATTTGAATGAAACTGAAGAATTATTTTCCTTACTGCATCTAAAATTAAAAAGTGATTTATGTTTTCTAGTAAAGTGCTTTTCATTGATCTCCTTCTGAAAAAGTATGGTTTCATTTGCACCTTTTAAAATTACAATAGTTTGTTTGTAAAGGAATGATTTTTCCAATATTATTTTGGCTCCAATTGATTATTAGCTTTAATATGGCTTTGCAGAATTAAGAAAACACTCCACAGAATTTCTGACTTCTAATAAACTTTAAAATTTCCAGTCAACAGAATGAACCCTTTTAAAGACAAAAAAGTATCAGAATAATTTTTAAGGAAGTATTTCTCTTTGACTTCTCTATTTGTACAAACTGTTTACTATTACTGTTAGCAAATGTAGCTCTGAGGTTAATACAGCAAAGACTTTTGCCAGCCATCAGTAACAGAACCCAGCTTGCAGCAATTCAACATAGCATTACCTATTGAAATCTTCTAGCAGATGCAACTAACAGAGCAATTGGATTTCACTTCAAAATTATTGTCTTTCAAGTGATAATAATTAAGGAACAATGAAAAGAATGCTGTATTCTGAACATGTGTTCGAATACCAGACTCGGTGTAGGGACCAGGAAAACTGGGTACAGATTGTTTGCTTCAGTACCAAGAGACCACAAGGAAGAAAATTAAAATATGGGATATTTTTATATGTATTTTACCTCATAAATACTGCTATTCAATTGGAGAAACTGAGGACACAAGCTTGGCGCCAACTCCTGTGAGCTCTGGAGGTCTAGCACCTTACTGACCACAGGTGCTTAACCCAGTTGGCACCCACGACACATGCAAATACACTGGTACTTGATTTAAAAAAATATTAAAGTCAATGTTTAATATTTTAGTATCCATAGAATATAGTGTTGTGGATTATAAAGAACAACCTGAAAATGGTAGAAGAGCAGCTATGTTTTCTTAGCTGACTGAGAAGCCAAAACCAAGGACATCAGTCTACAACATTCGCAGTGACTAATCACCACATAGCTAACCACTATTGAAATGGGAAGTGGTGATAAACTCCACTGCAATCTTACAAAATTTTTCAGAACAGTAAATACTGCACTTAAAGAATCGCCCAGTATCCTTACATTTTAGACACCAGAAGTGTCCTAGATATAAACTATGGATGTGCAAGTGACTCATCTCAAAAGGAATTTAACACATGACCAGCTTGAGTAAAAGCATTACAAGTAAACAAGCAAACTATGTTCAGCTATAACATTTATTTTACCAGACGCCTTAAGCCTGTCCAGATGGGATCTGATGCCAGCACTGCAGATAGCAATCATCCCAGTGCAAGCCAAAATGAAAAAAACATAAAAGCCAAGAGATTGTATTGTTCTAATATACATACAGTGAGATGGAGTCTGACAGATAAGGAGGGACAGTCAACACAAGCTCTGAAGCTTTAAATAAAATGGAGCAGGGCTAGGCAGCCGACTTCAGGACAGATCAGGAATAGATAGCTACAGAGACAAAAATGGTGCCAGAACTCAGGAGTTCAGATCCTAAAGCACAGTCCCCATGAAGAGCAAACGTGCAGCTCAGACATAATATAGGCTTCTCTTGAAGGATCTGTTTAGATTAATAATTTCCCATCATGGCAAGGTCTAGGAATTTAAACAGATAAGTAGCAAGTATTTGTAATATTTATCTAAGGCATTTTTGGTACATAATCTGGAATAAATTAATCAGAAAGCAGCAATTTTGGCTTGACAGAAGCTACAGAACTTAAATGGATCAAAGAATCAAGGATGTAAGAAAGTAGCATTTATTCTGACAGCCTTTAAGTAGGCTCTTGCATAGACTTTGTAGATGACTGAAGCAAATATTCTTTTTAATTTGAGATCGTTTCTTCGTACTGCAGAACTGCATGGCAAACACAGGAAATAGCTTTCAGTCAGAAATTCTGCTTTCAAGGATTCGTTACTTCTGGAGTTTTCTAGAGCTACACATACACTCATGAATAAAACAATTTTCCTCTGATATAAGCATTCAAAGACTTTAGCTTCTTAATGCTATCATCTGCCCATACCGTACCTCCATATACTGAAAAATAATTAATTTTCTGACTGCACTGTAAAAGAGTGAAATACATTTAAATAAAAATAGATTTAAAATATAGCGTTTCAACAGTAGTCCCAAAGTTGGCTGTTTCCAAATTGTTAAGACTCGCTACCTAAAGACATGATGATTTTTAACTGTACTTCAAGAATATTTTCTTCTCACATTTGAAGAGGAGTACACAGCAGTTCAAGACATGCACTCTAATAAAAGTTTTACATCTCCAGCATTGTTCTGAACTCCCCAGAGGGCTACCATCACATTTCTGTAAAGCAGAAGTGTGTTTTTCAGCCACCAACAAACAGGAAAAATTTGTAAGCTTCAAAGTAACCATAGTTTAGAGGCAGCACTTATTTCTTCAAAGGTCTCCCAAGAGGATCCTCCTTAGAGGCACTGATCTTATCTTTCACTACTGCTTAACTTTAATTTTAAAAGTAATTTGTACCCTTTTGGAGTCATATTTGACAGAACAGCAAAAACAGTTTTGAAGTTTTACCCAAGTGCTCAGAGCAGAGGCACACAAAGGGTAGTCTGCCTCTACAAACAGCCTCCCTAACCCGTGCTACAGATGCCCAAGTGTGATCAATAGGCACTTGGGTTACACAACTGCAGTAATGGCAACAGAAAATACTTCCAAATGTAAGCACTAGGTAAAACAGATTAAGCATTCAATTCATAACAACGATAAAAAATTTAGATCAAAGCCTTGATAGTTAGAAACATAGTCTTTCCTATTGGCAGATTTAAGAGAGCTATACAAGATTAGTCTTGCATTCTTCTGGCTCATCATAGCAAAGATTGTGTACCCACATTCCTTAATACAGCTTTTAGCCTCGTAATCCCTTTTACAACATTGCCCTCTAGTGGGTTTTCCCTGAAGATATTGTTTTAAGCAGTAGCTCAATTCCTTTGCTTCAGTGATTTAGTACTTCTGAAGAAAATTTAATAGGTCTTACCAAGTATTTTCGTATGCAGTAAGTGTTCTACAGCTGGGAGAGGAGGAGAAGGATATGCAGATAAGGTCTCACTTCATCTAACCCAACCTTCTTGGCATTTCAGTTAATTATAAAAAGTATTTTTAATTGCAGATGGGAAAGATTGTTAATTCCAAAAGAGCCTAGCGCACAGACCTCACCACAAATTCCAGTTCAGACTACTGATTTACCTCTCCATCACTCCGTATTTTTACTGAAGTGAAGAATAAGACACATAGCACATAAATTGCCAACAAAATTTCATTTATCTGAAAAGTTGAATTTTATTTTGCTATGGAATAGAACACTTCAAACTTAAAAAGTAATTTTTTTATTTATCTATACATGATTTTATACATACAGACACTTGCTCTCTCAAGCATTCAAGACAGGCAATTTCTTGAGAAGTCTTAATGGTTATCAAAAGCAGTTTTGGGGGGAAAAACCCCACAAACATGAGTCTCACTACATTTGACAAAGTGATAAAAACAGTACAGTAGCCTCGAGTAGTTCAGTAGTTCATAATGCCTTCCTGGCCCCTAGAGCATTCCATTATGCATGTAGATGAGGAAGAATATCAAATATATTTCAAGAGGTGTTGCTTGGTTTTTTAAAAAAACACAAAGTAGGCACTACTAGGACTCAGCAATATTTAAATTACTTAATAGTTATGTATCAACTCTTGCACAGACAATTTTTCCTCTGTCTTTAAATAAAAGATAATATACCAACTCTTTTGCGTCTCAAAGAGAGACAGAGGTAACAAGGAAAGAAGAAAGCTGAAGATAAGGGCATGTAACACCTCCCAGGATAAAAAGATAAGATTACAGAACAGAGGGATGGGGAAGGGAAGAGTGCAAGCAAAAAAAAGAAAAAAAACCCAAACCAATAAAATCCCCAATGTTTGCAGGTCAAATACTCTCAAACCAGACTGAGACCCAAGACTGTGTGTCTACCACATCATTTTCCATTCCTGCGGTGTTTGTGATGCATCATGGTACAACACACAGCCTTATGAGCGAGCTCTACACATTACTAGCTAGCAAGACACAGCTCGCTAGCCCTGTCCAGAGCTCCACAAGACTACTGCTGCATGTGGATCTAATAGAGCTGTATTTTAAAAGCTGTTTCACATATGACCAAACTGATCTGTCTCCATCTCCCTCTGTGGCAGTATTTGATAAATCTGTTACAACAGCATAGACCCAAACCCCATAGCTCTGAAGAACTGTACCTCCAATACGTGCATAGTTTAGCTGTGCCACAGAGGAAGATGTCATGAAGAATGCGGTAGGACAGAATACTAGACAACCCTTTTTTGTGAAGAAAGGAAGAGATTGTTGAAGATGGCAGAAGTCTGAGTTAAAGGAAGCCAAGAAGCAGCTCAAAGGATTATCTCTTAATGAAAACAGAAGGAACAAGGAACTTGTGTGCAAGTCTAAAAAGCTACAGGACATTCAGTACCATTAGCTTAAAATCTTAAACCATCATGTACTTAACTTCCAGGATACAAGAACAAAGTATCAAAAGAAATAATTTACTTAGAACAATAAAAATTTTCTTACTAGTAGCTTATAGTGTATTTATAGTAAGTTCCATGACTTCAAGTTTGTATCAAGAAGTGCTAAATGATTATCCAGGCAATGCCTTAAGTGAAGTCCTTGAGGATTAAGTGCCATTTTAAAAATTGGTGTTAGAACTGCCAGCTGTAAAGTGCAGGATCTAAACTGGTAGTCAAAATTGCAAATAGTACAATATTTCCTGGAACTGCAACTTTCCCCTCCCAAAAGGGAGTGGAGCTCTAAATACACTAGAGATCCTGCACTAGGTCCGCAGAGAAAGAGAAGCACAACAAGTTTTTTATATGCCTTGGGTCCCAAACTACTACTAAACTCAGGACCCAGTTCACAAGAGAAAGAAAGAATGTATCCATACCATGTATACAGAATCACAGAATCTCCTAAATTGGAAAAGACCTGTAAGTTCATCTAGTCCAATCATAACACTAGCAACAGGCAGCTCTGTTAGCAGTGGCCACTTCCAACTCACAGACAGGCTGCACACAACTTTGAAACAGTCTGGGTGACACCAGTCACTTCGATGAGGAACATCTGCACCATTTGTTTAACATCTCAAACTAACTGTCCAATATGAATCTAAAATAAGATACCAGCCACCCCACCAAATCTAACAGACAGCTGTCTATTCAGTGACAGAGTAATTCCTGTTATAAATTTCTGGATTCAACACCCATGAGCGTCAAGTTGCCAAGTATACAGAAGCATAAACATGGCTGCCCTATCTGTTCACCTATTCACTGACAGTAAAATTATGCCTAGGTTGCTCCAGTTAAACTCTCACTTTAGACAGTGATAGCAGCTGTATTTCATAGTCCCAAGTGAATATTGCCAGCATTTAAAACAAGAGATGCTAATGCAGACATATAAAATCACCAATTTGTATATATGATTTGGCTAAAGAGAGGCTCTTAACCTGCTGAAGCGTGGCTGAATTCTGACAAGCGCTGAACATTTATTTGGAAGTGCTGGCCACCTTTAACTTCTGCTTTCTTCAATGGTTCTTGAGGGTATCATGAAAAAAAATCATAGCGAGTAGTAAGAGACCCTGATTCTCTCCGTCCTACTCATCCCTCCCCTCAACACAAATTGAGGTAGGTCACAATCACAAAATGGTCAGGATTGGAAAAGACCTCTGGAGATCATCTAGTCCAACCCCCCTGCCAGAGCAGGGTCACCTACAGCAAGTTGCACAGGATGGCGTGCAGGCGGGTTTGGAATGGCTCCAGCCTGTCCAGGTCACACTGTATGGCGGCACAGCCTTCTGGCATGTCAGCCACTCCTTCCAGTTTTGCATCATCAGCAAACTTGCTGATGGTACACTCTATCCTTTCATCCAGGTCATTGATGAATATATTGAACAGGACTGGACCCAGTACTGACCCCTGAGGGACACCACTCATTACTGACCTCCAACTAGACTCTGCACCACTAACCACAACCCTCTGAGCTCTATCTGACAGCCACTGTTCAATCCACCCCACTGTCCATTCATCTAACCCATACTTCCTAAGCTTGCCTATGAAGATGATGTGGGAGACAGTGTAGAAAGCCTGGCCGAAGTCAAGGTACACAACATCCACTGCCCTCTCCTCATCCACCCATCCAGTCACACCATCATAGAAGGCTATCAGATTTGTCAGACATGACTTCCCCTTGGTGAATCCGTGTTGACTACTTCCGATAACCTTTTCTTCCAGGTGCTTCGAGATGACACCCATAAAAAGCTGTTCCATCATCTTTCCAGGGATGGAGGTGAGGTTGACCGGCCTGTAGTTTCCTGGTCCAGTAGGTGTACTAAGAAAGTGCCATTTACTGAACTCAGACTGCTCACTGGACTTAAAACTCCACGTTAGTGAGATAACCAACATATCAAAAAATAGACCCTTTGGAGAAATGTATCTTCTATGCTTCCTTCTCTACCCAAAGGTTATATTATGCCTGTAAAGGATGAAATTAACATGACAGTTAACTGTATGAGGTTTGGATACATGAATAAGAGACAGAAATACTACTCTGTCTAAGCACAAATGAGTAACATATGGCTCGAGTATTTCAAAGTATTTGATTTAATAAAAACAGTGCTTTCATCTACAGGATTTTACTTGTTAGTTGACTTAACCTAATGAATCATTTTTTGCCTCCAGATTGGTACATCATTCAAGCACATGAGATGGGGACACCCCCCACCCACTCCCAAAAAAAACACAACCAAACCACCCAACAGTTGATAAAGAAAAAACCTCTAGTCATTAGTAACCTCCCCCTTTCCCAGCCAAATTAACCTGTCTTTTAATAAATACACTTTGTCCTCTATTCAGTTTGAGGCAATATACCACCATCCCTCAGAAATAGCTCACCCTCAAATATTTAAGCAGCTAGCCAAGCATATTGTGTATACGCCTGTTTTGGAATCAAAGCCCCCAGCAGTTCCATGACTATACTAGAGCTTGTTCAGAATTCAGAAACAGCTAGATGTTCCTTTCCAGTTCACTATACTTGCTTTGAATCAATTCCTTTTTGCAGGCTCACTACACCAGTTCAAAGCAATTAAGATAGTTGTACCTCATTCTGGCATATCTACTAGATACCAGGCTCAGATTATTAATAGGCTAACCAAATAACTTTAAAAGATGCCGTATTTACAAAAACTGGGTTCCTGAATATATTTTCTTGTTCTTGAGTTGATATATATAGCTATCAAAAACAGAAGTTCAGTGCTATTATAAAGCAATCATTCAGTTCTGTAAATACATCAGTTATCTAGAGTTGCAAGCTCTGTTTTATACCTCTATTAAAGAAATACACACCATTCAACATTTTTAATGGAAATACAATTCAAATTTCACCTTCTCAAAAAGAATATAAGCATTATTCACAAGCACTTAATTAATCAACAAGCTTTAAGAACTGTCAGACTTCTCTTTAACAGAAGAAACAGACATATAGGCTAGTCCACAAAGAAACCTACACCTAGCAGCGTGTGTCCTGGCATATGTACTTCTTCTAGTGCAAATGTTAATAATGGAAGGAACCAAATATCTAACAGGTAAATTTTAGTCAGATTCCCATCAACCTAAAATACAAGTCATATAGGCCTTGTTAGAACAATAATTTACTTTAGTTATGTCTAAGTACAGAACTGTAGAGAAATTGTTGCAAGTCTTTGCATCAAGAAAAGTCAAGATGGATTATAATCAGGATTTTGAAACTACTATAGTAGAGTCCATTACAATCACATACATTGGAGTTATATAGTAAATCTGAAAATAGCTCATGGATCAACTTTTACAATTGAGAATAGACAGAACTTAATAGTATTTAAAAACTGGACAGAACTTAATAGTATTTAAAAATTAAGTATGTAAACTAGATTTCTGCGAGATATTTCTTAGATAACACTTTCAGATTATTCAAATATAATCACTATTTATACTTCAAAGTCATTGCAATAGAAACTGTTTTAAAGTCAGAGAATTAGAACAGATACATACACATTTTAGGTCTTGGGTTGTGGTTTTGGTTTGGTTTTTTGTTTGTTTGTTGGTTGTTTTTTGTTTTGTTTTTTTTTAAATAATGAGTTAATACCCAAGATTTAGGGTTTCATTGTTTTCTGCGAGATTACTTCAGATTCAGCACAAGTTTCCAGGGGGTGATGTTGATGGCAGGGCTTCAACATACAACAGACAGACAGTTTTCCTTGAGTATTCATGAAGGGAATTCATCAGCTTAGATGGCAATCTCACACTAGTGAATCTGCAAGCATAGATTTCCTCAAGATCCAATATGAAACTTGCCTTTAACTCCACAGTCTGTCAGTAGCACAAAGATCAATCCCTTAAAGCACAAGATGCCAATAAACAAGTTGCTTGCTTCATAGTTACGGTCTGTATTTGGAGCACATCAATATCCAATTTCAGCTTGTTTTGTCACATGTGCTGTCCCTTATAGCTAAATTCTGGATAGCACTGGCAGTTGTTTCTGTGCCAGAGCCGCCTTTTTTTTTTTTTTTCCCCCCTCTTCCTCAGGCGTCCTCCAGGCTTCCAGACAGATTCCACAACTGTTGTGCTCTTACTGGTATTACAGCCCACTTTGGTCTTTAACAGTCAATGAAAGGATTTATGTCTTTTTTTTTTTTAATAGATGTCTATAGAACGCTCCCCTGCATTGCAGGAATGAAGAACAAGGAAAGGAACTCCAAGCTAAACAGCCTTTCCTATTGTATTGTTAAGAGCAAGTATGTTTGGTTTCTGTGACAACCCACTGATCCTGCCAATCAAACAATGGCTAATAGAGAGCTCTGGTTTACTGCAGCCAGCAGCAGAAGGCAAGTTTTCAGACTAGGAAACTGTTCTTCATTAGTACTTTTTCCTAAACAGAGTAACTCACAATTGCCTTGCCCAAGGAATTCTGCTTTATTTTAACTTTTAAACACCCTAAAGCTCAGTACTAGGGAACAGTGTCTGGCTGTAGGGAAAAGTGTATGTTGTCAAAGTAGCAAGCCTGTATAATCTTGTAAACATCTTCAGGGTAACCTATACTACTATATATCTACCAGATATTTCAAATAAACAGTAACAACTCCATAATTTTGTTCCTGTTGCTTTAACGGCTCTAAGTCCACAACTTTCAAGTTCCAATACTAGTTTTAATAGAACTCCTTGATCCATCCTTGAGGGATAACTAGTTTGCTCAATTCATTTATACAATCCAGTTTCCTCATTTGAGTCATGAAATTATCATTTCATGTTAAATGTGACAGCTTCTGTAACAAAAAGGCTATTGGCATGCCCTAGTGTCTTTCCTGTTGAAAAATTAGGCTTCCATTTCAACACAGCTATGACGTAACAGTAGCAGAGTGATTACTAAACCCATCATTAAATAGGTGATTTTATAGAGCTTACATTTCAGTGCCATGCAACAACTGCTGATTTTCTCAAGCTTGCTCATAAAATGTTTTGTCACTACCAGCCACGAGAAAAAGCACCAAAAGTAGGGAGACATCCTGCTCAAGACACTAGTCTCTCAGAAGTGACAGAAGTCCACACGCCCAAACCCTCTTGAAGTATCAGCTTGAATCTTAGACTGAAGAAATGCAAAACAAAAAATACCCCTCGAGATCTCTCAACACTGGAGTAGCTTTAAGTTCTCAGCTGAAAAGCAAGACTGAATGCATACACTCAAAACCTCAAGCACATTAAATAAAACATCTCTACCAGATTCTAAACCAAATGACATTCTAACTCAGCAGGCAAAGTTTTCTAGCAAGTGATATACAATGAGTTCAGTGACTAGCTCATACTATCATCTATCCACTACAAACTAACTACACACTGGTAGTAGCCCCATGTACAGATCAACCTCAATTGTTTGTTCCCCCATGAAAAAAAAACTGCCTTCTCATTTTTTTTCAAAACAGTTCACTGCAAAGGTATATTTAGCTAAACAAAATATGCCAGTATTTCCCAGAACTACATAGTAGAGAAGTGCTCAACAGTACTAGATCATACAGGTATCCTATGGGCTTCCAAAAATATATATTTGACTATAGGAAGATCCTCCCTCCTGTACAGCACTCAATCAATAATGCACTGAAGTTAAGCAGCAGTTCTCCACAGTATACTTGGTGATCAAGAGAGGACAGCCTCTGAAGAACTTTGATAATTGTAGGGGACCCATCCACAAAGGCAGAAAAGAATTCATTTAGGACTGATGTTCCAGAATCATTTCCATTCCAAGGCTACAGCTAGTTTAACCTCAGCTGATCAAAGGGCATGCAGCATCTAGCCGCTGCAGGGAGGGAAAAAAAAAAAAAAAAAAAAAAAAAAAAAGAGCTGAATGGAAGTACAGGGAGGAAACAGGGGAGCATCATAGCTGTGCTGGAACATTTTACAATTACTTCCTTACTGTTTTTAAGCACAGTCCAGGACCACATTTTCTCTTTCCAGTACAAAATCAATGCAGTTCAGCCAAACCCTCTAAACCAGGCTGAGTTTCACTTCAATTTAGTAATCTTAGCTATTACTGGCAACACTGGAACATCCAAGTGACTTTTGGGAGTTAGCTCGGCTTAAAGCTACATGTAGTTCATCATACTGATGTCCACGCAACCACAAATGGTGCCATACACACACACTACTTCTTTAATGATTAGCTCCTCATTTAATGTAAGTGACAAGCACATGTTGGCTGTATGGGACAAAGTAGGCCCTTATCTTCTAGATCTAGTGAAAGCTGCATCAGTAAGCTTCATCAATAGATGTTAAACTGCACATTTTTCCTGCATACACTTTAAAACTTTATTAAAGGTACACTAAGGTGAACTGTCTTAGTGTGAAAGACAGACTGATGTTAATATAGAAGAACAAATAAACAGATGCCTCAAAGTCGTTCAATGGAAATAAAGAGGGAAACTAATTTTCAGTTCTTTTGAGGCAGACTATTGAATTTGCTGCATGACATTTAAGGTTCTGTGAAGGAAGCACTCTTTTTGCCCCAGATTAGGGAGTATCACCGATTTGCACATCTGAAGCAAGCCAGAATGGCACCACACTGACTTTGACTCCATGACTCCAAGTGCTTCTCAGATTACTGCCTTGGCCGAGTTACCACACCATAAGCAACATCACTTTCCACTTTGAGGCTCACATTGTTTGTTCTCTTTGTTTTAGTAAAAAGAGTTAGCAAGAGTTAATTCTGTTTACATCATTACTACCCTCCATTTTATTCAACTAACATTAGGAACACCCAGTCAACCACTTACCTCTAGACAAGCACTGTTAAGTAAACAGAGCAGGAAAAGCATACTTCATTTAAGAGATAACTGAGGAATGTGCAGGTTTATGCAAGACATCTGTTTTGGAGATTTAACTCATATTTCTTTACTCTTGCATTTAATTGTACGTACAGTCCAGATGCCAAAGCAACTGTAATCTAGTTACCAAACTTCAGAATTTGTATCTGTCAAGGCTGACTTAACCCAGCATGCCTGTTTGAAAACTATGAGAGGAAGATGGAGGAATTCAGACCCCACAGGGACATGGGTAGTTTTTGGTTTTACAAGGAAAACCCAGGAATACAATTCTATGCCTCTGCATTTCACAATTTGTATGCTTTATCTATTCAGCATGCTTCCACTTTTAATTCAAGTAGGCCTTAAGAGGCAGAATGATCTTCCTTGTAAGGACTACGATCAGACAAAATTCTCAGTAGTTCCCCAAAGTATAATACTTGTATAGGTATTAATGATTCTGGCGCATTTACTGACCTGCATTTTCAGAACACTATCTCAAACACTCCACTAGATGGTAGCTGAATACTATGTTGATTGTGCAATATTATACAGTCTGTGGTAGCCACAAGAGCTGCACACGATGATTGCAATTTCACAGGATTAATCAGAGGATCTTTTAGTAAAAAAAGACATGCTTAGAGATGACACTGTCTTAAGTTTAAGATAAGAATTCCTAGACAATTACACTATCCTGCTACTTAAGATCACTTTGGTCTCATTGCATTCCACTTTGTTAGTTCAGTTTTGTGTGCAATAGTGGGCAAGCACTTGTTTGCCAGCTTTTCCAGTCAGGTATTTCTTTGGAACATCTCCATTTCACACATTTACTTGCTTCCTCTGTTCAAAGAGAAGGCTTTTTTTGTAAGG
Organism: Vanellus vanellus; assembly: GCF_965231255.1. Taxonomy (NCBI): domain Eukaryota; kingdom Metazoa; phylum Chordata; class Aves; order Charadriiformes; family Charadriidae; genus Vanellus; species Vanellus vanellus. The sequence goes on from NC_138917.1 coordinate 17,919,168, forward strand.
CTCTTCACCATGTCCCTGAAAGTAATGAAAAATTCCAAAACGGGGTTTTTTTCAAAATGAGAAATCATTCAGCTAAAGTACAAAGGCCCTGCTTGTATTAGTAGCTCAAGATGCAGTGCAATTCAGACAGCAAGAGTCATTTAGAACTGGACAATAAATGCAGAACCACTTCATATAGGAGTATTAGAAAAAGGCTTAAGTTATTGATTATGCTTGTACCCCATTCTCAAGGTTTCCACCCTCCCTCTACTACAGTCTGGCTGCACATTGTTTTAGTGTCTGGCAGCAGTCAATGTACTGATGTGCTACAAACTTAAACAGCAACAACTAGCTTCTGTTCAACTGCAGCAAATTATTGTTCCCATAGCAACAACAGTAGTATTTCCATCCCACATTTACTTTTCAGAAATGGAAGTGCATAATAGCCAGACAAATGAGAAGGTCTAGTACATGGTTAAGTTTAGAATACTACTTTGCTATGTTTGAATAAATAAACTAAAAGGCTTGTTCTATAAGTGAACTAAAAGACAACTTCTTTCCTTTACCTACTTACTAGACAGACTATTACTTGCCAGGTACTTTTATAGAAGCAACCTGAAAGCAGCAGAGAAGACTCCACATTGAAACACATTACTGAGCATGTTGTGCTGTCTTAATTGAGACTATTTGTACCCTTTATTTCCCATGACAGATCACCTGATGAATTTCATAACTAGCCCATCATCTCTCAAGGCTTAAAGGCTACCTAGTAGACCTCATTTACAAAGCAGTCTAAGTTTCATTGTGCTTCTAAGACGCAAGTTGAGCAGTTCCCATCTACCTTCCCTAAAAACAGAAAACCTTCTCTCAAAGCTTTTATATGAAGTCACATACCAAGTCTAAAGATGACGGCCAACATGCAATTGTAAGCAATGTGGGCCACAAGCATGGCAGATGAATCTGGCTGACGAAAAACTAGGAAGCCGCTAATGACTTCTGGGAACACAATGCTTTAAACCACTTAAACTACATTTTGAGAGACGTGCTCTTTAGTCAGTTTCTGACTTTATTTTATGAACTCCTGTGTTAAAATTCTAGTATTTTAAGAAGTCTACGAATAGTGACTAGTAAGCCAGTTCACTATGGAAAGAGCCAGGCACCTGAGTTACAGATATACAATCCAGCAACAGAAGAAACACAGCAAGTTTTTGAAGGGCAGATTGAGAACACTTTCCAGCACAACCTTGGAAAAGCATCTAACATTTGAATAAATGATAATGTAAACGTTAAAGTGATAATTGTACAACCAATGCCTTGAATCTAGCTGAACAATTTTATTAAGACAAGAGAATGAAGAAACAGGTTTTTTTTAGTCCCAATTTACCTAGGATAGACTGAGAAAGTTACAAGAAGCAAGAGAGACCAGCCTCAGAAGTCACATAACACACATGAACATGAGCATCCCCAATCACTTGGGGCATCTCTCTGCAACTCTTAACAGCTTTAGCTAGATTCCATTTCTTAAAGACCCTACAGTGACCTATACAACCCTGGTCATGCTTCCTCTGGAGAATAAGGATTGCTTTCATCTTCATCTCAACTTCTCTCAATGGAATTTGTTCTAATTGATCATATTAGTTTTTACAAGTCTCTAATAAAAACACAAGCTTTAAGACTTCTAAAGATTTCTTCATTTAATAAGTACACATTTATTTGAGTAGCATAGGAATATCCCCCAAAGCCTTTAAAAAAAAGTGGGGAATTTGCTCACATATAATACAGAGTTCCTCAGTCTAGTATTTAATGTTGTACCTAGCTCAAACATTGAGTTGCTTTGGCAATTCCAGTAACTCAAAAGATAATTCAGTTTTGAACAAGTATTGTTGAACAAGTTCTAACACACAAGGCAAGCTCTACACCATCTAATCAAACAGCTAAACTGAAAGAGTTCTTGCTTATCACTGCAGGTAATGATTCAGTTTTTGCAGATATGACCCCTAAAAATAAAGGTCTGCTGGAAAGCAAAATCCGGTATTAAAATATTTCAGGCTTGTTAAATGGATTGTGCAGGAATACATTATTGTTATATTTCATACTACAACTACAGTCCACAATAAGATATTAGGCCTACAACTGGTTTTGGGCAGGAAGACTCAGCTTCTTAAAGACAGCCATCTTCAGCTCAAATCCCTGTGTAGATAAATTCCGTATCAGAAACAGCTGTATTTTTCCCCACAGCAAGCAGGCTCAGCACACTGTTTCCTCAGGATGCCTGAAAAATGTTTCCATAACATGATATATAGCCATACACTGCTCCAGTGACTATGTTCACTCAGCACTGCACACTGATGACAAGGCTTATTGGCACATTCAGAATTGCCTTCTGTCATACATTTAGCTAGTACTTTTATGATTTTCTTCCTATTGACTAGCAGTTTTTGATCACCAGCAGCCAGATCCACCTGGTCAAGCACTTCCAAGCAAGAAGAACGTACTGCAATTGCTTTGCAGGTACACAATCAAGATATTTACATTTTGTGGGTACTGAGACTTCCTTCCCCTCTACTGTGTTTCCAGTGAAAATACAAAGGAAGTGTTAAAACTTTCAGTGGCACAAAGTACATACTGTCAACCCTCTATTTACCAGAGGTTTTTTTAATTTGAATGGCTAAACTAGACTGGTGACGTTCTGTACTTACATTAAGTTCTTTGAGAAGTGGTCTGCCTACCTTAGATAAATAACCTTAAGAGGTTTTGCTATGAAATTCACAAGAAGTCAGTCTTGTTTAAATTCCAAATAGTCTCTTTTCCTATTTCTATTTCCTAATTATTAAGTTAGTAGACACCCAGGATTAATGTAGCAGTATACGCTCAAAGGAATGCCTACTTGCTATTTATTAACCTAAAAGAGTAAAACGGTAAATAGCTCAACAGAAAACTCATCCATATATGCCTATCTTTGTGTCTCATTCCTAACGTGCTGTTCTGTTGCTGTCAAATATGCCTGTGTTTCTGTACACTAAGGAGAAGAAATCATGACAATCTGTTCTCTCTTTAGAAACACAAGCTGTGTTTGGCTGGCTGAAAAAAAAAGTCTGTCAAACTAGTAAATATGTTTTAGTACTTGACAATTTCACTTAGTTACATTTAAGAAGTAAGGTTTTAGAATTCCTAAGTGAGCTACATCATTCTAAGCTTTGCATGCATGCTTTTTGAACACCATTAAGATCTCTAACGCATCTCACTAAATTGTTAAATGCCAAATTTCTGCCTTCTGTCAGGTGAGGGAGAAAGAAACAGCAAGCCTACAATATGACATGATAGAGTTAAGGACCCTTAGATTCTAAGCTTTTGTCTGTTTTGCCAGAAGGCAAAGTTACAACTGCAAAGAAAACATACACTACAAATTTCCCACATTAAATTATTATTTATCAGAACTTGTTTTCCTTTTTGTTGGAAGCCTTGCTATCTAGCCTGAACTGCAAACTGAAAATAATTTTGAAGTATTCTCTATTAGCCAGATCACATACAGCTTCCTTCCAAATTTACTAGTAGAAGGATTCTTCTGCGTCCCTGAATAAAAGACACCGCATTAGAGCTTAAGTTACATGGTTTGTCACAAGAAAAAAAAAAAAGAAAAATCACTATATCCTCTTAGCAACTACTGCTAACTACTAAAAAGCTTGCCACCTAACAGGGTCCTGTAGACAAGGTGAAACCTAGAGCATACATGACCTAATACCAAAATCTGCATTAGAGCAGAGCATCAATACTCTATTACAGTTCAATGCTGCAAAATAGTAAAAAAAAAAATGTTCAAGTACTGCCCTAATACTCAATGCCTACAGTATGTGTCAAAAGATAAATGGAAACAGTGCATGGAAAGAGACATTAGAACATATATTTTAGAAGTAAATAGTTAACATCTCTAACAGGTACAACAAGACACACAATTTTAACTTAAGTTCTCTTCCACCTTATACCGTTTTTTAATAGTTAAAAAGTATACCTTCCTCTAACAATGAAGCAGAAAGCAAACACCTTAGATTTATAAACTCAAATCACAGTCCTGTTCCAAGTCATCAATGTAAAAAAAAATATTCCATTTTACCTGCAATAGAAGCTGCATAGAGACAGCTTCCGTCATGTTTGGGACAGAATGAACAATGAAAAAGGAAAGAGAAAGAAGGCAGAGCTCAAAGTGGAAAAGTCAAACTAAAGCATGGGCTGATAATGAGGGTGAAGTCCATCTTTTTCTACAGCTCGTGGAAGAGTTGGGAAATTTACCCATTTGGGGTGGGGAGCAGTAACATATAAACCCAACTATTTTAAGTCCCAAGAATCTCATAGCAGGATTTTAGAGCACAGATTCATAACCCAGGGATTCCCATTCTGCATTCCAATAAAGGCACACAATTCCCTTTAGTAACTTCACGGTTTTATTTCATATGTAAGTTTTGCCTTAGTTACTTAAGATACATCAAGAATTATTGTCTGTCCACAAAAACACTGTGTTAACAGAGTGCTACAGTAGCAATAAATGGTAGGTCTATATGGCTAACAATCTGCAGAACTAGTGTAATAACTTGCTGAGTGCTAGGACAACCACCTGATCAATTCTACAAGTTTGGTCTATTTAGAGCTTTTAAAATTTTGTCTTAATGTATTTTTATAGTATCTTACCTAGCTAAGCTTATTTGTGGCTCCAGTTGCTCCATTATTGCAAGTTATTACAGAGATTATTGAGCTTTAGTCATTAATATAAGCATCTACATCAAACATACTATTTATAGGTTGGAAGCAGCATTCCTAAACAACCAGATGTCCACCACCAGATGAAGAACTTCAAGTACTAATAAAAAAGGTAATGCCACTATTCTATCGTAACTTGAGGCCAGCGAATTTGATACAAGCAAAGAAGTTACACCTACTGCAAAACAATGAACTGAAGTTTTAAGTATATTTCAAAAGCTTTGCTGTTCTACATCTTCAGGAAAAACAGTTTAACTTAAATACCCTTGGTAATTTGATCAACTTAGAATCAGAATTTAAGCTATTCTACATCAGGCATTCCTGACATATCTCATCAGCTATCTGGACTCTCAATATTTTCACCAGCTCCTTTGGAGTTTGTTATTTTAAGCCACTGCAATGTGTCATCCAAATGCCAATGTCATCCATGAACTCTTCATATCAAGGGCATCATCTGTATTATGATTCTGAATCTCAGCTAAGACTCATATATTCATTCACTTAACTAAGGTTTCTACATAGTGGTTGAAATTATAACTAATTTTACTGAGATCAGAAGACTTGCCATGAACTCACTGGGGCCATGATTTAACTACACTTCAAAACCAAAATGGCAAAGTCAAATTTTGGCACATTTAAGGAGCTGTATGCACATAGAATATAATTAGTACTCTTGCCCTCATTTCAAGATGAGGCATATTAAAAATTAATATCAAGATGACATATTCACAAATGAATTCCAAGACCAATATCCCAACATTCTCTCCCCCCCCCCCTCCCCAAGAATTTGTTTCCATAGGAAAGTTCAAACAGAGTGGTAGTCAATTCAGTTTATTCTAAGAGGAGCAACTTTTAAATTAAAGGGGTCAACTCGAGTAGCTAGAAAAAAAAAACACCAAACAACAAGCGGGTTCAAACTAGGCAATAAGACTGGTAAAAAAGTACATGTAGGTTAGATATACATTAGGCTTTTAGAAAAGTGCTGTTCATTCAGCACACTCATGAAAGTTGTAGGTTAAAAAAATAAATTGAAGTCAGTATAGTCAACAGAACCATTCTGAACAGAGGGTTATTTTCTTTTATCTCTTCATAAATAACAGAAAGAGACTGAATATTTTATCCAATCATATCCTCTCTCCCCTGTTTTCTCAGAGAGCATTCCACTGTGCTTTGTCCAGTGTAGCTATTTTCATAACAACCATGTTCTAACTCGTTCTTTCACACTCAAAAGCTTCAACTGCCCATGAGATTTATACCCATTGATCATAAAACCTTACAAGACAATTGGATATATAGTACTGTTATACAAATGAGATTCTACAAGAGTTGAAGGTACAAAGATTTAGAGTAGCTACAAAACAAGTTTATGTACTTAAACTACTGCAAAATTGAATATAATTGAATAACTTAAAAGAACAAGAATAAAAAGCAGCACAGAGTACTTCTATACCTTTCTTCATATTTGACATTTAGTCTGCTCAGCTTTGTGCAACTAAATTAGAGTTTGATATTACCCAATTGATGTTACTGGTTGCTGCATATACACACACACTTGGTCAGTTTGTACTTATTAAATCATACTGTTGAAGATTAAACAAAACTCCACTGAATGTATCAGTTCTGAATCTTGCAAGAATCCCATTCTGACAGAGAATAAAAGTTTCACGTATGCCAGCAAGCATCTGCCTGCAAGATACAACAGACAACAACAACAGCCTGACCCAGTACCTCTGGAGTCAGAAACAGCAGAGCAAAGAGGTAGAAAGCCAGACCACAAGTCAGTGCAGGTTTACTGCATTATGAAATTTTATTTTTATAACAGTATCTAAGCATATCTTATTACTAAGTTTCAAAGAACTGTCACTCTAGTTTCCCCCCCTCCCCCCACTGGGGGATTTACAACATGGACATATTCTAGTCATAGGCAACATGTAGCAAAATCCTGCAAATACAGATACTGAAAGAGATCTGTAGTTTAGATGGCAAACGTCACATAAGAAGTGCTTTTAGTTTGAGACCATGACAAGTTAGGGGAGACATCAGTGCTTTAGTGACACGCTCTGGGTGTCAGATAAATACACAGAAAAATTGCATGCTGCTCCTGCCAAGCCCTCCATCAGCATGACAGGTCATAACTGCCATAAACAGCATATTCCAGGATGGAAGGGTTGTCAGTTACTATGAAGTACCAATAACCCTTAAAAATAAATCAAACTAGGCATTTCAACCACTAGTTCAAAAGCAATAAGGCCACTGTAACTTTTGAACAATACATGAAAGCTCTATCACCACAGTGATAATTACAGAGATTACAGTACTTTAATTAGAAACAATTTGGAGGAAGAAAGCTCCAGTTGACCTATAAACTTCAGAAGTAGTGTTTTCACAGTACTAGCAGAAAGTTACAGGTATTTTTCCTTTAACCAGAGAGGACATAGGGAATTGAATATATATTAGCTTCCTTATTATTTTGCATCTCATAGCAAGTTTTTACATAATGTGACTTTATAGTAGACTGTTGATGCAGGAATCAATCCTTTCAGCTGTGCAGAACCAGACCTTAACTTTGCAGAAAAACCTACATTCAAAATAAACTCCACCAGTCGCACTCAAATTTACTTATTTCTTGGAGAGATGGAGTCCAGTTACTCACTTCTGTCAACAGAAACCAGAAGATTTAAGTCAACAGTACACAGCTCTGACTTAATGAAACACCTTTGGGAAAGTCCTTGATCTTTTTCTCTGGAGTTTCGTTAGCAGCTACTATAGACCAAATAAGCCACCTAACACATGAGTAAAGGTACCCTGATATGTCTGTAGAAACTGTGCTACACGTGCTAAGAAACACACCATGACTAAAAGGCTCTTCACATAAGACATTGGAACCTGATTCTGGCAGATGCTCTGTTCATGGCTATTTGCTCTTTGAGCCAAGCAGAACGCACAATTCATGTTGAATCGGTTTTAGGAGATGCTCCCAAGAGAGAGGTGAAGGCACTGGACAAATTTAGTAAGTCACTCTCCTGTGCCACAGACAGCAGTCATACAACATTAAAACAAAGACTCAACTAGGCACCAAGTGACTTATCTGTTCTTGATGCATTATTTATCTAGACATTCTTATTTAAGAAAGATTTCTCTGCCCCTATTTCAAAACTGCACTGTAACAAGTTCATCCTGACAGCTCAGTCTTAACATCCAAAACTCAAAATAATCTCCCTGCCTCCCACCAATACGAAGTTCTTATTGTTTAAACCAAGAACTACCTTTCTTTTTTGACATTATCTTCAGTGCACTACATAAAAAGCAAATTTAAATGCTTCAGCAAAATCCTGTTCTTGAGATCCTAAATTAATTTTGCTATCAGAAGCTTTCCTAACTCTACTGAACTACCTTACACCACTTCTTATTCACTTCTTGAGTAATCTTTTTTCCCATTGTATATTTGGATATCTCTATTGGCTTTTACCAGCCCCTCCCAGCCCCAGCTTAGATCACAATCCTATAGCATATATGCTTTTGAAAGGCATATAATAAGACATTATAATATAAAGTACAGTTTTTCCTCAATAGATTTTTTATGACCCCTTTCACTATTCACATAGTTTAATTCCAAGGCAGACCTTGTCTATTCAGTGATACGTGCTTTTTCATAACTGAGTTCATGAGTTTCTATGTCATTCAGTGGCAAGTAATTTCAGTAGTGAAAGAGCCATTACAGAAAATTGTAAAACCAGCTTGCCATCATGCATTTCTTCAGCAGGTAGACCCTAAAAGTCCAACCATCTGTGGGTTGCCAATCTTTCATATTTTCACTATGGAAAAAACATTCTAGACTAACAGTTTAAGACCAATGAATGTGTGGATTAAAGGGAACCAATATAAAAAAAAAAAGAGGACTTTGCTTCAGATTTCAGACACTACTCAAAAAGTTATGTATTGGCAACTTCAGTATCAGACTCAGTACCTTCACTGCATTTTACTTAAAACATAAAATTAAATACACACCAAAAAACAGTTTGCAGAATTAGGAACAAATCACCCACAACAAGTAATTATTCTTTCAGGAGTCAGACCTTGCGGCAAGAGAACGCTATCAAGTGTAAAGACAAACATGTTCCTCCAGCTGTTTGCCATACTTATTGGACATAATAAACTTGATATGCTGGAGGCTATAATTAATTTTTACTAAGTGAACACCCCCTCTTATGATGACTTGCCTACTGAGCTGTCAAATGCCACTTAAGGCTTTGATACGTAAATAAATTAGTTCATTATGGTCAGACAGTCTTTCATTTTTCTCCTTAAATGAGATCACAGATTTCTTTACGTAGCATGCCTTACTCGGTCATCACCAGCTACAATACTTTGACCCTGACCCTGAAGTTGACAAAAGGACATTCTATTTCAAAGCGCTTGACTCAAACTTCTGCATTACTATCAATGATTTAATTTCTGTTTATAAAAAAAAAAATAAGAGTTGGGAATCTTTACTGACAAGAGCTTGGTTTTAAAATTAATTATGCTGGAGAGTGATAATATTAATAATTTGCCTTTCTGTTGCTAGATCTCATGGCACGGCTTATGTCTCACAATAATGTGCACAAAATTAAAGTTGCAGTGCCCTCTTGTGAGCAGCCAAATACCATTTTTGCAGAAGCAGTTTTAGCACTGATATTGTGAGGGGCTGGGCAGCATTTGTACTACAAACTGCCTTTTCTCAAGTAGAAGTGTGGCACTTTATATACACACACCCCTCCTTCCATCTAACTGTTCTGAAACTGATAAAGATGCTCATCTAAAAAAAATGAAAGAATATTTATATTCCACTGTACTCAGTAAAGAGAGAAATAGACTCATTTCTTTATTCCTAACTTCCAAATCGGAGAAACCAAAAACCAGTTTCTTTGGCGCCATTATAATGGATCATAACCTTCTTTTATTGCATGCTACTGAAAAAACCCACAAAACCAAATGTATGCGCACACACTCAAGACGCCTTCCTACAACTTAAGCATTAAATAACTAGACTGACAAAGACTGGAGGAAAAGGTAACTATTGGTGGAAAAAAAAAAAAAAAGAAGGAAAACAGTTTGTAGGAAGGATAGTAAAAGCAATAAAGCCATTGAACAATCAAACCCAGTATAGCCAAAATGCAACCCTTATTCCTAGATGTCAGTGGGGAACAATTAGAAGATGGTGATAAAAGTCTGTACAGGCAACGCATGGCTAGTTTGACAGAACAAATATTTAAGACTTGAGTTTTAGTGAACTACAGTTAGAAGTCAGCTAGAAGTCAGCAGTTTAGCTCTCGGTCATCCCAAGGTCAATTTTTCCAGATATTTACAAATATCTGAAAATTTACTAAAGTTTTATGGCATCAATAGAAAACTAAACAAGTCACACAGGTACCATACTGTTGATTCTGTTGCCTAGGAAATACCTGTTAGAATTAACTTTCTGAAAAGTGACAGTGCATTATCTGCCAATAAATATTTTGCTAAAAGACTCCCATTTCTCATTCCCCTTGCAAAGAACTGCTTTACTGTATGCAGTAATAATCAACCATTGAACAAAGACAATCACCAGTAGCCTAAGCTGCACATTACTGTTTTGGTAACATTTCCACAGGTAACATTTAAAAAGGTCTTTAAGTTTAATTTTGCCATATTCTTGCACTTCATGACTGGTAAAGAAGTTTCACAGAAATGAAGATTAACACAAGAAGTGCATGCCAGAACAATCACAAGTCTTCAGAAGTTCATCTTACCACATTAACTAATCACTTGTAAGCATATGTTAAATATTTGACTTTAGCCCAGAGAGTCAAGGTCCAATGGAACTTCATTTGTTTAGGCCCAGGTCCAAAGAATTATTTAAACTGAATTTAGGCACACTGGTCCAAATTGCTGCAAAACCCCCAATGAAACAAAACCTCTCTCCTGTGACTGTCTAAAACCACTGGCAGACAGCCACATCTCTGCTCCACCTTCAGCTCCCTCTTGGACAGTTTCAGTACTGCAGATGAGCAGAACGGCTGCAGGCTGCTTGTGTGGCTCTTACAGTACTCAGACTTTACTAGGGATTGCCTAAATCACTTTAGCCAAATGACTGCCGAATCCCACACAGTTTATATCAAATCAGTCCTCAAGAGAAGGTACTTTGAGGCACATCGAAGTTTTACAGTCAGTACCCTACTGAAAATTGTATGGCAGGCACAGCAGTCGCACAGAGCCACTCTGGAGACCAATAAGATTTCTGGTCTAGAGTAGATGATCCAAGGTGATTACTGAAGTACTCAACTACACAGTTTACAGAATTCAGTAATATTACCAGTTACTCTGTGATACCTTAGGAACTCACAAGACAACAATTTGGACAAGCTATATGGTACTTATGAAGTTTCCATAGTACCAAATTAATTTTACACAGGTCTTGAACTGCAGATCTTACTTCTATATCTATCAAGTTAAAAACAGGTAAGATGATTCATTTTAAAAATGCAATGCATGACTGACACCAAAAAAAAAAAAAGAAATTCTTTTTTAAAATTTGTCTAAGAGCAGATGAGTTTTAGTCTAAGTTAACAATACAGAATTATAAAGAACACATCCTTGTTCTCAGGTTCATGATTACTTGGCTATTAACCCAGTGCAAATTTGAGGTTTACTTACCGAAACCAACACTGACAAGAGATTGAATCAATGCTTCATAGCAAGTTTTGTCAGCAACCAGTGATAATCCACATTTCTCATCAGACAAAAAGTTGACTAGTTGGTTTGGCATGTTACATTATTTAAATCTAAAAACCAAATTTCTGAACACGTTCAAGATAGCACAGGAGATTTCTGAAGACATTCTAGGGACATGGTACTAGAAAACAAGCTTCAGGAAATCAAGTTCCTGCCAGTCCTCCGGCCTGTCTAGATCTCTGAATGGCAGTCTGGTCAACTGACTGCTAACTCCTCTGAGCAACTGATAAAGTAGTTAAACCGAACTAGTCTCAGTATGGATCCCTGTGGTATTCTATCTGTTACCAGCATTTGTATAGAGTATTACACAGGCTCCATGTCAAATCATCCAGTTTCCCACTCATCTAGTTATCTACTCATTCAGAGCATGAAGTCCTAACTTGGACATACAAATACCACAGGAGATGGTGTTAAAAGCTTCACAAATATTGATATAGGTGACACTGCTCTCCTGTCATCCACAAAGCTGGTAACTTTATCATTAGCTCATATTCATAATATTAACTCCTGCCTACCAGAATAAGGACGATTTTAGCTTTACTGGCAACTAAAACTTCAGCTTTAAAGGAAAATTAATGTAATGCTTCAGAGCAAAAATATATCCGAGTAAAAACCACAAGAGGGCAGCAGAAGCTTTCCACGCTTGGTAACAAAAAGTTCGTGTTCGTATGGCTGGTTTTCAGCACCCGTTTACTATGCTCAGTCATGCTCTGCTTTAAAAAGTCACATCAGATAAATGAATGCCTCACACAAAACTAAGATACCAAACCCAAACTCTTCAAACACTTATCTGTGTCAGTAGTTCTCTCCTGAGGCAGTACATGCATGCTGCACTATAGCAAACAAGTCAATTTCCAGGGTTTATTTCACTGACTTAGTATTACATAAAGAGTAAAAGGGAATTAAGGGTAAAGCATAATATAATTCATATTAACAGTTTGTTGCCTGTTTTGTGGCAGTCCACTCCATATAAAGTCAGGAAACAAACTGCATTTTGCAGTGAAGTACTACATCAAAACTTACCATTTCAGGGTTTTACTTCATACACTGCTTACAATTGATGACAGTACGCATACTAATATGGACATCCACATTACAAAAAACAGTATTTCCAGCTCAATTTTCAGGTGTGCCTAAGAGAACCCAGTACATAGATCATACAGTACTCATGAGTTACTATGTTTACTGACAAGTTTAAGGGCCACAACACTACTATCTGATTTTTACAGGTAGTTTTGGCTGTAAAACAGTCCTGTAGGTAGAATCCTAACAAGTTTAGTAGAGCTACATAGGCAAGTCCCACAAACCTATTGATTGTGATTAATAGCCTTACTTATAGCATAACTGTTCTTAACTATAATTTTGTTTTTGCTTCAGGAGGGTTCCCCTTCCCTACTACAGTCCTAGAATACAGTGGCTGACAAACTATTAACTTACTCTTACATGTTCTTTTGGACATTCAAACTATCTGAAGAGCTCCTAAACCTCCTTTTTAACTAATCTGAAGTGTTTCCCTATCTAGCATTCAGAATTAAATAAAGCTCCACACTGATACTGCCCTTTCTTCACATTCCTTACAAAACTTTTACTAGAAGCTTTGAATCTTTAACACTTATCTAGTTTTCCCATAGCATGTGCTTACCACTTTCACATGAATAAGAGCGCCAAAAGTCTTCAACAGGGAGTAGAAGTTGCCACTAATCCTCTATCCATCTTTACAAAAAAAACCTGTGGCTACAACTACTCAAATATCCCTTCCAGTAGACAGTCTTGTCCCACAACACCTAAAACCAGCTCTTTGTATGTCCTACGAGCAAACAAAAAAGCAAAGGAAAACAACAGCAAAGAACAGAATTCAGTTCTAGCAGGAGACTAATTTACTCTCAGGAACCAGACACCTCCAGAAAAGTTTTTTTTTTACTGAAAAACAAAAAGCTCACTTCTACTCCAAATGCCTCATATACTACTCCTCTCCCTTCTTCTCCTCCTCATCCTCCTCAGAGCTACTTAGTCCTTACTTAAGTATATCCTATAAGTTTTCCTAAAGTCAAGAAGCAGTTCTCAACTCTAACAACCTTTAAATTCAGCCCAGGAACAATAAGCACAAATAGTCATTCCTACAGTAAACAAATCCTAACAAAAAATATTTAGCAACACAAAACTTCAAAGAGAATACTACACACACTCTAAGCACAACATTCAAAAATCAAATAATAGCATATCCAATCAGTCTCTAGAGACATAAACAAATAGAATTAAAGATAAAAATTCTTAGGAAAGATAAAGCTTTTTTAAAATGTAACTACTGCATTCACTTTCAGCATCTTGCTTACTAGCACAATCCAAAATACTTACCCTATTATCAGATCATTTAAGCTACTTCCAGGCTGCCTCTGAACTTCAGAAACAACACAAAATCTACAATGTATTTCTACTTTAATAAAACCACTTACCTGCTATTTCTACACCTATTACTAACTTCTTTCTCTCTTGAAAACTCCTCCACACTCAACCACTCTACAGAAAAACACAGCAAGGCTTCAGTGTTGTCTTATGTAGCCCAAACAGAATCAGGTGACCTTCACTCCTGTGCTCCATCTGGTCATCAAGATCTCCAACTCTGGTCTTAAAGGGCTACTTTATTCCTAGCACAAGTGCCTAGAAGAGGTCCTGTATCACCCTTCTTCTCCGAATGTGATCTTTACCAACTACATTTTAAATCCCAATTCACAAATCTCCTAAGTCTCAGCACCCACACTCACAAATTGGCCTCAGCCTATCAAGACAGGAACTTCTGTTCTCTCAAGAGATAATGTAGCAAACCCTTGTCAAAACCTAAAATTGGTTACTGCCAGTAATCCCCTAAAAAATATGTTTTTTAAATTTAATGAAAATATGATTAAGTAAAAAAATACCTTTTCAGTAAGTTTAGATTTGAAATGTTTTCCTTCCATGCTGCCTATTTAATACCAGACTTCATTTTAGTAGTATCATTATGGTTTTATCAATTAATAGTGTACTTGTGGCTGCTATCATTGTGGCAAGCAATCAGACTACAGATGTAGGTGTTTAACTGCAATGGAAGCAGTTTTAGATTGATACCCTAACTGCAGGTTTACTCAATTTACATCAGTAGTTTCCAGCTGCCAGGGAAACATTTAGGACATACCATCCTGAGAGTAAAACTTTCTAGCTGCCATGAGATTTCCATCTTTACAAAGCAGATTACTTGCAAATTTAATTAGCAATCAGATTTTTATTTGTAGTTGTTTATCACAATATGAAAGGTTTATATTCAGAATTCCAGCTTCTCTTTCTGATCCATACCTTTGGACGCAATTGTTACACACAGAGTCAAAAGAATTAAAATATTGTCCTAATCTAAAAAGATTTATAACCATACCCTGGTTTACATCTGCCTCTGCAAGGCCATGAGAGAAACCATCTGCTTCCATGTACTTACTTTGCATATGCAGTGTTTCACATCTGCAGGTGTACAGCATAGCTGCTCCTTGCAGGAGTTGCTGTGTGTAATCCAGATCTCACAAACCTGCAAACTGCCAGCCAACAGCACAACAAAACAAGCAGAGCTCCCAATTTGAACTGTATGGGAACTTATGACTGAATACATTCAGAGGTAAAATGACGTGAGCTTACCCTCACCTCGCAGACTTGCTAATGGCTCCAAAAGTCATCCAGAGAAAGTGTTTTATTCCCTATTCATGCTGCAGGGTGCAGAGGCAATGCACCAAGCAGCCAAAACAGCTCAGCAAGGGCCTGGTTTGCATGGCACTACAAGTCTTCACCTGCATGACAGATTCCTACCAGGCTTTTAGAGCATGTCTACAAAACCATACGAAGAGCTGCTCTAATAGCAGCAATCTGTGCAGACAGCTGCTCTTTGCTTTCCCAAGTCACACAGAGCGGCTACTGAGAAGGATCAAAGCAGTCACTGTGGCAACAGTGGAATCTCAGCAGCTGATTCACTTGCATGTGAACTTCATTCCAGCCCTGACCTCAATACCCCTGCAGCAACTTCCATGGATAATCAAAGTACAGGAAACCAGGCAAGTGCAGCAACTGATTTCCTCTGTTGTTTTTTCTTGGAAAATTTTATCCCACACTCACAGAAGGATAAAGGATGAGTGCCCTTGTTTTGAGTACAGAGGACTTCTCACTCTACAATGTGTTACAAGGCCCGCACATGGTAAATCCCAAGGCAGAATAAATTGGTATAGTTCTGCGGGAGTCAAGAACACAAAAAATGCATGTGTTCTCACTCTGTTGTACATGGGACATCTGAAGAAAAATATTTATAGAAAATAAAGGAGGGGAGGGACAGAGTATTCTTCCCCTCTTACCAAACCCAACATGTTACAAGTCATCTGTATGCTATGATGGATCAAAGCAATATAATCACATTGTGAAGTAGTGGTGCTGAGAAAACAAAGATCTCATAAAATGTATAAAACCTGCTAAAATTACAATTGTCTGAAACAATAGTAGAATCTCAGCGTGATGATATAAAGTGGCAGAAGTTTAAAACTGCTAAAATTACAATTGTTTGAAAAAATAGGATTTCAGGATGATGATACAGAGTGGCAGAAGTTTTGATGGAAAGAAAATCTAACACTGCACAAAAGCGATCTCCAAAACTCATGAGACACTGCCATGTTCAAGAAAATGAAGCCCAAAACAAAAATCACCATTTAATTCTGTACATTTAAGCAACCTGGGTTCTTTCATAAATTCTAAGAGGATCCATCCAGACATTAAGTGTTCATGAGATTCAATGTCCTTTTGAGCAACAGAATAACGAGTCGCGTGATCCTATTTTCAGTCATTCATGTGATTTATCCTTCTAAGCCTGTGCTCTCAACTTATGACATTATCGTTCACACTATCTACAGCTGAGAGCCCTTCACAATGTTACAATAGCGTTGATAGCTTTATTAAGGAAGTACTACAATTGGCTGGCTAACTCTAATAAAAGGGTGAAGGCTGCCTTTTTTTCCATAAAAGTACTATTTTCTCTATGGAGGTTAGAGGACCAGAGACAATGTGTTTTCATTTATAAAGTCACTAGGATGAAAGAAAAAATAATAATCAGGTATGTACACTTTTTGAAGCTGTTCTTCATTGTTAGTGAGAAAAGGGAAAATTAGAAAGAAATTTTAGTCAGAGCTGACTAAAAGAAGAAAGTACAGAAACTTTAGAATAACTGTTAATGGTAGTCTTTCTGAACAGTCTGAGAGCAAGACTAAAGTTTTAGCCATGAAGGAATTAAGAGGTAGGGCGAAAGACAAAAGTACTGTAAAGCTAAAACATTCAAGTAGCTTGCTAAAAGGCTTATCATCTGAACTAATGCTGAATAAGAACCTACCTTATGCTTGCATCTACAGAAGTTCAGTTGAGCTATTTAGAAATCCTGAGATCAATTAATTTATTACAATACATAATTAAGCATAAAAGATACACAAGAAGTCTGATATTGCGTATAACTCATCTTAAATATAGAAGCAACAGGTTGGAGAGAACTGGAAGTGCATTGCTAGTTCCCTGTTAGCAAACTACAGAAGGAAGCCTTAGGATGAGGTTTCTCATTACCCCTGTGCATATAGTCCTCCCAGGCACAATATCCAAGTGTAGGTAACTCTGGGAATTCTCTTGTATTCCTGGAATCCTTAACTTCGGTGTTAGGTCAGCTCAGCAGGAGTCATGCACGTGCTCACCTAAAGAGCCTTTTCTATTTATATGCCGCTATAGATAAAACAGCAAGCAAGCCCCTTCTGTGATTCTCCTTTCAACCATACTAGGAACTTGCTCCTCCAGCTTTTTGCTCTGGTCTCCCGCTACAGGGAGATGAGCTCTCTAACAACTTTGTAGCTCAAGACTCTTTTGAAGCTGCTTCAGAGAATACGAACGTAATGTGTTTTGTCAACAGCTACTTCTAAATTTTGATCTTGAAATCAATACTTGGCATTTAATGCACTTTGCTTCATACGACCGGAAAATTATGTAAACCAAAGGGAGAGGTGTATAGTTAACTTCGTAGGAATGTATGTGCGGTGTTAATGTATTCAAGCGATCTATTTGAAAATGGCTTTGTATAGGGCGCCTGAGGCTACGCTGGCCCTGTCTGCTGTCCACCTTTACCTCCGAAAGGCGGGACTTCTCCTCGCTCTCCCTGCCAGCACTTGGGCGCCAATGCAGTATCTGCCGAGGCCATCAATGGGTGAAATTAACTGAAAAGCTGGTCGCACAGGCTCTCCCTAGAGAGACGGAGAGAGTCTGGGCTAACTAACAAGCTATGCCTCGAGTGCGGTTGTTAAACGCACCCCACATATTTTAATGAAGTGCGCGGAGACAGGCGCCCTCCTCCCGTGAGGTAACGCCGCGCGCGGCAGTGATCTCGGGCGCGGCTCTGCCCTGAGGCGCGGGGCCGCTCGCCGCGCTCCTCGGCAGGAACCCGCCGACGGCGGCTGCGTAAGCGCCCGGCGGAACTGCGCCGGGGCTCCCGGGATTCCTTTCCCAGGGAGGACTGCCCCCGGCGGGCGCCGCTCCAGCCAGCGCCGCCGCCGCCTCTCCTCAGCGGGGGCGCCGCCGGCAGCGGGGCCTGCCCAGCATCCCGGGCCTGGCCTCCGCCGGAGCCTCCAGAGTAAACACGCCCGGGATTGGCTTCTGCCAGCCGAGGGGGCCATATTGGATCACCTCACCCCGCCGCTCACACACCATTTTATCGGCTCCGCCGCGGCTCCCCCCGCCCCCCTCCCTTCAGGGCTGCCCCCTCCCGCGGGGGCTGCGGCGTGAGGTGAAGGTGTCTCGGGGAAGGAAATTCGCACGCTCCCGTTTCCCCTCTCCGCCTCCCGCGCATACTCCTCCCCCTGCGCACACCCCTTCCCCTGCTCGCCTCCTCACTCCGCCCTCCTCTTCCTCCCCCCGCCGCCGGGCCCCCTCCGGCCCCGCGCAGCCACCCCCCCTCCCGCCGCCGCCGCCGCCGCCGCTGCTGCTCACACCCTGCTCCCTCCCTCCCTCTCTCCCTCCCTGAGGCGCCGTGTCAGCGCGCGGCGGCGGCCCCCGCGCGGGCGGCCAATCAGCGCGGGGGTGAGAAATATGCAAATGCACCCCCCGGCCCGTCCCCGCGGGTCCGCTGGGGTCGCGGCGCGGAGCGAGTGAAACTTCGCCTCACGGCCCGGCCGCCCCCTCCCCCCCCGCCCCGGCCCGGCTCGGCCCGCCCGGCCCTGCCTGCGCGGTGGGCGGCGGCGGGAGCAGAGCCAGTCACGCCGCGCCGCCCTCGCCCCGCGCCGCCGCCCGCCTCTCCCGGCCTGCGCCAGCCACCCGGTAAGTGCCGCCCTCGGGCCAGCGGCGCCTGAGGCGGGGGGGGGGGACGACGGGCGGGGGGGAATCCCCGAGGGGGGGAGGGGAAGCCGCCGCCGCTTCTGAGCCGCCGCGTCTGCCCGAGGCCGCCCCGGCGGGGAGCTGTCAGGCGCGGGGCATCTCCTCCTCCTTCTCCTTCTCCTCCTCCCCGCGCGTGTGCCTCCTGCCGGGCAGCGGCGGCGGCGGCTCCAGGCGCTGCCGCCGCGTAATGGCGAACCCGGCGGTGAGTACGTGCGAAGGGACGGGCTGCTCCGCCGCCACCTCCGGAGCAGGCCGCGCTCCAGGTGCCGGAGACACCGGCCGGCCCCGGCGCCCCCTCAGCGCCCCCGCCCCTCCTCCCGCCGGGGGACGGCGCGGCGCGGCCTGCTCGCCGCCCGGGCTCTGCTCGCCGCCGCGCCTCGACCCGCTTCCGCCCCTCGCCGACACCGGCGGCGGCGCCGGCGGGCGCGGGGCTGCTCGCCGGTCCCTCGCACCTCCCCGGCGGAGGTGGGAGGAGGAAGGGGGAAGGGGGGTGGGGGGGGCGCGGCGGCGAGGCGAGCTTTTTGCTGGGGGCGGCGGGGGTGGAGCGGGGCAGGGTGGAGGTGGCGGGGCGGGCGGGGGCCGGGGATGCGGTCCCTGTCGCCCCCATACCTCCCCTTGCCCCGCAGCGGGGCTGAGGCGGCGGCGCGGGGCCCAGTGGCGGGCGGGGGAGGTAAAGTTTGGAGGAGAGGGATGGGGCCTTCCCTCGGTAGCGAGGCCGGGGAGAGGCTGGGTGTCCTGTCCCCGGCCTCTCTCAGGTGAGAAGACGGCAGGGCGCAGGGAGGAGGGCTGGTCTCCTCAGGGAGGTCGGGGGAAGGGGCTGGGTGTCCCTCTCTCTCCCCCAGCGGGAGGAAAGGGGTGGGTGGGGGAAGGTGGGTAGGGCAAGAACACCCCCAGCCGCCTTGTGAGGTTTAGGAAGGGGGCTGCGTGGCAGGGAAGGGGATGTGGCACCCTCCTAGGCAGAGAAATGGGAATGTTAGACCTGGCTTCCCCGCTACGCTGGGTAATAGAGGTGGGCAGAGGGAGGAAATAAAATTATTTCCGAGGGCAAGCAAAAGCAGTAGGAAAAAGAGGAGCTGAGTTTGGCAGCCCACTTGCTTGGATCCATAGCAGCAGAAAATGTGGGTGCTGGGGAAGGGACTATGGAGGGGCAGGGTAGGCGCTGGATGAGCTGTGTCTGGAAGGGATGGAGATTGGAGATGGGCATGCTGTCTGCTGTCCTTTGGGGCTGCACGGTTTCTGGGGTGAGGAGAACCGGTGGTGCATGGCCGCAGGTTCCCACTGCATGGGTGGAGGCTTGCAAAGGGACTCGGCTGTGCAAGTGCAAGGTTGGAATTTATGGGCTGGCATTTTCCAGGTAGGGGCCCCAAGATGACTTCCTTCAGGGATGACAAGGAGAGGGGATTTTGAGGCTAGCGTGGTACTGTACGTGTGTAGCACTGGGTGGATAAGTGACATGCATCTTTATTCTAGTGAAGTGGGGAACTTACGCTGTTTCCTACTGAGGCTTAACACAGTGGTATGTTAAAACCTCTTCATTCCCTCTTCGCGCACCCATTTTTGTGAACAGGGATAAGAACCAGATGAAGAGAGTCCAGAATTCTTTCATTTGGCTGTGTAGCTTTGACATCGACGTTGATGCATACACTTTCTTGAATCTTTAGCCTTTAATCTTTAGCAACTGAAAACTTCCTTCAGTTTGCCAAAGTTGTTTAACTGCATCAGTCTCAGAAAATACAGCTCAGTCTCCCTTCAGAAGATCTGAACCCTTTAGTGTCACAATGCGTGCTCATGAGGGACAAAATAGCAATCTGTGTAAAGGGATAAGGTTTCTAGTTGTCCTCTTGTGTCTTTTTTGAGATTTTGTAAGAAGTAGCTGTAAAACGTAATCATCCTCCTCTCAGGAAAACTGGGCCCATCAGTCGTAAGAGCTCTCTGATTCTGTTTTTAAACCCATGTCATTTGACACCATCAAGTTCCCATTTGGCAGGTGTGAGGTAAAATAATTATTTCACCTTGTTTTGCATGTAATTATTTGTATGCAAATTTAAACATGTTTAGGATTCAAGGCAGAATATGAACATTCAGTCATCTTTGAGCAATATCTGGATTTTTAACCTGGCTCTGAATTTTTTGTTGCATAGATCAACTTTTTGATAGTTTCTTTCACAATGTAAATATTTTAAAAATAATAATTGCTCCTATCTTATACTTTGTTACCTGTTAAAGAATGAGTAGCAATTAATATTTTTTGCTCTTACCTGCTCGCAAAGTTTCTACACGCCCCTAATGCCTCACACCCACAACTAATAATGACCTTTTCACTGTTCCTGCATTTGGCAGATGAGGCTTCCAAAGTGCCGTGGACTAAAATGCCCGGTTTTTGTAAACCAAAGAGCAAAAATTAATATACATGTTCTTGAAAGTTAACCAATTCAGGGATCTGTGTGCCAGGCCTGATGTATAAATCAAGGGCACACAGAAGTTAGTGGGAAGTAAGGTAGGATGTGAACTTCAGTTACTAGCAAGTCTATGGTTACTGCCCATTGTGAACTCTCTAACCTTAAAGTAAATGTGAAATAGCTTTCTCTCTTCTTGTGTTGTTGTTCCCCCCCCCCCCCCCCCCATTGGTGGGTAAGCTACATCAATTTACTTTGCATTTGTAAGATGATAAGGGCAGGCACATGGGTAGTTCCAATGCGTCTGCACTGGTTTAGTTTGTGCTAACTTGTTCGTGTTTAACCAAGTAGCTCAATTTGTAAGAATTTATGCTTCATGGTGGAGATGTATTAACCTATTTCAGTCTGAGTAAAGCTGTTGTTTTTACTGTAAAAAGAGCTGGAATTTTAAGTCTCACAATTTTTCAAGAATTCTGAGGAATCTCAGCACCTACTCATTTCACATGAGCTGCTGGTGCTAGATGCTCCTGAAGATTAGTCCAAGAATTCAGTCATGGAGAAATGTTGATGAAAGCACAGTGTGGTTTTTAAAAAGTATTTTTAGTGATGTTATCTGAAAGATGTATGACATGAACCACTACTAAGAGACTATAGAGGCCCTAAAACAGGCATTGTTCATTTGTTTCCTTTTATGAGAGACAAGTTAGTGATGCGGGCAGATTAAAACAAAAAGATTGACACGCTGCTTTAAAATTACCCTGTTCGTGCAACCCATAAAGTAAATAGATGCACTTTTGTTCTTACTTGCTTCATATGGCTCATTGTAAGAGTATTTTTTTGGTGTATGTTACAATTTTACAATACAAATATTCCCTGTAATTAAAGTATATGTAGCTTTCGAACAATTCAAAAGCTCGACAATTATGTTTTACAGGTCAGGATTCCTTACAGTGCATTTTTTTTCTTTCGTATCAGTCTTGTAGAAATGAGTGTCCAAACACTGCATCATTGTCTCTCTTTGATACTTTTCATGCAATTTAGGATGAGGAGAAATTGGATCTGATGGAGTTGAATGGTGTGATCCTATTCATCACTGTATTGCAGCGTTCTACTTCTTTCCACCACTATATATGAACTAAATTTTCAGTAGCGTTTGGTACTTATATTCATAAATCATCCAGTTGAAATATTTTTCTGTGTTTAACTGAAATCCGGTAGCCCTTAGCCCTCAGTGTCTTTTCTAACCAAACTAGTTTTGTGGATACTTTCTGTTCTTCCACTAAGCTAGCTTTATTTGTCCTTTTAATGGTCTTGGTTCTATCAAACTACGGAGTGGTGAGCTTAGTGAACGCTTAGAAATCTCACACTCACTCGGGCTCATGTAGTGTGCTCTCATTCTCTTTTCTAGTGCTCTTCCTGTGGTTAGAAACGGTGCTTCAGGAATGTGGGGTATCTGCGTACGCATAAATGGGTGATGGAGAAACCATCTGTTTGTTTTGTCAAACATTCAAGAATTGATAGTTAGCATTATTGGAAATATTTTAGGATAATATTCTTTAGGATAGTATTTAACTGTATGCAAATTATAATTATACTTCAGGATAGTATTCTCTTTCCCCTTCAGCAAAAGAAACTATGGTGCTAAGAAGTAATTCTTTTGGTGATACAGCCACCACTGGAAGGAGTTTTCAGCTCTTGCTCTGGCTGAAGGAATAGCAGGACGTTCATATTTTATCCGTCTGGCCAATTCATAAATGTGAGAGAGAGCTGGCCAAAAGTCAAACAGGCTGAACATGCGACTTTATTTACAAAAGTGAGGGGAGGAAAGATCTTTTTTAAGCAGTATTTTTTTCTAAAGTATTACTTGAGAAAAATATAATCTGGTTCACAACAACCGTGTTTTTGATTAACTGCAGCGTTGAAAACTTGCAGAAGACCAGCTCTAGATCAAACACTTTTTAACAATGTGGTTAGTGAAGCTATAGCTTGACTTTAGAAATATTAGTGTCTTAGTAGTACTTTCAAAACACCTCTATAGTAGTATTCAGATGGATACACAGCTGCCTCATAGAATGAGCTTTAGTGATCAAGCAACAGGCTACTTTTGGCAGCACCTTGGAACCGAGTTCCCCTTTCAGTGTTGCCTTTCCATTATGTTCACTTACTAAGCTGCAAGAAACAAGTTACAAGGGAGGAAGCGTTTTTTTTTTAAACTCAGAATTCAGCAGAAATACATTGGTATGATATGGCATCTGTCAGTGAGCAAATTTGTTGAGATCTTCAACTTCATTCGTACAGATTACCAGTGAGATATCAGATATTAATGTCTTTGGGCCACAAGTGTACATGTATCTTCATTTTTTTAAGATACATGTTTTTGTTTTAATCTTAAATCAACAGTTAAAATTTGCAGGAAGATGGAAAAATGTTCCCATCCTTTTTCTGAAGACAAATAGTAATTTTGACTTTGTTCTTTATCTGAGTCATGTTAGAAAATGTAGTAACTCTGGTTACCAAATAATTTCCTTCTGCAATGCATTCTTGGGCGCTTTGCCTTGTGTTGCATGAGCAGTATTAAAAGGTTGGTTCACTCTTTTCTGTTGGTCACTAAAATTCAGGAATTCCTCCAAAATTTATTCTGCAAATGGCTTTTGAAGAGTAAATGATTTTATTACATTTGGTACTTAACACCCTAATGAAGAAAGTTTTAAGCTTCAGAAAGATTGCATCTGTATAATGGCATGAAAATCTATCCATCTGATATTCCATATGTTAGAAAAAACCTGAGAATTAAATAGGATATATTTTTGTTTTCAGGTACCCTGTAGTAAAGCCTACTTTGTTAGTGGCTTCCACTAATATTAAAACCAGCGTTAGGTAAGACAGTGGGCCTGATTCTGTATAATACGGTGTTGCTGGCTTCTGCATTAGTTTTTGAGAGTAGTTTTTGCTGGTTTTCAGAAAGTAAAGTAAAATTTAGCTTCAGAGCCACATTTTCAGGAAAGTTTTTAAGACTTAATTCGTAGGTAACCTTCAGGGACAGATGAGTATTGTCCCATTTTACTGGGGGAAGTTTTTTAAAATTCCACTTTGTCAGACTCTTGTGGCAGAGTATTGATCTTACAATAGAAGTCTGGAGTCTTTGTCTGTTGCAGGTGATTCAGGAATGCATCCTGAATGTGCTCCTGGAAGCCACAGAACAAGATGGAAAACGTTGTTTTGCTTGAGTTATCAGTTTTAATTTATTTCTTAATTTAACAAGAGTAAATTGAACAAGTCACAAACCCAGAGTGTCTTGCTTAACGTGACTGGGAGGGACTTTTTGGACAAAATTTCACATCAAATCTCCTTAGAAATAGTTCTTTATAAAAGTAGAGAAATTGTACACAGCCTCTCTCTGAAAGGTGTAGACATCTGTTATAGCTGGAACTCTTTATGCCAGCTAACGTAGTATGGAGTCTGAACCTATTCTTTTCAGTAGAGTACTGTCATGGCATCCTAATCTAGTTGTGTCAAGACTTGAAATTGCGCTCTCTTTTTCCAAATCCTCACAGAGCGGACTTCTCTCTGTCAGTGTCACCTCTTCATAACTGTTGGTCTGTACTCAGAGGTCATGATCTGTTGGCATCTGTATGATAGACATGATCCTTTGCATTGTTCTAGTTGGTACTCCCAGATTCTAAACTTGCAGCAGTTCACAAAGATGCCTATCAGGCTAGAACATCAGAATTGTTGGAAGTCAGCGTGTTATCAGATTGTGAGTTGAAAGAGGGCTATGCTGTGAAGTCTTCTGTCTCTGATGGTTTGTAATGAAATCTTGGTTTGAGCCACATGTGAAAATGAGAAGGCTTTTTTCTGGTTTTCAGTGCAAATGTTTCTCTGCATCTTAAAATGGCAATGTGGTTCCTCAGGAAAGATACCAGAATTCAGAAATGTGTTTTGTACGTCTAATTTAAGGTATAATGCTGAAATTTATGACAAAAATATAGAAACTCTGTAATGTTGACATCAGAAATCTGAACAGCACCAAGAAGATTTTCTTTTTAAACTTAAAAGGAAGCTTGCATAACTGTCTTTCTAGTGACCAAAATTAAACTGTAAATTACAAATACATTACACTATGTCATTCTAACTGTTCTGATAACTAAAGAGGGTAAAAAGAGGCATTTGCATTCTGTATAGATACGCTAAGATCTGTGGGCAGATGTCTTAAAAGAAAAAAGTTGGTTTTAGCAATATTCAAACCTGAAGAAAAGAACATTGAGAAATTTTATCTGTATTAGAAAAATAATCAGGAACTCACTGAAGTCCTGAAATTTATGAAAGTCTTCATAGGTACGCTTTGGAGAAATGAAATGGCAATAATATTTAAAGAGCAGAAATAGTTACCAGTATAGCTTCCTTCAGTAGTCTCGTGGCCAAACCCCTGAACTTCTTAACAGTTACTTTCACTAAAATAAACTGTCTTGGGGATAGACTATGTTCTTTTCAAGAAGATTCTCCAAACTTTTGATGTCTTTCTAGCTCATGTTCAATTGTAGCTGATTAAGATGTTGTCATTCTCTGTATTATTGTTGTCTCCCTCTTGCAATTAATGACCACCAAATATAAATGACAAAATAGAATGTATGTATACACCTCAGCCATTTTAGTGCAAGGTTTAATGTGTTTGTTTAAACTAATAAGAGGAAGGGTTAAAACTAAATTGGGAGACTACACACTGAAGCAGCTGGTGCACACGTACGTGTTCTGTTCTGTAGGCTGGGCTTTGAGGGCAGTAACCTTTGGCAGAGAGGTGAAGAAGGTGGTTGAAAATAACTACTCCTTAAACTGCTGCTGTTAAATTTTTCTAAAGGGTATTTGCAAAGTCTGAAGCCGTAAAAGCACACAAGGGTTTTGTACAAAACTAAATACTTTTACTAAATTTATGTGATGTTTTAAAAAACAGAAATTGAGGGTAGAGTGGTTATTCTAAACTAATTGGAATGAGTAGTTTATTTCCTGTTACACTAATGTGTATAAAAGTCTGTGGTTTAGTGTCCCAAATGAGAAAGATTACAATTGTTCAAAAGTTTTTATTAGTGATAGTAATGCTTTAGGATTCCATCAAGAACATAAGGAAATCCGTGTATGTGTAGGGAAATGTGTATTTTTCTTTTGATGTTTTATGAAGAAACTATATTAGTTGAACTGTGGAAGATAATTTTTAAAAAACTTTGTAAGATAGCTTAATATGTATCAAGGCATGCTTATAACAAATTTAGTTCTGGTACATTATACATTAATAATGTATAGGCTTTGCACATATCGGTGAATTTTCCCAATCCAATATTTAAAAGCGAGCATTAAGACTCCCTTCCAAAGAAGGAGACTTACAGAACAGTCTTTTACCATATTTCATTTAAAAGATATATACATATATATTCTTATATGGAATTAAAATATAGCAATATAGCTTATTTGAGAATCTGCAGAAATAGATCCCACTTTACTTCTTAAGAAAGCTATAAGTTCCTTTTTTTTGTGTGTATTTCACTTTGGCACTTAGTATAATCATCAGCCATTCTTCTGCTGTCTGAAGTATTCCTTGTATTTTACATTTAGAATAATGTATCATAGGTCTGGTGAATGTATATTTAGTTATGTATGTTTTTTTCTTCTTTTCAATGCAGGATTGTTCAAACTTTTAAGTACTCCACAATTGTCTCCATATTGGAAGCTGTTCAAGCAAGTGGACACTATACTAAAGAGTAAGAAACAACTTTTTTTCTCTTTATTTTAAGGATTCAGGAAGAATCCAGTTGAGCAAGGATCCAAAACAGCAATGTTTTGGATAACCAAGAACTTAAGATAGTGTTTGTGTTATATGGTAGTAACAGGTGAATTAGATTTCTTTTTTTACTATTGAACTCTTACAGCTAGGAGAAGTTACCTGATTGTAAGTTTTCAATTTTCTTTTTTTTTTTAAAAACAAAAAATAAGTTTTTGAATGACTCTATTCAGTTAATTTATACATTGTAAAACCTTTATACTGTAACTTGTTTAATCATCAAAGAACTTTTAAATAAACAGAAGCTGAGCAAATAAAAAAATATATTGAAATACTGCATAAAACCGGACAGTTAAATAATTTCAAACTTGATTCTGCTTTCTGGGTATGAAGAGGACTTTTGCATGATGGGACCTCTATTTGCATGATGGGAGTTCCAGTATAGAAAGAAAGAACAGCTAGAGGAAGTTTCCTGGTTGTTCTGGTACAAAATTCCTATCACTTCACATAGGTAACAAACAAAGATGGAAGTATATTAGCAACCTACACCTAAGTATGTGTTTGGGCACATGCTTATTCTTTATGAATTTTAGACAAAAATATTTGCACATTATTTAAGTCTCCCTATTAATGCACAGCAGATACATTTTAGTATGGAATAGACTTGGAATAGGTCTTGAAGTTACTGAATAATAAAGGCAGGATAAATGTAATAATTTATGTACCAAATTAGTACCAAATAAATTTTTTTACTGGAACACTGCAGACTTTTGATAGCTCCTATAACTAATTTTATATCTTTGACATGTTACAACGTTGTCTCAAAGATGTGGGGAGAAGAAATAATCTTTGTGTTAAAATCTGCTTCATAATGCAGTGATATATGCTATCTTATCTTTTAATAAAGATTAAAGGTTGAACTGTATTAATATTCTTGGAAAGGTGTTTAAGAGTTTGTCACCAAGAAACTATATTTAGGGAGAGGGAAGTATATTTATTGGAATTGGAGGTTGCTCTGTGCCTGGGAGAGAATGACCATATTTTTAAAAGGGCAACATTGTTTATGGAAAAACACACTGGTATAGAATGTAAGTTGATACACTAATTGTTTTGCCTGTCTTTTAATGTTAGAGTGTGTTTTTGTTTGCTTTGAAGCTTTTACACACAGGCCCTAGAAGTCTTCACTTTCACCCCTCTCGCATTTTCCCATAAACTGTGTAATTTTCAAGCCGCTTTCAGATTAAGAGAACCTAAGTCAAGCTCCCCTGCCTACTGTCAAGGCAAAGAGTAGGATAAAACTCTCATGCAAGTATGCTCCCCTAGAAAGGCAGTGTCGATTCCTATTGGCAAGTACTTCTGTCAGTATGTAGTAACATACTGGTGCTAAAAGATAATATGTACAGGGCTTTTTGCATTGACAGTTTTAAAACCTAACCTCAAAACGTTGTGGTGTTGGTTGGTTTGTTGGTTTTCTTTGTCCTTATATTGTGTCTTACGTTACCTAAAACTTCTAGTATTTTGGCACAGACTGCCCTTCAACCTTAGAGGCTTTTAGGGTTGGAGTTTTTTTGGTGGTCCTACAAAACGGGCACTTTAATTGCCTATTTATCAGACACTTACGAAGTCATGGCTATTCGTGATTGTGCATTAATTTTGGTGTTCCCGATTTTATGGTGTCTATTAATTTGTTGAGTTTAAAGTATTGCATTTGAATATGTACTCCTGAAGTTGGTGATTGTGTGATTTGTTTACCACGTTTCATTTTCAGGTCTGTGATGATGAGGTATACATCTGGATTTAAAGCATGTCTCTGAGCTTCTTAATTCTTCATTGAAGAGATGTGTTCTATATTCACGGGTAAGGATATTTTTTATCTTGACTTGGGCCCTTTTCTTAAATATCTTGTGATACGCTTTTTAATTTAGAAGATTTCAACAACTTATTTTTGTGTCTTTTAGGTGAATCAGATACTTATTACAGTATAGGGTTCTTTAGGTGCCTGTGCTAGCTCTTAATTTTCACACAAGCTAATTATTAAACTTTGGAATCTGTGTATCTAAGTATCAGTGCTCTAACTAAATCACTCTAACTCTTAGCATGGTGGTATATAGGTAAATAATTTAAAAACTGGTCTGTGATTTGAGATTCCTTTTCCTATATATACAACAGTTCTACAGGCTGTAGTTGGGCATCTCACCATACATTTTTTGAATTTGGAGTTTTGGGAAGAAAGAATCCCTGTCCTGGGAAGCAACAAAAGAAAGGATGTTAATTTTGTGCAATTAAAAAAACAACACCTTTTTGCCAATAATATAAACCATATTTCATCTGAAGAAACTCTGTGGTATTACACACCCCCCACTCAAAACAGTAGAAACAAAACAACGACAAAAATCTCACTAGAAAGTATGAATTTTTCTAAATGCTGCTAGTATTTTTATTTTTTGTGGGTCTCTAAAACAACTGAGATCACTTCATACATTACTTCATACATTACAGAATTTGTCATAATGTGTTCTCTCCATATATTAAGCACTGCTTGCTGAAACATCATTTTGAGACTTGTTTGCCTTGAGTTAAAAGTTAATTTTAAAATGGATCTCTTAGAGAAGCCTAGTAAGTGGTCCAAACATGCTGTGGGACTTTCTGGTATGCTGTTTTATACGGAGAGTTCGGTGATACGCTTTCTCTTTGGTAGGGTTTGGCTCTGTTCATCTTAAGCAAAGCTGCTCTCAATAAAGAAGCTGTCCCAGTGAAGCAAAACATCTTTGAGAATGGTAGAAATTTGTCTTTAGTTGCATTGAAAGATGGGTTTTCTTTCCAAGTGAAATGTCATTTGTTATGTTGGTTGACTTTAACTTTTATGAATTACCATAACAATTGACAGTTACTGAATATATTTTTTCTATAAATCTTTAATATTTATTTCCCAGACGCTACCTGCTTCAGCAGAAAGGAGGAGAGGTGGTAGGAGGGAGTTTGTGCATGTCTGGGGTGTAGAGGGGGAAACAGTTACATGAGGTGCTTGATGCAAACAAAGCAGGCGTAGGTATGAGAACAGACTACTCTGAATTACTGTGACAAGCACACAAAAGCCAGTTTGCTCCCCTCTTATGGTGTTACTCAGAGCTGGAACTGTAGCCATTAGCCATGGACTGGAACCTGGTCCTCAGAACTTAATTTAGGACCATCAGTTTCAAATCTTTCTCTTCCTAATCTTCAAAGCAAAATACAAGGTACTTGAGTTATCTTTTGAGTATTTAGGGTGATGTCTGTGAACTCTAGCAGAATAGAATTCTAAACAAAACCAATATGTTGAGGGTATGATTTTACTAAAGGGATGGCTCGTTACTCAAAAATAATTATAACTGCATATCAATTAAAAGCAATTTTAAAATAAAATAATGCATATTTATCTGTATAACTGGATATGTGGGGGTTTATGTAATGAAACAGGCTACCCAGACAAGTTTTCTCCTAATTTTAGTGATAGCAATAAGAGAAAATCCATCATTTCACTCCTTATTTATCTACTGATGCCATGGCACTCTTGTACAGAGACTGACTTACTCCTTTCTGTTAGGGAATAAGAGTTCATCTCTACTAAATGTCTAAGCATTCTTTTTTTTAATCTTCTATATTTCTGGGATTTGGGGGAAATTGTGCTGTCGCTTTGTGCATTTTAAATTTAACATGTACATTGATCTTTAAATCTGTAATAGAATATAATTTATATTGGCGCATCAGTGGGAAGTAGCTTCTGTATTATTTAATTTACTGCAGCTTTTTTAACTTAGCCGAAGCTTTAGTTGTAATTAAATCTGACAAATAATGATAGGGTAATTGTCTTTTATTTTTAATATTGGGGAGAGAATGTCTCTATTATTTCCAAATATTATGCAGAAGTGGTCAGTTTTGAGTGGTTTTTAACATGCTCTGTCTACCTCTTTTGACACAGTGTTCCATCTGCTAATAGATAGGCAAATCATACAAAGCCACAAATCTGTCATGCTGTCGCATGCTGCATAAAACTTAGCAAATATAATGATTTTTTTCAGTCTGTCTGGCAGATCTCTTGTTTGGAAGCAAGTCTGTTATGCCTGGCTGCATTGCTTTCCCTCTCCCCCCCAAAAAAAAACCCCACCACTTTGCATGTGTATAATGTAAAACTCTTCCCTAGTTATGACTATCTGTGTTTATCCCTTCTGTGTCCTTTACCTGTAGTCTGGATTTCTGTTATGCCATGCTTTTATGACTTCACTTTTAATGCCTTCCATCTACTAGCTTGTCCCTGGCTTCTTTCTGAGATCGCTTCTGTTACTTGTCTGGATAGCCATTGTTTCAACTTCTTTTGTGAAAAATGGCCATCAAAGTCACTGACTTCCTCTTATCTGTGGTACTGTCCCACATCAGTCATGTGAAGCAGTAATACTTAGTCTATCAAAGTATAAGTGTGGATTTCATGGTAATGTGCTGAATCTTTACCTGATTTACTTGCTTATAATTACAGTAGCTTGTTTTCTGTTGTCACTTCATCAAAAGTAATCAACAATGCAATTAATGACATAAAACACACGAGTAGTTTTTATTATCTTGTATTTTACTGCTACTCCCACTTCAGTTTTTTGAAAGCAAAATTTGATATCTTTGTTCCATTCTGTTTTCTTACGTGTTCATTCTTTTTTGATGTATTCTGTAAAATGAAGCTTTATTTCGTTTCTTCTGGTCTTTAAATCTTGTACCTTTCCCTTCATTTCTGCTCTTAGTTGTGTCTGTAACTACAGCTTGTCATTTTACAATTCAGATCTACCGCACGCTAATATAGTATAAAATGTCTTCTTTTCTTTCTGATGAGAATAAAGGGGGGTTATTAAACTTTGATGAGCAACCAAAATGGAGAAGGTTTCTTCCCCCCCTCTCGCCACACACACGCTTTACAAGGAGTTGCATTAACCAAGTTAACTTGAAACCTCAGTTTCCTAACCTAGGTCTGGTATTGATTCATTCTTCTTGCATACACACTTAAGGAAAGGAAACAAACTGGGCTGAGTGCAGCCAGTTTCATTTCTAAGTGGCTTTGAATATAATAAGTGAAATTTGGAAAAGATCTTTAAGTTCAAAAAATTTAGAGTTACAGTAGTAGTACAGGAGAGCTGCTTTTGCAGATTGAGGAACAGTAATGCATTGATTTATATTCTGTAATTGAAAAGATAGTTTTAGACTGCACAGAATATAACATTGTTTTTTAAATGAAAAACATGGGTTATACAGAAATCAGTATTTTTTCATTCACTTGGACTCGTAACATCTACTTTAATACCATTTCTCCTGTTATAATACTTTGGTTTAAATCGTTAGTTTAAAATAGATCTCTTAACGTTAAGAATTAGTAGATTCAAGAAAGTATAGGTGTTCAGTTTAATGAATGGTGACCAGAGGAAAAAAACCAAGAGCTGGGAGATGTTTCTGGTCTGATTCAAGTATGTTTGCAGAATGCCTTAATACTAATTGGAGAAGATGCTGTGTTTTTGAGTGAGACATCAAATGATACAGCTGGCAAACTAAAAAAAATGTACTGTTTAAATTCTAGATGCTTTAGCATATCTGAAGATAGCAAATCTTGAAATGTGTTTCACCTTAGCCTGGGGGATACTGTTGATTGTTCCTGGTAATTTCTCTTAGAAAACTTCATGTTATTTAAAAAAAACAACAAACTAACAAACAAACAAAAATAACACAACACACACCCCTTATTTTTGTTTTTAATAGTGAGTCTAATGTATGATTTTGTTGCATAGATAATAGATAGTAGTTACCCTGTAGTCGTTGTAGTAGTTCCTGTTGATTCATTTGCTACATAACATCAACTTGATTGGTTCAAAGTTGAGAGTTTAAAATACAAAGGGAGAAACTAAGTCCTAGTAAGAAATACTGCTGAATGCCTCTGGGTTCCATTTAAAAAACCAAAACCCACTGCAGAAAATTCTAAATTTAACAAATGTCCTATAGTTGGTAAATATTGTTGAAGCAATTCTAGCTGATAGGGGGCAGTAACTTCTTCAATTCCAATGCAGCAACCATAGTCTTCCAATTGCTTTGTCAGGTTGTACGTCTATTGTGGTGCTCATTTTATTTATTTATTGTCTCATTTTATTTATTTATTGTCTCAAATTGGTCCAAGCAGTTCTTAAAGATTGTTGTTGTAGAAGGATCTTGCTAACTTTAAGCCTGGTAAAGATTACTATTAAATCAGTATACAATAATGGTGGAGAATTTAGACATACAAGGTATTAGAATTAATTAGGTTTTACAGGAAGTGTAACTTCATCAGAAATTCTCAATGTAAGATGGCACAGAGATACCAAATTACATTTACTAAGAGAAATCAAACTTTAGGTTGCTGTAAAATAGAATTACTTATCATAACAGTGATTTCTTGCA
Organism: Vanellus vanellus; assembly: GCF_965231255.1. Lineage (NCBI taxonomy): Eukaryota > Metazoa > Chordata > Aves > Charadriiformes > Charadriidae > Vanellus > Vanellus vanellus. Next base: position 17,952,657 of record NC_138917.1, read on the forward strand.
GTGAAATACTGAGTTTTTACAAAGCAAAGATTTGCCTCTTTAAGAAAGACGGAAGAGTTCTTTTTCCTCTCCTTTTGTTAACACATTCTGCTGCTTTTACTGTAGTTTGCTTTCTTGAGTAGAGATTCAAAACTAGTTATGATTAAAATACAGCTCCAATAGAAGCTTATCTTCCATGAGCAGTATTTTGGAACTGGTACTATAAAACACTGGCTGCCATTGCATTGTTAAACTTTTAGTTGTCAAGTCCAGTAGATGAAAGTCTTCAGAATGTTTATTTCCTCTAATGCTTTTCTGCCAGTTGAAGGTAAAAACATGTCCAAAGTTTGAATTGGTACTACAGATCTGTTTGGGGAAGGAGAAGGCTGGATAAAAGTGTGTTAAAACATAATTGTAGCTGCCATAATTTTCTATATAAGAGGGACTAAGAACATGGAGAAGAGCATGTGAAAAGTTTTCACGTCAGAACTTTTTTGTTTCGGTAAGTTAGATGTGAGGAGGTAGGGTTTTTTTAAGGAAAGGACAGAAAAATACTACTTGTGTGCCAATTAAGTTCAGAAATGCATCAGAATTTGCCTTGATGCGCCATCACAATTTGCCTTGATACGCCATCACAATTTGCAAGCTGAGCATCTAATGTTTTCATATTCAAGTACAGCAGAGAGAAACAAAAACGACTGTCGCTCAATAAATTTGGAAGATGACTTTGTGTGAAAGGCTAGTTTCTCCAAATCAATATCCTTGAATTTCCAAGTTATGCGTTTCTTTGGGCTAAAAAAACAGGATGGATTTTGTAGACACTGAAGAAAAAGCCTAGGGGTAAAATTACTTGTCTGGTCAAAAACCGAGGTGTCTTTGCTTGAGTTGTGTTCAGGCTATCTACAGTGGTATCCTTTCCAAAAGAGGCTTGGGTTGTTTCTTTTTCTTCCCCCCTCTTCATGATCTCTTCTTTACAGAGAAGCTTTCTTCATAATAAAATTACATTGGTCTAATTAGGCTGGAGAGGTTTCTTGTGTATCTTCCGATGTCTCAGTTTGGAGGTTCATCTGTGGTGTTCATCTTGCTTGCATCCTTGAAGTGAAACTGACATCTTTGGGGTACGTTTCCTTTTTATACTTACTAAGATTTATTTGTTTTGTAAAGCCTTTGCATTTTAAAAAGAGAGTTTTTATTAGTTGTCTTTTATTTCATCCCTTTCTTTCCTTATGCTGAAAGAAAGTAGGAAAAACTAAGATGAAAAGTGTTTCTTGGATTTTGAGCAAAGAAAAAAATTTCTGAGGGAAGCTCTGAGTTACAGTGTGGCAACTGCAGTGATGCATGCTGTTACGCATGCTTTTTCCCATTTTTTACTATAAAGGTACACAGTAGTCAGTAAAACATGAATAGATTGTCTGGTACATATGTTTTCAATACAGGGTTGTTTTAGTCCTGTTTGATAGTTCTAGGCTACTGTGTAGTTAAACTCAAGAACATGTATAATAGTTAATTACAACAGAATAGCTGGCCCATATGTCACTTGCCCTATGTAAAAAAATAAATACATAAAAATTTTAAAAAATTGTACATCCTATTGTCTCTATATTGCTAAAGATGGAAGAAATCTCATTCTGTTTTTTCAATTTTGCACAAATTGAATAGCCTTCCTATCATAGTGAAATATAGTTTATCTCTGGGCATAACCAAGGAGCTGTATGCAGTCTGCCGAGCTATTTATAGACAGTCTCAATATACAAACTTTTATTGATGCAGGCTTCAAATTTGAGGTTTTTTACAGTAGAGTACTTGATAGCCTGGAACGTGACATTTTACACATGGCTACCATAATTTCCATCTATCTTTCTCCAGATGGGGGTTTCTTTAATTAGATCATTTATTCTGTACTTATGATATTCTTTCTTTGTACTTAATCTGGCTTTGTTGTCTTCTCTTAGCTAAAATAGCTCTCCCCTGACTTATCTTTTGAGTTGAAATACCTTAAGATGAGAGGTGATTGTATTAGAAATGCTACAGAAACCTAAAACCATGCCACATCATCTATCTGGATCCTGATGCTGGTTTATCATTTGTTGGAAGGTGCTTGATACTGGGAAAGTCATTCTGTTGCTTTTAATCATAAGTAGACAGCTTAGTGTGAGAAGATAATGGGGTCTAATTTATGTTAGTGCTTCCTTTAACTTGGGACTTCAGGAGGTCCTAACTTTAAGCAGAGAGTTGTGTATGTATCATCTGGAATCCACAGGTACTTTGCTATGCAAAGCTGTCGCCTTCCTAAGCTTCTGTGCCTTTTTTACAGCATGCTTGTTCCCTATACTCATAGCAATTAACAATTCATACTTGATAGATGTTACCAACTGGTGTCTTTCAGTGTGAATCAGGATCCAGCTGTCCTTTTTCTGTGTAAACCAGAAGTTTTATAAACGCAAATCCTCAACAAGTTTTATTAATTTAGGTTAGGCTTTATTCTGACTATGGTCACAACACTTCTAGTAGACTAGGAGTATAAGCAGAACAAGTTTTCATCAGCTTGTCAAAGACGACTTTGTACTTAGTTGGTTCAATATGAACCTTGTCTACAAGAGAATATTACAGATTTCCAGGGTGTCCATTTCTGGAAAGATCCTATTCTTATTTTATTTTTAGGAGAATTCATTAATGAAGAATTGGAATTGAAGTGGAGGAGGAGAGCATGAAGGTGAGCTTTAGTAGTAGGGTCAGGCATTAAAAGCTGTGGCTGTTTCCTTTCCTTTTTTCTTTATAGTAAGTAGATATGTGTATTGACAGGGTAAAGGAATGATTATTTCATTAAGATACTCGTTTAAAGTGATTGCACCTCTATTCTAGGGGTTTACTAGTTATCTGGGGAGGTAAATTATCACAGCGACACATTTTCATTCATTTCCCATTCTGTTTGATTACACTACGAATATGCAAGCTTTTAGGCTAAAGTTAAACTAACCTTGCGTCTCAGCTCTCCTTGCCTGAAATCCCTGATTGAAAACTGTTTCATTGGTGATCACTCAGTGACACCGTGAATAAAACAACTTTTGTTTCAATACTAGGTAAGTGTGTAAACTCTGTTGTTGAACCAAAGGTGGTTCTTTTCCTGTGTTTATCTTTGACTGAATCACCATATTCATCCTCTTGTGTTTCCTTTAAGTAAGAGTTCTAGTATGTCTTTGAGATAAAACACAGTTTTTCAGAATCTTACTTAGTATAACTTAAATAGAAGAAATGGAGTATCTCAGCTTTTCTTACTCAAGTCAAGGTAGCTTTGTTTTTAAATGTAGTCTATAACATCTCAAGTTTCTTGCTTAAACATACAGAATTACTGTGTACATTTTATGTATTACATGATTTCTTTCTACAAACAAATTTTAATTAATTCTGGACTACTGAAAAACACAATTCTGTTACAATTTGATAGTTTTAATGAAAACGGCAAAGGAAAATCTAAAATTGTGCGTTGGTAATAGAGCAAACAATGAAAAAATTGAAACCATTACATTTAAAGCATCAAATATTACTTTCATTACATAAGGCACAAAACCAATAAACACTGTACAGGGCATCAAGTGTAAGGAAAAATAATTAATGTGTGGTTTAACTAAACTGTAAAGTTATGAACAAAATACTGAAAATCCATAGAAGTGTTGGGAAGGGGAAGGAGTGATGAGGAGAGTCATGAAAGTAATTTTTCTCCTTTTTTTTCTCTTTTTTTTTTTTTTTTTTTTTTTCTTTCCCAGAGGATGATTTAACACTTTAAGACGAATGTTCCATCAGAAGCACTAATGGATGTTGGCATGCCTTGGATAAGGTGGTGACCGCTGGATGTCATTTGTTTCTGTTCACTGCAGAGCGCCAAAACTGACTCCATTTGGAGTTGAGAGAAAAAGCAGTACAGACCTATCAAGATGACTGATCCTATGATGGATTTTTTTGATGATGCCAATCTTTTTAGTGAGACCTTAGAAGGTTTGTCAGATGATGCCTTTGTTCAACCTGGACCTGTTTCACTTGTTGATGAATTGAATTTGGGTGCAGAATTTGAACCTTTGCACATAGACTCATTGAACCATGTGCAAGATGCTCAAAATCCACAAAAGATGAGTGAGTTTGATCAGCTGAATCAGTATGATTCACTGAAACTTCACTCAGTAAATCAGTCTTTTAATAGCTCAGCTGACAATGTCTTATCACCACACTCTCAGTTCAATTGTTCACCAATTCATCCGCAAAACCAGTCTAATGGGATGTTTCCAGATGTGGCTGATGGTAGTCCTATGTGGGGTCATCAAACTACCACAACTGTTTCAAATCAAAATGGGTCCCCCTTTCACCAAGGACATTCTCAGTCTATGCAGCAAAACAAAAGCTTTGTAGCACACCATGACTTTGCCTTATTTCAGGCTAACGAACCGCAGCATCAGTGTGCCTCTCTACGGTCGCAACAAAGCAGAAACAACACGGGGCAAGATGCTCTGAGTCAGCCAAAAGACTTCATGGAAGTTAATGTATCTACTTCTCACAGAGTCGGTGTTAACCACCCACCTCCGGTTTCTAATCCATCAACTTCACAGCAGCCTCTGTCTGTTCAACAGTTTTCTCAAACTGCAAGTGCTTCAATCCATTTTTGTGGGAATCAGGAAGGAAATTTTGATGGACAGTCCCCAACTATTACTCCATGTTCTGTCAATAATAGCCAACAATTTTCATCTCCTTATTCTTACTCAAATAACCACATTTCTCCAACCAGCCTTCTTCAGTCTACAACAGCTCTTTCTACCAGCCAGCAGACACACTCTCTCTCTGACTTCACTGGAAGCGATGCCTTTACATCTCAAACAGGGACCAAGCAAGAAACAACTGAGCACATGTTGAATCCTAATACACCTTTGAATTCAAATAGTTTTCAAATGTTGCACTCTGCACATCCTCAGGGCAACTTTAGTAGTTCAAAACTCTCTCCTGTGAATATTAATTTTCCAGCTTCCGCTGGTTCTGCTTCTCAGATAAGCCATTTCACTGACCCTATTGAAAGCAACGGGTTTACATCTTTGGACGAGAACTTACTTCATCAAGTTGAGAGTCATAATGAACCATTTACAGGACTTGACCCGGATGACCTCCTTCAGGAAGACCTTCTGCCGCAGTTTGATGATTCTGCATTTGTTCAGGATAGCACAAGCCATGTTTTAGAGCATGATCTGGAACACCATATAACGCCACAGCAAGTAACACAGTCATCTGATCTTGTTCGGGCACAGTCTCAAAGTCAGGTCCATCCTTGGCATTCTTCCGTTTCTAATCAGCATCTGCAAGACAGGAGTCGTGTAACCTTGCAAGGACAGGTACGGAGGGATTTGGGGCGTGAGGGTTTAAGCTGTTTGATTTGGTTGATCTGGTGAAACGCTTAATAGGGCTTGTGCCAAAGCATGGTAACTGAAGTCTCTGAGCTGTTGTTACTTGACCCTGAAGAAGTGGAAGTAACTGCTAGTTTAGGAAAAAAACCCACCCTGTTGATGCAGACCTTGCTTTCTCCTGTTGTTTTCTTACCATTGTAGAAAACAAGGTTTATATGACCTGAAATATTTAGTCAGAGAAAATGTTGCTGGTCCTTCTACTGTTTATATTTCCCAAGTACAGCAGAGAAAAATGGTTGGTTTATGATTTTGGGGCAAATATTACTGTCTCTTAAAGTACTTATAGCAATATATTTTTTAAGAGCTTTCGTACTGCTCGTGTACCTGACTTCCTGCAAGAATTGCACTGGTTTAGTTGTTAGTCATTCCTTTGCTTCGTGTTTTTGTGGTCATGCTCATTGGCTAAAAATACAAACTTTTTTGTTTTGTTTTTGATAAGATTAATAATAATAGAAAACATAGAAAAGGCTATGCCTGTGTTTGATTTTGTTACTTTCAGCTAAACCAAACAAACTCTGCAGTTGTTTTAGTGTAACATGCACACCTACTGGAAGTATTAGAGCCCTCCGCGTGGAAGACAAGATACAATAAAAATTATATTGAACTTTTTTAATGGTATACAAGAGTGCTTTTCAGATTATCTGAGAGAAATTGAAATTGTGTGAGCATTGAAGGGTTCAGAAAGACAATCTTTCAGGTTGTTTCTTAGGAGTGTTTTCTTGTATGTAATGTAGTGAATTTTCAAATAGTTTTAATTGAGATACTGAGTCCATTTTTTTTGTTTTTAATGCCAGCCTTTATCTGTATCATCATCACCTTTTTTATAGGAAATGTGTAAGTGTCAATATATTGAAATGTAGATTGGTGCTTCTGGATTGCTTTGGTCTCTTAGGAGAGTAGCTAAGCTTTTCAAAAACAAAATAAGGCAAGTAAAGTTGTGTTTTTCACAACACTGTAATCAGCAAAATCATGTTTTTATTATAGCTACTAGAAACCTCAGCATATGTGAGATTCTTGCAGCTTTTTCAGCTCAAAAAATTCCTAAATGAAAAGAAAATACATCTCAAATATAGGAGAGATGTAATAACCAAAGGCACAAATAATTATTCTTTCTGCTTTTAAAATTTATCAATCTTTGAGTTCCTGCTATGGTTTTGGAGACTGGTTTAGTGGCTTTCCTTATGAGTACTTGAAAAGTGGTATCAGTGACTGCATTATCTCTAAGTTAATACCTTAAAATGATCACAGTTTGGCACTGCTTGGTAGCTTCCAGCCCAAATTTGATGTGACAGGAATGACTGAAACTTCTTCAATTAGATGGCTTGGCTGAAGGAGCTGTAGCTTCTATATGATAAATGCACATATTCAGCTGCCATCGCTGGCTATCTAGGGTTTCCAAACTCGTGAGGCTGTCTGAAATCCATGTACATGTGAACAGTGGAAGTAGAAATTTTTATTTTAAACTCCTGTTTTAAAGTCTAGGAGGAATTTAGCTTGTATTTAGGAAAGGAGAGGGTATATAAAGGCCTTCTAATTTTCAGTCTCTGTATTTCAAGATAGAGGCAACTCTAACATCAAATATATACATGCAGACACCTTTAAATAGGGTGTACTACTTCTATATTCTTGCTACTCATATTCTCTCTACCTTAGAATATAGAATGGTGCCTTACTGAGGGGAAAAAAATATTGGGAAGGAAAGTAATGTAATTACTGACTTTTACTTCTACTTAGTTTGCAGGACACAGGCCAGTGAAGGAGGCAATTTAACACTTCTCCCCCCCCCCCCCCCCCCCCCCCCTTTAATTTTATGTCATCAGTGTAGAGATAAGGATTTAACACATTTAATCTTTGGTCTTGGTTCAGTAGATTTCTTCTCCATTACAACTTCTGCTTATGCTTATGGAGCGTGTGATTTTCAATTCCTACTAGTGAAACTTCTTTAAAATTGTGGTGTGATGTTAATAGAACGCGTACGGCTGTGTATTTGAGATTAGCTTGATTAACTGAGTGATGCACTAGATGCATTCTGTTGGTTTCAGTAAACATTTCTTACTTTTTAGGTTGGGGAGGGGGAAGAAGAGGGCATAACCCAAGTAGCTACTTTTGTCATTTATCCCGGTACGCTAAAGGGACGTGCTATAGTAGCTACTGGGGAAACGTGATCCTGTTTATTACTGTGTGTACAGTACTGCAGAGGGAGCAGCACTGGGTTCCCTGCCAGGGAACAGAGTGGTATAACCCAGGGTTGGGAAGAGCAGTGTGGAGGCTGGTGGTCTCCCATGAGCAGCTGTGGGTGAAGGGTGAAGAGGAAGTGGATTCCAGGAAAAGTGGGGGTGGCAAGAAATCCAGGGGTTAGCATCGTGTTTAAGGAGCATGCGGGATACAAGCCAGCTGGTGAGAATTAACTCTAATAAAACTTTCTGGTGCTGTGACTTTTCTGTTGTATACATCAGAACCTTTCAAGATTTGTTTCGATCTCGCTGACATCAGTTTTAGGGCTTTGTTTTGTAACTAGGAATAGAGGGAAAGCTCTAAGGCCTGTAGAGTTAAGTTTTGGGGGTTTGGTTATGTTTTTTATGCTGGTGTGAAAACAAAGCAAATTTACAATATTTAAACTTTTTTTGTGTTTTCCCTTTGAAATGAAATGGACAGAAAACAGAGTTATAAAACTGCTTGGTTTGGTTTTTATGTTTTTGGGCTATGCAATAAATTGTATAAATTGGATTCTTACCTTAAGTTTATATAATTGGACAGGTGTTTAATGTTTCCTTCAGAAACTGGTTCTGAAGTGGTAGCTGTCAAACTACAGTGAGGAATGCATTGATGGGGGAGTGACAGAAGCAAACAATGCAGAAGTCTTTAAATCAGCAGTGTATGTAATATGACTACTAACAGAAAAGTATGGCAATTACTCAAGTTAAGTGTTTCAGATCTGTCTTTTATCTGATTACAATTCTAAGAGGGGGTTTTAGTTCTAATTCTCACTTTTATTCTTCGGTCACTTCGTAGAATTTAAAGTTCAAGATGAGTTTGTTCTGATTGAGCCTTTTACAACTGTGTGTAGTTTAACCAGAGAGGAAGAAGGTGGGGTAGAGGACAGGGAGGGAATATTGGTCTTACTGAAACTGGTTGGTTGTAGGCTAGGAGTTAGATGGGAAGGGGTTTTGATAACTTCCATATGTTAAGGTGAAATGTCTATTGTTTAACAAGGCAATGTCTCATACTGGATATTGTACATGTGGAGGAAACAATTACCAGTGGATTTAATTATTTCTATCAGTTTTACTTTGATAATGATTGAGGTTTTTTCAGAAAGGAAAACTTTATTTTATGAAATAGTTAATGAACTATTGGAGCTATTGGAATGCACCCAACACTAGACAACCAAAGATCTTTAACTACAGTAATGCTGAGGTTATTTAAAACTAAGAAAGAACATTAAATACTTCTTGTTTCATTATTTGAAAGCAAGCATGCTCATCACATTTTTACTTGTACCGCTATTCATTTGATAGAAATTAATTTAAAAATTAATAGAATGTATTCAATGTAGTAATACTGCAGAATTAAAAACAATCTAGCATGTCTTATGCTGCTATTATACTTTCTATGCCTGCTGTAATTAGATTATAATTTTAAATAAATTGTACCTCTTAATTTTACATCATACATTTTTCATCAGTTTAAGAACAGAAAGTGGAGAAAAGCACTGACGATTCATGTAGCCTCAGCTTTGACTAATATAACACTTCTGATCTTTTTAACTCCACCTAAAACTGTTTTGAGTTTGCTATAGCTAAATAATCTATTTGCTTTTCATAAAGTTGAAAAAAGATGAACATTCAGTTCTGCATCTTTAGAAGAAAAAGGAAGTTGGAAAGATAATCTGAAGTATAAACTGCCCTAAGAGAAGTTTACTACCGTCTCACTGTGTATATTATTTTGTAATAAGCATTTTAATGTATTCTGGCTACATACGTGGAAGCAGAATAACTGAGATTAAACTGGAAAATAATATTCTGTTAATAATCTTAAGTGCTATAGGACAAGGTGCTAGTCTTGGTTCTTAAATCAGGTGTATCTTTTTTTGCCTTTTGTGACTAAAAGTTTGGGCACCTACCTTGATAATTCAGTATATTCATGAATTCCAGTATCTTGCATCTGACTTTTTTTTTATAAGCTGACTTGAAACATGTGAGGGTTTTTATGCTTGCAAGCATGAGCTTTCCTACCACTTGTTTTATAGCAACAGAGGACACTTAGTTTTGGAGAGGATTTGTCTTGCCCTTGTTGAAAGTTTAGCAAAGAGAGCCTGGTCATTGTAGGTGATTGCTCGGTTGGTGTCATGCCCTGGGACATCTGTATATATCAGAATGGCATAACCTCATATATGAGCATATCCCCAGAGATGGAACTAAGTTTCACCTGATCAAAGTGCAGGCTTATGTGCTGCTGCGATGCGTGTCACAAGGCCTTTCACCTCTGACTCTGTTAGCAGATGCCTCCCTTTTGTATTGACTCTAAATTGATTGTAGACAAGTATCGTTTGGATTATTCCACTTGTAAACCTCTTACTCTGCCGTTGCTTGCTGTTCTACTTGAAATCTTGCACTGTGAAGTTTTATGGCAGAAATACAGCGATGTGTTTTCTTGGTTAGTTATGGTAGGTTCAAGAAGCCAATTACTTGATAGATGCAGTTATGGAAAATGTGTAAAAGTCAAGCATACAGTATTTGTCAGAGTGTATTTCTTATATTCCGTATAGTTTAATTTTAAGTGAGCCTGCAATGAGAAATATTTTAAGTAACGAACTGATCACACTATCTATAAATACTTTGTAGAAAAGTTTGGCTATTTTGCATAGTAAGTTTATAGGTTGTGGCTCCTAAGTGTTGTTACAGTACAAGATTGTAAAATTATGATAATACATATACTGCTTGGGAAGCAGCGGATGACAGTTTTCAGTGGGTCTGAGCATAATAAAATACATATCTCCAAATTTGCCCTACTTTGCATCGTCTGAAAACTGAAATCTAGACATCTGTTCCATTAAGTATTTGTGTTGGGGGGGGGGGGCATTAAAAAATCATATCTTGTAATCTTGAAATATGAAAAACCACACCCTCCAAAAAACCAGCCTCCAAACCAAAAGAGCCCTAAAACTTTGTTCTTTTACCTAAAATGCATAATAGTGCTGGTATAGCTCCCATTAAGCATTTATATTTATTTACTGCAACATTTCTAGGAGTTGTATGCTCTGGATTTAATTCTCTGCTTAAGGAACAATTTTCACCTTCCTTGTAGGGCCTTAGTAAATTCTTTACCACAGTGAGGCAGCAGATTTCAGTTGTCATTTCCCAGCACCTAATAGGTTTATCATGTACGTACAAGTAATGAAAGTAATCCCTCCTCTGACCTTCTTTGTACTGTATTTTCTGGCTTTTTTGCTTTCTATTTTTTACAGAAAGGCCTGCACAAATAGGGGGGAGGAAAAGTGGCAAGGCTGTGTCAAATGCACAGAGTTAATGAGAGGAGTAGGGCAACATCTCTGAGCTCCGGCAGTGCGGTTCCTGGAATGAACTAAGTCTTTTAAACTACAGCTGTATATAATATGTTTTGATTACTAATCTATGGCTTTTTGCCAATGATGTATCAATCATTGAAGACAGCAATATTTTGATAGCTTTATTTATAGTCGAATGTGTATGAAGCATTTCCTTTTGTATGTATTTTATCTGTTTTACATAAGCTTTTTATATATTTTATTTCTTTTAAAAATGACAAATTGCATAGTTTGGGGAAAGGAAGTACATGTTTGAGATCAGTTTGTAACACACTGATGAATATTTATTACAATTTTTATTTTCTCCATTTTTCATTTGCCTTGTTTTTCCTTTCAAAATACAGCTTTTTTTTTTTTCCTTTCAAAATACAGGGAAAGACAAAAATTGCTGAACTTTTAAGAACAGGGAAAATGTGCCGGAGTGTATGCTTTATTGTTTTAAAGGTTTTATGAGTTTGTTAGTAATTACTGTCTCTGTTGGGTAGAGTTAAATTATTTCATCAGTGGTCTTTTGAATCTTTTTTGCCATCACTAATGCTTTTCTTAAGTTTCCCTCAACCTTTGTCACTTGTCAAATTATTAGGCTGTCCAATTCTTTGTGTGTGTTTCCTCTTCAAAATGAAGTACTTGCTGTTGTGATGATTGTTATAATTTGAGAATATAATTTTTCCTAAGATAATTGCACACTCATTAAATGACTGCAATAATTGTCTTTAAAATGTGCCAAAAGAGAAGCATTTTTGTAAAAAGTAGTTAACAGATGGCAAGCATAGGAAGGAAGCTTCTGACTAGGTCAATTTACAGGAGTAATCCTACAGATAGCAAGGCGAGATAGTTGACAAAAATAAGTAAAATAGATCTTATTTTTTTAATGATATTGCAGAATAAGTGTGATGGAATAATCTAAATAATTATTTGCAAGCAGATATCTTGTTGACACTGAAGAACTATAAAGCAATTCAGTAATCTGAGAGTACTGATATAACTGTGCAAGCTTAGAGTCTGGAAGTAGTGGTTCCTAATTACAGAGAAAACAGAAAACAAAACCCATCATGAGTTGTCTTCTAAAGACAGCAACTCATACTATAGACTGGTAAAGCTGTAGTTCAGTATATGCCTAAGGTATAATTAGCTTAAGGGAAAAAAAGTTTATGGAAAAAAGCTCCTATGCTTCCACTCTGTGTTAATGCAACTATTTGTGCTATGAACTCACCTGGGAAACTCATTCAGATGCAGAGAAACTTTACTTTTTTTTGTCAGGGGTGTTTTTTCAGGAATACAAGTTCCTGATTCAGTTCTCCTCTTAGTTGTACAGAATTGTGTACTGAAGAGTGATGGGGAGAAAGGAAGGAGTGGGAAGCATCATTTTCTGCAGTAGAGGCAAAATAATTGTACGTGGAACCGTGGTGTCAAATGCAAAGAGAGTGCAAGTGGGCTCGGTGTGGGACTATCCACTGGCACATGTAACCACTAACCTGCTTTATCTAATGCTGTTACCTGAAGTCTGAACTTTTGAGTGGCTTCAAACATACCATTGCCTCTAAAACTTCCAGAACAATGCTTCATCTTGAGACGTTTGGTAGAAAAATCAATGCTTTATAAAGTGTTAGTGAAGTGTTATTACTGAGAGAGAAGCAAAAATTGTAAAGATGTTAACCAGTAGTATGGTTTTGAAGGCAAAGAATCTGAAGTACATTTGGAATTCCTGTGGCTTTTGTCCAGCTGTCTGTGTGCTTTGTCCACTCAGGTTTTCCAATTTCTTGTAGCTGTTATGTTAATTCTAAATATATAGAGGAATCAAAGTGATTCCTAGCACTTTGTCCACCTAACAGCATCTTGCATCTGGAGAGTCACTGTTTTCTTTGTTCGTTGTCAGGTTAAAAAATTTGCACAAGTTCCTGGTTAGGTGGATTTCCAAGACAGTGTCTATCTTCAGGTGTTGAGTGGATGGAATGTGGGAACTCTTAAGGCTAATAAATACAAGTGAGTGGATTTCTAGGATGATGCGACTGAGGATTCTTATGTTGATTTGAGTAGTGTGATAAATTAATCTAGGAATGTAGCTTTAGGCTAGAAGCAGTTGACAAGTCTTATACGGCTGTGTAATTTGTAGTAGAGATTGATTTTTCTTTTATAAATGTGGCAGGTTTTCTTTTGTGGGGGTTATTTGGCTTGTGTTTGCATTTACTTGGGGTTTTTGCTTCTGTGATGCTTTACTGTAAAAGCTAGCATTTTAATTTATATCTTAGGAAAATGTTCCTATCTTTTACATACTGCCTTTTCAGGAGTTTGTCTGTATTTGAATGTAATTTCAATGTTAGTAGCATATCGTCTATGTGCACATAATGTGTATTGAATTGCAAACAAGAATCAGTTTTCATAGATTGATAATAAGGCCTCTTTTAAGAGATATTCATGATTTCACAATTTAGTTTTAGTTTATATGTTGGAAAGAAAAGAGAAGTTGGTCTTAGTACTAAAGAAGACATCACACGTATTTTGGGGATTTTGTTTCTTATAGTTTGAAACATTGTTTCAGAAAGAGAGTTCTGACTGATAGGTTTTGAAAATAACCTTAAGAGGAATCTTAAAAACAATTGTTTCACTGTACCATCTTTTTAACTGAGTACCATGGATATAGAAGGAGAGTTCTTTAATACTATTTTAAGCAAACTTACTAGAAAAACCTAGCTATTGTGCTTTGTGTGACTTGCAACATGCTAAGGCTTACAGTACCTGCTTTTATGCTTCAGAAGGGTAAGAAACAGTGCTAGAAGATGCAGTACCTTTGGATTGCTTTTCTTCTTTGCTCTATGTTTGTAGCGGCTGCTCATGAGGCCCAGGTATGGCTCAGCTTGATGTGTCAATTTTGTTGTAGCAGGAACTTTGGTTCTTGCAAGTCTTAAGCTGCAACCAGCTATTACAGAGCACAAGTTGTCACAGGGAAGGCAGGTAAACTAATTTAAGCAACGTCTGAGTGACAAAACAAGATATGAGTTTTACTGTCTTAGAATTTAGTAAGAACAATTTTCTTTTAGAAAGAATAGGTGCGTTTATTTTGCTGTGTCTGTGTTGTAGCTCCTATTTATATCATCCTATGGGAGGATTCTTTGACCTGCAGTCATGCGGTGTTATGAAATCTGATCAACTCCAGATACTCCACAAGAGGCATGTTTTACGGTGCCAGCCCAGTGTGCTTTTTGGCTTAATATAGTTAATTGCAAATATATACAGGCTTTGACTGATTTCAGGAGACTCTCAGAAACGGTGACCCAACCTTGCTTGCTGGGGACAGAGGTTCAGAGCTGCTGACGCTCCTGGCTGTGCTTGAGGATGTCCTCAGCAGCACACTGCCGGCTCTAACCAGGCTGTCATTCTGCTGTATGTCGATAGCAGTTTCTGTTGACTTTATGTATTAAAATTGATAAGAATTTTTCTTGTCTTGAACTTTACACTGGGTTTAGTCCTGCCTCTTCTGCTAATAGCCAGACTTGGTTAAAATAAAAATTATTGCTATGCTTATGTTTCTAGAAACCTGTCTTGTAACTGTTTCTGTTTGATCCCTACCAAAAGCTCATGCTCCCTGCTGTCCCTGTTTTGTCTTTTTAATGGTTACCCCTGTGAAATTCTTGGATGCTATGTTCTTTCCCTAGAATTTTTTTAGGAGACTTCTGGGGAAAAACAGTTTGGGTTTTACTTATGTTTTTTTTTTCCTTTACTTGAAATTGAATCCTGCTGGTCCCCAGTAGTATCCTCTGACTTGTGACTTCTATTATCAATCCATTGCCTGTTTTTGATAAATTCCTTTTCTGTAGGCATCCAGTTTTCCTCCTCAATTTGGGGGGGTGAGGATTTTTTTCAGGAATATTTAATTAAGAAAACTAGATTGAACAGGAGTGGTTTCATTAGGCTTGCATATATGCTAAAGTACTCTTTTTATATTGGAGATTCTGGCACAGAAAGCTGTGTCACTGAAGCTCACGCAAAAATATTTAAGTTGGCTTGAATTGAAGTGGAAGAAGTATGCCCCCCTTTAATTTAAATGGAAATATGCTGTGCAGTCAGTACCAGTTTTAATGATATTAGTAACTCCCTGGCTGTTAATGTGAAAAAATAAATCACTTTTTCCAATTTCTGTTAGTAAACTTAAAGGTATGTTAAGAGCTGATTATTATTTTTTTTGTCTTGCTGAAATTGCAAACATTTCGGTTACTCTGTTAGGTATCAAGGAAAACTACAAAAAAGCCACGTTCAGATATTGAGTAAACTTAAACTTAACTGCTTCTAGTGAATAAAATTACTGTACATAGAGATCTTACATGCTAGCCTTTCTGAATATGAAATGTTTTGATTTAAAGATAGCTTATGATCAGTATTTCCCTATTAATACAGAATCAAATTGCATCTTTTTTTCCCCATCAGTCGTCTTTCACAATACTTCATGAATAAGCAGTGAAAATGCAGAGGTTTTTTAAAAACTGAAAAAAAAAATAAAAAGGAGGTTGCCGATATTGTCATAGAATCATTTCCTGCTACTGACCAATAGAATGATCAGTTGCAGCACGTTGTTCCGGGAGCCTTCATACTCTGAATAAGCTGCTTCATTTAGCTTCTAAGTTAATTTCATTTACCATCACATGCAACGTACTACAAAATTTGAGTAAAATTTAGCAAATTCTGCTGCTAAAAAATGTTGTGGAAGAGAATCTGTCTCTATGCTTTGTTTCATCTGTGGTTTCTCTTAGCTAGCCCAGCTTTGCTTTCTGTAGGTAATTGCAGAAGTGAGGCGTTGAGACAAAAGTTGGGCAGGTTCGTGCTAGTTCTGCATAGTTCTTGCCTACTTGCCCTTGGCTTTCATCGCTTCAGTGGGTTAAGTGACTCCTTTAAGTAGCAGAAGAGTACAAAAAATAGGCGGTGGACGTTTGTGCAGTTTAAAACCCGTCACAGCTGTAATGACTTCTGACTCTGCAACAAAAAACAAATGGAGGGGTTTCAGGGGGCAGAGTGTAAGGAAAGAGCGGCAGCAGTAGACTTCATGAGGATGAAAGGGGGTTTGTTTTCAATGATAAAAATGTTTTCTTACAAGGCCACTCCCATGAGAGGTGTAGAAGGAATACTTTAGCTACACTTCTAAGTTTTTATAAGAACCAGCTACCAGTAAGGTCCCGTTGCTTTTTCTTGCCAAGTAAGAGATGTATGCTGTGCTGCTTTCTTAGTGTGCTTGGGATAGGCGTGCCGAAGCTGATCTTGGGTGTTTGGATTAAAGTGAATGAAAAGCTCCTTGTGTTTTGTTCTTTTTCGGGATAGTTCAGGTGGGGTTTTTGTCTACTGGTCTTCCTCTCTGGTTGGTAATGAAAAACATGAGAAGATTACTCTCTTGATGGCACACAAAAGCGGTTGCCATTTAGACAGTGAGTGGGTTGGTAGCAACGTGGCAAAATGGAAAGAGGAAAGCTCTTTTTTCAGTTTAATTTGGAGGTTGTTTAATTTTGTTTTCTGTTCTGCACGCTTTTGCAGCCAGTTCTCTATTGTTTTACGTTAAAATCAGCATTGTTAAGTATTTTGTTGTCTTGTATAAATCATAATTTCTGTCTAAAGGTAAACGAAATTACTTGATTTAAGACTACTTGAAAAGAAAACTATCTAAAACCCAAATACTTTTAAAGTAATATGGAAATTCACTGAAGACTAAATCTGAATAATGCTAATGTTACTGAAATTGTTGGGTGTGTAGTGAAGAGGTTGGATAAAAGCTCTCTTAACACACTCCACTTCATGCCCTCTAGTCTGTATAGCATGTATAGGTTACTCAAATGTTCTTTCTTTTTTCCTTAAAAATAAAGTAAAAAATTCAGCTGCAATTTACGATTTAAAGCTTTATGCAGCTTCTAAAATAAAACCTTTACTTAGAATCTTCTGTCTGTATCTACCGTGTTGAAAAGGTGGTTCCATATTTCCCAGTGAGCTCAAACATGCATTTACAGTGGTAGGTGAAGAAGCTGCACACTCGCTTCCACCAGTTTTTAGGTTTTCCTCAGCATGAAAAACTTTCTAGTAATGTAGAAAAAAAAAAAAGGCACTTTTAAAATGTTAGTTGGTTTCGATTGAGTTTGCGCACCTCTTTCTTCCCACTTTCCAATTTTTAATGTGAAGTAATTTTATACATGCAAATGATAGATATGGTGTGTTTTCACCTGTATATCACTGTAATGGTTGGATGCAATTGTCTTTAGTCTTCACAGTGCGCATTGCAGTTTGTATTTATTTTGGTATCAGGCCATTGACATAGGTATAATTACTTTGCTATCTGGATGACTTGGACACTATGGGTCAGTCCTGGCATTCTGTGGTATATAAAGGTTGGGTACGTTGCTTTCAAAGTTAGATTATTGAACTGCGAGTCTGCATCTGCTTGATAGTTTCACTTGATAATATTTGTCTGGTAAGCTGAAGTTAGCAACAGAGTTCTAATGGATTAGTGTGAGTTTATTGGAGCTGTTATAAAAAAATATATATTTTAAGAAAACAACAGTAAGAGTTTGCCTTAATTTGTGGATGGAGTATATTTCATTTCAGGTATTTTTTCACCTTTTTTGGTACAGATATGAATTTATTAATCTTAGCACTCTGAAATACAGAATTCTGATATTCTGTATTTCTAAGCAAATATAAGCTTGCGTTTTATTTGGCCCCTTGTTTTGCTTTTTGATCACGCTTGCAATTTTGGAAAAGTGCTAATGCTTAACTTCCTTTTGTGACTCATAAGGCCTTAAAGTGAGCTGCTGTATTATTATAGATCTTGTTCCTTTCCAGACAGGCAGTTTCTGAAAGAATCTTTCCCAGCAGAGACTAATTTCCCTGTGTCAGTAAAAAAGATTACATTACAGAAGGTTTACTTCAACCACCATATTGCAAGACTTGTTTCTGCATTTAAACCTGAGCATGTGAATTGTCTTAGTGACTTCAGGCAACCAAATTTGTGAGTTTGTCTTTCAGGACAGGAGCTTTAGAATATCTAAAGAAAAAGAGTGCAGAAAGTAAGCAGTAGTTTCTTACATTGATGGTAAGAAATGCAAACTATTACAGCTGTCTTCTGTTTTTCTGTTTTGTTTTTATTATATAGAAAGAATTGAAACAGGCTTGAGTAATCAGAATGGAAATAGACTAAGTGGAATCTTTTCAGGATACACTGTCCTAATTTTTAAATTTCCTTTATTAAACTGTTTGGAAGAGTGATAAACCCTGACTTTCTGGGAACACACAATTTTCTCAAAACTTCAAAATGAATACATTTTAATTTATACATTGAAAAGTTCCTTTTCAGTCATAATTTAACACTAGAGAATGATATGCATAGGCAAATTAATACTTCAATAGAGGAACAACAGTTTAAATATTGTCATAAATGGACAAGTACACTCCACAGCATTTGCCTTTTTTGAAGTATTTACTCAGCCATTTCTTAATCTGTATAATGTAGTAATTTGCCATGGGAGTCCTCTCAGTAGGTGCGCATTTAGTGTATAGGTAGTTGCCTCAGGTGCATAGGTAGGAAGGAAAAAAATAGAAGTGAGAAGGCAATACTACTGAGCATTAATTTAAAACAAGAATAACAAAACAGGAGGTGTATAAGACTGATGTTTTGGCCACTTAGTGAAAATACCTTCTGAAGAAATACGAGTCCCTGTAGCATTTCCACAGTTCTCTGGTTTTGATGCGTTTGAATGCCTTCAGGGAACGGGGAGGAGGAGATCGGGAACAGGAAGGCCCGTCTAGCATGGCTTCAGCAGAACTTTTGTACAGGTTTTCTTTTTATCAGATGAGAATCTATATGGAAGTAGGGAGAAAAGAAAGAACGAGTAGATTAGGCGGTGTCAAAGGGTTGGATTTTGCAGCTTGTGGTTACTATAATTGTAGTGTCTTATGTAGATTCTCAGAGGTCCAAGAGGCATTGAGCTCACGTTTCATTTCACTCAAGAAGATATCTCTTCTCTACCTGTCTGTCTGCTCTGTCTAAGTGGTAGGGACATCTCTGAGATTTCTGTTCTTCTAATTTGACTAAATTTGATCAATGGGTTAGAAATTACTATGAGCTTGGAAGCATAAATGCACAAACTTGTCTGGCATGGCTGTATAGCCTTTTTTTTTAAAAGCAAGCTGCATAAAAATTGACCAGCTGTCACTTGTAGTTTAATGTGCATGTGTAACTGTAACCTGGGAGCTGCAAAACAACCTAGCTGAATATTTTAAAGCTAAATCTTTCTTGTGAGTCTTTAGTTGAAGAATGTGTGATTGTCAAGGACTGGCTTCGTAATGAGGAACAGAAGTGTTCCTTGCTCTGAGGGACAACTGTTCTGTCACGTTGGAGGGGCATTTAGTGTATCCTAGCTATTCTGTTTTAGATCAGGCAGCTTGGGAAAGAGGCCAGTCAGGTGAAGGTACTCATAACGTGTTTCCTTCGGACAGCCAGTAAGGTGTGATGAAGTTGTAGTAAACAAATTTAGCTCCATGGGCTGTTATCCTTAGGTAAGTTAACGCTGACTATAACTGCGTGAAGATGCCTTGTGTGTCCAGTGATGAAGCATCCAGTTGAGAGGGGAAAATGGGCTACTACTTGGCACTGCTATTTTGAATTTCGAAATGTGTGGCATTTGCTAGACTGGCATCAGTTTTAGTTGGTGTGGGGATGGTTTAGATTGAGGAGCAATAGGAAGAGGTCCGCTGGTGTCTGCAGAACTCTTTTTGCTACTTTACCATTCAAAGCTCTGTAGACAGCTGAAGAGCAGCGACGGGGGTCACAATACTGATATTGGCATTTGCCTCCCCTCTTTATTCATATTGCTGCCACATCTGCTTTTTAAAAATTCAGCAGATAATAGCAGGAGGAATAGAAGATCGTGCCCCACGGTAAGCTTATACTTGGTGCATTTTATTGCTATATGTTATATTTTCAAGATGCCTGATGTTTGCAAACTGGAAAGATGGAATACTGAATCATTTAGTTGTAGAATAATGAACTTTTTCTGTGTGTATGAATTTTTTTGGTGGCGCGTCTTCTTGCAGTTTTATTATAAATATTTGTCTAGTGTTTCTCTTCTTTCCAAAGCCTCAAAAAATAACTCCAGGAAAATGTCTGAAATGAGGATTTACCTTGGGGAGAGGGAGAACAAAACCCAAACTTTCTCCACCCAAAAGCTATTCAGGGATTTCCTGTTATTTGCTTCCATTTTGTGAGGTGGTTTTGTTTTCCCTTTATCAATCTTAAAGTTAGGAAATAAAGTATCTTCTTGTAATGTTTTTTGAAGGGAGAACATGGGTTTAATAAAAGTTTTCTTCCTTTTTGAAATCAGAGAGACATTCAAAAAAAAGACATGTTTCGGTAGTTTGGGTAAGGAAATGCTTGGATCTTGAATTAAAGTAAAAATTATTTTTAGCACCCCTCACTGCACTTTGTATTTATATTTAATATCTGTTCAGGGAGTCACCTTACTTTGGATTTAAAATATAATGCAAAAATAAATTTAATTTAATCTTGTGAGGGAATGCAAGGTTTCCTACAGAAAAGAACAAAGTTAACAGCTTACGCTGATTTTTCTCCCAGTATTGTTACTCAGCAGGTTGTTGAAGCACCACTTACTGGTGTGAGAGATTACTTTAACCGACATTTATTCAGTGATGAAAGGCTAGAAATTAGTGCAGTTCCAGTTAATGTTATATTTTTCTGGAGTGTAAAAGGTCATTAAAAAAACCATCAGGGTGAGCAGTTCTCTTTTGCTGCTTTGCAGCATTCCAATCCCCATGTTACAGAATCTATCTGGCTTTACCTGTGAAATAAAAATTTTCCTATTGTAAAAAGAGGGGTGTGTTCCAGAAGAAGCCGACTCTTACCTGTACTGTCTAAGAATGTCTTTGATGTGAGATTTCCATGGATCAATGTATTTGTAGGGCTTTATCTAGGAGTTTTGAGCTCTAATGACTAGTCTTTTTAAATCAGAAAGATCTTGCCCATAAGTGTTTGGTGAAATATCTTACAGATTTACTTCCAGATGCTTGCACAGGACTTGTTTCAAACGGGGAACTGAAATCTGACTTTCCTTTTATAGACTATTGAGTTAAGTCAGCTCTTTTTTTGAGGAGTCAAATAATTGTGAAAATTGTCAGGTAAGATTGGTCAAGAGTGCAAGAAAGAAACAGTAGCATAGCTGTTTTGCTAAAACATTTTGACCCTGAGAATAGGTATTAAAAGGCTTTAGAAATACTGTAGAGGTACAGGTATGGCATGACCCTGAAGTTGGTCTGAGCCTAGTAATTCAAATCGATTGTGCATCCACAATGCCAGTTGACTGAATGGGATTATTACATTTTTTTCATATATTGGAGCCTACAGTTTTCTCATGTTAAGTGTAGTGGTACTTGTAGCGGGAACCCCACCCCATGGGTGGAACAGAAGATATGCACTGCGTCAGGCTTAGATCAATACGAGTACTCAGTGTTACTGGTCCTGCATGTGAAAAACGGCACCTGAGAAATTTTGCGGTGGCGGTAGGTTTTATTGGTATTGCACGCCATTCGCTGTGTTCACCGTTACAGACTAGAACCAAAGAGGAGCGGGTACACAATGGGCACAGAACACCACGCCACTGAAAACCAACACGCATCCCATGCTGTAGCTTGGCAGAGCAAGCAGGGTGAAGTTCTCAATTTCTTTCATTTCCTGGCAATTTAATATGCTCCATTACATAGAACCTCCTTTAAGAGTTACAGTGAAAGTTGCCCGTGGTTTTTGTACCACTACTAAATATTCAGGAAAAACAGTCCAACTATATTTGGCAGTGAGCTCCAAAAGACTATTTCAAACAAAATCTTCCAAATGGAAGGTTGTGTGTGTGTGGACTCATTCTCTGCTGTCCACTGCTGCCTTCGCAGCATGCCCAGGTTAGCAGCATCTGGTTACATTGGACAGCAGCTTCATTTTCTCCCAATTAATGATACGGTAAATCAGAGGCTTACTAGTTAAGAAGCTGCTACTAATCACAACTATGATTTCTTAGCTATAGAAGTGGTGTAACATGATTAGCGATATGTAATTACTGGGTTCTGTAGCATTTAGGTGAGAAACACCCTACATAGAGAATGTGTGACATGCAAAGCAGGTGCTTGTTTTGTCTTGGAAACATGACTAGTTTAAGGTTGCTGACCTTCACATCAATGTTTTCATTTCAATGTAAATGTGAAATTTGCTTATTTGTCATAAGCTGGCTGCTAAATGCATTGTGAGGTACAAATCACAGTAACCAAATTTACATTCCGAAGTGACCATTACACAGGTAAAAACTATTGCCCAGCCACATTGCTGTAGTTGTTAGTGATTTATTTATCAACATTACAGATAACAAATATGGAATAAGGAAAAGGTACTGTTCCCCCCCCCATCTTTTTCCTTTTTTTAATCTTACCTGTAACGTGTCTCTTAATTTGGGTTAGGTTTCACGTGTGTGTCTTGAGATACTGTATCCCTTAAACACTAGGACATTCTTTACTGGTGATAACAAGCAAGAAAAAGAGGGAAGAGTATTATCAGCATATTGAAAGAACCACAATTTGGAATGCTTCATTGGTTCTCTTAATAGTTCCATATATGCACCAAAGAGAATGGAAAAATGATAGAACCCCATGGATCTTCATTTGCCAGTGCTCTTGGCTTTGTAGAGCAATCCCAATAGATGGGGTGGGGCAACTGTTGAACAACAAAACAAAAAGGAATTCAGAAGGAGCTCTGAAGGGGGGGGGGGGGAAGCACTTTTCTGGAGGAAAAAGCCCTGTTGAACGTTTAGGCGATCTTCCCATCAGTTGTGCAGAAGTAGCTCGATTAAGCACAGAAATCTTATTTCAGTATATCATTTAAAGAAAACCACTTCTTTTGCTGGGATTGCCATTCAGCAAAGGAGAGTCTTTTCTGCATGCATGTGGGATGACACATTCACGTTGTAAGGAATCTTCTACCGATTGATTCTGTCAAGGCTGGGAACTTGCTTTTTTTTTTTTTTTTTTTTTAATAGATACACTTTTTGATTATAAAACCACCATTACAAAAAATCACTGGAAGAGTTATTTATCCAAGCTATTCTAGAGGAAAAAAGTTCAGAGTACTAGAATGGAATTCAGAAGTCACTGAGTTCATGTGGGTTGTTTTTTTTTTCCAAAGTTGCATTGCTAACTACAATTTTCTAATTCAAATAGTGAATGGATATTCGTTTAAGATTTTTCACTGTAGCAGCTTAAAAGCAACTGCAGTTTTCAAATTTTGATGTGATTACAATGTGAAAAAGTGAGAAGCTAATTTGGACAAAAAAAGCCACCAAACTATTGATTATCGTTAGTTATGCAATTCATTTATTTGTGTTACGGTTGTGATACTGTTTTGGTGACTTGACATGCACAAAGGGATTCCTTGTTTAGTAATAAACATGGACAATGATGATGTGGTAATGCATGAAGATCAGGTTTCCAGGTGGCTAATTTTAGCTGCCTTCAGTGCAGTGATGTCAAGGTCATCTTGATTTTTCCTAAGGACCTGGTAGACTAGCAAGAACCTGTTATGCTCTTGAGGTGTACGGCACTTAGTGTGTGCATCTGCCTGCAGGAGCGTACTGCTACCAGGAGACTTAAAAGAATCGTTCAAGGCATTGCAAATGTAAACCTTAGCTTTCTATTGTTAAACTACTTAGGGTCATAATTTAGTTCTTAGAGGTAGCTAGTGTTTGGGTGAGTAGATCCACAAGTGGAAAATCATTATTTAAAGAAAGTGCTTCATATAATTAAATCAGGAATGCGTGACTCATTAAAATTCCAGTGAAAGGCATTACCAGTCCGTAGAGTATATCAATAATGGATGCAACTCAGAAGACATATTCAGTCTTAAAAATTCCACGCGCGCACGGAATTGAAAGTAATATTCCTCTACCATGAATGACCATACCTACTGTAAGAAAGCTGTTCTTACAGTAGAAGTAGTGTTTTACTTATGGAACACTGAAGGCAGGATTTAGGAGGATTTTCTAGGAGATAAGACCTTTTTTCTATGTTAAACTTACTTGCTTCTTGAGAATTCCTTTGTAGTGTTATGCAGAGAATGTGAAGAAACTACCAGTTGTTGTGGAACAAATTAAAAAGGGTTTAGGCCGTCAAGGAGAAAAACCCGATGTCAGTAAGCGTTGAGGATAGCGGTTTGTCCTTGCTGTGGGAAGTACTGTTATGCCAGGGACAGTGTTCAAATGCATGTCCTACGCAACCCACAACAAAATGTTGGAGAAATGCCTTCCTGTGAAAAGCCTACTCAGCAGAGCACTGCTAGCTGTCGGGAAGACTGCTGTCACGATTCTGTCCCTTGGTATTGTCTGGTAACTTGATTGCTTTTACATTAGTTTAATTAAGATACCATTCAGACGTGTGTAGTGTACTTTCTACTCCTGCAAGACAGGATGCCAAATCCTTTTGAATACTGCTGAGAAGATGCTCCCCTGGCTGCTGTGAATCGCGGCTTATGTGGGGACGTCTGCAGCTGTTGTCTTACCTGTTCTACCCTTAGCGTTTTAGGGCTAGCTCTTCCACCTGAACAGCAGTATGGCCCGTACCTGCTGCTGTTAACGGCTCTTGCAGGCAGCAGCAGTAGCATGGGATTGACGTGATTGCTGCCAGTTTCCCCAATACCCACGGGATTGCGGGGAGCTGACGGGAGGCTTGGGCATTGCCCTCGGCTGCTGCTTGGCAAAGCTGTTAGCGGCAGCAGCGGATACCCTGGCTGGTTTACGTTCAGTTATGTTTGGGTGATTGTCTTTGCAACCATGAAAAGTAAAACCAGGTTTTTCCGAATAAAATCTTCAGTTTTTAAGTATGTGGCTGCCTCGGGGGTCTTCTTTCCACCTTCTCCTGTACGTTTGTCATTTAAGAATTTCTTTATTAATGCTGATCGATGGAACAGGTTTGTAAGCTGTTGGTGAAAGGATATGCTCCTTTAGGATGTTTGATCTGTGTCCCCTCTCAGTAAGGGGGAGGGGTGGTTTTGGCTTGGCAAAACGCTTTGTCCTTTTTGTTGTAGGTGCTGCGTAGCTTTCGAAATGGTTTTCAGTGTACGTGATGATTTGTAACTGTTTAGCTATTTATAGCCACACCTTGTTTGGAAGCAGGAAATGATTATCAGAATAAAAGACCTTGGCTGAATTAGATGATTTTTGTTGCGTTAGTTGCGAAGTACGTGTAGATATTTTCGTCTGTAGTGCACGTGTGTTTCTGGTTCTTCTAATCTCAAGATGCTTGTGTTGCTTTCCAGTTCTGTTTTTTGTGACAATGGCGACTTCCTTGATGAAGGTTTCATTACAGCTTTATTTAGGTTGGAATGGCTGGCTGGTGCCTTCCTGCATCTTCATGAACGTCATTTCCATATGGTTAGAAATGTCATAGCAAAATTAAAAAAAATATGGTCTCGGTTTTCGAACTTACTGTTTGTGCAGTGCAGGAGACGTAAAGAGAGGCAACAGTATAGAGCAAGAAGCAGAGGGTCAGCCCGAGGAGTTAAAGCATACCGTAGCCTCATCCAGCTTATTCACAATTCTCCAGTAAGAAAGTCATAAAAGTTGTTGAGGAGTAACTCGGGAAGCAGGTTGAGCTCTGAGGAAATGTAGTGGAAGAAACTTTGTTTTAAAAGTAATACAATATCTAGGAAGATTACTGCAAAAGAATTACGAAAAAGCCATCACTTCTATATTGCCCACTTAATTATTAGGCTTTTGTTTGTTTGTTTCTGGTCCAGGAGTGTTCAAGAACATGCCAATTTCTTTTAAAAAAATCTTCTAACCATACTGGCTTTAGCAGCATTTGGCTTAGAGCTGAAATTATACCAAGAGCACATTAGGAATATTTTTTTTGTTTAGCTCATCTCAGAATGCAAAATAGTACAGTATTTAGCATTTTTACTAAGCTATGAAATAATAACCCTAGAAGATGAATCACTGCAATTTGTTATAGATACTGTAGCTACAATGTAGAAGCATCTTGGCTAGAGTTCTCAAAAGTAAAATTAAAATTTAATATTTGTCCTTGTGATTAAGCTGCATATTTACAGAAATATTTTTGAATTTAAGTGGTATTGTTAAGAAAAGAATCCATTTAACATATCGGTACTGCTAGGATTTTCAGTGGACAGTGAACTACATCTTGAAGTAAATCTCGTATAGAAACAAAATTCTGGTCTTAACAATCTCAAAATCCTTGCAATATTTTAAATTTTCTATGGAGAAAACCGTATGTATCACAAAAGTGTATATTAAGCAAAACAAATCAAATGCTGATCTTTCTTCATTCTTCTGTAATGGGCTTCTGAGAATTACAGGTAGTGGTAGACCTAAGCTGTCAAAGCGTCGTTTTTTTAATGACCTTTCGAAACACCTGATCATATCTTTTTTGTTTCATTTGGCATATTGACAATACGTATTTTAAAACTTGTCTGATCTTTTGAAATAGCACTTTAAACCAACCTTGGAAGGAAGAGGAGTTTACCATGTAGCCGTGCCCTGTGTATCCCAGGAGATGGTCACTGCAGAGCGTCCCGTATGTTGGGGCAGGGAGCGGGAGTAAAATTGAGTTCAGGAGTTCTTCCATTTTCTGTAGGAAGCAGGGAAGTCTAAGCAAATCATAGAGGCGCCTAGGTTGGAAGGGACCTTTAAGGTCATTGAGTCCAACCATCAACCTAACCCTGCCAAAGCCACCACTAAACCATGTCCCTCAGCACCACGTCTGCCCCTCTTTGGAACACCTCCACTGTTGCTAGTGCGTAGTAATGAATTAAATGTAAAAATAATAATAAAAATACCCAGTATATTGGAGAGCAAAATATGTGTGAGGCCACAGATTTTAGTTTCTGTCCCCCGGCCCCGTGTCAGGAGACCTGGTGCTGCGGGGTTGCTGTCAGTGGCCGTCCAGGTCAGAAACCCTCTCCTTGCCCGGGTGGGACCGGCCGGGGCAGCACTGCGGGGGGAGGGGGAGGATGAGGATGAGGATGAGTTAGTGCCCGCGCCCCATGCCGGGCCGAGCGGCCCGTTGGGGGTTAAACTGCAGCGCCTAATGGAATAATAACGGGCAGCACCATCTGCTGGCCTACTTCCGCGGAGGGAGTCCGTGTTTTTAACGACATCTCTAATATTCATGCTGATGCATTTTGATGCTTTGTGCGCTCCTCGCTGCCCGTGCGTTGTGGGAAGCCGGCGGCCCGCTCCCGCTCCGGGCCCCGGCCCCGGCGGGCGGCCCGGGGGGCGGCGGGGCGGCGCAGGCGGGTTCGCCGCGGGGGGAAGATGGTGATGGATCGCTATGTGCGTTCGCGGAGGGTCGCGCACGCCGCGGCCGCGGCTCGCTAAATAGGCCATTTAGCGCTCTGCTCGCAATGCTCCGCTGCTGAGCGCTGCCTGCGGAGCGGAGCGGGGAGCGCGGCGGGCGAGCCTTTGTCTGACGCCAGACATGTCTTCGGCGAAGAGGCCGAGAGGAAGGGTAAGCGGGCGCCGGAGTGAGTGGGAGGAGGAGGGGTTCTTTGGGCTAAAAGGCTAATGGGATTGAATAACCTTCCTTATTACTGGCTGCTGCGGCGGGAGCCGCGCCGCATCGCCATCTTGAGCTCGTCGCCGTCGCCTCGGGTGCGGGGGAGCCGTGCCGGCCCCGCGGCCTTCGGGTGGCATTCCGGAGCCGTCCCCGGGCCGGGCCGCCCGGCAGCGCTCGCCGAGGCGCGGAGGGAGGATGCGGCGGCCGCGGCGCGCCGGGTCCGGCCGGGGGATGTGGCGGGCGGTCGGCGGCCGCTTCGGGCCGCGCTGCGGGCGGCGGCGCGGGCGGAGGCACGGGCGCGGGTGAGAACGCCGCTCGGCTGCTGTCCGCCGGGTTTTTGTCTGTTTGCGTAGGGAATTCTTGCCATTCCTCACGGGGGGAGGGGGAGGGGGAGGCAGCGGAGCACAAACATGTCTCCCGGGCTGTTCGCGGGGAGGCCGATGATCGGGATGTGGCGTTCCTGCGCCCCTCCAACGGCCGCGGAAAGCCGGAAAATAAAACCGGGTTACGCTTCCGAACGAAGGCGCAGACCTCACGTCGGTCCAAATAAAAGACGTACCGCTTTCTGACCTTACTGTGAACGTAGAGCTCTGTGACTTTCGTTTTGGCTTTACCTTTTGTCTGCTTTTTAATCTGCATTTTGGTCGAGCGGCAGTTCTCGTTAGCGCTGAGTTGGTCTTGTAGGTCTTCCGTCCGCTCTAAGGTCTCTGCGGTCCCGGTAGCTTACCCCAGGCGAAACGCTGATGCTGTTACCTTCGGGAGTTCATTGGTCTTTTGGATTTTATGAGAAGAGCATTTATTGGAGATGGTGGAGACGGGTGTCAAATGTATGGGAATGCTGGAAAGGTTAAGGATCGGTGGCTCTAGCTACAGAGCTGGAAATGAGGCTGAGCATTTCAGAAAGATTTTCATTTTTTACTGATCCTCGGTACGTGGCTTGGTTGTTTAAAACCCCCAATTGATGTAGTTATTCTGAAACCCACGCCATTCTGTGGTATAAACAGAATTCCTTCTTTTCTGTGTATGCCTGAGTTCCTGCCAGTTCAATTTTTTAAAATGCATATCCAGATCAAAAACACTGGCACTTTTTCTTCAAGAAGTGTTTATATTCTTATAATAAGGTGAATTTTTTTTTTTTTTTTTACTTTGTCTCGTGCTACAGCCTCCTTCCTCCAAGAAGACTGATGGTTCAGGATCATATACTAAGTTGCAGAATACCCAGGTGAGGGCAATGTCTGAAAAGAAGCAGAAGAAAAAAGCAGACTCGGAAAGTAAACAAGAGAAGGCAAATCGCATAATATCTGAAGCGATTGCAAAAGCAAAAGAGAGAGGAGAGAGAAACATTCCACGAGTAATGAGTCCTGAAAACTTCCCCAGTGTTTCAACTGAAGGAAAAGAAGAAAAGAAGGGTAGAAAAGTAAAATCCAAACCAAAGGACAAGGAGAGCAAAAAACCGAAAACTGGTTCTTCATCCAAAATTAAAGAGAAAACAAAAATTGGGTAAGTAGATTAAAAAGTCCTCTTGCTTCTCTTCAGACTGTAAATCCCTGATTAAAATGAAAACTGCTTACTGATAATAAAACGTTCTCCACTGCCTACAGAAAATTCTTCCTGATTAAGTCCATGTGTGGACTCTCACATTCAGGAACAAGAGTGCTCTGTTTCCTCTTTAGATAAAATCATTGTAAAATCATTGCCCTTTTGAAAGGAATTATTTTAAATTCATATCCTAAACTATTCTATACTTACTCTGAAGCATAGACAAGACCAAAGGATCTTTCTTCTAGTGTCATAATCAGTTCTGACTCCAAATTAAGTTTATCTGATACTATTAATGCTGTCTTTATCAATTTTGGCATGTATCTTCAACACAGTGTGCATGATAAGCTGCATAGGAAGAAACTGGAAGCTTAATGAACTTGTTAGCAAGTGAACATTCTCGTAGATACTGCGTGTATCGAAAGTAAAGCACATATTGGAAAACTTGTATTCTAAGCACTTTGTAGTCTTCGGTCAGATCAATTTAATTTGCCCTCCTGAAAATGGTGCAGACTCAGCTGGGTGGATACCTTGGGGCAAGGAGCTTTCAAAAGGCGTTACGTATTAGAACCCTCCAAGATTCAGTAGGTAGCACGTCTTTGGACACCAGAGCAAACCTAGTTGTCCTGTATGCTTTTGAAAGGAAGTGTGTGATTTCCAATGTTAAGTACATCAGTCTGGAGTTGAAATGGAAACCTTAGTTACAGTCTGATATTTACTATTTATATCTGTGCTCTTTTTGCGGTAAGAGAAATATTAACTGGCATATTTCTCCAAATTGAAATGTCTCATATACATATGTATATTCTCATGTATATGGAACAGAAATGAATGTTCTTTTAATCAGCCCATTGCTCTGCATTTTCATTTTTTTGTCTAGAGATCAGTGCTTTTCTTGCATGTTCAAAGTAAACGGCTTCCTTGAGAAGTTGCCCTGTAGTATAAAGGTTGCTGCTCTAAATTCAACCTGATTCTTAACCTGGACTTCCATGGTCTTAAGTTCTTTCTCTTCTGGTTATGGGTTGGCGTATGAATGCTGCTCATAATGCTCCTTAGCGCACTGTATAGTGCTTCTTTTTCTTTTTTTCTCCATCTTGTTTAAAGTGGGATTTTGGATGTGTATTTCCAAAGTTGATTTCACTTCCATGTTTCTGAATCTACTTCTGCCTCTGTCTCATCAGCAAACTTGCACAGTGTTGTTTAGCCAGTGTCAGTTTCCTGAAGCTTTATGTGAATTGCCCGTAGTGTGCTTTTTATTCATTCTTGTGGATAGTTAACAAAACCTGCCAAAATATCATTTTTATGATACACTGCATAGTTACCGTATTTTTACTTTTTCTTTTTAATCAGAGAAATGAAATAAACTGTTACCTTTGATTTACACTTGCGCATTCAGTTTTCTGTCTTCGTGAAATGCTGTTGGACACATCAGTTACAATCAGTTTTCAAGATTTCAAGAGACAGCGTCAATTGCGAAATAGATGCTTGTCAAACTGTATTTTAATTTGGGCTTGATCCAGAGTACTCTGAAGCTGGTAGAGAGACTCCCATTTAAGTATGGTCATTTTGCATAGAGGCGTGAACGTGTGCCTCCCCATTATTTACCACTCTAATCAGCTAATGCCCCAGGAGCACTCTGTTAACTTAATCATGCTGCTAGGTATTGCTTTAACGATGTGGGGCACATACCTAAGGATCTAGCAGTCAGATCCCGTTACAGAGCAGTGAAGAGAGTCTCCTAGGGCCGTGTATTACAGATTTTGCAGAATTTCTATGTATTTTGATGGAGAGCAGTAAATCAAATGCTTTGAGGCATCCACGTATTTCTGGTTTTGTTTTTTTTTTTTATCCGGACAGCTTCATGTGTTCTGTTGTGTTAGCACTATTTTACATTATTTATATAAATACATGAAATATTATCTGTTTATCAAAGAACATAGTACAGTGGTTTTGAAGAGCAGTAATTGCAAGGCCTTGTGTTGTTTTTTTTTAAGAATAATCTTACCAGACTTTGTTTTCCATGCAAATGTTGCTGTTGATCTTATATTAGAACAATATTTACTATAGAATGGCTATACTTGTGTTTTCTAAGGTGGTTAAAAAAATTGTGTGATTAATAAAATTTGTTTTATTTAGAGAAGAACAAAATTAAATCCAATAACTAATGAGGGTTTTAGAAGGCTAAACAACTCTTCTAAAGATTTCTTCCTATCTTATGTTCTTAGGAAAATATTTCTTAATGAATCTAAGCACATCTTGGAAATAATTGTTATGTCAAAATAGCATTGGAAATTTAAATGTGTGCGATGTGACACTGATTTTCTCATTTATCTTAAAACAAACTGACTGAATCTTGGGAGAAAATGCTACCATGTTAAAGTAATACCTTTAAAAGCGGTTTAGTGGGCAAGAAGGGGAAGGCAGGCCCTCAATTCTATGAAAACTTTTGGGATTTTTGTGGAAATAAAGATTTTTGACATCTGTTTAAAATGGTAAAAGAAAAATTACTATTTTTTCTTTTTTACTCAATAAGGAGAAAAACTATTTAAAAAACCTCAAGTTGTATATATGGCATTGCTTGCCATTTAAGCAGGAAAGAAAACCTCAAGCCAGTAAAAGTCCCCGCATCATTAAAAAGATAAATAATTTCCAACTGTTATAAACTTACCAACTCTAGTTCTTCTGCAAGCAATAAAATCATGAGTGAAACCTTACAACCAGTAAAGGTCTACAGTAGAAAAGCAGTAAGCTAGGTATACATTTTTAGCAGTAATGGAGAATGGCGCTCATGTTCCCCTCCCTGCAATTTGCCAGTCTTCAACTTCTCACCTCCTGGTTGCACAAGTCAAAACCAGGATTTTATCTGAAAAAAATGTAATTTAGTAAAAAGTATTTTTATAAAAGCAATTTGATCCCCGAGACAGGGGAGAAAACATTACAGCTGCAGTATTTAATATAATTATTGTGCACCTGGCTTTCCTTTTTAGAAGGAGTTCCACTATGATATGTCCATCCCAGATGAATATCTATCTTTTCGTTGAGCGTTTCCTATAGCAAACCTAAGTAACTCGCAGTAACTGTTAAATATGCTGATTCAGTTTGGATTCTGAGAGCCAGACCAGAGCGGGAGGTGGTGTGGAGTTATGCGTGTTCAAGAACTGAAGTCAGACTCATGTTTCAGGCGATTCCAGTTTGATTTGCAGGCTAGTATAGACCTGAAAGAGCAGAAACTGCTAACGAATATGTTGATTTTTTCTTTTTTTTTTTTTTTTTGAGAAGTGTTTGGAGAATGGTTTTAATCTGATTTTCACATCTTTGCTAGCATCAAACATCGCCTATCCGATATGAGCACAACTGTACCTTCTCTAGTCCAGCACTCAAACAACAAACTCTGACTTAGATTGTGATCATAAACTTTGCTGGGATCTTACAAGGGTCCTGTCTGCATAGCATGTCCTGTGTATTGTGTCCCGTATTGCTCTTGACACAGATTCACGGACGTACACGGTTCTCCAGCTGTGAAAATGAGATACTCTGCCTCGCTGAGCTGGAACACTAGTTGCTGAACAGACCTTGATAAATTGCCTGGTAGCCATTAGTGTTTAAAAAAAAAAAAGTGTGCTTTTGAATGCGATACAATACAGCTTTTACTGAAATTGAGTAGCCCTCATCTAGGATCAAGTTTTAACTAGTGTGTCTTAGTTTAGGGAATTTAGGGGCCAGCATAATTTTTAAACAGTCTGGGTTTTTTCCTTGCTAATTAACGTAATCAGTATGTCTTTGGGGGCTTCATGTTAACTGTTTACATTTTCCTTAGTGATTCCTATGAGATTTACATGTACTGAAAAAATTTATAGCATGATTCTTTACAATTTATTATTTCTAGTTATAAGTGAGTAGCATTTACTTTCTAGACAGGCTGTGGTTTCTTTCTCTAGGTGGGGATTAAAGTTTTTAATCCTCTGACCTGTTGAAGTCATAGAAGTAATGCCTGTTAATTTCAGTCAAATGGTTTAGAACTGGATTCAGTAATTGGTAAAGTTTCTGTGCCATAAGCATTGATGAAGGTAAATGACTAAATTCTTTTATGACCACGAATATTTTAAGTGTATGACAGAAATTATTAGAAGAATGCATGTGTAATGTATTTCATGTTACCAAATTAAGTAACCAGTTTGCTTTATGCATTGATTACTGATAAATTTAATTCTTTAAAATTACCTTTACAATTTTTCTGAGGACTGCAGAACCACTTTTCATACCCTGGCTATTTACCAAGGTGTGTTAAACCCTTAATATTTTTGCATAGAACTAATTTCTATTTATAAGCTTTTTCTAACTGATTATAATTCTAGTTCTTCCATTTAAGGGGATGCATAGTTAAACTAAAAAGTCTACTTATTACCACTTGATATGAAGGATAGAAGAATTATGAATTTGTGAACATTCTGTTGTTCAAAAAAGTAGATTGGCATTTAGGTTTTATAGCTCTCGATGTATTCCCACCTACTCAAACATAAAATTAAATATCATGGCCCTGATGAAAAGCAGCAGCTCTGCATTGGTGATGTAAAGGACAATATCAGTAGGCTACATCTAGGATTTTTTTTTTTTTATCACTGCGTAGTTCAAATAAATAAATAAATTCCCCAAATCTTAAGAATTTTATTTACAGAAGTTCGATTGAGGATGGTAGTTCTGAAGTTCAGAACTGTTTCTTGTTATCAGAAATGGCTGAATTCTTTCAAGTGCTGAAGGAACAATGGTGGATTTTTTTTTTTTTTTATTAACCTTTAAATTATGTAGTAGTGAATCCAGCAAGTCCTACCTGATCCTGTTCACTGCTCAAATGAGTAAATGTCCTTCTTGCCTTGAAGTAGGTCTCACATGTCCTCTTGACAAGACAGAGCGTTCTTAAGACCCAAGACCCTGACAGGAAATTTTGATATGATCACTTGTTGATATGATACTGTTAAGATGATTTGAAACCTTTATAAATTCAATTAACAATGGGAGACGTGGGGAGGGGAGTGAAAAGGAAGTGATTCGCCCGTCATGCTGGTCCTGCATCATTTCAGTTTAAATGCCTAGAATTGAAATGAATTTCCTAGAAGGCAGCCATTGGGAGTTCTCTTTTGTGTTTTGTGTAGGTCTGGCAAACGTTGGTTAATAGATCTGTGCTCAAAGGGAAGAGATCTCACTGAATCTTTATGTTCTGTTAGATCTCTTAGATCATAAACTCCTTCTGTCGTGATTAGCAATGGTGCACAGATTCCAAATTCAATCATCCTTCTGGGATGTCTTCACATGTGCTGAGCTGTCACTCCTTGGTGAAGTTTTTCGTGCTCCCAGATTCTAGTTTTGATGCATAAGTTGGGTCCAAGTGCCATAACTTTCTACTGCAAAATGTGTGAATGTAAAACGGCATGGTCTTATGGAATATGTAAGTAACGCTTGTTTGTTCTCTTGAGTTACTATTCCAGTGTTGTATGAGCTCAAAATGGCTGTTGGTTCCAGTAAGACTATAGGAGTGTTAAAAAAAAAAAATATCTGTGCACAATCCAGAAGTTATAAATTTCAAATGTAACCAGAGAAAGACACAGTGGCTAATATTAGTGTGTTAATACTATTTATTAAACATATGTTGAAAGGATAAGAGCAACTGTTTTTATACCACCAATTTAACTCATTCCAAGAGGATATGCTATCTTGTCAAGGAAATATCTGCTTTGTATTTTGCTAATAGATAAGATTTTTAGCTATGTTTTTAGTGATAAAGAAATACTAATACTGTTGATAACACAGAGGAATTTCATTGCTAGTAATATGCCAAAGTGCTTTGACTACAAGTTAAAATACTTGGAAGGTGGCTTTGGACATTAATAATGAGTTACTTGGTGTTTCTCTGTTTTGGGAAAATGGAAGTAAAATGATGTATTGAAGGCATGCATCAAAGGCCAGCAATACTTACTATTTCTTACATGCCTAATGCATGTTTGCTGTTTTTCTTTTCTTCCCTCTTTAATACTTCCTCATGTTCACTGTTTGGAAGGCTTTGAAAACTGTTCTTCATCGTTTTAAAGCTGTTCAAAGTGCTGACAACTCTTCCGTCACCTTCTCTGCTATCAAACAGAAGGGGAACGGAGTAGATTCTTACTGGTTCTTAATTTATGGGAAATAAGTTGCAGTGCTCCTCAAATGGTTGTTCCTGGTGGTCTTGCTGATACTTTTAGTTTTGTGGCTTCAAACCACGTTGGAGTCTCGTGAGAAGGATCAGAAGTAGTAATGGCTCATGAGATGGCTTCTTTTAAAATTTCCATTGGTATGGGTTTCTCAGCATCCTTGGTTTGTAGTTACAGAAGAAGGAAATATATGTTGAAGAAATCTACACTGTCTAGTTGTTAAAGTATTTCTAGTTGTTATGTAATAAGATACATTTTAAATTTAAAAAGGCGAGAGGAAGCTAAATTAGACTGGAGTCTCATGATATTTATTCTGTGTCTACAGTGTGCTGTTTCATTTTCATAGAAACAGAATAGATAGTTTCTGTTCAGAACAGTTTGTTTTGGGGTGGAAAAAAGGATTTTAGCCAAAGGTCTTTATGTTTTCATGCAGAAATTTATAAACTGGCAAGAGAACTTGCTCTCTCAATGAAAAATTTACACAGAATTGATCCAGTTTACAAGCTTCTGAAAATCATTGTTTTTACATAGCAGATTTTTTTAGAAGTTTTTGGCCAAAATATGAGCAGATTGCATTTTTACTAATAGAAATGCGTGACTTTAGCACCATACTGTCATTCAGCAACTTTTGATAGCGCGGAGCATTGTGGTGCTGGGCACAGGATCAGAAAGAAGCAAACCCGTGCATTTATTCCTCTCTTTGGCACCGTATCTGTGTAGAGGAGGAAACGTTCTGATCTGCAACATGTAGAGAAGATGTTAAGAAAATTTCAGGGAGATGCTTGTGAAGAGAAGTGCTGGGGGTAGGGAATACAAGATCAAGATAAGACACAAAAGCTGACAAAAGGAATATTATGTGTAAGACTGCAGGGGCAGAGCAAGAGGTGAACACAAGAGGGAGACTACAGCTGCAGAGGAGGAGGGGAAAAATGTGCAAGGAAATATGTAGCTAGAGCAGTCTCATCACAAAATAAGCCCATGTTCTAAACCAGGAGGTCCTTAAAATCCTCTGCTATTCAGTGGATACGGCTATAACCCATAGTAAAATAGTCGTGGCCTTTCTTAATACTGTGCTTCTTGAATCCAAAAGGAACCTGAGCCTAAAATACTAGACAGTAGTGCATGAAGTACGGGTGAGCTATAGTTACATGGATACTAATGCTTAACATAGCGACATGCATTGTGGAGCATTTTAATCTACCGTTTTATAAAAGAGAATCAAAATTTGGAATAGGTTGCCCAAGGACGTGTCAGCCTTGAGGATAAGCAGAACTTGACTGGACTGAGTAACATAAAAGAACTCTGAAGTTGGCTTTGAGGAGGGACCAGGTGTTCTCCAGAGACCCCTTCCAGCTTGACTTAGATCTCAATGCTTGTTTGATAAAAGAACATTTAGTTATCTGTTTTCATCGTTGTTAGTAGTCTTGTTGTTCGTTTAAAAATCAAAATGTGTATCACATTCGCAATCATCTTTACATGCCGTACTTGCATCAGGCCTTTAACGCCTTTGCTCCAAATCAAAGAGAAGACTTGATCTTATTTATTGGTCAAAAAATAATAATTTATAAGTTGTATCAACTTGCTGTAGGTGACCCTGCTCTGGCTGGGGTTTGGACTTAGATGATCTCCAGAGGTCCCTTCCAACCCTGACCATTCTGTGATTCTGAGAGTTCACTAGATTGAATATGCTCTATGCCCAGTTGTTTGATGAAATGATCAATAAGGGACAGGTACAGATCAGCACAGCTTGTTGCGCTTAATAACATAAGGGTAAAGTTTAGAAGAGTGTGTAGTCAGTAGCCTCTCTCCAGCAATGGCCAGAAGCAGATGCAATGGGAAGAATTTAAGAGGAGGGAAAATGTACATGATACTTATTAATGTTTTCCCAAACTCCAAAGATGCAAGCCAGGAACTTTGTGGGATGGGTACCATTTCATGAATTTACTGGTCTTCCAAGAAATTCTCGCTCATAAGTTCACTAGGTTTCCCTTTAAATCCACATTAAATTTTAGCATCCACAATTCCATGTAATAATAAGCTCAGAAGTTCAATCACAGTGTGCCTTCCCTGCATCACTTTGAAATGTATTAGCTAATTTGATGTATTAGCTGGCCAGTGCTAATGTAACAAATTGTTTCTTTGAAACAAAGTGAGATAAAAATGGAAAAAGTGGTTTATCCAAGTCCATCACCAGAAAGAGTCATATTGGACAAATACCTGAGAATCCAACAGTCTTAAAAAAACAAACAAACAAACAAACAAAAAAAAAAAACAAAAAAAAACCCCAAAGAATACTAATCAGAGATTGAAAAGTGAGGCCAGTGTTTTCATTATTGAAATTATTTCCTGCAATTATGAAACATGTTTTATAAGTAACAATTAAACTGAGAACACCTAATGAAAAGCAGGGATGTGAGGACCAGAATTTACTTTTGAACAAGCGGCTCTGTGAACAAGCAGTTCTGTAGCTCTGTGATTATGCTTACTGCAGCTTCATTTCAACATGCATTCGCCAGTGCCATTCGCTTCATACTAGTAGTATGTGGGAGTGGAAAATGCTTGCTTTAACCTTTCCACTGAACATACTTAGTGGTTAAATATTGAAAGCCAAGGAAAATGTTTATT
The DNA here is from genome assembly GCF_965231255.1 of Vanellus vanellus. Lineage (NCBI taxonomy): Eukaryota > Metazoa > Chordata > Aves > Charadriiformes > Charadriidae > Vanellus > Vanellus vanellus. The sequence goes on from NC_138917.1 coordinate 17,990,576, forward strand.
GCTTCTTAAAATCTATGCCTATAAACTTTTGTAAGCCATGTTGCTTAAACTATCTGTAGTGTTTTGGTAATTTAAGATTTCATTTTCTGTGTGGACTGTTAGTTTGGATGTAGTAAATATGTGGTAGTTCTCTTATTTGGACGCTTGCAAAGAGCAGCAAACGAGATAGATACAAGTGCTTCACCCACTACCTTCTCATCAGTGGCTTTTCAGGTGTCCAACATATTTGATGCTATTCGGTGTGAAAACTTGTATTGTCTGTATGAAGACTGAAGTCTTGTGTTTCATGTGTTCCATCAAATGGCAGAAGAGGCTTGTATGCTGGAACAGTTACCTTATTTTCTGTTACACAGATCTGATGATTAGATACTATATAAAATATATTTTAGGACAGCTCCTTGTCTGTGATTTTATTGGATAGTTTGTCATCATTCTGCAGTTATTCCACTGAAAACATATTTAAAGAGGAGTATTTGGCACATTTCAAATATGAAAAAATAAATATTTTGACGCCCTTTAGTTAAAAACAAATCAAATGAATTGGTATCGTGATTTACAGCATAACCTTTAAATCTGAACAAAGAAATAATTGGTGCTTTTTCATTAGAATTTAACTAATTTATTCAGCACAATGTTGTTTCTTAACATATTCTGAGAGGTTCTAAGATTTCTTACAGGTAAAGCTACTGGGTTTTGAATACAGCTTCTCTTTTTTATTTTTTTTTAAAGGGCAAAAAGAATTCATGCAATTCTGTTATTTTTACCATTGAATGACTTATTTAAATATACAGGTTTTGCATGTCAGACAGCTTTGAATGATTTTTAGGTTGTTGTCCATAGCTGTTTTTTTTTGAGTAAAAGTAAGAGAAGGTGTATTTTGCAATGATAAATTGTTTATGATAAATCATTTGCTGTCGTCATCTGCTGATGGTATTTATGCTAACTTTGTACAGTTTACCATTTTCCATTAGTTTAAATGTTGGATTTTGTCTCACTTATTTATAGATTTAAAATATGTATGATACAGAGGAATTAGTAATAATAAGGTAACTGCTTGCTTGTAGAGAAACTCAGTAACAGTAGTAGAAAATACTGTCTACTGTGAAGTTGTAGCTTTTTGTTTTGAGACATATTTTTCATTTTTCAGACAGGGGTGCTTCCTGAGTTTTATATGAAGAACAATACAGGAATTGCTGGTGCATGCGGTGTTATTTTTAATCTTAAATTAAGTAGACTAGTAGTATATGGCATTCACTTAGATGTTGGGGTTTTTCCTAACAGAAAGCTAATCATCACACTGGGTAAGAAGCAGAAAAGAAAAAATGAATCTTCAGATGAATTGTCTGATGCTAAGCAGACTCCACAGCGGCCACTGAAAGATGAAGACTCACAAGTAAGTAGTCAGATTTTTTTCCCTTTTAAATTTGTGCGTGTTGTTACTTCTAAAGGTCTTTTTTTTCCCCCTCTGTCCCAAAAGTTATATTCCTTTTGATGCAGTGACAGTTACTGCCTCACAGCTGTCTGTCTCTCATAGGTGGAACCTTACATTATCAGCTACTTTTCCCAGTTGAAAATCAGAAAATCCTACAGGTTAGAGTCCCCTTTCTGTAATGGGACATCAGTACCCTGCTTGTATCATTTCAGTACGGAGGTCCGTAGATTTGAGACTGTAAATACTTGTCTGTTGAGCTGGCAGTTAGACCTGATCCTGACTTTGCCTGACTTTGTGGGGAAAAGGCAGAGGTTGCCTAACAGAAGGGACGTTTACCAGGGAAACAGGCTCTTTGAGGACATTTAAACGGCTTGTTACAAACTGTACTGTTTCTTTCTGAGGTCTGCTTCTGTAGAAACTGGAAGACTTGGTTTTTTGCAGTGTTGGATCTGAAGGGAGCAGTGATCGATATGCTGATAGGCTCTCCTTGCTTGTGGAATACTTCTGAGGGAAGTGCCAGATAAGAATTAAAGTGGTGGAGTCATTCCCTTGAGGAGTATCTCCCTTGTAACTCTCTCTGCATTTTTTTCATGAATTGCCCTTTTGCACAATGAACTATGAACTGTTTGTATGTTAGTAACAGAATTATAACTTTCTTGCTTCGGGGCAAACTGTTAAAAGTAAGGTTATATGCCGGAAATGCACAGGTTTTTGTCCTGTGGTGATTTCATCCACAGAGACGAAACGAATATTCAAAATAAGGTGGTGTTGAGTGAAAATTAATTGCATTATTTGATTACAGTGTCAGAAACCAATGATGGGATACTGAGTTGACTTTTAGTATTTCATAATAATAATAATGCTGTGGGGGCAGGGAGGATCAGAAGCCGTTTCACAGAATGACTTTTTATTAACTTCAGTGAAAGCTTGTCTTAGGTAAAGGTTACCTGGAAGGGACTACTAAATTATTTATCTCTCGGGGAATTTGTCTTGGTATAGGAAGTCCTTTTAGTACACTCTAGGAGGTGAAAGCAGGTTTGGTGGTTCTGAAGTACTGTAACTTATCGATAGTGTTCTGTACTCAGATAGGTATAAATTTGTAGGCCAACAAATACAATACAAAAGACTGAAGATAATTTCTTTTTTCTCATTGCTTTTGGGTTTTTGGATATTTGATTTTTAGCGCAACAAGGGTCATCTTCAATTCTAGTGTGAATAGAGAGGGAGTATCATCAAATCACATGATCATGGCGTGAAGGGAACAGAGGGTAGAGATAATAAGGGGTGTCCTGGGATAGAAAAAAAAAATGATACTGTAGAATGTCACAGCACTGCCCCATCCATTCGAAAGAGTTTGGGAGAAGCATAACAGGAAAGACACTAGTTGCTTTATTTCACTAATTTGTTCCCTCTTCAGTTTTAGAACACTTTTATGGCTTTCTTTTCCTGTTGCAATTAGCTGTGTAGCTGTGTATTTCTAAGCTCTGGGGGGAAATTTTAGGTGTTGGTTTTTTTTTTTTTTTTTTTTTTTTTTTCCCCTAATTCATTTTGTATGCTTAGTTTCACAGTAAGTGTCTTCCTTAAATACATTGATTTATTTCTTGGAAAAATGTGTGGCACTACTTTATTTTGTGCCTTAGAGCATTTGTTTATGACCATGCTTTTCAGCTCAGGGAAATGCAAAAGTTGTGGGGTTTGTTTTTTGGGTTTTTTTGTTGTTTTTTTTTTTTCCTCCAAACAACTGAGGTTATATATTAGTATGTTGGAGAATGTACGTCGATGTTTCGTTAATCACTTCGTACTTTAAGAAAAGACATAGTGAGAAGGATTGAAAATGCCAGTTAATGCCTCATTAGGTTTTGAAAAATTCAGCAAGTACTTAATGAGTAAAACTTGAACCTGGTTCTTAATCCTTCTTTTCCTAATTCATACATGATTTTGCGTTGCTCCCGTTAGCTGGCATTTTTTTAAAAAAATGCTACTTCTGCCAGAGAACTATTGTTGATTTAACTATAATGTCACATTAATATGTCTATTTAAATCTGAAGTTTCTTTTTGCCCTAACACCCCACCCCACACGTACACACTTTTTACTGAAGAATAGCTAATCTGGCTACATTATTGTGGAAAGCTGGTGAAGTAGTTTCATATATGCGCTGTCCCAACTTCTCCAGAAGAGTGGTGATGCCCATTCTTTGATTTTTACTGTATATGTAGTGTTACTGCTCTACCTTACTAATACTTCTGGCGTAGTTGTTAAAGTATAGGTAGGACTTTTACCCGATGCCAGCCAGACCAAGGACTGAATTTAGCAGTCGGGAGGAAAGTTCGTGTGCTGCAATCTTACTGTTACTTCACATCTGCTCTGCTGAAGCCAGCATGACCACAGGCTTTTGGGTTTTGTTCTATTAGCAACTTGTTCTTCTCCCAGCTGAATACTAGAGTGTATTGCAACCAGCAATGGCTTTTCCTAAACAAAAATACGCTTTGCTGTGTAGCTCAGTATAATTTATTTTCTAGAGACTGGTTTACTTTGCTGATTTTATTTTTGTGATGATCGGTTCTCTAAAGGAGACTGCTGTGTTTTCAAATGTTAGCTGACTAGTTTGATTCTGCTATCATTATTTATCCAATGGATATACAAATTAATCTTATGGTTAAATATGAAGTGTCTCATATATTGGTACTGAGGTGTGGAAAGGATATGTAATACCCTAATAATCTAATTTGAAACTTAAACAGTGAGTGAGAAAGAGTTGTTTTCTTAGACTGAATGTTATTTCTCCAACTGGAACTTGTTGTCCTCAGGTTCTTGCAGAAACACGAGTGGAAGATTAGAGAGGTAAACCGCAAAGTAAGCGAAATGCTGCTGTTAAACAAGTTTGATTTAAAGTTGAGGAGAAAACAAATATATTAACAAAGCAACAGACTTTTATTAGCCATCAAATCAGACTTCATCAGCAATCTGACCAATATGATCTAATGAAAATCTTCATAATTTTTTGTATAGCAGTATTATTTTGTAGCCACACTTCAGCATATTTTGTATGATTCACTCAGATTCTTGAATTGGACAGTAACACACTGCTGTTATGCCGCATTATGAAATTGCTGTTGAAATACTGATGCTTATGGGAGATCTGTTATATATCAGCTTTGTTCCCATACCCTGAAAATACTGGTAGATGTTTGCTTTTAAACTTTAAAAATAAAAGGATCAAATGTTTATATGAAACAGAAAAAAAAATGATTAAAAATAGTATATGGCTACTTCTGTCCCTCTGTGATTCATGTGCTTCATGTTTTCTATCAAATGTTGGCCTTTGGTTTTAGATACAGCTAAAGTATTGCTTAGTGTGTCCCAAAACTTGCAATTTGTGTTAATGTAAGTTTTTGATAAAACCTCTGTTTTTATTCTCCTGCATGCAGAAGAGAAGATCAAATCGTCAAGTTAAAAGGAAAAAATATGCTGAAGAAGGAGAAGGAAAGCAATCAGAAGAAGAAGCTAAAGTCTCTGTGAAAATCAAAAAGAATTCTGCCCCTTTACCTGCTGAACAACCTTTACAGTTATTTGTGGTAAGTCAAAACTGGCTTGGTCTGTAGTGGGAACTTTCCGTTTGTCTGAAGTAGTTCAGTGAGTAAAGCTCATAACTTGGAAGGAATACATTATTATTACTAAGCCATAGTTTATTTAATATGACCTCTTGCTAAGATCTTGAAAACGGGAAGAAATGGCTTATTACTATTTTTTTTCTTTTCTGTTATAAACATTCATTGACTTAACTGAAGTTAAGGCTAAGACTAAGGATAGGTGTATCTCAATGTGCCGTGCTGCATAGGCATATGAAAAAGCTGTATGCTAATGTTATCATGACTTTCAGAAGTATAAAATTAATTGAGCCTATCGGGGATCTCTGCCTACCGAGATTTTTAAAAAGGATACTCCTCCCCTGTTCCCCCCTTCAGGTTTACACTTCACTGTTTAACTTGTGCCACCTCCGGTACTCAAACTTACTCTTGAGCCATTATAGGTAAATAAAGTAGCAGGAAGGAGACAGGGAAGAAAGTGTTTCTGAGATGTTTGAAGGAGTGCCGAAGTTGTGAGGGAGGGAGAAAGATAGTATGATTGGGAACAAATCGGACAAGAGGGAAGGTGACTTTAAAAATTGGCTCTACCTCTGAAACCACAGCGTCAGTCTTGGAAGAGCTAAGTAATCCCGTATCTGTGTCACACCTAAGCCCTGCTGGAATTCCCAGGCACAACCTTGTCTGCCTGATTCCACAGCATGTTTGTTATCTATGTTCAGAGTAAATCTATTAAATTGAGTTTGACACATGCTGGTTTTGTTTTATTAATTTTTTTTTAACATGTCTGCCAGAGTTCTTATTTCTCTGTATCTGTATAATGAAATTCTGGGTATGTCCACTGCATCAGATCAACTCAGCAGGGCATTCGCAGTGAGTCTGTGTCTGGAAAGCATCAGAATCACCAACGCTTGCACTATAAGTGTTTTTGGCAGGTGAGCGTTGTGTCTGATGCTCATTGGAAGTGCCAGATTTACTGTACTTTTGTGTGTATTTCTCTCTGGATATAGATGTAGGTTTTTAAATGTGGCTCCCAGACTGTTAAAGGGAATACTACCGGTAGAGATCAAATCTGCCTTTATCGTTGATCTTTTAACAAGCCACGTGTGTTTGACTGTTTTAAGCCTGATCAGTTTGAAGAGGGGGCATTTACTGCAATTTGTAATGTCATTGTTTTCCTGTATCAGTTTGAAGTGAGGGCATTTACTGCAATTTATGTCATTGTTTTCCTGCATTTATAGGAAAATCCAAGTGAAGAAGATGCAGCAATTGTAGACAAAATCTTATCCTCCAGGGTAATAAAGAAAGAAGTAAGTAATTGTCATGGGATAAAGTTGCTTACTTGAAAAAGGGTTGTTTATCTGTCATTTTACTTTTCCCCTGAATTTCTTTTCCTAGATATCTGCTGGGATGACAGTAGAAACAGAAGAGTTTTTTGTAAAATACAAGAACTAGTAAGTATTAAAAAGCTTTTTCACTGGAGATGTTGACTGAAATGACAAGTACCGTATTCATGTACTTAAGTTTTGTATTGTTTGAAGAGGACTTATAACCAGATTTTGTCGTCTTTTGAGATTTTTTCTTTACAAATTTAATCTTAAAAACGTTAAGAATCCACGTTATACAGTTAGTAAGAATCCACGTTATACAGTTAGTAAGAATCCACGTTATACAGTTAGTAAGAATCCACGTTATACAGTTAGTAAGAATCCACGTTATACAGTTAGTAAGAATCCACGTTATACAGTTAGTAAGAATCCACGTTATACAGTTAGTAAGAATCCACGTTATACAGTTAGTAAGAATTTAAAAAGTATCAGTATTGTGAAACCAGCAGTGACCAATACGCTGACAGCCTTTATCACCAAAAGAACAGAATTTTTACAGAAGATATATTTATTAAATTCAGCAGGGGCTACATGCCTGAGGCTAATTTTAATTTCATGAATTTAAATCAGAGCTATTCTGTAAACCTAGATTAGATTTACAGTGTCATACATTTAGGAGAGGTTGTTGTAGGAGTCGGTCTTACCGTTTTAAAAAGAAAAAAAACTTCTAGCGATAGAGATGATTTTACATCAGAAGCGGGAAATAAAGAGTGAAGAAGAAAAAGAACTTTTTCCATATTTTCCTTTTTCTGTCACTACTCAGTTCTTGATGTTGAAAATGCAAGCACATTTTTAATTTTACATATGTGAGTAATTTCATTAGATTCTTGCTAATAAATGTAATTTTTTTTTGAGACTCTGGATTCATGTGTTTGTGGAGACCATTTAGCTCTAGTTTTCTGAAAGAGTAAAGTCTGTCTTTTCATCCAAGACTGAGTAATATCCAGCAATAGCTCTTCTTCCTTCATATCTTTAGAAAGGTTAAAAAAGGATGAAAACATATTAAAAAGGGGGTGTGAGGAAGAAATATATGTACTTCTGTCAAACCAGCCTAACTTCAGAAAGGCTCATTTGGGATGCAGTTAGATGGTGTAGGCACTGTGGTGCTTATGCTTTCCCTTTCTTTGACTCTATTACTTGGTGCTTCTCTCCCAGCCCAATCTGATGGCATGTTGCTTTTTGCTATGGGCTCCGATGCTCCTCGCCGATCTTTTAATGGGCTCAGCAGTACCTGTGAAGAGATGTTCAGAAGAAGTGCATGAAACAGTTAGATCCACTGTATTAAGTACTTTATATCTCTGGGTACTTTCTGATCGAGGTGTCAGATTTTAAACTTGATTTATTTAAGCTTACTTTAAATACACTTGTTTCTCTTCTTAGGATGCTTGAAAGAAATTTGTGAATCCATAGAAGTCTATGGATCCTAGCCCAAAAACCCTGCCTTACCTGGATGCTGCAAGATGATTGTTTGGAGGAATAAATCTTTGATCTTTATAGTGAATTCTGTCTTAAACGATGAAATGTTCTTTTTTGAGTGAAATTCTGGTTTATGAAATACAATATGTTAACTGTATATTGAAAATAGATAGTAAGCTTTTGCTTTCACTAATATGTTAAGGTTAATGTTAATCTCTGCATTTTTAGCTCTTATCTCCACTGTGAGTGGGCCACAGAACAACAGCTTTTAAAGGATAAAAGAATCCAGCAGAAAATAAAACGATTCAAACTAAGGCAAGCACAAAGAGCTCACTTTTTTGCAGATGTGAGTATGAAATATACAATTAAATAAGCTTTTTTTTTCCTTGTAAAGTTGTGTTTAATAGTTTGCTTTTAAATAGAACAGCTGAATGTTGTGAAGTAAACATGAGCCAGCAGGGTTGGGTTTTTGGTTGCAGCAGGGGGCAGTTTGTTTAATATAACTTCAAGAGCAAGTCTTCTGGAGTCACTGAACTAATGTGACTTGCACAGTTTAAAATGGGGATTGTTTGGATAACTACTTAAAAGTGGTAAGGAGGGAAAGCTCATGTCAGTATGGGTAGTTTCTCTGCTATATGACTTTCCCAAGACAGCACTTCATCCCTAAATGTGTGCAAAAGCCTCAGTAGTTTACAACTGCCAGATTCATTTTGTGTATGATGAGACCAAGTCTTAGCATATAGCAGCTTTTTTTGCCTCTCTGCTGATTTTTATGAATCTTGCATTGCAGATGGAAGAAGAACCTTTTAATCCTGACTATGTTGAAGTAGACCGGGTATTAGAAGTATCTCTTTGTGAAGATAAGGACACTGGTGAGGTAAATATATCTTAAAGCAAGTCAAGAGGATACACCTCCATGTATGTTTGATAATTGTAATTTTAGCAGATTGCGGAATAACACCTCGGTGATTTTAAGCTTCAATAGCATTTTTTGTGAGACGGGACAATCTTTTCATTTCCTATGGTAGCCATGTATTTTGAAGGAGAAATCAGAGTGCAATGGCTTATATTTTTATTACTATTAACAGGTCATAGTAGACAAAGCGTAGGTAGTTACTGACATAAATTTGAAGTGCGATAATTGTCTTGTGAATTCCAACAGAAGGCAGATCCTGTGTGCTGTCCTGTCTCTTTGATAGTGCCAAGGGGTCACTGCTGAAAAAAGCACAAGAAGATAGGACAGTGATGGTTCCCTCTTTCTCTCTAACTCCCTCCCTAGTCTTTAGGCAACCAGTGGTTGAGAGGTGTTTTGATAGCCACCAGTGGACCTTTCCCTCTATATTTGTATTTGTCAAAACTTTTTTAACTTAAAGTGCCTCTTCTGGAAAGCTATTACAGAACAAAAACATGAGATGAGAACAAAGACTGGCAAAGTTGTTGATTAAGGCTGTTGGAATAGCTATGATACTTATTCTGTTCTTCTAGATGGCAAAATGAGCAGACTCTTACCCAGTGATTTCTGCATTAATCTTTCTAAGGCAGGGTTAAGGGTTAATATTACTTTCCATTGTAAGCAGCAGAGTTATCATTATTACGCTTTTAGAAAAAATGTATTGTTGTCATAAGCATTTCCCCCAACTTCTTGAAAGATTACTTTTTGTCTAAATAGATCTAAATTAAATAATCGGCTTTGCTTCCATCTTTTGAGACTTTTCCTATATTTTCATGTCTGTCGCCCAGCAGAGCTGTAAAGCTTTCTATTCTGTTGAGAAAACCTGTGTTTTAGGAACTTTCTCAAGCTCTTTGTTTTAGGGTTAGGTAGCCTGATTCGGAGAGTGGGGGAAATGTTCTGGATAGCACCTCTGTAGTTAACATCTGTAGTTAGCTGGTGGCAGTGTCCCACCCTGTTTCCACAAACATCATGAATGTAGTTTCTGTTTGCTAAGTCTTACTTGGGGGTCAGTGGGATTAAAAGGTACTCCAGGGGTCTGCAAGTGGCAGAGTCTGAGAAGCCAAGGATCACATGGTAGATAACAAGAACCTAAACAGGTCATCTTGAAAAAAATATCAGAAATGTGCTTTTTGTTTCCAGCTCTCATGTAAGCTGGCTACTCAAATAATAAGGCATATTAACAGTCTGTATGCTAAATTAAAAGCTGATAACATTCAGAATTTTCTTCTGCAGCCTGTTATTTACTATTTAGTAAAATGGTGTTCGCTGCCATATGAAGACAGTACGTGGGAGCTGAAAGAAGATGTAGATCAAGCAAAAATAGAAGAATTTGAACAATTGCAAGCTTCCAGGCCTGACTCAAGGAGATTGGTAAAATTATACCTAATTTACTTGTCTGTCTTGGCAAATTGGATTTGATTTTTCCAACTTTCAACTTTTGTGTTAAAACATAAAGCTTAGTGACATTCTGTGTAAAGGATCTGTGAGCCTTGTTACCTAATAATAATAATATGTTCAGGTAGACATAGATAAATATTCTCTGCTGATTTTTCACTTGGTTAAAAAAAAAAATTAAAAAAACAGTCTTTATTTAGGAAAAAATATGCAGTGCTATAGTTTTCTGAGCTTTTAATTGAGTGATGAGCAACACATTTGAACTGGCTATCACAGCATCTAAACACCATTAAGATGAGGAGAACACAGAATAAAGTATAAACATCCTTTTATAGAGAACAGAGTTAGTCTTGTGCTTCAACGCTGAAGGAAATTGGCAAACAGAATCTGTCAGACAGATTCCGTAATTACTTCCTGCTTTTATTTTTCTTCTGCCATAAAGGGCTAGCGGAAAGGAAGAAAAATATGTGTAGTAAGGAAATGTGATTTATCTTAAAATTATCAATCTTATGTCTCATAGAGCAGGAGAAAACAAAATACTTCTGTTTAAAGTCCTGTATGTCATTGTCAGAGTGAGACGTGTCCCACGTGGTGTAGCACAACACTTGTTTTAACTTGTTTATTTTGCATAACTGAATATGCACAGAGTTCTAATTTGTAGGCTTTCAATTTTATTTTAATGGTTTTTCCATGTACAGATAATGGCAGTAGTCACGATTAATGTCTTCATATTAAATTTAGTTCATTTTTCTAGTATTTATTTAAAATCCTGGCATTTTGGCGTGTGGGAAGAAGGGCTTTTATACCTCTCCGTTACCATATTTGGCTTTGAGAGAAAAAGATGATTAAGGCGCAACCGTACAGCTGACAGTCACCGTAGCATCAGCAACAAGTATTTTTTTGTTCCAGGCTTAGGCACTGGCAGCGTGCAGCCCCGCGAGCAGGAGCACGGCTGCTCCCGGGCTGGGGGCGCGGGCAGATGGCTGCTGGTGGGCGAGGGGAGGGAGGGACAGCTACTGCTGCGCTCGGACCTGGTGTTGGCTGGTGCTCACGGGGGCAATAAAGAGAGAGAAAAGGCGAATCTAGAATTCAGAGCTACCTGATAAGGCAACATGAGTCTTAGAGTGAATGCAAGCTTTTATAACGACTGAGAAATGTAGCGGGGGGGGATGGGGGTGTACAGCTGGTCAGAAAAGCTCTTACTAAAAACATTTTGCTTGAAAGTGTGAGTTTTTTCACACTGGGACGCAGATGCTGTCCGAAGAGAGTGTTTTCTGCTGAAATCCTATCTAGTATCAGTCAGAAGCTTCGTGATTACGAAATTGCCTGCTAAGCTAATAGCCAGCCTGTTGAGTCTCCAGGCTTGCGAATTTGTGTGTGTGTCTATGTATATATATAATGTAATACATATATTATTTTTATATATATATATATATATATACGTAGCCTCTCAGCTTTCCTTTAGCTTGCTAGGGATGTTAAGATGATATACCTTGGTACTGTTACAGTCTGTTTTGTCACGTCCTTTGTACCGTGATCCTGCGTGTGCTGATATGCACTTCATCTGATCCCGTGGTGAAATCGATTCAGGGAACTAAAGCACTCGCAAGTCTACTGTTTTGTATTCCTGGTGTTGGCTTCCTGAATTGGGTAACTGTGAGATGGGGTGATGAGCAGTGACCAGGGCAAATGCGGAAAGGAAAGGGCAAGATGCCATAACTCAGTGTAGATTGCCCAAACCACTTGAGGAGGATCGCTTCAGAATCCAGAGTTACTCGGGCTTCAGGGATTTTGGTAGTCCCAAAGACTCGGTCGGTGGTGGCTTTAGGACAGCTGTTCTTATGGCTTCCAAAGTGAAACTTCATGGAGTCTTGAAGTTTCTTGTATAAACTAATTAGTGTGACAAATTACCAGTGCCAAGCTATTTGTATGCTTAGTTTTAGAAATCAGTTGCTAGTTATTATTGTAATATAATCTTAAATTAATTTTTAAAGTATTAATTTGTATAGACAAATAAAGACAAATTTCAGGTTTCTGCAGACTAGTCGCACTAATAAGTAATGTTAACGATGATACCTTCTCAGTTTTAAGATTAAGTAATTATATTCTAAATCTAAAGTTTTTATACTCAGGAAATAGTGGGTTGAAATGTTCTGGAAAAATAAAGCTTGTACCAACTTGCACATGTATTAATCTTTCCCTTAAAGGACCGACCACCTCCAAACTCCTGGAAGAAGATAGAACAGTCCAGGGAATATAAAAATGGCAATCAGCTCAGGGAATATCAACTGGAAGGACTTAACTGGCTCCTATTCAACTGGTACAATAGGTATATGCATGGAATGTTTTTTAATGTAAATTTTAAACCATATGGAGTGGATCACTTACTGGGGATGAATACGGTTTTAACTAAAGTTACCTTAACTTCTCTGCTTATAGCTAGAAGGGTGTAACTGGGAAAAAGAGAGTTCTGTTTCTTTTGGTGTACAAGTATGTTTTTACTAACAAGAGTAACTATAAACAAATCTTAATAAAACTAATGTAACTGAAAATAAATTTTCAGTCGCTATGAGGAAATGAAAACAAAAAGTAACTTCTACCAAAGTACAAGCTTCCAGAATTTTTGGAATAACTGGAAAACACTTGCATCTTTCAAAATTATTTCTAGAGTTAGTATGTATTTCAAATAAAGTTACCTCTTCAGAAATAAGGCTAGTAAATAATTGTTTTTTCTGTATTGTAAGCTAAAGTGAACTTTTGTTCATTAATGCGATGATGTTATTAGTGGGAGTAACTTTCAAGATTTTTTTTTCCGGAATGATGTATTTTCTTTGCATTTAAGTTTGATTTCTATTCCTGCTTGCTTTATTTCCAAAATATTCATTGCCTATTCTTTATAGAAATTATGTCAGCGAGCACACCATTTTATCATAGTTTCAAGATCTGCCAAAAAAACCCCCCACATTGTTTTAATTCTCAGTCAAACACAACATAGCTGTGTGAGGGTCTGTGCAAACAGAGCGAAGGGCTGGAATTATGGCTGAGAGTGAGCACATCGTGGCGCTTCATGTAGTAATTTGGTTATATGCGTCTGAGTTTTGGAAACAAGAGGGGAAATTTGTACGCAACGCTATAAGGCGCTCCTTTTATGCGAGTGTAGCTGGGATACTTCCCATCTGTGACTTTTATGGAATCTTCGTTAATGTCTAGCAGTTTTGTCAAGGTGAGTGTACATGTAAGAAATCTGATTCATTTTAATCCCTTTAATTAGAGCAGACGTAGTCCCAAAAGAAAACTTTTGAAATCTTTTTCTAGGAGAACCTCATGGAACATTCCATCCTCAAGTTTGGCCAGTGCTAAACAGGATTGAAGGCTTGTGGGTTTTTGTACCAAATTTGTTCTTTCACCATAACCAGGGAAGATTTGCGAGTGTCTTTTACAGTGCCTCAATTTTGGCTGTTGTTTTAAATTGGTATATTTGAGCTTTGTTGTTATGAATTGTCTGTTTGAGTAACAGCTTTAGTGTCTGTGCTTTCTTTGACGCTAATAACAAATACGTATATTTTACTTTCAGGCGGAATTGCATTTTAGCGGATGAAATGGGTCTCGGCAAAACCATTCAGTCAATTACATTCCTCTATGAAATCCTCCTGGCTGGTATAAGGGGGCCTTTTCTGATCATAGCTCCGCTTTCCACGATAACGAACTGGGAAAGAGAATTTCGCACATGGACTGACCTTAATGTTGTAGTGTATCACGGCAGTATGATCAGCAGGCAGATGATTCAGCAGTATGAAATGTACTTCAGGGACTCCCAGGTACTGTAACATCACTTAGATGCAATAACTTGCCCAAAATCTGTTTCAGGTAGTGGTAATGAAATGTATACTTCACATTATCTGTACATGTGTAGTAAAAGTCATTTTACATGCTGTGATGTGTTTTCTAACCTTTTTACGTGTCAGAATCTTTAACATATGTTTGCTGAGTGAATTCAGTGGAAGGGGTTGCAGGAAGATGTATGTTGTTTCAGTCTGCTGAGGAATTTGCAATTGAATAGCGGTGACGCTGATACTCATGTGGAGATTAAAATGTACACAGATGGTTGCAGCTGGGTCCTGAATTTGAAGAGCAGCAAGAACAAAAATGCAACCGATTAAGCTCTGTGTTACCTTTCCGTAGCTGTTGATTTCCTTTGCTTTTCTGTCTGAAATACTTCACATTAAATGACATGAAAAGACCTTGAAATCTGACTATTTCAAAAAAGAGTTTTTTGCCTTTTCTGTATATTCTGCATAAATAATTTTTTTAACTATCAGGGTATTCCTAGAAAATTGATAAGGCTGAACTTTTTTTATGTAGTGCTAAATAATAAAATGACATCTTGTTTCTCTAGTGACTTATTGTATACTGCCTTATTGAAGGCCTTACATATTCTCTTTGTCAGACCAGTGGAGTAGAGTAAGCTGGATAAAAAGCGTTCATGTAGTTTCTCAGGTGATTTTTTTTTTTTAATTTACTGTATTAGTGCTAAATGTATTACACTCACGTATTTTGGTTGACTGTATGGTTTTTCCTGTCAGTTAGTCTTTCAGATTTTCCCAGGGTTAAAAATGTGATACTATCTACATGCACCTTTTGAAACAGTTTTATTAGGTGGTTATAGCTGTAATTTAAAAGTGGTTAAAATCTTACAATTGGTTAGACAATATTGGATTTGTGGCTATGGATTATTACTCATCAGTATTAATTGCAGAGTTATAGAGATGTCATAAATGTGTATGGGATGACAAAAGAATTTATAATGTAAAATCTGATGTCTGGCTCTTGATAAAATTTCAGCAACAAAATCTTTAAATTGAGTAGATTCAAGGTAACATAACAAATTCTGTGTGTTGATGAATCTCTAGGGACGTATCGTTCGAGGTACGTACAGATTCCAAGCCATTATCACAACTTTCGAAATGATTCTTGGTGGGTGTCCAGAGTTAAATGCAATTGAATGGCGGTGCGTTATTATTGATGAAGCTCACAGACTGAAGAACAAAAATTGCAAACTCTTGGAAGGACTAAAATTAATGAATCTTGTGAGTAACTATATTTCACTTTGGGGGGTTGATTCTAGTTAAGTATAGTACGATAATAAATCACAAATTTGTTTTAGCTGCCAAAAAAGACCTTTCAAGCAGTCTTTCTCAGGACATACCTATTCCCGATACTTTCTTCAAATGTATGTATCGATAGCTGATGCTGGTATGTTTTGATTAAATAAAATGTGGCAAGTTCTAACTGTAAGCAGAATCTATTTCTTAAGATAGTATTCTGTAGTTTCATTATGATGATGATTTCATTTAAAATTCGCTAATATAATAATACTATATATTATAATATATATAATATAATAATATATAATAAAAATATATAATATAATTATATATAATAATAAAATAGTTTGTGTGCAAGTTTTGTGCAGTAATTAACATTTAAAAACTTAGGAAGTATTTTAAACAAGTTATTTATTATATATTTATTTAAACAAGTTATTTATTTTTATATATATAAATAAATATATATATATTTATTATATAAAAGCAAGCAAGTAGTAGAATTTAAATGGAATTATTGTGTAGTCCCCATAGTTAAGGTTTTATTTGATATAGGGCAAGGTTTTAAAAAGCGGATACTACCATGAGTCATGAGGCTTTTGATGCATTACTAAAAGATGCACAATGACTACTTTTGCGTAGGTTTTTTTGACTTCATTATTACTTTGATACACTTGTTGCTCCATGTTCTCAGAGGTTGTCTTATTTGCTTTCTGATACATGCTTAGTGTATATTTTCTGCACTAGAGAGGAGGGGATCATACATGTGTGAACATTACAGGCAAAAGTTGAAGTGTTCAGTCATTTCTTCATTACAGACGTAGGAAGACAGAATTTAAAGAAAAGCGAGTAGAAAATACTTATTCTTCTTCAATAACTCCGTTTAGCTGTATTACCTGTGAACCTAGTGTCATGCAAAACTGGTATTTTCAGGTTATGATGCTCAGACTTAACACAAAAATTTTGGCAAATGTGTGTTCATAAGGTCACGTGAGTTTTGTTTCCTTCTGCAGGAACATAAAGTGCTGTTAACGGGTACCCCCCTGCAGAACACAGTAGAAGAATTATTTAGCCTCCTTCATTTTCTTGAACCATTGCGTTTTCCTGCTGAATCTACATTCATGCAAGAATTTGGAGACCTTAAAACAGAGGAACAGGTATTGCACGTTGAATAAGTTCATTTTGAGCTTCAGTGTGTTAAGAGTGACCATGAGCCCCTTCACTCCCCACATAGCCCCTCTGAGTTCTGTTGTCGTTCCATTTCTCTAAACCCGGCAGGCAGCAGAAATCAGTTAAGTGTGATATTTTATCTTAAAGAGTTATTTTTACTTTTTTGGGTCAGTTTTGTAAATTTGGTAAGTAAATAGTGAGAAAAACAAAAATGGAAGTTTTCTGGCTTTGTAGGCAGAGGCTTTGCAGACGAGTAAAAAGATATTCTTTCTTCGGTTTTGGAGTACATAGGAAAATTCTTTAGTAATTTGGGATTAAAACTAAGGCTATATCCCATCTAGAAATTATTTTATATAAGAGTAGGAAAACATATTAGAGAAACGGAGTACAAAAAATTTTAATTCAACTATACTTTTACTTTTTGATGTTCCAACAACCTGTTGTGTTTCATTTAGGTTCAGAAACTACAGGCTATCCTGAAACCCATGATGCTCAGACGATTAAAGGAAGATGTAGAAAAAAAGCTGGCTCCTAAGGAGGAAACTATAATTGAAGTAGAACTAACTAATATTCAGAAGAAATATTATCGGGCTATTTTGGAGAAAAATTTTGCATTCTTATCCAAAGGAGCAGGGCAAGCAAATGTACCCAATCTGGTTAACACTATGATGGAACTCAGAAAGTGTTGTAATCACCCTTATCTCATCAAAGGTAAATACAAGATAAAGACTGAGTCTTGTCTTTTTTTTAACTGCTTTTTGTACTTTTATTTAAAATATGTAAGAACTTTTATTATAATTCTTTGACGTTTTCATCAGACTTTCAAAGGATTGGATTAGGTGGGAGCATTTTTTGATAGAAGTAAAGTTGTGAGGCAGTTGCGTATTTGAGGCCTGAAACGTGAACTTGTTGTTTTGTAGGATTTCACAGAACATTAAGAAGCAATTATCTTACGGAAATATTAAATCTTTTTAAAAGCACTATGAAGAACTTCTAGAGCTAACTTTTTGAAGTTAATACTTCTTGCAAGTCATATTGTCTGTGTCAGTCTTCATTGCTTTTCTCACTTAGTTATAACTAACTTGGAGGTTTTTCCTGCGTGCAGGAAAATACACTTAAGTTCCTAACGTTTTTGCTATAATTTCGATTGTAGTGGGACTTCAGAAAAGGTCTTCAAAATACTGTTTTTAAGGCACGTCCCATTTGAAATACCACACAGACAAAAGGACTTGTGTTTTTTTAGTTGTTTTTTTACACAACTCTTGAGAACAAGTTGTATTTTCATTTTTACAACTGGGGGGGAGGTCACCTCATTCTAGGTGTTTTTTCTGTGCTATTTTGCTTAAAAAATTAAGACTTGTTTTCAAAGAGCATAGAAATAGGTGTTCTTGGTAGACTTCAGATCCATCCGGAACTTTGTTCTGTCTCTAGCAGTGGCTGACGGGGGTTATTTAGAGTACAAGCACTGATTTTTTGCTAACATAGTCTTGTGTCTATATGGAGATATTTGTGTAGATACACCTGTAGATACAGAAATATATTTTTTGATAGGTGCTGAAGAGAAAATCCTTGGAGAGTTTAAAGAAACATATAGCCCAAGTGCTCCTGACTTCCATCTGCAAGCAATGATCCAGTCTGCTGGTAAATTGGTTCTTATTGATAAACTTCTTCCAAAAATGAAAGCAGGAGGCCACAAGGTCCTTATCTTCTCTCAAATGGTGCGCTGCCTTGATATTTTGGAGGATTACCTTATACATAAAAGGTAAGAGACTGCATATTTTGCCTCCTGTAGTATACTGTTCTCAGTGGGTATATCTTTGAATGTTAGTGCAGCATCAACGATTGCAGCATACCGAGGATAGGAATATTATTTTTTTTGCTAATCACTGTGTAACTTGCTGTGTTCTGTGGTGGCTTATCACTTATTCACCAGCAAGTGAAAACCAAAAAACTTCAGAGAACAACAAAAGAGAGGCTGTTGAGTAAACCACGTGCCTGCAGTTTGTTTCTTTTTCTGTTCAACATTCTTGTATGTATGTACTGTTTATACATTGCCTGTCAGAAACCAAGTAAGTTCAAGCTCAGCGGTGCTCATCCAAACCTCAGAAGCATAGAATGTGGCCCTTAATTACATTGTGTTGAACTTGGACCAGACAGGGGGGGTGCAGCTCCTTACTCCCGACAGACTATAAGTACAAAATGGTAAACAACTGGAGGTTTGCCTTTTGCTAATGTAAAAATAAAAATGCGCTTCCTGTCTTTCCTAAATTATTACTGCTCTGAATTCTGCAGCAGACCTAACTGCCAGCGATAAAGCAGCTCCTTACGTCAGCTTTTGCTGTCACATATAATAGCAGACTTTGATTGTACTGTTGACTCCACAGAAACTACAAGCTTATTTAAGCACGTGACTACATACTATGCATAAAGCCTTAGCACATAAAATCTAACCTTATACTTGGTTACGATCAGTAGTTGCTATATCAACCTGAAAAAACTATAAAAAGGCATAGTTCTGGTTGGTTTAATAGTCCATTTGCCAGAATATACTGCTGCTTCAAAGTGTATATTTGTCAGTGAACTACATAGTATTATAGAGTTAACATGTAAGAAAAATAAAAATTAGTAAAACTGTCAAGCCTTTCTGCAGTGGATACTGGAATGTATATTGAAAGTCATTAGTAGGTTACATTAATACCTCTTTTTGTGATAATTTTATGTAACTTCTACATGTTTTGTTTCATAAAGCTATCTGTTTGAAGTGAGAGCTCAACAGTTTGTATGTTTCATTTTAATAGACTAATTTTAACTTCATAGTGGTACTTGTAATTCAGTATGGAAAATACTCCTTTTTCTGTAATGATGTAGCATCTGGACTAGTGCATCGTATCTACAGGTAGAATCTTCTGAAATCCGTAGAAGCTGAGACTTGCTCTATGCTACCGTTTGATTAAAAATGTTAGAGTGTACACATGATTAGACTTAATACCTAACAGAATTCATGACTGTAGGAGATGGCTGTCTGCCAAAACGCCTGTGGTCCTGTGGATTATCTGCTGTGCCATTTTACAGCTGATTAGAAGAAAAATGGTTGTGAAGTTTTTTGACTAGCAGATACACATTCAGCGTCTTACTCAATTTACAACGTACAGAAGTCTTTGCTCCCTTTTTAAGCATTTCGCTTGATTTCAGAAGTTTCATAGGAGTCTTTGTAATTATCAAACATAACAGAAATGACGGTTTTACTTCAGGCTTTTAAATTTGCTGGTTTCAGTTTCGGAAGCCCTGGATTAATTGATGCCTTGATAAAGACTGTTAGAGGTGCTGTCATGTCATTTTTGTTCCATTTCTCTTAATCTTGGCAGAATCAATGTGCAGTTTGTCCAATTACAGCTCACCAAGAACTGCTTTCTGCTGATTAGTTGGTTGCCCCTAACGTGCTCAGACAATTTGGTATGTAATACAAAAGCGCACTGTCCTGCTTCTGTGACTCTAGGCAGGGATCCAAGAATAACAGCACGTGAAAAACTTGTAAGTGTCCACATGGGACTTCAGGTTATGGTGTGCTTTAATGCAACTAAGTGCCATGGTAATACATGTTTCCTGGTGTGTGTAATTGCGTACTTGCTTTAGCGGACAAAGTTCAGAAGTACTTGTCTTAAAATGCTCCATGTTTGGACTTGCTGATGTGCATTAGTACTACAGATACGGGAGTTCTGTTGTCATTCCTGGTTCTGATACCCGCTGATAAGCAAAGTTAGTTTATAGCACTTTTATTCACTGTAAAGAATAAATATGCAAGCAGGAGATCTGTTCCAATCTCCCTTTAAATTATGAAAAATGTTTTAATGATCTGTGTGTGTACCTGTGGTGATTTCCAGATACTTATATGAACGAATTGATGGGCGCGTACGAGGGAATCTCAGACAAGCTGCAATTGACCGGTTCAGCAAACCAGATTCCGATCGCTTTGTCTTCCTTCTGTGCACCAGAGCTGGTGGCTTGGGCATTAATTTAACTGCAGCAGATACGTGTATAATTTTTGATTCTGACTGGAATCCTCAAAATGACCTGCAGGTAATTTCCTTTTAGCCTAATACTGAGGCCTAAGAAGTCAAACTTGTTTGATATAAATTTGGTCACTTTAAATATTGTCTCTGTTTTGAACGTGTATAATTTTAAAATGTTCAGGTTTTTTTTAAGGCATGTGTTACATGTTTTTTGATAAATACTTGGATAGAAGAGGTCATCTGGGTTTGGCTGGATTCTAACTTTTTTTTCAGATTGATTACTCTTTAAATGCACCACACGGGTAAATGAAGTCAGTGACTTTATAAAACTTAAGATTTTGATGACGAGAAACAGGGGTTAGATTTTGCGTATGCTGACTAACACAGTTTATGGAAATAGAGCTGTTCAGCTAAAACAGAATATATAGAAAAGGATTAATATGTAGTAAGAAACAGTGAATTAATCAAATCTAGGAATTGGATGCTGAAATTGAATTCATTCTCAAGTCGCAACTCCTTTACCATTTGTCTCTGGAGATCAGACAACTTACGAGCTGGCATGCCTTTATCTACTATCACTGCAGGAGGAATACCATTCAGTAGCATTCAGCACAGACCATTCATTTTATTTACTGCACCGCTTTTAGAAAACATACACATTGTGAACACAGTGTGGAAAATGTCTGATAGCTTCCATTTAAGTAAATGTGAATTGACTTCCTTTTGAGTTCATACTATTGGTTTTCAGATTGTCCTACAGCAGAAACAATTTCTTAAAAGAATCATGTTTTATTCCTAGATAAGTCTAAATTCTTATTGCCGTTGTCCCTTCCTTCAAAAGGCTCAAGCCCGTTGTCACAGGATTGGTCAGAACAAAGCAGTGAAGGTCTACAGACTGATAACGCGTAACTCCTATGAGAGAGAGATGTTTGACAGAGCAAGTCTGAAACTGGGACTGGATAAGGCTGTTTTACAGAGTATGAGTGGAAGAGAAAACAGTGTCGGTGGCGTATGTAGACTTATTTATTGAAATAACTTTTCCTTTTGCTTTTGTAATCATGTGGGAACTATTGTAAATGACAGATGCTACCGTTTTTCTGTCCTTTGCGTCTGTTATGTTTTCTGATTGGACTAGCAATATAGTTGACAAAATTTTAAGTGTAGTCAGTTATTCTGATAAATCTTTCACTATTTCTTGCCTGTTAAGGTCCAAGGTAGATAATGTCAAAGTTAAAACAAGAAAGAAAAGTTTCCCTTTGTTTCCTTGCATCTTCTCATATTAATATCATGTGTTACTTCGATATAAGATGAGTTTCACATCTAGTATTAACAGATAATTTTTTAAAAAACTCATTATGTTCATCATGGTGTTGAAAATAGCCAAAACAAATCGATGCATAATTAGAAAAATGTGTATTGTAACCACAAAACAAATTTTAACTGCTGACTACACTTTTTGGCTTTAATAATCTGGATTTTAAGTTTATAAATTATAAGGCACAGTTAGGTTGGAGAAAATTTGGAAAGGGGAAGAGAAATAGAAAAGACTTTGGGGGATTTTTTCTAGACTAACAACTTTTTTAATTGCTCAGATCCAACAACTCTCCAAAAAAGAAATAGAAGACTTGCTTCGAAGAGGTGCATATGGTGCCATTATGGATGAAGAAGATGAAGGCTCTAAATTCTGTGAGGAAGACATTGACCAAATTTTGCAGCGTCGTACTAAAACTATCACAATTGAATCAGAAGGAAGGGGCTCCACATTTGCCAAGGTGCAGAACCAGAAAGTCGTTGTTTGCCAATATAGAGCTGTAAATATAATTGAATGTTGTAAAGCTTATGCTTTTTTTTCTAAAAAAGTTCTGTTTACTTTTACCTAACGTGTGTGTACATTAGGTGCGTTTTTTGGGTTTTTACACGTGCATGTAACAAAATTTGAGTTGCACATACAGATTGAGTAAATGCAAAGAGTGTACTTGAGCGAAAATGAGTAATAGCTGTGTGCTACTTTTGAAAAGGCTAGGACTTGTATGAGATATAATGGACTGCGGTAACCAAGAATATTAAAACAGTTTTGTTTATAGATCCATTTGTGTTCAGATATATTAAGAGCAGGGGAAAATGTATATAAGAGAGTAATTAATCAGTTTAAAAATTGTCAGGTTTATCCTAAAGATGCCTACACATAGGATATAGTTTGAACGCTTTTTTGGTAAGCGATTCAAAAGCAAAATAAGAAAGCTCTTTAAATAGCAGGGGGTGGAGAGTGTATATATATGTACATGGGGCGGCTGAGAATGTAAGGTCTTAGGAGAATAAAATTGGACCAGCACTTCCTAATTTTTGGTGGGTGAAAGAAAAACAGTAATATCATAGCATCCAAACGCCTGTGCTGGAAAATAGGATGAACAGAATGGAAAGTAAATCTAGGCTCCTTAATTTCCCAAGCGTGTGCAAATATGAATCTGAACAAATACAAATTCAGGTAAATTAAAGAATACATAAACAAATAATTTTAAAAAAATGTTTGGAATGTAGGTACTTCACGAATGCAGTTGGTGACAATTAAAAAAAAAGTGCAAAGCAAAAGGAAAACCTTTTAGAATAAAAATGTATATTTATTATTTATAAATATAGATTTATTTAGGCTGTCTTATATCTTGCTGATTGTGGCTTAAATAAGAAATAGACTTCTAAAGAAGTGATAGGAAACCAATTAGGAAACATCATCATCACTGTCTTTTTATCAGAAGAGTTAGAAATTTTTATATGTATTTACTCTTTTCCCAAAAGCAGTGTACCGGGGTTTTTTAAATGCCTTCTGAAATTAAGCTTATTCCATGCTCTCAAGCTTTGATTGTTGGTAGTTTAAATGCTCCTTTGAAATTTCCCTCAAGCGAGTACTTTTGCATGAGATGAAATCCCCAAATGCTGATAAGCCTCTTCAAAAGATTCTATTTTCTTCCATTCAAGTAATTTAGATTCAGACTTAGAAGCAGAAGAATCTTGCTGCTTAATGTTCTTCTCTCCTGATGGTGTATAAAAGTTCATTAGATTTTTCTGATATATTATGGATCTGATTTTAAAAAATTAAGGGGGAGGAGAGCTTTTGAGTTGCTTTGCGCTGTAAGTAACTTCTAAAGTCTTAACAGCTGCTTGGGAGATTTTGATAAAATGAAGTTATGTCGTCTTCACAGCACTGAGGCATTCACAATCTACAAACTTTTGATGTATGATGTTGGTAAGATTTGGTTTTGTTTATTACAGGCTAGTTTTGTTGCATCTGGAAACAGGACTGATATTTCATTAGATGATCCCAACTTCTGGCAGAAATGGGCCAAAAAAGCAGAAATAGATATAGATGCTATCAGTGGTAGAGTAAGTACTTCTCTTTTTTTAATGCACATTTTTTTCAAGTATGTTCTTGCTGTTGAATTCTGCAATAGGAGGTGTAGGATTTCTGGTGCTTTTTTGGTAAATATTTCAACAAATCAGACTTTTTGTGCTGGGTAAGCAGCCTGCTGTTAGCTTTAGTATTTCCTAGCTCCCTGCTGTCCCAAAAGAGTTTGGGCGTCTTTGGTTTTTGTAGAAGACCTGGAACGGTTGAAAGTGTGTAATTGTTCTGATTGCCCTGTTTCTCCGTCTGCAAATCCTGGGCTGGAATCTGCAAAGTAACTGACTTAAAATTACATCAATTTTATAGTACTGGAAGTTGTGTCCTGTACTTGAAGACATTCCATGCAGTCAGTTCTAAAAACGTTTCAGTGCCCACTTTTACTCACGCAGACCCCAGTGTAGTCTGTGTAAGTATTCAGCTCAGATAAGGTATTCAGTATTGTTTATAACTACTGTACTGGCATCATAGTATGAGACCTGGTTTTTGTCACCGTAAATACCATAAAATGTTTCACTTGCTTTATGGATGTTTACTGTGATGTCTTTACAAAATGCGTATTAATGACATTAGCTAGAAACTGTTGTTTCTGAACTGAAGCCGTCTACTTAAGAAAAACTTATCAACTGTTTCTCTGATACGGTTTGTTTGAAACTTTGCAGAACAGCCTGGTTATTGATACCCCAAGAATTAGGAAACAAACCCGGCCCTTTAGCGCTACGAAAGATGAGCTGGCCGAGCTGTCGGAAGTGGAGAGCGAGGGTGATGATAAACCAAAACTCCGCAGGCCTTGTGACCGTTCCAATGGATATGGAAGAACAGAGTGCTTTCGGGTGGAAAAAAACTTGCTGGTCTACGGGTAGTGTATACATCCTGCTTCATTCTAGGAAGTTTTAAAAAAATAGTATTTTCCCATCTACTAAATTGTATTTGTGGAGTAACTTTTAGCTATATTGGCAATAACCTGGTGTGTATATATAGAATTTATTTAGAATATTAATTGAGGTGAATTTATCATGCACCCTGTATAAATCTTTCTGACGATTTGCAGTTGAAGAAGTGTTAGAGGGGTGAAAATCTCTCTTCAAAGGAGATTATGACATTTAACATGGGCACTGCAGTAGCGTCTCTAAAAATCATTACAGTAGGTGCAGGCAGGCTGAAAACTGTAAATAAATAAATATCTGAAAAAAAGCTTGGTAGGTGACTTGATGTTCATAATTGCAGAACATCTTGCGCTTCCATGAGGTGCAAATAGAAACTGAAAAATCTAACCAGTTATTTTAAGCACACTTAAATCAGATATGGTGATTTGGAAGTAAAAAAACTAAAAAGGTCTTCTCACACCCACTTTATAAGATAAATGGCTCTCTGTGCTTATCAGTATGAGTTCCCGTCAATTTTGCGTCTTAAAAGTGTAAAACAATCATCCATACGTTTCTGTAAACAGGCAAGTTTTGTTTAAGACTTTTTTAAACAGATGTAGTTTTGTTGCAAATGTTACTTTCATATTTCCGCTCAGTAACTTAACCTAAAGGGAAAAAGTGGAAAGCTAAATATTTTACAGAGAAATTCCCTTTTGTAACAGAAATCTACAGGCTACCCAAGTGTTTTACTTTGAAGTGCTGATTTGTGTTTCGCTTTGGACTAGGTGGGGTCGATGGAGAGAAATTTTGTCACATGGTCGCTTCAAGAGACAGCTGAATGAACAGGATGTGGAGATAATTTGCCGAGCTCTGTTAGCCTATTGTCTTGTTCACTACAGAGGGGATGAGAAAATAAAAAGTTTTATATGGGATCTCATTACCCCAACAGAGGATGGGCAAACACGAGAGTTACAGAATCACCTTGGTAAGGATTTAAGTGTTTCTGCTGTTAAATAGTTTCATGTACTTAAGCCTGCGGTACTGGGATAAAAACAGCTAAAAAAATATCTCTGAATGAGTCTACTTGAAATAAATGGAATTTATTCCAGATACGCAATTCAATTGATGGGAAAAGTAGTGTCATTTCTGCTGTGCTTTGTGTTTGGCAAATGGATTGGTATACTCTGTGTAAACTGTCATTTTGGTTTGTAGGAACCCATTCTGTTTCATAGTAGGCGACAACACACTGTCCTTTCTTTCCCCTCTCGTGCTTTGTCCTTAGCTGGTGCAGTGTACTCCAGAGATGCTCTGAGAGACAGCAGAAAATACTCGTGCTAGAGGCTGAGTTGCTAGTATTTTTTCTGCACTGTGGCTCACAATACTGTTATACGATATAGGAACTATAAGTATCACGGGGATCTATACCTACCTGTTGCTCTTACTGTACTGTATTTTAAATTATACAGGCTTATCAGCCCCTGTGCCTAGAGGAAGAAAAGGAAAAAAAGTGAAGACCCAGGCGAGCACTTTTGATATACACAAAGCAGAATGGCTTCGAAAATACAATCCAGAACATCTGTTGCAAGATGAAGGATACAAAAAGCACATAAAACACCATTGCAACAAGTAAGCAGTGGCTGAAGTGTGAAAGTCTGTCAGCGTTTATGTAAAGATTCTTTTTTCCTCCGATTCCCCATTGTCTTAGAAGACTTGAAAATACTCGTGGCGCCATGAAGAAACAAGTTTTAATGTTAGCTTGACTAGAATAAATAAGTTGCAGTGTATTAGGAGGTGAACCAAGCGTTTAATATTTAAAATAATCGTGGTGTTGTTTTTAAAGAAACTGTATGTTTGTGTCTGTACAGAGAAAGAGAGAGAGAGATCTTGATAGCATGTTTGGGGAGCCTTGTCGCAGCCAGAGGACCAGGAGTGGTTAGCAAGGAAACTGAAAGCACTAAAGTCATTGCCGCTCAATCTTCTGTGCTGTTTACCTGCCATGTTTTCTAGGCATCTGAGCTACTAGCTTGTTGACAGCTCATTCATAGCCATGAATAAGCTTGGTTTAGATAAATCATTTTTCTGTAGCAAAACTTGTCATACTCGTGCTTGAAAACTTTATACAGCTGTAGCCAAGAACTGCGCTAAAGCATTAGAGAAGCCATCGAGGGGGTCATGCACTAAATTCTAAGTGAGAAGGAATGAAAAGGTGATGTGAAAGATGTTCATTGTCCGCCCTAAGGGAATCTCCTAAGTAGGAAAAGGGAAATAGCAGTTTGTTCTCAGCGGTGTTTTATGAAGCAAGTGAGAAGTATTCTGCTGGCCCTGGTCTGTGTCTAGAATTTGGAAGACTTTTTGCAATGAAATGATCTGGAAAAGCATTAGGTGACCTGAATTGGAGGTTATCTCCTTTTTACTAAAGGAAGTGTGTTTTAGGAAAATTACTTGAAAGCTTTGTGATATTACAAAAGACAAAACAAAGCCACCCATGACTATTGAAAGCTTTGGGAGTGCTAATATTTGTGTTTCTGTTTTTCTTTGTGTAGGGTCTTGCTTCGAGTAAGAATGCTGTATTACTTAAAACAAGAAGTCATTGGTAATGAATTCCAGAAGGTGTTTGATGGAATTGATTCCAGGTAAAGTATAGAGGTTTTTTGCTTGTTTATTTTAAATGTAAAGTATCAAATGAAAATTCAGAAATCTTCCTAGACCTAAATTAGAAATGTTAAAACCAAATATTTGTATCCTTAGGCTGTGAGAAAACTGGTTTTGTTTACTAAGCACTTTGTATCCATTTGACATGAGGAAGTCCTGATTCCTAATTATGAGTCTAACTATACGAAGTAAAATTATTTAAGTCAAATAGACTGAGAAAGCGAGCGAAAGATAGAGTTCTATACATTCTAACTGGTGGGGGTTTCCTGCCTCTTTGTGCACACTTTTGATTATGTGCTGCATGTTCCGTTAATACTTTATTTAATGGAAGTATTGCCATTTGGAAATTCTTGAACTCACTGCTACAGGAGCTTGTGGTGGATAGAAAGTTTTAATTTGATTCAGAAAGCTGTTGTAAACATTTGTGGAAGAACAGTCCATCTCAGGCTG
Source organism: Vanellus vanellus (assembly GCF_965231255.1). Taxonomy (NCBI): domain Eukaryota; kingdom Metazoa; phylum Chordata; class Aves; order Charadriiformes; family Charadriidae; genus Vanellus; species Vanellus vanellus. The sequence goes on from NC_138917.1 coordinate 18,018,391, forward strand.
TTAACTACAAAAGCAGATAATCCTCTGTTTGCTGAGTTTTGCAAGCACAAACTGCTATGAAATGACAGAGTTTACTGAGAGAGGAATAATATTGTATGCTGGTTCTGCTTTTCATATTCTTTTGCTGTTATTGGTTTCTGTCAAATACAAAACAAGTTATCTGGGTGTTTTGAATTGCTGGTTTTAGGGTCTTACTGAATGCAGAGGTGAAAACCTGGATGCCTCAGTTTCTTTAGGTTATTGAAATTATTCTTAATGATAAATTAATATTGTATTGTGTGGCTTAGTAGTGTAATGATCCCCTTTTTAACTGTTACTTGCTGTTAAATAACAAAGTGCATAAAAAAATTGAACATTTCAATCCTAGGACTCTCTAAAACCTTCAAAGTAATCTTTGAATTAGTTTGCTGGACATGGAATGTTGGATATGTGTGCTTGAAGAGAGTTTAAAAATCCCACATAAAGTACAAATGTGCAAAGAGAAAATAAAAATCTATTTCTTCCTCTGAGTATTATTGATGTTGGTGTGCTGTTGGTGATTCTCCTTAGTGAAATTGATGTTTGGGTCCCTGAGCCAGATCACTCTGAAGTCCCTGCCGAGTGGTGGGATGCAGATGCAGATAAATCCCTTCTAATTGGAGTTTTTAAACATGGTGAGTAATATGAATGACAACATATGTACTTCCCCGCCCCTCAATATGAACACCCTACACTCAATTTTTTGATAGCTTACTCTGAAAGTTGAATTTGTGCTACTTTTCTATTTTTTTTTTTCCTTTGTAGGTTATGAAAAATACAACACTATCAGAGCAGACCCAGCTCTGTGCTTCTTGGAAAGGGTTGGCAAGCCGGATGAAAAAGCAGTTGCTGCCGAACAGAGAGCAAATGATTATATTGATGGGTATGGGCTCTTAAGGGCATTAATGTTTCGGGGCCTTAAAGTAAATGTGGCTGAACTTAAAATGTTGTACTTTATTCTCTTCTTAACTGGTTTTATGCTAGTTTGATGTCGTCGTTGTGAAGAATACTACTTTGATTTTATTCCCACAGAGTGGAAAAGAGTTAGGAACAGTGTAAGAGAACCACTGAAGTTGGGGACTTCACAGTTAAGGGAAAAATGCAGCAACTTGTTAACAGGGGCTCTACCTTGTGTTGCTGTATCAGAAATATTATTTAGACACTGAAGTGCAAAAGCCTTCAGAGGCGGAGTACTACAGACCCATTTAACTTGATTTCACATCAGTCAGCTTGGTGTGTTAGTCTTGTGTAGCTAACCAGTGACCCCAGTAGGTCAAGCGGAGTATCACTGGTAACTGCTGAAAGGGAGAACTGCTTTTATTCATTGCTTCCTCAGTGAGGTTAGCAGCTGTGCTCGTAAAGAATATCTTTGAATGAGATAGTGAATTGAGGGGGGCAGGATTCAAGCCACAGCTGCTATGAAATATTTGCCTCGTTTCAAATAGAAAATTAAATACGATATATCTACCTAAACTTCAGTGAGTTTTGCTTTATTGAAAAAAGTGTAAAGACTTCTGAAATATTACTGAGATGGGTTCTTTTGTGTTGAAATTTTAACAGGGATGTAGAAGATCCAGAATATAAACCAGCACCAGCAATGTTTAAAGATGACATAGAGGTATAGTAGGCACCTATTAATAGCTCCTTTTAACACACTTAGAATGTAATACTTCCACCTTTTTGTTGAGCAAACTATTGCAATTTTTTCTGTATTTCTCTAAATTGATAGAACTTACTCTGTGTGTTTCTGCAGTTATGTGGGCGGCGGGGAATGGGAGGGAATTGTTGTATTAATTCTGTTATATGCCTTGGTAGCCATTTGTCCAAAATATACGTTACTCTTCTTCTTTGTCATATTCATAAATTGTCTGCAAGATGTAAGTTTAACCTAAATCTCTGGAGAGGGCTACGTTTTTAATTTTGCTTCGCTTTTGTTTTTCTACAGGATGATGTTTCATCCCCGGGTGATCTTGTAATAGCAGATGGAGGTAAATACTTAAAACTTCAAGTCTGAGCCAATTCAATCTATTTTGAACTGTTTCCATTCTCCTGGCTCTTCGCTAAAACGTATTTAGATTGCCTAGTGTAGAACCATAAGCACCAGCAACAATTAACTCCTTTGTTTACCTCTGACTTTGTTTTCATGTAGATGGACAAATGATGGAAGGAGACAAAATCTATTGGCCCACTCAGTCTGCCTTAACAACACGTCTTCGACGCCTAATAACAGCTTATCAACGAACAAGTAAAAATAGGCAGGCCCAGCAGATCCCGCCAGCGTTCACGATACAAACTAGTATGATGCAGCCTCCATATGAAGAAGCGGCTCTAAATCCAAAGATGGCTGCGAAGATTGAAAGACAGCAAAGGTATGTGCAGCACGCAAATACTCATTTATAGTACATTCTTAGAACTTATAATTGCTAGCTGTGTGAAATAGTGAAGACAATGACAGAATTTCCAATTTTCTTCTTGTTGATCAAGATGGACGAGAAGGGAAGAAGCTGACTTTTACAGAGTTGTGTCCACATTTGGAGTGGTGTTTGATCCTGAAAGGGGCCGGTTTGATTGGACCAAATTTAGAGCGATGGCTAGGCTACATAAGAAAACTGATGAGAGCTTAGAGAAGTACTTGTATGCGTTTATGTCAATGTGCCGGAGAGTCTGTCGTCTCCCCTCAAAAGAAGGTGGGTGTATGTGTGTTTGCTTTTAGTTTTATCTTTAGTTTCTGTTGCCAGTGCTCATCTTAACAAGGTTTTCTTTCACATGTTCCAAAATAAAAATGGGGGAGAAGGAGATAAGGAAACACGTTAAGATAAAATTGAGAGCTTATAATGGGGAGATACATATTAACTGATTAAAGCCATCTACTTCTAGTATTGATTTGCAGTGGTTTGGTTGTTTGGGTTTTTTTTGCCAGATTCTCATCTTTGTTTTGTTTCGATACAGAACTCGTAGACCCAAACATTTTTATCCAACCGATTACAGAGGAGCGTGCTTCGCGGACGTTGTATCGCATTGAACTCCTAAGGAAAGTGCGAGAACAGGCTCTTAGACACCCGCAGTTGTTTGAACGACTAAAACTATGCCAGCCAAACCCAGACTTGCCTGTCTGGTGGGAGTGTGGGACTCATGACAGGGATTTACTTATTGGAGCTGCTAAACATGGAGTTAGCAGGACAGATTATCATATTCTTCGTGATCCTGAACTCTCATTTATGTCTGCCCAGAGGAACTATAATCAAAATAAAGTGGCACTCTCAAGGACTTCTACTCCACTGTTGCATCAGTACCAGATGGCATTAGCTGCTTCTCCTCTTACGCCTCAGTCAAGATTGTCAGATGCTAAAGTGAATGCTTTTGAGGACACAAAAGCTAAAAATGAAAATCTGAAAGAGGACCCTCAGTCTTCTGAAGAGGAATCTATGTCTACAGAGGAGACACAGACACTAATGAAATCTGAACCTCTGAGTCCGAAAAATGGCACCCCAATACAAAATACAGACCACAAACCTAGCGTGAAGACTGAAACGGACAGGCGCATGGTGGCAGCCAGGACAGAGCCTCTAACCCCAAACCCAGCTTCCAAAAAACAGAGAGTCAGCAAAAGGGGGTCTGACTCTAGCTCTGACTCAGATTCTGACTCAGATAGATCATCCTGTTCTTCCAGGTCATCTTCTTCATCCTCTTCATCTTCCTCATCTTGTTCACACTCTCGGTCAGGCTCTAGCTCTTCGTCATCTTCATCTTGTTCTTCAGCATCTTCATCCTCTTCATCATCATCCTCATCCTCATCATCGTCATCATCATCGTCGTCTGAAGAGAGTGATAGTGATGAAGAGGAGGCACAAAAACGTGGTAAGCGTGGAGTCTTATTTCTGCAGTATAACTCTTAAACTGAACAAGTTTATTCTTAATGGAAAAATGTCTTAAAAAGGATATTAAATCCCACAAACGTAAAGTTAAATATTTTTGCTTGGTTCTTCAAGTGAGTTGGATGGATTTCAGAGATACAGCATTTTTTTTTTTGCTTCATATCAGTGCCTTGGATGAGGTAGTTAGGATTTCTTGACTGATGCCCTAAGCAAGTGTACTGTGCCTCTGGCTCACCTGTGGGAGGAGACTTGAGCTTGAGTGGCTAATGGTTTCTGGAAATTCATTGTGTGTGTCTATTTCCTACTACTGTTTCTTTTTCTTCCTGAATATATTTGTTTGGTTTCCCTGTTTGTTTTTTCTACCCTTGCTCACCTGTCTTTGTAGCTTCCTCCTGCGTTTATGCAGGCTTCCTTCTGTCCAAGCTATAGAGTACTGTAAGCTGCTGCTTCTTGTAAATTGGAGGTGGCCACGCAGTGTACTTGCACTGAAAATTTTCAAACGCTTAAAAGTACGTTGCTATTTAGAAAAGACTGAGGTGATTACACAGCGTGGGACCAAATAACAGAGACACTTCTGAAAGTTTCAGAAACCTATGATCAGGAAGTGATTTAATATTATTAATAAACCAACCAATCATTATCCAATACATTTCTTAGTTTGGTACTATGAAGTGTCCTCTAGTCCTGCCCTGTTGAAATTCAGCATGTGAAAAGGTTTCTCCACTGTATGGTAACAAATGGTAATGGAAAAAGGAAAAGGCTGAAGTTAGGTGGTAGGATTACAGCATCAGTAAATAAGCTAGTTTTTTTCCCAGTACCTCTGGGGAAAAAGGCATTATGTTAATCAGGTGAATCCTCTTGTCTGTGGAAATGACAAATGGAAACCATAGGGTTAATTTACTGGGAAAATTATTACTGGGCAAGTAAAATGCCACTTAAACAGGTGATTAAGTTGCTACTGCCTGTAGCAGTGGAAGAAAAATTTTCAGAGGAAACATTTGCATGCAAACATTAAAACAGCGAGAGAAAAGAAGTGCTTCTATAACATAAATATTTAGATCTAGATGGTGGATACTACAACATGTGGTACAAGTCCAAATATTAGGCTTGCTTTCTGCCAGCTCAGTCTGTTTAGGCGAGTGATTGTGCCACCCTCAGACTGCAAAATCTTGTAAATCAGTCAACCTTTCTTTTGGTGGCTATTTTGCTGTAACTTGGTGTTGAAGAGATTGGTAAATGCTGGAAAATTCTGTTAACTTTATCTGCATCTTAATTTTAAGCCCAGCTTTTATTTCATGTGTTGTGCAATGATCATGGACCTTTGGCATACTTTTCATATTTGAAACAACTTTTAAGGGAGACCTAAATTGTGTCAGATGACTCGATATATAGCTATTATTAAGGACAAATCTGAATTCTGTAGAATTTTCCCTCCGTACTTTTACTGGTTGTGCTGATGTAGTATTTACCTTTTCAGGTAACACTTTTTTTAGTTTTGGACTGTTTCCCCATGACAGTGAAACTTGCATTGTTGTATGGATGGAGGCAAAAATGAAAGAATAATGAGGAGGGAAGTGTAAGAAAGTCAGAGAAAATCCTGTGTGATTAAAATTAAATGATGCAGACACACGTGTTCAAGGTGTGGAACATCCAGCATGCCATCCAGTAAATGAAATGGGGTGGTTTTTAAAAGTAGTACCCCAGTAGATATGCCACATTCTGGTGATAGACACCTTTCATTTCAGTTTAATTCTATATTTTAGTGCATGTTGGCTTACAAAGGAAATATGTTAAAATAAGTAAGGACTGTCTGTCAGACTACTCTAATTTCTAATAGCTAAAGATTTGACATGTTAAGGTGTTGAAATATTAACAGGAATATGTGTGGCACTTACGTACCAAGAAAAGAGTTAACAGTCATCCTGAAAACCCAAAAGTTTAATTCTTCAGTTCAACTTTGTGTTTGGACTTTCTCTGAGCATTGTTCTGTGTGTTTTGTTCACCTGGACCTCTTAAAATGAGTGTTTAACTTCTTTACGACATCAAATGATTAGTGGTTTTATTTAGCAGAAGGAACCCCGCATATAAAAGCATATGATGAAGAGAGTGTTGCCTCTCTGAGTACCACACAAGATGAGACGCAAGACAGTTTCCAGATGAACAATGGAACACCAAATTCCAGTTATCTCCTGCAAGGTGGATACCTGTTGGCTGCATCCTACTGGCCAAAGGCAAGTTTATAATACTCCTTTGAAGACCAAAGTTTAGGGGAAGGTGGACTGTGACATTAGTATTCAATGAAATGTGTTAAAACCATACCACTGAGTTGTGGCAAGATCTTGGAGAAAAAAAAAAGAGGGAAAAAAAAAAAAAAAAACAGAATTATGACAAATCATTTTATACGTCAGTTATATAGCTATAGCTGTAAAAGAGAGAATGTTCACATAGGAACCGGAACTCTAAAGAAAGCATATTTGAGATGAAGATGAGGTAATTTATCAGGTATTTGGATGTTCTTAAGTCCGCGAGAGGAAATGTTTAGAGTAGTACAAAAGAACATAAAAAATGAAACAGAGCAAGGAATCAGTTTAGCCAAATATTAGAAAAGATTTCTTAATAGTAGTAGGACAACTCCTGCTACATTGCAAAATTCTAAGCCATGTTAAAGTATAGGCGGGTTGAAGCACAGGTGTAATGCAACTTTTATGTTAAAATTTATATGATTCATATGTGAGTTAGTGGCATTATAAAGTATACTTTGAAAAGATAACAACACTAAGTGACTGGAAATTCACCTCGTTTGAAATAAATACTGAATATTTTTACGCTTTTGGAAGACCACAGTGCAGTTTCTTACCCTCTCAATTACTAGTTTAACTAAGAAGATGAAGCAAAAATTACGCATTGTTGGAATGCCTCTTCAGTACATAAACTTTAACTGTGATATATTTTTGGATAGGTTTCTCTCCTGACGTATAAGGAAAATGATACTGACTTGGATGTTTTCTGGGTCTGAAAAATATACTTGCTTTTATAGTTAGTATTACAGTTACAGGTTTTAGTGTGCAACTTTTTTTTTTTTTTAAAGTGTAGGAAAGCCCATGGGATGTTAACTTCTGTCACAGATTTTTGATGCTTATGTTTTTCAATAGTTCTAAAGAAATTGTAGCATGTTTTAGCATGTTTAGTGTGTTGCTGGGCATATGCTATATTAAAAAACACATTAAAGGTATTTCAATTAAAAAAACATAATTTCAAAATCTCCTTCTGTGGAACAGGCATAAGTTGCAAGTCAGCTTGAAATTGAGCCAGATCACAAGCTCGTAATGAAGGAAATGTTTCAAGGTCAACCAGTTGAGAAAAGTTTAAAAAGGAAGGCAACGCAGGAGACGAAGGGTGACGAAACGGGGAAAATAGATGTAGGATCTGAACTTCGGGAGCTTTTAGTTGTTGTTACCTTTGCTCCTGGAAGATGCATTTAAATCTAGAGAATACTTTTCATAGTTTTTGAATGTTCATTTTGAGAAGGGGAGCATAATCTTCATGTCACAGATGCTTGGCAGATTGTGGAAAATGGCATTCAGAGTGTATCAAACCAGGCTTTTTTGGCAACAAAAATGTTTGCTTACAGAACAGGTAACTTTAGTGTTCACACGTTTTCTTTGTCAAATAACTGCACTCTGAAATGAGGGGAAAACATGGTAGTTTCTGGAGCCTGCATACTTAGCTGAGGTTACTGGGACTCGAGATCCGTGTATTATGCAGGTGTGTGAAGTCAAATCTGTGTTTGGTGTCTGAAGACTGTCAGTGAGGAACAATATGGTTTCAAAAGCTAAAATGAGACGTGAATAAAAGCCTGTAGATGTAGTCGCATAAATACTGTTTGCCAGCTGCCAATGTAGCAAAGCCAGACCTACAAATCCTGCTTCGATCGTTACTCTATCTTTCCTTAAAACATCAGTGGGATAATGTGTTGCAAGCATTCGCAAGCCGCAGACCCTGTATAGGTGAGAGAGACTGTGTATTTGTTTACAGCTGGTGAAAATAAGCACAGAGGTGGCCTTCACAAACTGTTACAGGAAATCAGTACAAATCCAGGAACTTAGAAATCTTTTAAGTCCAGTGCTTAAAAATGTTGTCTTTTCTCTTCTTTTTAGAGTTAGAAGATAATACATCAATCTAATGTGTACGGTGTTGGTAAGCATTACTCTTACAAAAATATTTTCTCTGTTTTTTAGGATCGAGTTATGATTAATCGACTTGACAGTATTTGTCAAACAGTGTTGAAAGGCAAATGGCCTTTGGCGAGAAGGAGCTATGACAGCAGTACGGTGGCATCTTTCTACACAACCAAACTTCTGGATAGCCCAGGTGCAGCTGCAGATTACAGTGAGCCCAGCGCACCAACACCCCCTCTTGCAGGTGTTAAAGAAGAATATGATCAATCACCACAGATGTCAAAGGTGAAGAAGCATGTACGAGAAAAGGAGTTTACAGTGAAAATCAATGACGTATGTTTATTTTTATTGCCCTAGGACCTGATTGCGATTGCGGTGTGCGGCATGCTTTACCTGCAAGTGGCTGCCTGCTCTCACTCTCACTTCCTTCACACACTTGTTTGTGGGTATTTGGGTCTGCTGCTTCTGGGCATTGAGTGTTTGGTTTTGGGGTTTGGTTTGGGTTTTTTTTTGTTGTTGTTGTTGTTCTTTTTAATTTGCATAAGCCACTGGAAGGAATCATTGTTATTTCCCTCTCTCTGAATTGAAATTTTGCCATTCTGGTGCTTCCTAAGACAGTCCAGTTTATGCCATTTTTAAGAAACAGCAGTAAGCAGTAGTAAAATAAGGTATTTCTGTTGTTTCGCTTTTTATAAATATTTCGGTGTGTCCTATCCAGCAAGCGCTTAATTATTTCATGGCCTTTTGGAGGGTTATAGGTAAATTTCCCAGTTTAAATGCAGGCTAGAAGCTTCAACCGTTTTTCTTATCTGTAGTTTGTGACCTGTTTGTAGCCCATAAAAATGTATGAAAATTTCCTCTTGTAATTGGGTTTGGCGTTTCTTTAGGACTGGATTAGGGAGGTAGACAGCTGTTCAGTGTCTGGATTTTTCAGTTGAGGTAGTAGATAATTTAAAATTTGTATTCATAGAAGCAATTCCATGAAATCTCTGTTCAATTTTGTTTTTACGTGGAGGAGAAGCAAGACTTATTTTAAGGTATAATACAATGTTTTCATTCTTCCTCAACTCTTATGGAGTAACTGTTTGTATGTGAGAACCCTGATTATGAAGTAGTCATTTCTGCTTCAGAAGAGACTCTTCTAACCCTGGCATTTATTTAACAGGAAGGTGGTTTGAAATTGACTTTTCAGAAGCAGGGACTGTCTCAGAAAAGGCCATTTGAAAGCGATGAAGGTGCATTGGGACAGCAGCAATACCTGGCTCGGCTACGTGAACTCCAGAGTGCTTCAGAAACCAGCCTTGTCAACTTCCCAAAATCGCTTCCTGAATCAGGTATGTAAAATATCAGAGGGATAAGGGTTAGTGTTAAATCTTATCTTCTAGGTTCTTCTCTTGATCTCCATGTATAAGCAGTGGAGAGAGATGTTTGCAGTGTTGTTTGTTCTAAACTGCAGTCTGGAGGAATTCTCCCAGTGTGTTAGGGAAACTGGGCACCTAAGTTGAGGCTTGAGGTTGGACCACATGAATACTCTCTCGTAGTATCACTGTAACATTCATTTATTAGAAGAATGCCATTATACATTATAAACACCCCCAGAAGATTTTAATAATTATGAAGTGCATCACTCTACACTGCCAGTTTAAATGAGAACTTACTGTGGCTAGTTTGTAAGTAAAGATGAAGAGTCCCAGATTTATGCCCATGTCAGTTTGCTCCCTTCCTGTTCTTTCCTGTGCCTCATGTAAAGAAACATTGGTGGACAATAGCTCAGAACCAATTTTTGGCTTAGACCAAAAAAAAAATAGCTTATTTTCATAAAAAATAACAGTAGGTGTACACTGAAAAATAAAAATAAGCCTGAAGTAAGCAGTTAAAATTTGGATTAAAACATTTGAAATTATCAGAATTGGGTGCTTGATTTACACCAGCTTGTGATTAAATGACTGCAATTTATCAAGATTGCATACATACACAGACGAGGACATTTCCTTTAACAAAATACTGCCCTTCACTTGCATTTTGTACTTTCTTGTTCTTTTGTGACATACCATTAAGGTCTTGTTATAAACATTTGTTTAGGGATGTCTGCCTCTGAGTGTGTGCGATGTCAGCAGTTTTTAACAGCCTTCCTCCCTGTACAGATTTATTTGGAAGGGGTAGGGGACAGTAAAAGGAAACTTTCATAGTAGAGTGGCTTTTCAGAGCCTGATATTAATAGTGTTTTAAGCAGTCATAAAACAAAAGACAATTTCTGTTAGATATTACATGTAGAAATTATATGCACTTGCACTGTTAAAAGTAATTTTATTTCCTTTTTTTATTCAGACACGTTTCTTGTTAAAAACAGCTCAAGCATCTGACACTAATTTTATTGTGTCGTTAATTAGGTACTTCCAGTCACTTAACAGCCAGTGCCAATGGAGTCATAGTTGACAGTCAGCCTGTAGTCAAAAAGAGAAGAGGAAGGAGGAGGAATGTGGAAGGAGTTGATGTCCTGTTTATAAATAGAAATAAACAGCCTAATCATGTAAGTAAACTTGATTTTACATCCAAAAATAAGGTCCAGATTACTGTTAATCCCTTAACTGAGCATAACCAGCTGTCAGCATACAATAAAACTTTATTACTCAACTGTTGGGTTGAGGTTTTTTGTGAAATTGTTCACTGACCATTTTATGACTACACAAATGGGAACTGGTAGAGTTTTACTAAATATTAGATATATTCAATATTGATAACTATTTTAAAAAAGTAAGTTTAATTCTAGTTTTGATGAACTGTAAATAACAAAAACTTGTTATTTACCTAGCAACACTCATCTTTTCCTGTAACATCTGTTACAGGACCTGGTTGTATAGTAGCTTAAAAGGGGGCTGTATTTATGGCACGTGTAACCTCACTGACTCCTTGAGTGTGTGCATAATGGTCTGCAGGACTGTGGCCTTCATTGTATCGTATGGAGTAATTGTGATAGTTTGTTTTTTATGGAGAATTTAGTCAAATGTTTTTAATTTCTCCAGGTTAATCCAGGTATTAACTCCTGTCAAGCTGCTGCAGGAATAAACCCAGCACTCCCTTACACGCAGCCCCAAGGCATGCTCGATGCGGAGAGTCCGGTTCCAGTTATTAACCTAAAAGATGGAACAAGGCTTGCAGGTGATGATGCCCCCAAAAGAAAAGATTTAGAAAGGTGGCTTAAAGAACATCCTGGATATGTTGAAGATTCAGGTGCTTGTATTCCTGTAAGTATTTTTCAGCTCTGTTTTAGCTAGACAGTAAAATACTTCTCACAAAATGTATTTGAATTTGTATTCGATGTTACAGGGAATTATTCTTTCTGTCTTCTGTTTTGTTTAGGGAAAGGAACATATCTGTTTCTTTCTAGGTAATTTGAGCTCCACAAGCCTTGCTTTTCCCTCAAAAACGTAGTTGCTGAGAAAAGCAATATTAAAAGACATTTGATCTTTGTCTAATTTTACCTAGGATGAGAAAAACTATCTGAGATAAGAAGACTCATATTACCATGATACTGATGATGGGAGCTGAAAATGTGTGACAGCATGTTTAGTGATGTGCAGGAGGATTAAAAACTTTACTGTGGGGTGTATCTCGTACCTCCGTTACAGTCATATGGTAGTGGTGTTTGTGTGGTATGACATTCTCATTTTAGCTCTGAATTTGAGATTTGTTTATGTTGAACAGAATGTAAGAAAATTATATTTATGACATCTGGAATAACAACCTTACTTCTCCCTAAAGCTGTTATAATACAAAATAGTAACAACAGTCCTCACAGTTAAAGCACTGTTGAAAAATGAGGAATTATTAAAACAAGCAATGGTGGGGGCATCAGAGAGAGGATTTAGTGCTGTCTGCTGGGCTGCTTATTATATGATTGTGATTAGTAAGCTAGTATTGCTACTAAAATACTTCTGAAATCAAAGATGGCTTCAATTGAACGCACAGATATATTACCATTTTTAAAACAGTTACGTCAGGAAGATAATTGGCTTTTAAATTCCTTTATAACAGAGGATGCAGCTGCACGATGGGAGGCCCAAACAAAAAAGACACCGTTGTCGAAACCCTAATAAACTGGATGTTAATAGTTTGACTGGTGAAGAACGTGTTCAGCTCATAAATAGAAGAAACGCAAGAAAGGTACTCAGATTTCTGTTCCCATTCCGATATTCCCCAAATGTTACCTGAAATGAAGAACCCTAATATTACACTTGTTACAATACTGTGTGCAAATGAAAGGTTTCTGTTTTAAGGTTTTTGGCACAGAGTCAGGAAGTCAATGACAATGGTTTAGTAAACGTTTTGCAACTATGAAAATATGTAAGATATGGACAGAAACTTAACCCCATGGTTTATGTTCAGATAGAATTGAAGCCTCTATATTGCCATATTTGTGCCATTGACTAACACGGAGGCGTGGCCACTGAAATATATGTTGTTCTGATCAAAGTAGCAACTTTCTCATAAGTTTGAAATTTTGTGTGTGTCTTCTCGTTACGACTTTTGACATGATTAAAATTATATTGGTAGTGCATCCTGCATAGAAACTTGTCCGTTACAATTGCTTAAATCCTGTGTACTGGATTATTTTGCTCTTGGTTTTTTTCAGTTATTGCTGGCATTTGATGTTTATGGTTCACCATTGCAAATCATATTGGTGGGTTAAACAGTAGTGCAACAGGGGAACAAAAGTAGAAGGGGCATTCTTGTGTACAATCCCAACAGTGGAAGATGGGAGACCAGGTACTGAATTCAAGTTTTTGGACAGGTGATCAAAGTTTGGGAAGGGCATAATGCATTTGAATAGGCTTTGGGGAAGGCTAAAAGGCAATATTTGAGAAAAGCATGCAGAACGCTGCTGTGGTTTATTGGATGAATTTGGACAGATGTGTGGGATGGTGTCTTTGAATGTCAATGTAGCAGCAGAGCAGCATTCCAGTGGGAGTCTTTGAGTCTTTGCATCAATGTATGGAGCATTTTCTCTTGTGATACTGCTAGCTTTTCTTTTTGTTACAGAGCAGTTGCAAGGAAAGCAGGAAGGTTGTTTTTTATGCTGCTGTATTAAGGTCAGAAGCTTTTTGCATCTGTAGAGGAGAGCGAGGCAGAATTTGAGAGTCTTTAATCTCTTCAGTGCATCGGGGCAGCAGCTCTAAAGAGGAACTTGTATTGTTGCTAGTCTCTCGAAAAACAGACCTTTGGCTGCTCTACAGTAAGCTGTGCCCTGAGGAATCTTTTTCAAAGTCAATGATCAAGGAGTGAGAGATTTGATCTGTGCTTGCTGTAAAAGCCTGTATTTTCACGATTGATTTTTTTCACTATTAAATTTCCACACCGTCGTTGACTGTTCTGTTACTTTGTTAACCTCAGTTTTCCCATTTATAACCTGTCCTCAACTTCTCTGCATCACCAAACTCATTTTGTCTCATTTTCTTTTTTTAGTTCAATTACACATTTAGTAGCAGGGAGTGAGGGGACCAAAAGTAGCCTAGAAAAATGTGAGTTTAAGTTGCAGTTTATAGGGAAAGTTGATCAGAAACTGGAATTCCTTTCCTTTCTTCTTTCTACTGTTTCTTCTTTCTTTCTGGATCTGAATAATATTTCTGGTTAATTTGAAAGCTTATTTTCCTGCTTATATAATTTTATTAGGACGCGCTGTCTAGCAATCTTAACTTGGCCTTTTTCGCATGAAAAAAATACAAGAAATAATTTCACAAGAGAAGCAGAGGCTCTTAATGGAAGTAATTTTAGAAGTTGACTGAAATGATAAAATAGGACCGATTTATTGGATAAAGGGAAAGTTTAACAAGACTGTAATTACAACCTTCTTGTTAATACTTGGACCGCTGTTTTCTGTTCATGTAGTTGCTCTTTCATTCATTGCATGTCTAAATAAACTCTGATACTAAAGGTCAGTAGGAATGTCAAATATTTAAGTTGCAAAGGATGAGTTTAATAGATGAGTTTGAGTTTAGTAAATTTAGAGCAAATCAAGAGTATCTCGCATACACCACCAGGTACCAATCAAAAGCTGTGTAATACTCATTGATAATTTAAAGTGAAGCTTTATTTGCATTGTGCTATATAAAAGGCAAAAATGAAACAGTGTCAGGTATAAATGTTGCATTTCTCTTACCGAATGAGAAGCATTTCCTGACTTGTATCTTCTGTTTCTCAGGTAGGGGGTGCGTTTGCTCCCCCTCTGAAGGATTTATGCAGGTTCTTGAAAGAAAATCCAGAGTATGGAGTGGCTCCTGAATGGGGAGAAGTTGTAAAACAGTCTGTGAGTATTTGCAGAATAAGATAACTGTGACGTGAAATGTGTCTTAAAAACAAACAGGGCAAACGGGGGGGTGGGGGGAAGCACGCCAAAAGGCATGCTTTTCGTTTCTGGTATTACATTAAATGCGGAATGTGAGTCAATGTTAGCTTTTTTTCTGCCAGCTCAGTTCCCTAAACTGGTTTGGCACAGCTGTGAGTAGGAAGAAGAGAGGGACAGCAGCTGGCAAACCGAAATTAGAGATTTGGTTGAAAGTGCTACAATACTGTGACTTTTTCTTCTCATAAATGCAGCCTTGAAGGTTTTTAGGAAAGGTATTAGCTCACAGAATACTTTCTTAATCTTAAAGTTACAGTTAGGAAGATAAATATAATTTTAAATACTTACTTTATTTTTGAAATTAATTTACTTACAGTATGCGCCTTTAAGAAATTACTATCTTCAATCAAAATGTAAATCAAGTATTAATATAGCTATTTTCTGCTACTTAGAATTTCTGTTCTCTATTTCTTAGAGGTTTTGGTTTTAGCTAAAAAGTAGTGGTGAGATTCCAGTGGAGGGAACAAGGTTAATATGTTAACATATTTTTGGGAGTACGTCTGGCCTACAACTTCAGTGTTGCCCACGTATTCCTTCTCTATGGATTACCAACAAAGTTAGTGATAAAAGTACTACATTTCCTAGTAATCCTGAGCCAGCTTCTTACTAGTAGCAAGATGCATTCAGTGAATTTGAGGTTTGTACTTGGTTAAATTTAAAAGAAGAAAGTGTTTTGATAAACTTTGTCCACGGTTCCAACAAACCAGTAGGTACACATTTGCATTATGGGAACTATTACAGAGCTGGTCTTTCTTTCCTTTTAAGCGTCATTGGTGTATGATTCCAAGTTCATTCTCTGTTTGCCTTGAAAATAATGACATATTTTGAACTTTAATTGAATTTTAATTGAACTTGAGTCTTTACTGTTTATTCTTAAGTTTATGGATGAGGTGAAATATGAGGACGTTAGACAATAATAAAAAGGGCTTGGAGATTGTTGGTCTGTGTGCAATCGCGCATTTGTATTTAACTTTAAATTGAGTAATTTTTTTAATTAAACCATCAAACGATTGGAGTATGGTGATACTGCAAAGCAGTGCTGTTTCAGTTCTTAAATTGAGATTGCTCCTATAATGAGCTATGTTTGGCTTGAGCTGCGAACAAACCTCTAAGGATGAGTTAGCAGAGGGTCTGAGAAGATAATCCGTGTAGACCCCACTGTGGAAATGGGCCTTTAGCTGTTTGAGATGTGATAGCGCAGCGTCACCACAGATCCCAGTGAGCAGTCTGGAGATGAAGACCGCTTCTGGTATGCTGTGCTAGCATACCAGAATAATCTTTGACACCGCTACTGTACACACGGGCCTTTTGCTTGCTTTTACTTTTCTCAAAATACTAAAAATACCCAATGTGTTTCTTGCAGGGATTTCTTCCAGAAGGTATGTTTGACCGTATTCTCACTGGACCTGTTGTGCGGGAAGAAGTAAGCCGGAGAGGAAGGCGCCCCAAAAGTGAGACTGCCAAGGCAACAGCAGCTGCAGCTGCTGCCACCACTGCAAGCGTATCAGTGAACCCTCTGCTAGCTAACGGATTGCTTCCAGGAGTGGATCTGCCTAGTCTTCAGGCCTTACAACAAAACCTGCAAAACCTGCAGTCGCTGCAAGTCACAGCGGGATTGATGGGAATGCCAGCTGGCTTAACTACTGGAGGAGAAGCGAAGAACATGGCTGCCATGTTCCCCATGCTGCTGTCGGGGATGGCTGGATTACCAAACCTGCTGGGCATGGGAGGACTTCTGACAAAGTCCGCGGAATCTGTTTCAGAGGAAAAAAAGGGAAGCGATTCAAAGGAGGCAGATATAAAGAAAGAAAGGACAGAAGACCAAAATACGGATACTGGTGGTGAAAACTCTGTTTCAAGTTCTCCCTCGACATCCTCTGCTGCTGCAGCTGCCAATCCTCTCTCTCTTAACCCATTACTTTTGTCCAACATACTTTACCCAGGGATGCTTCTCACTCCAGGCCTTAATCTTCATATCCCAGCTTTGTCTCAGTCTAATATTTTTGATGTACAGAACAGTGAAAGCAATGACACGGGCTCAGCCAAGCCCACAGAAGAAAAGGAGGAAAATTCTAGGGTTAGAGATCAGGAAGACAAAGGGGGAACAGAGCCAAGCTCTCACAACGAAAACAGCACAGATGAGGGTTCAGAGAAAGCAGATGCTTCATCTGGATCTGATAGTACATCGTCTTCATCTGAGGATTCAGATTCTAGCGATGAAGACTGACCCCAGACTCTGCACTTAAATTATAAACTGATTTTGAATTTATTCTTTAATTATTTCATTGTAAATAACCCAGTGTTGAGTGCATCAATGATTTACTGACCGAACATTTCAGTATTTGTTTAGAAGTGCAAACTGCTTTCAGAGACGTTTTGCATGTAATATTTCTTGAAGTTCATAAGTTTCTGAACTTGTATGTACTATCAAATACACAATGGTGTAAAATTACAACAAAAGGCATTATAATTTTGTTGGGGGGTTAATTTTATGAAAATAATGCTCAAGTAAGAGCTGTATATTTAATATATTTGCAGTGAACACAGAATACTTTATGCATATTATTGATTTAATTTGAATATAGTTTTACAGCCTCCTTGACACTTATAATTTACAGATCAAAACTCAGCAATAATTTGGGCAGCTAATGAATGTCATGAAAGCTGTAGAATCTACATCACCATCCATTGCTTTAATTACATGAAAATGCTCTAGTGTTGTGATGCACTGCTGTTTCCAATTCAGGTACAAGTGTGTTTAAAAGAAGATAAATTTTTCCCAATCAGCCAATTAAACTGGCTACCTGTTACCTCAGCTGAGTTAGTTTAGGAAGTTTACATTGGTTTCTATTACTTGTTTTCAGGTTTTGTTTTGTTTTCTAAAGACATCCTGTATATCATGTTAAAATCTGAGTTATTTGAGATAAGACTTTTGGCGTTTTTTTCCCCCTTACTACAACTGTTCTCTTTGACAGCAGTAAGGGGAAATTAAAGCTAAAACTGTCTTATCTCATGCTACCTGGCACCATGTAGATCTATTTAGTTTACACCTTGCAAAGTTTTGGGCTCCCTCGGCAGAATTATAAGTCCCAAAATGAGGAGCAGTTTCCCCAAGACTCAGAAGAGGCAAACTGTCATAAAGTGCCACTGAAAAGACCTTTCAACACTGCATACTTCATGTAAAAATTGTTTGTTTGCTTTGTTTGTGTAAATTTCTATTTGTGTTTTATGTCATAAAACCTCCTGGAGTTACCAGTTAATAATGGTAAATAAAGTATAGATAGTTTTGAACTCCTTTTGAGTTTAAACTTCTCTGCAGATTTAAATCTGACTAAATATTAAATATTATCCAAAATCATTATTGGGATATCACTTCATATATTATGCTGAGTTACCCACTAAAGAAAAAGCACTTTGAATAGTAAGGAAGACAAATTATTCCTAGAGACCACAATAACAGGGCATAAGACATCTGTTTAAGTCCAAATCCTTAGAACCCTTTACTGTATAAAATCTGCCTAATATTTGATCTGTGATGATTCCTCCTTCTTCTTAAGCTGCTATTACTCTGACACAGTTGAGGCCCAGATTCACATTTACGGAAGTTCTGAACTGAGTGAGACTTCAGTTGACCTTGGTTACATCGTTTGCGGTCCAAGAATAGGCAAGTGTTAAGAGAAAATAGATACAGGTACTAGTAGAAGTCATTGAAAAAGCTTTACAAAGGGATAAATTTAAAAATAAAATAAAATAAAAAAAAAAAAAACAAAAACAAAAACTGTATATTTTGATATAGTTCTGTTGCTTGCTTGTACAGTAAAACAACTGTGTTGTTTTTTATCAAGAACTTTACCAATGAAATATAAGTTTCTATGTGCAAAATAACTAGCCCCATGATTAGAAGCAGTATTACATGTAATTAAACAATTATACAAGTACCATTTGGATTGTGCTGGTTACGTATTTTCCCAAATAGTATTCTGATTTTTGGCCCTTCATGCAGTGTCTTAGCAATAGTGAAAATTAAAAACTGCCAAGAGAAGGGGGTAGCAATTCTTCATGATGAAAAAGTATTTCATATTTAATATTTTGCCCTTTGTAATATAGCACTTTTATTTAACTAGGATGCATCTATGAAATAGCCAAAGTTTTACAAACAGTTATTAACTTAGTTTGCTGATGGAGTATGTCAACAATACCATCACTTCCCACCCTTACCCCACAAAACAAATCCTAAATCTTGTGGCTAAAACCTAATTTATATCAGATTTATGAAATAAAGTATTTTCCTAATTATGGTCAAGTGAGTTTGGTTACCATTCTAGTGATTCTTTCTATGTAATAAGGCAATTACAGTTTCAAGTAATGAAGGCTGGTGTAGACTTGAACATAAAATATTGGGTTTATTTCTAATCACTTTGAACCAGAAGGGGAAAAAAATGTCCCACTATCAGCTAAACTATATGCAAATACGGTTGTATAAAGTTAAGGGTTATAAGGAAACCTCAGTAGAATTACACTAATACTGAAGTTAAAATTAAAAGGATATCCAAGGTGATGATAAAGTGTGTGTTGGTAGTTACTAAAAGAACCTTAGCTGTTATTGCCTTGTATTTCTATCCCTTGTTTCAGGCTTCATGATCCAAGTCTTAGTCCAGGTTTTTTTTGGACATTTGCAATATTTGCCAGTTGTGTTCTGTGTAGTCTGAATTTGCTTTCTGTAGTTGAACAAGCGTCTTAAAAAGTCATTTGTAATTTATTGAATTACTTTCTATGATGTTCTATAGAGCAAATGGAAGTTTAATTATTTTTTATTAAACATATTCTTTGACTACCCATGATGTCGGCCTCAATATGTGAAAATAATGCTGTCTGTGTGAGGATTAAACATGTGTCTTTCAGCAGCAAAAGTTAAGTTTCAGTGTTAAGCTCTAAAACTGGAGTTATTCTTAAGACCTTAAAAAAAAAAAAAAAAATATATATAAGCCAAGGATGTAGCGCATATACACCACACACCACCCCCCCCAAAGACCATGCTTTACTGTTGTATAATTTTTCTGGGAATCCATTTCCTGTAATTCTGTTGTCTTACAAACAAAATAAGCTGTTGTTGCAGCCTTTCAGTAGTTACAGTTAGAAAGGAGTGTACAGTCTAGGGTCTGGTCCAAAAGTTGACTTAATTTGAAATAATAATTCATCTAATGTTCTGGGGTAAGCATGTTGACAGCAGAGTACCTTTTGAATCTTTCTTCTTAAAACCCTGCATTACTTTCTACTTGTTTACTAAATCTTTTAATTATGTACACAGAACTCACTATTGCTATTTTTCGTATATTTCATACAGGGCATGGACATTCCTGAACGCAAGTTGTCTCCTGGTTGTTGGGTGCCGCCTTGTTTTAACCTGTCATTGCCCTTGAATGATTCAGTGGTATCCTTCTTATTTATTCCAGTCTGAATTTTGTCTTTAGATCATGATCATGCTTTCTCAAATCTGTACACAGGCGATAAAAATGCATATACTCATACGAGCTCTGTTCTTGTGTTCTCCTGTTTCTTTTTTCCTTCAAAGTCCTGCAGAATCCCTAATAGTATCTTTTAAAATTTATTTTTAGCAGGTCTATTAGAAAACTGTCAAAGATATAAAAAAAAAGGGGGAGGAAGGGGAAATCCAATCCTCTCAGCCTGTAAATTAAAATATGACTAGACTTATTTTTTAATGACATTATTTCCAAGGAACAGATGATTTGGGCACAGAATTGGCGTTAAATTTCTTGCACTCCTTTAAACTTTTCTGAAACAGCATCTGGATAAGGTGACCAGATGGTATTATTAACAAGGTGTCCCAGGCAAATTCCTGTCCTATTTGGTATATCTTGTTTCTGAGAAAATTGTTTCTGCGTTGTTATTTAGTAATCCGGTTTTGATTTATTGCTCTGTACAATAGTACTGATACACCGTCAAAATGAATGGTTACTTCTTAATGCCCGCGTTTAAGGCGTAGTGAGATAAAGCATGCCTGGTGTACGTGGTTAATATAAAGGGGTCTGCTGTGCAGCATTATATGGAATTATTTCTGATGTGAAAGTTACTAACATTTAGTTGTATAAACAGTTTCTGATCTAGTTCTATTACACCTATAATTATCTTCATCATAAGCAAGCTGTAGCAGTGTAACGTGGGACTTAACACTGCTGTTGTTGAGCAACACTTCAGATTTTATATCTGTATGTTGTTGGGCCATCAGAGTTATGCTGGTGTCCGCAGAGGAGACTACACTAGTGTAGCTGAGGGAGTTTACAAAATAACTCTCCTGGCTTATCTAAATGGCCCTAATATTGTACAGACAGGCGATACCATTTCTTTGTCACATTTAGAGGAAAAGGAAATAAAGATAATACCTTTCCATAACAGCAAGAAAATACTCATCACTTTGTAACTAATGATTTCTAAAATGAAACTTTTCTGTTAAGAGATACAGCAGGGACTTCTGATGGTTAAGTGTCTCTGATGACAAAGGTAAGTTTCAGTTAACATTTCCCTGAGGAAAGCTATTCTTGAACCTTTTCTGGCTTTTAGTAATTTAGTACGTGTGAGATAGGTCTTTGAAAATACTGCCAGTATACCCAGAGGAAGGATGTTGAAATGCATTATAACTGTAGTGGTGTCAGTAAATTAACATCATTCATTATTGCCAAAAGTTCCAGGCTGCCAGAAATCATAAACAATATTTTGATTGTTATATTTCAATTTTTAGCCCTGCATTTTAGGAACACTGTTCACTGAGAAATAAATACAAAGAATTAAGGAAAATTGTCCACAAAATAGGGTGGGCTGAAGTCTTGAAATGGAGAAGTACATACAGGTAAGTGTCTCCGTTCAGAATAGTTATGACCCCAAAACACTTGGACTTACATAATTTAAATTTTAGCATCAATTTATAGTATTTTATACTCTAGCTAGCTAACATTCAGATTTCTTTTTAAAAAATCCAAACTGCTTGGCATTAATCAAACTCTAGCATTTCTCTACTTAAAAGGAGACATTTTCAAATTAGCCAAATCAAGGCTATGATTTTTTTTTTCCTTAACACTGCTTTCTTTCAAGCCCTCTCACACAAGGAGGGAAGGAAGGAAAAGTGCCATTCACAACATCCTGCTGTAAACTTACTCTGCAAAATGAGGACTTTTTTTTCCCTGCCTCTTGTCTGCTTCAACTGTGAACAACTTAGGAGTGTAAAATTCTCATTAGGTAAGGTCTCTTGTGCATAATCCTTTTATGGTTTGTTCTGCATATAAGGGAGACTGGTTTGGGAAATTTTTGGGATCCTAATGTCAGATATGCTATCGTCTGTCTTTTTCACCAATGCTCACCCAAACTGATAGCATGTCCTCAAGCTGTTTTCTCTTCTTGGAAGAGAACAGCTTTTGATTTGGGAACTACTGTGTCAGCTCCTCTCCTTTGCACTGTTTGATCTCTGTTCAGCTTCTCAAAGCAGGTGGTAGGAACTCGGCTTTGTGCTCCTGTAAAGGCAAAGTTTCTAACTCCTAGTCCCTAAATGAGATAAGTGCCCGCTGCTTAATTTTTTTAATGCAGCAGCAATTTTAACCTAAATAAACTTGATTTTTTTTTTTTTTTTGCTTTTCAGTGTTATGAATGTTTCTCAGAGTCATGAGATGAAGAAACATTCTCCGTTCCACAAGACAGCCTAAATCTTCATGTAATTATTGATCTTCATCAACCGAGGCTTAAGGTGAAATAGCAAGTGTTGGAAGATTCCTGATAAAGTCGTGCAAATTGGCAGAATAGCATTGTAAGTATCAGGAGACTGGCTGTGTTGGGAAGGTTGCAGGGAGGACACTGGAAGAAAGGTTTCTGTGGTGTGTTTTCCTCCTTACACAAATTCTAAGGGCTGGTCATCTTGGACTTGCCTTATTAGATCAGACTTTGCCTGGTATGTATCTAGCCTTATCTGGGAGACCACTGTATTTCCCTGCGGGTAGACAGCATTAACCACCATTTCAGAAACGTTGCAGTGGGTCTTCACTACCTGGGCCAGGAAAGTCGGGGCCTGTGCTATGACTGCAGTGTTTGGCCTCAAGATTTGCTACCTGTTCTTGTATTTTGCAAGGAAAGTACAGTTTATTATCAAAGTCACTAAGATAGAAAGAATTTAAGGTTGTTTGCCTTATTTTTGTGCAACCCTGTTCTGTGGGCTGCAAACAGGACCTGTGTCTGTGGAGTGCCACCTGCCAGCTCAGCTTGCCAGGGCTGCGTTCCCCAGGGTGACACTGGGGGACAGCGTGGGGCCCAAACCAAACACATGCGTGTGCCTGAAGCCCTTTGATGCTCTGAGTACCGCTTGTAGTTTATACAGAAGTCTGTTTCATAGCATGTTCATAAGATAAGTTTCTGAAACTTGAAAACAGTAAAAAAAATGTATTTTATTACATATTTTGCCGGCAGTTGTCAGGGACCCAGACTGAGAGGATGTGTGGGGTATCCCCATTAGAGTTTTGCACTGGTGGTAACACCAGTGGCTGTAACTTATTCTTACAATATTGGTAGATGTAATATGGAATCCAGTAGTGGAAATGATTCAAGTAATGGGCATGAGATACAGCCTAACCATTAGTTTTTAACGTTGCAGCGAAATGGGCAAGACACCCAAGTTGTCCTGGCAGGCCAGGGGCTTCAGGCGTGGGAGGACCCTGCTGCCATCGCCATCGCCATCTTCCAGTGCCAACTCAGGCTTTCTGCTGCCATCTGGTGCTCTCGCCGCTGGGTAAAAAAATGCATACTCACGTCCTGGAAAACATCTCAGGTTAGCCAAATCATCTTTTCCTGACGTTTCTTTCCCCCCCCCAAAGCTTTCATTGTTGTTAGCTTTGAAAGGTTAGTCTTATGAAAGCAAATAGGCATAGTCAATAAATTTCTCTTTATTAAAGGACAGTCTGTATACTCATCTCTTAATTAACATGTACCTGTGCTAGGCCTGACCTCTCCCCAGGGCTTATTGCTGGGAGTCTCCTCTCTGCTCGGTGGGGCTTTGCAGCCGCAGCCCCCGCTGTAGCTTTCTCTATGTTGCTGTTTATGCTTTAAAACTCGAGATCGCCTCATTCACTTCCAGTTCTTGGGACAGACACTTAAAGTTTTGACTCCAACAAAAGTGAGTCAAACCAAATGTGAATCTTCGTTATTTTGTGGCTTTGTTTTGAAATTGGTTTTCTTTCTTTTGTAATGGTCTAAAACTCGTGGAACGTATTTGAAGAGCTGAATGGTGCTATTTCTGCGTGGTTGTGTGAACACTCTGCACAGCTGCCTTTAATAGTGCTTAAACTCATTGTCTTCCGGGTTTATTTAATGGTCTCGTACGGCCATGGTTTTGTTTTGCTCAGAAGAGCTCCAGCCCTTACCGAGTGTAAGCGACAATTTGTGTGGCAATGCTGCAGTAACGTCCGTTGCCAGAGCGGCCCCGGGGGGAGCCCAGGCAGGCGGCAGAGATAGCGAACGAGGGCCCGACCGCCACCGGGCCCAGCCGCCACCCTGCCCGGCCGCCGCTGCTCCGGGAGAGCGCTCTTCTGCGGTCCTTCCTGCTGCGTAGCTGTACGTATGCGCTATGACGTCGCTGCTCCCGCCCGCGGCATTCTGGGAGCAGGGCAGGGCGCGCTGCATGCTGGGAGAGGGGGGAAGTGTATGGCGGTGCGCCTGCGCGGGGGCGGGCGGCGGGCGGGTGGGCCGTTGGCCCGCCGCCCAATGAAAGGCCGCGGCGCGGGGCGGGGGCGGGGCTCGGCGGCAGGGTGTTTGGATTCGAACGCGCGTCGGCAGCCCGAGGGGCGGCGGCGCAGGCGCAGTGCGGGGCGGGGCGGCGCTGCCCCCTAGCGCCGGGGCGCGGGATGCCGGGCGGCGAGGAGGACGAGGCCGAGTCGGGGGCCGGGGGGGGCCCCGCTGCCGCCCCCTCGCCCTCCCCGCCGGCGGAGGAGGGGGACACCCGGCAGCGCTACGAGGAGCTCTGCAGCAGCCTCAACATGGACGAGCGCGCTCGCTCCGAGGCCTGGCTCAGCTACCAGAGCATGAAGCGCAACTACACGCTGGAGGTGAGGGGCGGCGGGGCTGGGGGGCCGCGCTGAGGCGGCGCGGGGGGGGCGTGGAGCAGCGGCCGCCGTGAGGTGACCGGCCGCGCTGAGGCGACCGGCCCCGGGCGGACAGCCCGGCGGGAGGGAGAGGGTTAAGCGGGGGGGAGGGAAGGGGACGGCCCTTGAGGCGCGACGGCCTCTCCCTCTCACCGCCCGGTGCTGAGGCGCCGCCCGAGCCTCAGCTCGCAGCCCGGCGGGGCCTCGGCCCGTCCCCTCAGCCCGCTCGGGGCCGCGCCTCAGCCGCGAGAAGCGCCGCTGAGGGACGTTTCCCGGTTCCCCCCTCTCAGCCCTCCCCGGGCCGTGATCGCCGCCCTCCCGCCCGCCGGGGGAGCGGGGCTGCCGCGGCCCGGCCCGCCGTCGCGCTCGGTGCTCTCCGGCTCTGAAAGCGGGGGAAAAAATATAATCTTAATCCCGAGCTATAGCGGTGAAAAGGCGATAAAAATAAGAGTGATCGCGTCGCTGTAGTCTTTCTACTTCCAGCTGTCGAAATGACAAACGTAATACAGTTATCTCGGTGAACGCTTGTCAGTAGGTGTTCAGTTGCCCATGTAGATGCTTTCGGCGCAAATTGAGAAATAAATTGAGTTTTGCGTGAACGTGGCACAAAACTTCGTGGATAGTTAATGGCGTGCGGGTTTTGTAACATCATCCTTTAAAGCGATAACGTAAAGTGACGCACCCGCTTTGTTTGGGAGAAGCCTTTTACCGGGTGGCTTTTTAAAAATAAAGGCGGCGCTTATGAAAAAAGCCTGTCCGTCTAGAGTTATTCGCGTTGTTTGGGGCTTCCTCTTCCACCATCGGGCAGCTCTCGACGCGGAGCTAAGGGCGGCTTCGCCCCCGCGGAGGGTGCTTGGTCCTGCGGTGGCTGCAGCTGTGTCTGACGGAGGAAGGACGTGTCCTGCTCTGGAAGCACCTCTGTCACACACACCGCTCCCCACCGCCAGAAACGGGCTGGGAAGCTCCGAAAGAAAACTCGCCTTTCCCCCGACGGTGTGTGCTCGTCTGCCACCGCGATACCGCGTAGCCCAAGAAACCCACAGCATCGAATTCCTTGTTCTGTCCCCTCTTTTCTTACCGTCGTTTTCCCATCAAAACGTTGGGGTGTTTTTTTAATGGAAGAGGCAGAACATGATTTGAAAGGTTTTTGTTGGTACCAGCTTGAGTAATTGTTCTGTTGTGTAGTACAGAGAAAAATGGAAACTATTTTTCTGTTCCCACTGTCTGGTCTGGACAGAAGCGTGTTCTGATAGCAAGGAACTGTGGCTTTTGTATTTCTTTTGTAATGAAGACAGCACAGTATGTTATTATAGGAGAAGAGCAACACTAAAGATATATTGTTAAACTTTGGGTCGAGTGTGAACTTCATAAAGTTAACTAGTAACTATGTAATTTTGGTTTGACACAGTGCTATGTTAAGTATCTATTTAGCACCTGTTTTTCTCGTAGTTAAAAACACAAAGTAGCTCATCAGAACTTCAAAACAACGAATCAACTTTGTCGGTGATTAGACTTCCTTGGTTTAGGGCACAGTTCTGTCCTTTTTCCTGACTTTGGGTGCGTAGCTGAAAAGTATGGTTTTCTTTTCAATGAAGTCTTTTAGACGCCTGATGCTTTAATTCACAGGGAAATGATCTGCATTGGCTAGCGTGTGCCTTGTATGTGGCTTGCAGAAAAGCAATTCCAACCGTGAGCAGAGGGACAGCTGAGGGAAACTATGTATCTTTAACCAGAATTTTGCGCTGTTCAGAACAAAGGTAACTTTTCTTTTTGCTAATTTTTAAACACTTACAAAATCTCAAAGACTGTTTATTGGCTTGTGAAATTTAGAAATTGACAAATGGAGAAAAAAGGCTAAATGTCTTTCTTGTTTCCTGCTTTTAAAGATAGAATTTATATCACTGGAATCTTTGTGTAATAGCTCATTGCCACAGAAGTAGGACAGTTCCATTTGGTCATTAATATTTTGTAAAAACACTGGTTTTCAAAGTCAGAGATTGCCTTTTTTCTCTCAAAGGAGAAAGAAACTAGTCCCTTAAGAACAGTCTGTCTTTGAAGAGTGTGCAAAGTGTGAACTTCTCACAGGAGAAACCATTTTTAATTGGCTGTGAAAATAGTCACACAATTTTTTTTTTTTGAAAGAAGACGTCACTTTTCACATGTTGTTACTTTATGAAGCTAAAGTGATGTCAGAATCTTGATAAAAAAACTTGTATCAAATGTTTATGTCCACAAAGCAATGAAGAAAAACTTTCTGAAACAATTTATTTATTAACAATCTGATTGTTTTGTAACAATTTAGTAGATTTGGGGAAAAAAAAAAGGGGGAGAATGTTCTAATGCTCTTTTTCTCCCCATCGCCTTTACTGTTGGAGCATTACTATTGGTTTAAACAATACAAATGTGTTCCTTCAAAAAAATTCTTTTTTCCTCAAATCAGAAATTCAGGGAATTGAATGTGTATAAATATTTTCTGTGATCTGGGCTATCAAAGACTAATAACATTGAAAATATAGGTGTAGATAAAGGCGTGAAAAATGAATGAAAGCCAAATTTATGAAGTCAAATTTACCGAAACTTAGTATTCCTTTCATGCTTTGTAGAATCTTCTTAGCATTGTAAAATTCAGTTTGTTTAATTTAAGATAATAAATGATTCGGAAAAATGAGGGAAATCTGATTTTGGAGTAATCTGTTGGAACTGATTGTGTCTTTGTGCGGAAAAGCCAAGAACTGTGAATATATAGTTAACATGGTCATCAACCGAGGATATAAAAATATTTTGCATGCTGTCTGTGCTCATCCTTGTTAGTGGGTGAAGGACTGGCTCTGAGTACATTGTCATGTTTGCAGTACCGCCATTTTATCAATGCTTTGGGAGGTAAAAATTACACTTTTGTTGTAAATAAATAAAACGTACAGTGTATTTCTGAAAAAATAAACCCAACAAAAACCAAACTGTCATATCTAACCTGTTCGATATTTTCAGCTTGATCGAGTTTTTTAACAAGATGAAAAAATGGGAAGACATGGCAAATCTACCCTCCCAATTCAGAGAAAGAACCGAGAGATTAGAGAGAAACTTCACGGTTTCTGCGGTAATTTTTAAGAAATATGAGCCCATTTTTCAGGACATTTTCAGATATCCACAAGAAGATCAACCTCGTCAACAGAGAGGAAGAAAACAGAGGTGTGTTTCAGTTATGCCCAGACTGATTTATAGTATTGCTGTTACAAAAATATAATGAAGTTGCTCACTTGTTTCAGTTGTATTTTTTACTGTATTTTCACAGTAGTTCTTTATAATATCAGAATTGGTCTGTCTGTCTTTGCTCGCAGTAACCTTTGAACATTTTTTTTTTTTGAGTTTGTCAGCTCTGACAGGATGCAGGAAATCCCAAAGCTGTTCAGTTTCTGTGATTTTAGGGGCGGGGAAAGGGAAGAGATTAAAATCGGCCTGTAGACAAGAGAAATATTAGTAGTTCTAAGATGGAAAAGGCTGGAAGATTTAATCATTGTATGATCAGTATCACCTCAGTAGCTCATAAAACAACTCAGCCTGTTTTGCTGCCCAGTAATTCCCACAGTTTTCTTCATAGACACAGATCTTCTGGATATTTTACTTTGTAGTAGAAGCTTTGTTTCTTTATTACTGTTTGTATTAGGAGTGCTGTGAAAATTATGTGCTGGTCGTCTTTTCTAGTTATTCTGATCTCAACAAGATTTCATCTGTTTGTGCCAGCGCTTAACGTGGCTTGTGATTTCTCATGATAGTTGGTAGCGATTGATTTATTCCCATTCATTATTTCTTTCATCTTCATTACTGTGAAGTGCCATTGTTTGGTTGCTTTTGTGGTTTGTTTGGGTTTTTTAAGAATTATTTTGTTTTACTTTTTCTAATATTTACAGGCTATTTCTTAGTTGGGGTTTTTTGTTTGTTTGTTTTGTTTTGTTTTGTTTTGTTTGTTTTTTTCCCCCCCTTGATGTGCTTGTGACCATAACTTAGTGACATTTGTAACCAAATGTATTTGAATCTATAATAAAAGACAAGGTTGGAGAATGCAAAAGGTGAGTAAATTTGAATTGGACTATAGATGGAATAGAATTATGTATATTTGCGTATAATGTTGAAATCAAAATATACTGCCTATATTATTCTGTGATTATAAGAGTAAACCCTGCTAGTTGGTTAGCTTGGATGGTAAGGTGTGAAGTAATTTTGAAGATTAAGCTGGAAGATGATGATACTTACTAATTTTTTTGTGAAATATATGTTAGTTTTGACTTTTAAAACCATTCCTTACATAACCTGATGCATGATGAGCTGCAATGTATGAAATAGTTCTTCCAGTGATACATAGTATGAAAACAAGGAATGATGTTGTGGAGTTATAAAAATTGATGCTAGGGGAGTTTGGGTTTTGTTGTTGGTTTTGGTTTTTTTTTTTGTTGTTTTTTTTTTTTTTTGATTGGTTTGGTGGTTTTAAATACATGCAGTAAATATTTGAGCATTGTTTCTGATTATTTTTTTTATTAGTGTTTTAAAAATTTGGATAGGTTGATTTACTCTGTCAAGATTTTTCCATTACCAAGAACACAAACCGAAGGTACTAGCCAGAAATGTGAAAGTAGGAAGGAGATTTAGGACAACTGTCCAGTATGTGTGTATTAAGAAATAACAAATCCTTAATAGCTGCAAAACTTTTGATTTAAAACAGGGCTTCATGGATGAGTTATATTTAATTTGGAAGCATTTTAAACAAAGACCAGCAGAGGAACTTGGTTCTAATAAACATAAAATATAGTTCAAAGTTCTATATACTATATAGAATCCTATACAAAATGCTTTACATTAGTACATAGATGATACTCTTGTGGGAACACAGTTCTAAAAATTTTGCCTGTACTGAATATATAAATATCAACACGCTGCGTAATGCGTTCCACCAAGAACACACATAAATGCTTATGTTACTCAGAATGCTTATGAAGAAGGTATTTTCAGCACTGGCTCTCAAACTGTTTTGATTGACTACATGTACCATTTGTTGCACAAAGAAGCAGAAACATTTTCTGTAGATTATAAATTCAGGTATTTTCCTGTTCTTTGGAACTAATTTCACAACTTTGCCTTAAAAGAAATCATTTAAGCCAATTGTGTTTAATATTAAACTTACAGTAATTTTCTGCTCAAATCTTGGCCTGTTTCTAGTGGAATCTGCTGTGTTGGTCTGCTGTAGTGACATCTGAATCAGCACATGCAAACTGAGACTGGGGTTCCAGTTGTGTCTGCACTAAACCAGTGTGAGGCTCTCTTTATTACCTTTAGCCAGGTTTTTGTGGGAAGGGTTTACGATTTTGGCCACGCTAGAGTAAAGCTTCATTTTCTTTTAGAATGATTGAATGTTGTACGATGTTCTACCAGTCTTTATTGATTGAGCTTATTGGGTGTCTTCTTGCTGTATTTTTCCCCAAAAGACGACAACCTTGCACTGTGACTGAAGTTTTCCAGTTTTGTTGGGTGCTGTTTGTTCATGCTAAAGGTAAGAGATTTCAAAGGGATTAAATACTGCAAACCTGCTTTTGTTAGTCATTATGTTATATCAGTCCTTAAACACTGAATAGGTGTTTCAGAAGCCTGAAGGAATGTATTCTGTTCAATTTCCCCAGCTGTGTGTTTTACCACACTTCTAAGGTAAGCTATATGTCCAATCAGTTTGGTAGCTTTTACATGGAATATTTTTACAAAGTTTCCAGTATTGTGGAAATTTATGATGTAATTCCAAGGGAAACAGTAGCTTAGAATGTCAGTGAACTGAAAATAGTCACTGAAAATAGTCAATAATTTTTTTCTTACAACCTAGTAAAAATTTATCATAAAACTCCAGGTGCGAATACTTTCACGCTAGTATCACAGATATTATTCTGATTATTGATAGCCTTTTTGCCCCCCTGCCTTTTTTAAAAATGAGCACACAGCAAGTGTATCAAATAACCATAGGCATTACTAAATAGGTCTGCGTATGCCTGTCTTGCAAGGGTGATTTTTCTCTTGCGTTTTGGGCATAGTGGTATCTGTATAAACAGCTGACTGTCTTGAAGTCTCAGATTCCTTTGGAACACGTAAGGAGATCCTCTGTTAATACACGTCTGCAGAAATAATGCAATGAACAGACAATATACTGCAAGGCATATATAACCTTTATCATAAAAGCAGCCTTAAAGCTAGTAAGAATAGTAGAGGATTTCTCCCAATTGATGGGAGAAAAAGCCACAGGAGGGACCAGGATTAAATCCTTATTTTAAGCTTAAGTTTGTTCAGTCATATCACGTATGGTCTAAAGTCTTTCTTCATCAAAACCTGGGTTTTAAAGAGCTTCTGCATACCTAGGGCTTTAGTCGGGTACTGCTTGGATGAGCACTCACTGGGTATTCTATGTTAATGGGACAGTGTTTTGAGGAAAATAAAGACAAGGTTTCTATTCTTCACTGAGGAAACATATTTGTAGATTCAGGTCCATTAATAATTTCCAGAGACCTTTTATGTCTTTTCATAAGAGAACTAGTAGAAGGAAACTAACAGTTTAATTTCTACAAGGAAAGGAATAAAAGGAATTTTGTTTTGATTTTGGGGTGTGTGGTGGGTGTTTTGGTTTGGTTTTAATTTAAAAGCAAAGCAGTGTTAGGATTCTTGCAGTCTACTGTGAATTCCTTAATTGCCTGCTTTTAAGGATAGGATGGAGTAGTCTGTCACAATTTTGAATTATCTGGCACTAATTTTGTTCAGTACAGATTAGTCTGTCTTTCTACACTGTACCACATTGCAGAGGGTTGCCAGCGGCTCCCTTTTGGAAAAGTTACTGGCAATGTTACTGGACCATTACATTTTTGTATGAAGAAGAAGGGTATGGTGTTGGATGAGTGCTGTACGGAACACTGTATCATATGTAGAAGATGCCTTTTTCCAATAGGTTGTGAATTCCACTTTATTGGGGAAGACAAATCTTTCCTAAACAAGTAAGCTGTTTGCAATCCTGAAACACAGTATGATTTTCTTTTTCTTTCTTTTTTTTTTTTTTTTTTTGGCCCAGAATAGCACTCTCAAGTAAGATGAAGTATCTATTCACATGCCAGTGAGTCGAGAGGAGAGTTAGTACTGTACTTTATTTCCAGTCAGTCAGGACTTTACTTCTTTAGCACAGTTAGGCAGCTGAGAGAGTAAGTAGGTCAGTCTGAAAAATCACAGATTTTTCTTTTTCCTGCTGTAAAATCATCGCTTCTGTGAGTAGATTAGACAGTTGACAAGGTGCAAAGGGACTTTATGAGTATTCCTATTGCTAAACTATAGGTTAATAGGTTGAGTAACTATGTAATCAATTAACTGCATGTTAGTTGGCGAGCAGTTTCAGACATACAAATTAACTTTGTAGAGAATACCATACTAACACAGCCAATTCAGTTTTACAGGAAAAAGAAAAATTTACAGTAATTGTAAACTGTAAAATTAGTAAGTGACTAGTCGTAGATTTATTAAAGTGTGGCAGCACAAAAAATGTAAAATAAATGTTGACCATTTAAGGCATTAAATATTCATGTTCAGTTTTGTTCACTGTGTTTTGAGAGTTGGCAGTAATCCTTATCATGGCAACCGCACATCAGTGGCAAGTTCAGGCTTGTCTCTGTGATATTTCTGCAAGCCTGAAGATCTCTGTGTTCGGTTTCACAAATGCCGAAAGTACAGATCTTGTTCGTACCTTTGGTATACACTGCAAAGTAAGGTAGCGACTTTATTTAGCGATACTGCTGTTCTTGCATGCTATTTGTAAGAATTTATCTTTACACTCTCTATCTTGACTTTTTTTTCTTTCTTTAAAATGGAAATGAAAAAAAAATATCTCTGCTGCGCTGAGATAACAATTTTTCATTATTTGTGAAAGGGAGTAGTAAGCTGTTGTTTGAAATGTCATTGACAAATAATTTGTATGAAGCTACTGGTACTGTAAAATTAGATTTATTTTCGACTGTGCTGACAGTAATGATTTCCATGCTAGACTTCATGGTTATGAGAGTGAACTCATGTTATGAGAGTTGCTACTGTAAGATTTTTATTGATTAACATTTTGCTATTGTATTTAGGACTTTTATTGCTTTGCTGTGAACCTTTAATGATTTGGCATTAACTGATGAATGTGTACAGTTAATACAAACTTCATGTAGGCTTCATTATTTTAAATAGTTCCGATTATCTGCATTGAAATGATTTTTCTTTTAACAAACATGGAATCAGAAAATTGAGTATAAATTTTAACAAAATGGTATGTTACTGGTAGAAAACTAGAAACATAATTCAAAAAAATTCTTTAATCACATGTATGTTTTGATATCTTAAGTGAGTTTATTACTATGTGATAATTTTCTTCAAGGAGTCAAACTTGTTCTTCATAGTGGGCTCAGATAAGTGGTTTGGAGCTTACCTAAAATTAAAAAAAAAAAAAAGTAGAAGCGTTATTACTCTTTAAATACTAGGGTGATAGAAAATCATGCTGTGCATATAAATTCATGGAATTGTGATTTATGGTATTAATGGTATAGGTTGTTCTACAAGACTGTTTTTAGCTATGGCCATTCCTCTAAAAGATTATCATAAACCTCAGTAAGTTCAATAAACAGCAATGAATCTGAATATAATCTTTGTGAAAGGTGATAAAAGAGTGAAGAGGTTGCAAGCATTCTTTTCTATAGGAAGATGATAAATAAAAATACATTAAAGGTATAAAGCTACTTTGTAAACCCAATCAGAGATACGCATTTTAACTCTTTGGTAAAGCACAGGAGAAATAAAGTTAAATTTGTTACTGTTTGTAATGAGCACACCCCAACAGAATTTTTGTAAAGAAAACAGATTGGTAAAAAAAAAAATCACTTCCTGACTTTAAGTTGCATATAGATTCATTCTGGAGAATGGGAGGGAGTTGTAGGAGGGGGAGTGTTCACTTTTTCTAGGACACTTGGTTTTATCCTAGCAAAACGTACAGTTCCTTGCAACGCTTTATGGCAATGCGAAACTGAGGAAAAGGAATGTCTCAGTCAGAACCCATTCTTCCCCCTTATGCACCTTTAGAACAAGATCTGCTTCAGGCAGATGGAGTAGGAGTCTGTCGAAGGGCGTAACACTGCCAGACAGTGGGGCTCGTGCTGTCAGAGTTATGGTAGCGAATTTTTCTTCCTTGAGGCAGTTTGCATTACACAGTTCATGCTGCTGCAAGTTTTTTATGCGCTGATTAATCCAATTACTGTGAATAAGGGCATCTGCAATATCATGTCTATCAACATTTTGATAAGGTTTGTTTTCGAAACAGCACGATACATTTGAGTTTCTGTACAACTGCTGCTGTTCCTGTAAACGTATCTTACTATTATATTTGCTATATTTTATTAAGTGTGTGTCTGATTTACTACCTGCGTTTCTATCCAGGTATTTGTAGTCTCCAAAGTCTATGTTTCCAAGACTCCATTATTGATTGTAATACAAATCTCAACATTTTTTTGGTTAAGAATTTTAAATTTATGCTGATTTTAATTAATCTCTTATGTATTTCTAATATCATAGGTAATTTTCCTATGATCAGTGATGACTTGGTCAATTCCTACCATCTGTTGTTATGTGCTTTGGATTTAGTGTATGGAAATGCTCTCCAGTGTCCTAACCGTAAGGAACTTCTGAATCCTAATTTTAAAGGTAAGTTAAAAAAACAAACCAAAACAAAACAACTATCTATCCAAAGCTGGTAAGAACTTCTAAGGCTACTGAAATTAGTATGAATCTGTGTGGCAGAGAATAAATTGAATAATATTGATTTGAATGAATCTTTTCTATATCTGGCTACACAGATTTCTATTAGAGTAGTGTGTAATAACAGACTACTGAATTTTGACAAGAATATAGTAAGTCAAGAATTTAATTTATTATGGAAATACCATTGAAGGAAGTTCCAAAGACAAAATGTCAGTTAAAAGCATTTTAATGTCAGTGAAAGATGCAGTAAATGACACAGCCATTCCTGGACACAGTCAGACTGGAGAGGTCCTGTGAGGCAGCAGTTTGGAACAATCCAGTGCTCAAATATGAGAGTGGCCACTTGATTGTTTCTCTCATTTCTGGATTGTTGCTGTTCTCTCTCTGAAGAGAATGGAAGTGTAGGTTGACTCAATAACCACAAATGCAGATGAATGGTGAGAAGTCTCCATCGATGTAATCTCCATCTGATGTAATTCTTACCAGACTTATACTTCATTTCTAGTGCTGTACAGTATTCACATTTACTTTGTAGTGGTTCAGGTGTGAATTGGGACCATTATCTCAAATTTATTTGAATGAATTTTGTAGTTCAAAAGTGTTTGATTTGTTGTCTCTTAGACTCATAGTTCAAGTTTGTATCACTAGATATATATTTCTTTAAAAATCTCTGACTCAAAATTGAGTTTTGATAACATTATCAAGTTGAATGGGCATTGTATAATTAATAATTCTTTCAAGAGAACTAATCAGGTTACCATTTTAATTTCACACTACCTAGACTATACAGCATAGAATTTAAGTTTAATAAGAAGATAGGATACAAATTTGCAAAATTAAATAATATAGTATTCTTAACTCTAGGTCTACCTGAAGACTTTCATAGTAAGGATTATAAAGTATCATCTGATCCTCCCTGCATCATTGAAAAACTGTGTTCATTACATTATGGATTAGTTTTGGAAGCGAAAGGCATAAAGGAACATTTTTGGAAGCCATATATTCGGAAACTTTTTGACAAAAAGGTTGGTCAATGTATTTGTAATGTAGAGAAATTTCTCCTTACTGATTATATTCAAAACCTTTTTTTAAGAATTGAAATGTCCATCCTTTATTCTTAACTGTCTTACAGCTTTTAAAAGGAAAAGATGAAAATCTGACTGGATTTCTAGATCCTGGGAACTTTGGAGACAGCTTGTGAGTTGCTGTATACGTGGTTTGGTTTTTGTTGGTACCCCTCTAAATTGTAGTACAATTGCACTTGCATTATCACCTGGGTGTTAACAGTAATACTCGCTAGTTGACTTGCATGTTTATTAATGTTTATACGCTACCTTGTGTTTCAGTTCCTTTTCTTTGAGGTGGTATTGTCTCAGACATATTTGAAAGAGGAATGATTCTTCAGGATGGTGTTACTTGATGTCTGCTTTAATTCTTACGTTTCTATGTTTCCTCATTTTTTGTTGTATGTAACTCGAAGCGTTAGTATGAAAAAGATGTGGAATGAGTGGGAATTGGGAGGGGAAAATTGGGGTTTTGTGGTGTTTCTTTCTTTATAAACCTAGAGATGCTCACAAGTAGGACTTATGTTCTTTTAAATGGTATGAAAATGGTAAGTGTAGTTTATGATGATGTAATGCTGCATAAGTTTTGAGGCATTTCCAGCCAAATATAAGTTCTCAGTATTTTATGTTCCTCCTGTAGCTATGCTAAATGGCAAACCTTCAGATATAATGGGCAAATTATGTCCTTGTCACTCTCATGTTTTAAGATACTGTAGATTTTAAAGGAGCTCCAATGCTTAAGTCAAAGTTAAAAGAAGTTCTGAAGTAGACCTCCAGCAAGCCAGAACTGTGTTCATTCAGCAAGCAGGGGAACAAAGCCCTGTCTAAATACAGGGGGGTCTGTATCTGTCTCTTCCTTTCTGTTGTAGCAAAGCCATCAACAAGGCCTACGAGGAGTATGTTTTGTCAGTAGGAAATCTGGATGAGCGAATATTTCTTGGGGAGGACGCAGATGAAGAAATTGGAACTCTCACACGGTGCTTAAATACAGCTTCAGGAATGGAAACAGCTGAAAGAGTCCAAGTGAAGCATAACTTGCAGCAGCATTTTGACAGGGTGAGTATGACATGGTCTACGTTGCTGTTTTAATATGTGGAATGATTTGAGTTAGTCTGTGTCTGATGAAGAGAAGCAGCCACTAAAAATTACCATCTTTATTGTTTAAGGTGATCTGGGAGTGTACACAATATAGCTAAGTTAGATTTTGTAATTGATTCGATGTATTGTTTACCTTTGGGGTTTTTGGACACAATTTCTCCACGCGTTTGGGTTTTCTTTGATTAAATCCAGTATAGACAATATTTAGGTAATTTACCTAAAGAGGTCTCTTTAGGTAAATCTTTAGCTGAAGATTTTCAAGCACAACAGAACAGGCAATTCTCCGTGGTTGTTGGGCAGGTGCTGAACAGTCCTACAACTGTCAGGGCCCTCTGGACCTGCCGGTCCAACTTCCCCTTCCCTCACATCTCTGTCCCATATGCAGAGTTTTTTGTTTAACACAGGCAAAGCTGCTCAGCGCTTTGCTCTATGCAATTTTTTTTTCTTCCCTTTTAATAGATATGCTTCGGGTATTAATATTACGTCTGTTTACAGTTTCAGTTAAATCACTAGGGAATGGTTTTCACCTTGCTTGCCTAAAAGTACGATACATAGATCTGTCTTTATGTATGACTATAAAAAAGCATAGAATATGGTCTTTGAGAGGATAAAAACCACTATGTATTTCAGAACAATAAAGTGAAGACCTATAAAATGATCAGGGCTTTCATGTGACTAGAGTAGCTTTTGAAACACAGGCACTGGCTTTGAATGCAGACATACCTACCCGTGATTACAGGACATCAAAATGTTCCTGAAGGTGGAAAAGATATCTTAAAAGGGGAAGGATACGAGACAGGCAGATAGAGAAGGATATAAGCTGCCTTAGCACACTTCGATTACAGAGAGCAAAAGGACAAAACACTTCAGAAGTAGACCTCCAGCAAGCTAGTTATGTAATCTTTTTTCCGAGTGAGAGTTGGTTAATGGCTTTCAACGTTCGTGAGGGAAAAGATCAAAATAACCTTATCTGCAAAATCTGTGCAAGTAGTTAATTTTTCACTGCTGATCTAGTTAAAGAAATAATCAACTAAATCACTAAGTTTTGCTGGTATAGTTCTGGGTGTGTAACTCTTGTAGGTTTCTGTGGCAATGGACCAATGTGGCCTGTAGGAGAGCAGCTTGCAGCTGCGGGGCTTGTGCTGCTGCCTGCGCCGAGGAGCCCAAGGCAGGGCTGGGGGGACCGTCAGTCCTGGCAGCGTGTGGGGACACAAACACAGCTCGCTCAGGAGCGTGTGGGGAAAATGGGAGGTCTACTGGGGGCTGGACTTCATGGTGAAAAGACTGAGAAACGTAATCTATTCATTAAAATAAGGAAAACGTTACTTGGTTAAGTAATTGTGTGGTTAGGTAATTAGAAAACGCATCAGTTCTGCTGTACACTAATTGAAGGAACATCCTTGATGTTAACTTATTTTGTTGTGATGACTTGATCTGATGCAAGTGAATTAAAATGCTAATTGTTAGATTCAGGAAGACTTTTTGTGTACGAGTTAAACTTGCTGC
Organism: Vanellus vanellus; assembly: GCF_965231255.1. Taxonomy (NCBI): domain Eukaryota; kingdom Metazoa; phylum Chordata; class Aves; order Charadriiformes; family Charadriidae; genus Vanellus; species Vanellus vanellus. The sequence goes on from NC_138917.1 coordinate 18,056,458, forward strand.
AAGGAAACCCCGGCTCACTACACACTTCCTATGAGCTACAGCTGCTGTCAGCACTCAAGGGACAGGGGGGGGACTGCTGTTTTTTTTTTTTTTAGATTGGCCTCGTTTCACACTTCACTCCCACTATCTGCGTTTCAGTGTGAGGTCACATCCTCTCTGTTTATACGTTTATACAGCACTATTTGATACAAACATCCAGGTGACACAGCTCAGTCTTTCATCGTTGACTGTTATCTGAGATATGAAGTAGTTTGAGCTGTTTGATCCCCAGCCATTTTTTCCAGGCATATGTCATAACACAGGGTAAGAATTCTACAGGTTAACGCTTCTGGGTTATAACCTGTGTCTAAGTTTTATAATAATCATCTGCTTTATTTTTTGTCTTTTTAGTCCAAGTCACTTAGGATTACAACCCCACTTACCGGCCGCAAGTATATTAAAGACAGCAACCCATATGTGACACCTGTTTCCACAGCAACATACAGTTTGAGCCGCCTTCATACGATGCTGGCAGGACTGAAAAATGCCCCCAGTGAAAATCTGGAGCAAATACTCAGGTAAGTTCAATGTTTAGCTAACCAAATAATTCAAATTTGTAAATAGTTTTAAAAACAAATGTTAATGCTAAACAGTGTAATTTAAAATGTGAGTCTTGAAAGGTTCTGGAGTAAAATAGGACCCACAGACACACTGGAATTTCAAAAGACATTGTTCTCTTCATTTAGACACCTTTGTCCTTAAGAGGTTAGTGGCTTTAAGAACATACAACATTTAAACCCAACGGTTCTGTGCTTCTCTAACAGAAAATTGCTCATACAAAATTTTCAAGACTTTTCTTCTTTCTACTTAACAAATCTCACTACATAGCAAATCGCTACATACTGTAGGAGATTCAAAATAAAATTTATTCTCCATGTCGATAAACAGTTGCTTCAGGTAGAATATATTTTTAAAACTATGTTTATGTCATGTGCAAAATGCTGTTTAAACATTTATCCCTGACCATGAAAAGATGTGCATATTCACTACAATATATACACAATAATAATAATATGCTGTGGACGTTTTACAGTACATATACTTTTAGGCACATATGAGTGTGTGTGTATTTATAGGTATAGTTCTATTTATAGATTCATGCTTTAATCATATTATAAAAATAGTTGTAGATTTTTTTATTTTTTTGTCTTGGTAGGAATAGTATGTTGAAAATACTTGGTTTTTATTTTCAGGGCATGTTCCAGAGATCCTTCTCAATCTATTGCAAACAGAGTAAAAGAAATGTATGAAGTATACTGCCAGAGCGCACAGTCTGAAGGAGACTTCAGTAATTTTTCCAAAGGTGGGAAACATTTTGCTTACACAAATAAGATTTAAACTGCCTGTAAACACGTTTATCTCTTGTAAATAACTGAGAATTTTACTTTCAGGTTATGCTTTAGCAGAAGAGTCTTTCCTATTACTTTTGTCTTTTCCTGGTATCCTTAAGACGGGGCAAATTTCAGCCCTGCACACAACTTTATAATCAGCCTTAGCTTACATCACTGGAATTTGATGATACTTCCAGTTCAAAGAAATGAAACAAAAAGCACTCTTAAGGGTACCACTTTTTCTCTCAAGTACAAGAATAGTGATGGTGTGGATTTCTGAGACAGTAATGAAAAATCTGCCTAACTGTAGTCTTTAAAAGTCCTACAACAATTTTGCCTTACATACAATGATGGGTTAGTGCAGATGATATTAAAATCCTACCAGTACAAACACAAAGTCTTATTGGCAAAGTGGTCAAGAATTGTGAAGTGCATGAAGACGGATTAAAAATGAGGAAGATGCTCTTGACCTTCTCGTTTCTTAATAAGGTCTTGATTTTTGTTGCATTTGTTCTTGTCAACATAATTGCTTCAGTGGTTCCTGTTGCAGAGTGCAAGTTGGATCCATATAGCTATACTTTTCAAACAATGTATTTTCTGAACTTGAAATATGTATATCATATTATTGCAACTTAGACTGTTGTTATATATTGTGTTTCCATCGAAGTCTGGGTTCAGTAAGAAGTTATTTTGCTCTGCATTCACAAGTCAGTGCAGCATAGGAGAGGATAAGTTTAAATTAACTGATTTAGTCCTGAAAGTATTGTAGCCACAGCAGCACAGAAATCCACACAAGCTACTAAACTGTTTTATCTCTCTAGCCTAAGATAAAGAATATCATTCTTTTATCATATTTGACAATATTGTTTCTATTTAAAATTCCTGCAGATGTTGCTAGTAAGCATTTCCGTTGTGCTGAGGTGCTATACTACAAGGTCTTGGAGGCAGTCATTGAGCAAGAGAGGAGGAGACTGGGAGACGCTGACTTATCTGTAAGGACAACTACCCAAATTGTACTTCATTTTTAAAGTTGGATGTACAAAAAGGAAACCAGTTGTAGAGCTATTTAAAATTAGGGTAAATCTCTGCAAAGTAGCCTGTAACTACACCTGAATGGAAGGAAAAGCATGCAAGAAATCATTTGTGTTTGCAAACACAAAGATATATGAAATTTTAAAAGAGTAAAGGTATCTCATTTTGGATTCTGTTCTGCCTCATAAAATCTCTTTTTATAAGCTTGATAATTGTGCTGTAGAGGCAGCATAAAAAGCATTTTATGCTTCTATAGTTACAGTGTTTAATTAAGCATTAAAATTTGCAACTCTCTTGCAGGCAATACTGGAGCAAGATGTGTTTCACAGATCTCTGCTGGCATGTTGCCTTGAGATAATTACCTTTACCTATAAACCACCTGGAAACTTCCCATTCATCACTGAAATATTTGACATTCCAGTTTATCATTTTTATAAGGTAAAGTGTTTAACAGCTAGAAATGCTTATCAAGTCAGGAGGAGTACTCCACTGACATTTGTTAAGTGGTAATCTGCTTACCTAGATGTTAACTTGCACATTAACCCTTCGTTCCCAGCTTTGCCCCCTTCTGTGTCGGAAAAATACTACCCAAGTGTCTGCGTCATTCTGGGGTGTGTCTTGGGCATTTAAAAATGACAACGCTGCTAGCAGCTTAACCCAGGAGCAGTACCCAAGCCTTCATCGAGTAACTAACGGGTTATCATTTTATCATGAGCTACTGCTGCAGTATTCTGCAACACTGCTTGCAATTAGAATTACATTTTTCTGCAAGAAAAAATATATGAAACAAGTACATTATGTTGATCATAATTATCCACCTTACAGGTAATTGAAGTTTTTATTAGAGCAGAGGATGGCCTTTGTCGGGAAGTAGTGAAACACCTGAATCATATTGAGGAGCAGATCTTGGAAAGTATGGCTTGGAAACAGGAATCCATATTGTGGGACAGAATCAGAGACAACGAAAACAAAGTTCCTAGTTGTGAAGAGGTGAGCACTTCTTTATATGTTTTATATAGTTTTCCTAATCAGACAGCATTGTAGAGGAGTGGACATTATACTCTGGAGAGGCTTTACATGTCCAAATTTCAGTTTCATCCCACAGCCTCATCAATATAGGGAAAACACTAAATGTAGCGTGCTCTGCTCTGTTCATGGACATCGCTGTAGAGGCACCCAAAACGGAGAAGGGCAGCTGAGATGATTCTCACCCAGTATTTGCACAGCAGGACACCGAACAAAACGGACAGGCAGGGAAGGTTTGGACCAGTCACTTACACTTTAAAAGATTACTAGACAAGAAGAAATGTGGTAAAAAGTACAGCCTTTTAATTGTAGTCACAAAAATTATTACAGTACTGTGTCTTCTAGAGTAGTACAATCACTACAAACTTTTAGTTAGGCTTAGGGTAAGGTTTTCTGTGTTACTTTTTCCATACAGTTTTGCCATTCAAAATTTGTAGCGCAGAAGCTTTTAAAAAGTCATTATGTAGTCAATTTAAGATACAAACACTCTAATAAAAGTATTAACATTTTAGGTAATGCCACCTCACTATTTTGAGAGATCTGCTGGGAGCAGTGTTGTAGGTTCACCGTTGACACCAAGACGAATAAACGAGGTTCGTGCTGAAACTGGAGGACTAGGAAAAGGTGAGATGCTTCTTAGATTTCAAAATGAAAGCTCAGGTCTAAGTGGTGTACAGCAAGGAAGGTGCTTTAGTGTCAATGTACAGTTAATTGCAAACACATCTGTAACCGGTATTTCTATTGCAACTCACATAGTTAAGGCAGATTCATTATTTCAGTGCAAACAAAATACTGTTGTGACAGGGTATTTTCAGGAGATTATGTACATGAACAGCATTTATACACACACACATGCTACTTACGTGCTCATCAGTAGTACTTGAACAGTTTGCTTCGTTGTTATACCAGAACAGAAGCTCCACTAAATATTTAGTTATGTGAAGTCTCAAAGTTTTTTCTCTAGAAAAATATAATACATAAGCTTAGAAAAATACTAAACACAACATTGAGATTGTCATCTCAAAAAGCCATCTGTAAGCCACAAATGTAGACATAAGAAATTTTTTAAAACGGTTCCTGAAGAGCTTTGCATGACATACTTGGGTTCTCATTAGATTTGTCATGTTTTTGTATAATAAGGGATTATACAACAAAAGTTAAATATTTATGTGTGTGTGTGTGTGGTTTTTTTAATCCACAGGCCTTTCATCCTCTCCAACTACCCTGTATGACAGATACAGCTCTCCTACAGCCAATCCTACAAGGAGAAGACTGTTTGTTGATAACGATAATACCTCTGACAGTGGAACTCCCGTAAGAGTGTCCCAACAGCCCGTGGTCAATACAGTGCCTGTGCAGAACATCAATCCCGAAGCCATGTCAGTAACTCCAGTGCCCGGCCAGACCCTGGTTACAGTGGCAACTGCCACCGTAACAGCCAATAACGGGCAGACTGTGACAATACCAGTGCAAGGTGAGAGAAGAGCTATCGTAGAATTATTCGGGCTTGTTCCTGTCAGAGTATTAACACACAGTAAGGGGGACAGAGGGCAACAGCATACCAGGGGAGAAAAAATATGTTTAAGGATTCATAATTGGCAAAAAATTGTTATGAATAGATGAGCAGAATTTAGAGACGGAACATGTACAGCACAAGGATGTTCTGACTGCCAACATCTAGTTTATTAAACTTAGTTATTTCGGTAAGCCTGCCTTCCTGAACTGGCACAGGATGCAAGTTGCAGTAGCACGAAAAACTTAGTTCAGTTTCATTACCTTCTTTGTCTCCTTATGATGAAAAGTCCAAAGTATTTTGATGAAACGATTCCATATATAATATAGTAAACATATAGTTATAAGCAACTAATAAAAGAATTACTGAATTCTTTAAAAACAAACAAATAAACTAAGAAAAACCCCACAGCTGCCCACCCCGCAATTTGCTCTTATTTCAGACTCTTTTTTTTAATTACAGGCATTGCCAATGAAAATGGAGGAATCACTTTCTTCCCGGTGCAAGTGAATGTGGGCACCCAGCCTCAAGCTGTCTCTGCTCCCATTCAGCCTCTCAGTGCCCAGGCTCTTGCCGGCACCCTGAACACTCAGATGAGCGGGGCAACGCTGCAGTTACCGGGCCAGTTAACCGTTCAGCAGATCTCTCCTGGAGAGCAAAGACAAACCCAGCAATTTACCACTGCCACAGCCGTCAGGCCTCGGAAGATGGGCTCACTTTCACTCTTCTTTAGAAAGGTACTTCTCAGTCTAATTTGGGCTTTGCTTAGTTTGTATTTTGGTACGGCTTCAGGGATTTTTAAAATATGTAGTTATTATTAGTAATAATAAAAGAATATTCAATTTCAAAGTTAATCTGTGCCCTTTGTCTGTTCATTCGCATACCTGTGGAGTAGTTTTCTTATGCAGGCAACTTCTCACTAGCGAAGGAGCAGACTCTCACCACAGCTACCACGCATTGGGAAGTAGATTATGTACTTGGCCAGCAGGTACTTAACAGTGTCCATTTTCTTTAAGGCTCTTTAAAAGAAAGAAATTCACTTTTGAGACATCCCGGTTTATTCAACAGAGTCGTTTCTGCAGGCTATGCAGTACCCCTCCTGAGCTCAGGACAACTCAGAATTGAAGCTTCAAACAAGTGTTGTGTTAGCATCAATACCAGTTAAATTCAGTTATTCTTCTCTTGGCTTATCATTTGCACAAGTCCTACAGGGTGCGCAGGTCTGATGTACTCTTTTGCTGGGTAAGAAAAGCGGTGTTGCTGTGGCCCTAAGCACAGTCTTCATTTCAACAGGTGTATCATTTAGCCAGTGTTCGTCTGCGAGACCTCTGTGTCAAACTCGATATATCTGATGAGCTGCGGAAAAAGATCTGGACGTGTTTTGAGTATTCCTTGCTGCACTGCCCTGAAATCATGATGGATAGACATTTGGATCAGCTGCTGATGTGTGCCATCTACGTAATGGCTAAGGTAAGGTGAACAAATTAAAAACAAACTAACAAAAAAAACCCCAACCCAAACAAAAAACCCACAGGAAAACTATTAACCTTTTCTGTTCATCTCCTCTTAGGTTACTAAGGAAGATAGATCATTTCAGAACATTATGCGCTGCTATCGGACACAACCACAAGCCAAGAGTCAGGTAAGTACAGTTAGTATTCAACGGGGCAGTATCCAGTTTATTCTGGATTATTATTAGTTCTATTTCAGGAATGGATCACTTTTTAAAGTAACGTTTACTGTTAAATGAATGCAGTCTGTGAGTCATTCTCCCCAGAAGACAGCAGTCATGTCCAAAATCCTGCACTACTGAAAGCTTTTTATGCTAAATTATACCTACAATAGAAAATATCTTTATTTAAAACCCAAGGAGGAGGTCCCTGTTGCATAATACTCCTCTCAGGAGGCTGAATTTTCCCCTGTAAGAAGCAATTTGATACCACAATGAAGTTTCTAAAAAGCAGGTTTATCTCACAGACCATTGTTTCCTGTGTGTGTGACTGCACTTCTAATCATCCTTCCTCTGTTTCCCTGCAGGTATATCGGAGCGTCCTCATAAAAGGCAGGAGACGCCGCCGCTCTGGCAGCAGTGATAGCAGCAGCCAGCAGAACTCACCTACAGACAGAAGTAAAGAGAGGAACAAAGAAAGAAGTGAGTGTTTCCAGATGTTTCCTTTTAATTCCACTTCCAAAACAGTGTGCATAAAGTAGGAGTTGGATTTTGTGTCCCCCCACCTCAAACTGTTCCTTCTTCGGTAAACTTGGATGCAATTAAGACCACATTGATAACACGTAAGAGCTGCTATAACTCGAGCTTAACATTACACCCACTTTGACAGTCTTGCGCCTATCGCCACATGCGCTTACCTCAAAGTTCACCGTGATGGTTGAACGCGACAATTTGAGTTCACTTTGCACACCAAAGAACACATCTTTGTGGAATGACAGGAAAGCAGTGTTAGCCCGTGCTCTAGTCACAGCTACGCTTTCCCCTCTAACAATGGTGGTGCTGCAGCGGTGGGAAAGGACCAGCCTCCCACAGCGTCTGTTTTGGCGTATCTGACATCTCTGAAGCTCCTTTCCTTGATATTTGAACTGACACGTTTTCCTTGAATTAACTTTTATAAAGGAAAGCAAATAAGTGATGCTGTACATTCCTACTACCAGTTTTCAAGATATTTAATAGATAACGGTATAAAGCGTAGGTATTAATGTTTTCTGTCAGAGAGGTGGCAGGGAGGGGAGGAAAAAATTATATATATTTTGCAACTTCCCACATTAAACCAGCAGGAAGTATTACCAAGCCAAATATTTCTACTACTAGCTGAAAGAGAGTGCTGTTCCTTATTTGAAATTGTGCCAGCTGGCAACAAGAAAGAGCTACTGTTAAAAGTACAGCACAAATGCCTGAAAAATGGAGGTTTTAGCTCTGCTTATATTGTGATGAAACTCATCTTATGCAGAAAAGCCACTTGCAGTTTATCCAGTAAGAAGTTGTTAGAAATCAAATGTGTTTCTGTACGCACACTCAGCTGTTTGTTGGTCTTTAACAACATGCTGCTTTTGTTGTAAGGAAAGATGCTCAGGGAACAAAATTAGCATTGTTAATAGTGACACTGGATTCACAGTCACTGTACTGCAATGTAAACCTCTGGCGGGCAGTTTCTGTACGCCGCTGGAGGCCTGGGACTAAAGTGACCAAAGGGCAGTAAGTGCTGAGGCCAACTGAAGGTGACTGCTCTCCCCTTTGCAGCCAGCAGAGACTCCAGCCCTGTCATGCGCTCCAGCAGCACCCTGCCCGTACCGCACCCCAACAGCGCTCCCCCCACACCCACACGACTGACAGGTGCCAACAGCGATACCGAGGAGGAAGAGCGAGGGGACCTCATACAATTCTATAACAACATCTACATCGAGCAGATTAAAGAATTTGCCCTGAAGTATACTTCAAATGCAGTAAGTTACATTCTGTGCTTTTCACTAGCAAATAGATATCTTTTCTTATTGTACGAGCAGTAAAGTACTCTTAGCTAATCTCAGTGTAAGCAAATTCAGGGGATTATATTTTATGACAATAATTTCACCTCAAGGACCTACTCTGCTCAAATCCGAAGTACTTCCTAAGCTTATTTGCTGTCTCCTCCTGTACGAAATACACAGCACTAAGCAACGTCATCTGCCAGCCTCAGACAGAGTTAGAAAAGTAAATTTTAAAAAAATGCTGATCTGGCCTCATAACATGACAAAACTTGCATCCTTTCTAAATATGTATGGTATGATATTAGTGGAAGAAAACTAAACTCTGTTAAAAGTGACCAACCCACAAAAGCCTTACTGTAGGAACCCCAAGATCAGAGAGCAACTACTGAGCCATTGTCATTTTCTGTTGGGCAGATCGATTCTCCTCCGCTCTCGCCCTACCCGTTCGTAAGGATTGGCTCTCCTCGCAGAATACAGCTGTCCCAGAATCACCCAGTGTACATCTCGCCACACAAAAATGAGTCTACTCTCACTCCTCGAGAGAAGATATTCTATTATTTCAGCAGCAGCCCATCTAAGGTGAGACTGATGGGGTTTAGTTTGCTTTTATAGATCCTTTATTCAACCTTTTCTTTTTGGTAGTGACATTAGAGAAGACTGTGCAACACACCTTTCCTTAACACCATTGTTTCACATGTACTTTATTACCTAATGCTCTCCAAACTGCCAGTTCAGGTATCTCAGAAGTCATAAAGCAATTAGGTGTCCAAGCTACTTGTGTACTTTTAAAAGTTACTCTCTGTACTGATACACACGAAAGATGCGGGTGGTGCGGCAATGGCACCCTTTGCTTTCAGGTGACAGATGGGTTACTTGGTATGGGAACTGATGAAGGAGCAGAACCCTAAGTATAATTGCCTGCTCGTATCTACCTAGTGGGGAAAACCCCCAAATGGATCGTAACAGGAAAGGACTTACCAGGTGAGCATGTGAGAGGCTGAACCCTGTCATCTCTGGCCACCAAAAATGAAGTAGAAATCTTCCCTCAGCAGCATCTTCATTCTGGATAGGAATTGTTGCATCTGTGGTGTAAGGCAGCGGTTGTTCCTGTGGATGGGAGGCCTTCCAGCTTTGTGCACTGAAACAAGCTTACCTGAGTTTGAGTAGGATTCTGGCATATGCTAGTAATAGAAAGACCAGTACAGTGATTAAAAAGGTTAGTCTGTAACAGGAAGCACTTTGTACTGTACACATCTCCAGAAATAAAGCATATGTAATCCCACAGTAATACAATTAACAAAAGTCCACTTTATATTTTAGTATTCACAATAATGAGAGATAATTCTACTTTTTCTCCCCCTCCTGTCTGCAGAGGCTAAAGGAAATTAACAGCATGGTTAGAACTGGAGAAACTCCAACAAAGAAGAGAGGCATTCTCTTAGAAGATGGTACTGAAGCACCAGCAAAGCGCATCTGTCAGGAGAATCACACCGCTCTGTTAAGACGACTACAAGATGTAGCAAATGACAGAGGGTCTCATTGAGTCCGGTTTTTCAGCACAGGTATTCCCTCGCTGCTGCTCCGCTGGGCCGGGCCACTGTGCCTGTCACCTGGAGTCACCAGGCCTTTGCCAGCGTTCCCTGCCAGGCTCTCCCCTTCCCACCTCACTGCTGTCCCTGGCCCGTCTTCTGCCAGACTGCACTGAGCCTTTGTACGCATCAGAAGGGGCAGGAGGAGAGGCTCCCGCAGCGCCCAGGACAGCGAGGATATGCTTCGCACCCTGTTGCCTAAGCTCCCCCTGTGGTTCAGCTAGTCATAAGGCAAGCCCTGCCTCTCCCGGCTTTGGCGTCGGAAAGCAGCTGAAGAGCTTTTTGGTGCTTGGAGAACACACGCCTAATACAGCTTTCTACCGTGCAACAGGAATTCACAGCCCTTTGCTCTAACCACTCTGCTCACACCATTTCTGTCAGTGCTTTTCCCGTTCCATCTTTGGACTAGACATTTATACACAGGAGTGCTGCACCAAGACAACCATATTCAACAGTGTCCTGTTTTGGTTTGGTTTTTTTGCAATAACAACCACCATAAAAATAATGACTTACAAGTACTATTCCAGCAACGTCCAGTTGGAAAGGGAAGATGGGAATAATCTTTTTAAGCCCTGAAGGAAGCTGTCCGGATGGCTCCTTTCCATATTCAGGATGTTTCCTGTGCCCCTGAAAACCACCACATCGTTTTGCCCTAACGTTTGGGCACCTCATTGTACCAAGGCAGAGGGTTTTGTTTGCGCATGGGTTGTAGCTGTGCAATGTTTTAACGTGAACTCATGTTCAAAAGGTGGCACTTTTGATAGGGCTGTGAAGCGTCATTTTAAAGGCAGATTAGTTTTGCTGTATATTTGCAATGGCACTTTCTAAATGTGAATATTTTTTTTCAAAGGCTGACTTCAGATGTTTTGCTGTATTGAAGCAATTTGACTTTTGTATTTATTTTCAAATTGACATCCCATAGCTCCTTTCTTCAGCAAACGTCATCAAGAATGCATTTTACCTTGATGTATGTGCAGTAATGAATGCAGGAAGCTCGGGATGTTTGCTTTTTCCAAGGAATTTTATATGCTTGTAATGTTTTTTCAGATTGCTTTTCTTGAGAGTCGGGAACTGGCCACCTTGATTCCTCACTCGAAGGACGGTGGTGTCCATCTCTTAAAACATATATGTAGCTTTTTTTCTTTGTTTTTAAAGGACGGGGGTTGGGGGTGGGGTGACTTTTGTTTTGTTTTTTTAATGGACTAAATCAGGCTGCCTGGGAGAAATCGCTCCCCTACTAACAGGATAAGAAAGTGGTGCATATATTAGACTTAGTTGTTTTCATTTCAAATAGTTCCAAAATACCAGACTTACTAGGAAAGTGTTAAACATACTAACAACAACCGGTACTGTATGCCAACGTGCTCCTTTTCAGTGACACAACTGGGGACAGTGCTGGTGGTAACCTAAAATGTAGCACACTCAGATTCCGGAATTTTTTACAAGGAAGCAAAAGGTAAAATCTCTGTGTTTTCAGTCATTCCCACTCCTCTGAATAATGGGAAAAATATAGGACTATATTCCACTGTAAATTAAAGTAAAATAAAAGTGTCTTTCATTCTTACCTGCATAACAAAAAGGCTGAAGTCGAGAAATTGTGTAGATGTTTCTGTAAAAATATTTATGAAATTGTCAGACAATTCTTGTTACTCTGTACCATTTACATTACTTTGTATGAAAATACTGCAAGTGTATTTTTCAATAAAGAATTTATAAACTCACAGTTTTATGTGACATACTTGATTGCGAGAACTTCAGTAAAACATTACAATTAATGGTTTAAAAAAAAAAAATAATTGCACTTGTTAGTCACATTAAAAGGACTTACTCTTGCTCCAGTTTACGCATCGTGTTTGTTCTAAATGCGTTTCCTCCTGTGGCTCTGCCAGCACTCAGCAGAAGGAGCCTGCTGCAGGACAGGGCTGAGGGCTGCCAATACCAGTGAATCTCTGCCAGAGCAGCCACAGGCTCACAGCGCTGCTCCTCTCTGCAGAGGAGGAGGAAGAGGAGGAAGAAGGCCATCTCAGCTACACAGCGGACAAGGAAGGACCCTAGAACAAAGCAAGCTGGTCTGTCTTCCTTGCAGGAGCTTGTATTAAGAGACCTCACATTTTAATGCAATGAAAGCAGAATGAATTTCATACACACTAGCCTATGTACTCATGTTCAAACTAAATGAGGGTAACTTCCAAGAATTTTTAATTAAGTCATTAAGAACTGTTTTGGCCCCTGGCAGCCAGGTACTGTATTTTTACAGCTAAGAAAGTACTGGGTCTTCCCCTTCATCTTTACCTAGTGTCCCAGGCACTAAGTTTCATCAGCTTCTGTTGTTTTGAACCCCTTCTGAAACCAAGCTGTTTAGCACCCTTCAGTTGTAAATAACACTGGAGGTACAATCTGCAGTTTATGCTTTGAAACAAATGCTAAAAAAAGCTATTTCACCAGAGGAGTTCCAAAGGGGGGGGGAAAAAAAATCTAGTATGTAAACATGATTTAAAAAAAAATAAAAATCTCAAGTAGCTTCAGAACATTTCTTTCAAGACTTTGAACAGGTCAGTGGGAAGGGACCTACAACGATCACCTCATCCAGCTGCAAATGGAACCAGTTAAGACTGCTATAGCACAACACCGATTTCTCTTTCTGAAATATTCTTTACAGAATTCAGAATTGCAAAGATATGACATTCAAAATTGCCACTTTCTGAAAGTATTGGCAGGGACTTAAATCTAGGTTTTCAGTACCTTTTTCATATACCTGTACTGGGAAAGATGACAGCTGAATTCAGGAGAAAGGATTTGATTGCAGTGGTATCATTTCTGCACTTGTTCGCCTACCTTGCTCCTGGAACAGCTTCTTTTAACACACAAATCCCATTGCAGAAGACATAGCATTCTCTCCCCTTTCTCAACCTAAAAAAAAAAATAAATATCCAATTATTCATTCTAAACTAACAAAATTCAGCATTCTTTAGATAAACAACATTATTTTCTGTTCAGCAAACTGCTATTAGCATGGATTTAGCTTTGGGCAATCCAGCCGACTCACCAGACCTACAAAGGTCATAACAACTCAAAGATAAACAGAACTTACTCAAATAACCATCATTTTACACATCATTCCACAATTCTTCTCTGTCATTGTTTTTACTGGTCTTTAACTGTGCTGTTTTCTAAACCCCAGCAACAATCAAACCACTGGAACAGAGCCGCCCCGTCTCTGAACTGCCATTAGGTAACAATTACCAGGATTTGCTCCACGTTTCACTCCCCCCATCAGTAAACGGGGGGGGGGGGGGGATACAGTCGCTTTGCTGCTTTGCACAGCAGCAGGAATCCAGCCCTGCCTCTACCCAGCTGCAGCCGAGATGAAAGAGCAGCCTGAGATTAGAAGGGATTAAACTTCTACGCAAGTCCTTCACCTAAGTGGTTTAGGAAATTTGCAAGTCAGTGATTTATTACAAAGGCTTCTGAATAATCATAAAAAGTAAATAGAGGAACTATCGCATTTCCATTTAACACTAGATCTGTCTCCCCGCCCAGCTGGTACATCGCGCTCAGTCACACCACCAGGCCCGTGTTCTGCTTCACACAACAGTCCTTTAACTAAACTCTTCTAATGCTAAATCTGAAGCATTTACATTCCAAATTTCAGCCTTCCCAAGAAAAGCGTAAGAGAAACAACAGCAGCAACAGAATTCATGGTCACAGCATTTTAGTAGCTACACTCCAGGCTGGTACACCAGCCCTCAAAAACTTTTCCCACATGCTTTCCTTGACAAAGCCACGTCACTATTTACCCAGCAAGACGAGCGCAGCCTTCAGATCAGTCCCTCCATTTGTTTTCTACTGCAAACTCCAAGCAGGCATTTGACAATCCCAAGGCACCTGCAATTCCTCACAGGCACACAGGCTAGCAGGGGCCTTAATGCCACAAAGAAGAGGAAGCTGACCGCAGTAAGTGACACGGAGCCACCTCTTTTTCCTTTGTACCGGGTCACAAGGAAACTGGATGTTTCTCTCACAAGTTTTTACAAGCTCAACACCGTGTTAAAGCCCACTTCAACTGTGCCAAATATCATTCTAGAGACTTCCCCAGCAGAAAAGCCCTCCTGAAAGCAAGCTGCTCAACAGCAGGGCCACGTGTGCCTTAAAGCCATATATTTGTTAGAAAGGTTAACAACCAGTGGCATGTGACGTGGAGGATGGAGAGAAATCAAACAAATGCATATTTAGGAATATCAGAAATCTGCTCCCTAGAATGCAAATAACAAAAGCCAGAAACACTACTAAGGACTTTTGTAAGTAGCAATCAGCTGCACAAGAAGCAAGAAAAAGGTAAGAGTTGCAGCAACAAAAGAAACATTCTTCAGCCCCAGGCTGTGCACGAGCACTCAAGGCCTTTGCTTCTCCCAAGTGTTTCAGTAATACTTGAGGCAGAAAACAGCTGAAGTCCCACAATACAGCCACTGTTACAGCCCTGTCCTGCACTACCTATGAGGTTTTTCTGGTACAAGAAGAGGGAAGCTGAGCAAAACACCAGTTCCCCCACTACCACCTCCCACCCTCCCTCCCTCCCGAGCAGATCAGCAGCGAAATCACTCACCCTTTTCCATGAGGGGTGGACATGGTCTTTGATCTCTTCAAAGATCCCAGCGAGAAGCAACCACATCCGTGGTGGGAGATGAAGCCAGGAGCTCTCTGCAGAGCTGCGTGGGGCCCATAGAGCTGCACACAGCCACACTGGTCCTGGAGAAGCCACAGGTGCCACCAGCACACCCTTAACCTGCCACTTTGGGTAACACACTGCACCTGAGAGCAGGCACACACAGCCTCCCAGCACACAGGACTTCCCTCTCACCAGTGGAGCTGGGACAGACAGCTTCTGTGGCTGGCAATACAGGGTACGGATGACATTCTTTGCTTTGAACGACTGAAAAAATAAGTTTCAAACCTCTATTTTACACTCGCAGTAGTTTCCTGAAGATCATTGAATCAGGACTGGAGCAGAGAAGTGCTACATGCCCAGCTATTCATTCCTTTGCTCACACAGGAGGAAAACCACACGCATGCGTGCGCACACACACACACACACTCTCACACTCTCCAGCACTGTTACTCACTAGCTTTTCAAGAAACAGCTGTGGCACTAAGCAACTGCTCCAGAAGGTTTCTGCTTCCTTTTTCTTTCCCATGCTGGGTAAGGAGGAGAGGGAAGGACAGAAAGTCTTTCTGCACGTTATCACAGAACTGTCAACAGGAACAGCAGCGAGAATCCCCTGCCTTCTTCCAAGATCCACATGTTTTTCCTTCTTTTCTATACGGATACGTGGAAAAAAATTACAAAAGGGTTACAGCTATCTGCCATCCAAGTCCTGTTCTCACCAAATAATTAACTTTAGCATGCAAGATAAAGAATGCAAAACAATGCCAGCAACACTACTTTCAAATAAAGAGGTAGAATTTTCTCTTCAAAGTTTTTGATCTGAAGACAGGACTTAACAGTTATTTATGTAACATATGATTTAAAAAAAAAAAACAAAACAAACCAAAAAAACAAACCACAACTTAAGAGTAAGAGCAAAGTTCTTGCGAGTCCTAAGCCTTCTCCCACTCCTTCCTTCCCAAGCGGTAGGAACAGGAGAGAAGAGAAACCAGCACAAAAATCTCAAATCCATTTTTTTGGTTTAAACCTAAAGCATAGGTTTACTTCAAGGCTTGGAGTTGAACGTTTTGCTCAAACAAGCCATCACTACCAGCAAGAAAGCAACGTTCAGTTTGATGTTATCTTGCTGGTGCGGTTTTCTAGTGTTGCTGTAGAAACAGACATAGTGCTCTCCTAACAGTAGCCACTGTTTCAGGACTCAAACGGCAAATCATCCCACACCAAGTCTGTTGGCTTTACTCCAGTTACCGTTACATCAAGGTAGTAGATTGTTCATGATGAGCTTCTCTGGGGATGACGTGGTAACAGTGACGTAAAGTGGAAATACCCAGAATTATTCCAGTAATGACTTTGCAATTGTCTGAAAATGTATCAGCAGCAACCTTCCGAGAGCCACTGAAGACTGTAGATTTGCTCTAGATTTCCCTGTCCATTTTTACACACCACTGCCTTAACATGTCTTCTTCTCAGCCTCATAACAAAGTCAGACTAAGATCTGAGCTAGAGGAGAGAGACTTGTGAAGACAGTAGAAACTGAGTCTGAGTTAATTGCCCTACAAAAGCATACCAAGTGACAGACATCTCACCCAGTGGTTGACTCACCTTTACAAAAATACCCTTTTGGAAGATCTGCACTCAACCACCACTTTCAATACAGTTTACAATAAAAAAACCCACAGTGCATTTAAAGCCATTAAATATGTTTAAAGCAGCTGTACTAATTCACATGACCAGAGCCTTCAGTTGACGTCAACCCATACCTCACAAATACAGAGTTAGCAAGAGCTGTCAGAAAGCAACAGCTCAGCTGCAAATACCTTGCTCAGAAGCACTTATGCTTAGAATTCCTCTTACTTTAACCTCAAATTTGTATAGAAAGAAGCCACTCTAAATTACATTTCTCTTATTACACTGAGTATAAAGAGATATACTAAAGTTTAGAAAGAACTCTTTAGCATTTAGTCAAGAACATAGGTCTTACAACACACACTTTACAAGATGAGGGGAGTTAAAGAGGAAAGAGCCCCAAGAAAAGCACCTTTGATGCACTTCCTTCTCTGCCTTAAAGAGGATCCTCACTCTCTGCACATCCTCTGCATTCTTCTGTCTAAAAAGGAATTCCGGCAGTCCTAGAGACACTCCAGGCAGCTCCAGGAAACCGCTGCATCTCAAATGCAGAAGCTTTAAAAGGTTTAAAGCAACATCATGCATTAAGATTTAAACGTTACCTAAAACAGAGTAAGTACTTAATTTACTCTCAACTCATCCTTAACAGTACATTAAATTAATCATTTGGTATATGATAGCATATTACTTGTGAAGTCTTTGTCTATTTCCTTAAGAGCTAAGAAGTTGTTCTCTAAAGGAACAGCGAGAGGTTGTTATATGACAAGTGGATTTAGCTTATCAGAAAAACAAAAGACAAAAAAATACCCACAAAAAACAAATCACACACCACACCACATTTATATATGAAGTCACTACTACTTGTTACTAGACAGTAGGGTTTGTGTTAACGCCAAAAGAGCCAAAGAAAAAGCAGCCCAGCTGTAAACATTACAGGTTTTGACAGCAAAACCCTGTCAGGCCGGAATAAGGCGTTATGCTATGACATTAGGAAGACTTGTGAACAGTAAAAGATTCTGTCCTGAGCTCACACACGCTTTAGAAAGGTTTTCCTATACATGGAACAACACTGTACTTAACCGGTCTCATCAGTACACAACACCGTGTTATCCCCTTAACATCCCATTATCCCCTTAACATTCCGAATACATACGCAGGCAAACATATATATGTAGCCACGTGCTTCCATTCTGGTTGCAGTCTTTGCTAAATGTTTACAATATAGACAAACAGAAGGACGAAATCTAGATCACGGTTTCTTTTTATTTTAAGATGTCACTATTAACACACATTAGTCAAGCTATCCCAAGTAATCCCCTAGACACCTAGGGAATCTAAAATCCTCTAAGATTTTATTAGCTCAAGAGACCACCATTAAAAGCTTTAATTTTAGTGTTTGTGTAATAAAAGTCTAACAAGCCTGACATTCTGCTTTCACCCTGTCAGACTAATGTGCGCTTTAGTGACAATATCCATTTACAAATCAATAATACATCATACATCATCCCCAGCTTTACCTCTGGAAAGTGCTAAATGGAGTCAATGAACCGTCTATTTACAATTTCAAATCCTAATATATTTACAATAGAAACCAAAGTATTTAAAACCATTAAATATAGTGTTTAACTCTGCTATATTAGTTTACATGAACACAGCTTACCTCTGGCATCATATTTCCTGATAATATTTCTGCCAGTAATTTAAGTTTTAAAAAAAAAATTGCTATTCCTGGAGGGAAAAAAATAAAAGCTTAAAAACCAACCCAAAACCTCCAGGCATTTCAGAGCCCTGAGGAATTACCCACCCTAGACAGTCTTCAGGTAGAAGTACTGCAGTGTTCAAGAGAGACTTCCAAACTCCAGGCAAGCCTTTAAAACCCAATGCATATGTAAAACTTTAAGAGTCAGTAATCCATTGAACAGGTTTACTGGCGTCGCTGCTACCATTCAGATTTTACTAATCCGTAGTCAAGAAGGAAACTGCTGCTTTGCTGTTTCTCCCTCCATTACATTCCCTCCACCCACAGAAAGTGTTTTGTGCACCACAGTCCAGAAGAGCTAAGTAGGCATCGTCTTCTCTTCTTTGCTGAAAGGCTGAACTGAGCCAGGCTTTACCCACGACAGGCCAGAAACATGCATGCTTTTGCAGTGCTGATCTTCTGGCTTCTTCTAGGTAGAAGAAAGTTCAAGTCAGAATTGTTAGATACCCCAAACCCTCATAAGTCCCTCCCCACCCATTTTACCTTTGGCAAATACAAGCATAACAGCAGCTAGCATCATTTCCTCTCCTCAAAGAGGAAAAGTCAAATGGCTATTGGTTTAACTTCTGCAAACGTGTGTGGCATCTGTAGAACTACCCTGACATTGCAGAGAGTTTTAATGACTTAGCTCATGTACCGCTACCCCATCATACCATACAGGTTAAAAGATAATCTTTGAATAGCGCCTTTTGCTTGAAATTTAGAAGACAAAAAAAAAAGCTTCAAGTTGAGGGACAAACGTGCAACTTCAGGCATCTGTAGACTTAAAGTAGTTTAAGAAGATTAGTAAATTAGATACCTACTCTAGCAGATCAAATAAACAGAATAGCTTGCAGGTGTTTTGCAAACCAGGAACCAGCCCTGCCTCCACACTGCTATAGGCTCATCAGACCATGGGTATGCCAGCTACATCAAACCTAGAATGATGCATCAAGTTCTAGAAAGGGATAATTATGTGAGTAGACTTTGTCATACTATGGGAAGCCACTGACAAAGTAAATTAAGTCAGCAAGAAAACTGAACCTGCACTTCTGTCCCTCCCCATGTTTTGTGTAGAAGGTGAGACTGCGTGACAGAATTGCCATAACGCATCAGACAACAGGGGTCGGTTAGGCCTGAGCCTGGCAGAGAAGCACCTGCCTATCACATGTGGCACACAGGACAGCCTCTAGCAAAAGCTACGTGCTTAGTGGGAACTGGGACTTCACAGCCTTTCCTGGGCTACAGTTCCAGAATGGGCTAGTTGTTTGCCAAGGCATAGGAATTACATGGGTAATAAACAAGGATCCAGGGTTGCAGAAGAAAGGAAAGACAGCATACGTGATTGGGAAACTTACTTTTATAGGGAAAGAAAATAATGTTCTCAGCTACACTGACATTTTGGAATAAATCTCCTAAGACACAGAAGTTTGGCCAATCCTGTTATCAACAAACTACTGGAGCAACTAAAGTACCACACATGCAATAGTTACTGAAGATGTCAGTTTTCATTTAAAAAGAATTTAACATGCATCTCCAAAGAAAAAGGATGAAAAGTCACCACTGGCATTACGCTTGCTATCAGTCTCTGAGACAACATCATATCCCTTCCATTTCAAGCACCTCAACCTGTTCCTTCTCTTTAGGTCTTTGATTTAGGGGATAAGAAAGAAGGAGGTGGAGAATGAAGAGCAGGGGGGTGGGAAGAGTCAAAAATATTTTTTAAGTTTTTGTAAGAACATCAAGAAGTTTTCTAAGGCTGGAGAAGGCCACCTCACCTCAAGCCTTACTGTGACTCTGGCAGTTGGGAATATTGCTACACTGAGCTTACAGGCAGATCAATGTAAAAATCTCATTCATGCCAGAAGACATGCAAGAACATGAGTTAAAGCCTGCAGTGAGGAAGACTGAAGTTTGGACTGACCAAAAAAAAAATTGTTTTTTTTTAATTACAAAAAAAGCAGCAAACCACACCACAGTTCTATTGCAAGGAGCCCAAGTCAGTAACCAAAACATTCAGAGTGCATTTCCTTGCCAGAGCAGCAAAGATACCAGCCACCATTTCAGAATCCCTAGGCACTGCAGCGGATTGACTTGTCATTCCGCCCAGTGCAGAACCAGAATTGCTGTGTGTCAGCTCTTGTCAAATGCAAAGAAATAATTAAAAAAAAAAAAACAAACAACACAAACCCCCAAAACACCCCAAAACCAACCCCCCCCACCCCAAAACCAAAGGTCTTGCTCAGGTGAAAGCTATGTGAACCAACACCTTCTTGCTGTATGGGTAAGAGTGCCTTGTGACAGAAGTAACTCTAAGCACTGTTTGATTAGCTGATGTTGTCTTATTAGAAATCAGTAGAATGGGAGATGCGAGCAAGGTACTCTGCTTGTGCTGCTTCAAAAAGTTTGGAATGAGAAGAAAGCCCCGAAGCTTTGATTCAGTAATGAAAGATCTCTCAACAGAAGAGAACAAAGAATTCACAGACTGTCAGGTTATGCAGAAGTGGTAACAGCCGTGACAAGTGCAGAACAAGCTAATAGGCAGTCAGCAAATCTCTTTCCTCTTCTGCCCTCCCATCCATCCCTAAATAAAAAAAATCTGCCAAGTGTGCCTACAATTGTACTAACAAAGCTTTCCAGATGGCTAAATGATTAATTGCTTAACACACTGAAGTCAGAACAGTGACATAACTGCTTAATTAGGAGACCAAATCAGTTTCAGCATGCCTGCTGATCCAAAAGAGGGGTGGAATAAGGTCTGCCTAGTACATGCTCATCACAAAGAAACAGAGACCCTTTCTTCCCGTATCAGGCAATATGCCCTTACTATAGTGAGAATCTGGACTTTGCACATACCTTCTGAGTCAACATCTTCTCTCTAGCTTCATCATGTATAGCTGGATTCCATGGAGAAAAACTATAGAGAAAGTATAGTTATCTCTTACTTTGCATTTTTGCAATCTACAGCATAGACAGAGTAGAAAGCAGCAATTTTCCTTGGATAAGTTTGTTGAGTTTCAAGTAAACTACAAGCCTGAGTTTTCAGTGTTAAAACACAGTTAAGAACTAAGTTCACATTGTCATGGATCTTTCAAACAAGAAATATTTAGGTTTTCATTTTTGTTTACAATGAGAGCTGGCAATTAGTCAGGTGTTATGTGAAATACTATTCACATTCACTATGGAGCTGACTGTGCCATCCCCCATGCAGTCAAGCTTAAAAGTATTTAAAAAGTATTACCAAAGCTACAGTCATGCAAATTGAGTTCAGGAAAGCCTGAAAACAATACTTACTCCACCGGTATCTCTACTTGAGGGAAGTGGGATGTTTTGGGATGCTTTGTTTGTTTGTTTTGGGGTTTGTTTAGGGTTTTGTTGAGATTTCTTTAAGTCTTGGTTGCTTAGTGCAAAAACAGTAAACATAAGTGTCTGATTATATTTAAGATTCACTCATTAAACAGAAGGAAATGAGGGTAGGAATATTCAAAGTATTGGTATAAACATAAGAAAAAACAGGTCAGTAAACCTGGCTGAGAAAGGCTTCAAATCAACAACTACGCCAAAATTTGTTCTTGAAACATTAGGACACGGTGAATTTGTTCATGGTACTTACACGATTGCATAGGGATCCTCTATTTTGGGCTGATCAAATAAATGACTGCTGCATAGTTTGACACTGTCCACCACTTTACTTTTGAACAGCTGAATATCTTTTTCATACCTGCAAGAGAGAAATAAGTAACATTAAGCAATTGTAAGGAGGCACAGGTTTGCTCTAGAATCACAGACAGAATTGGCAAAGCCTCAACTTTAGTTCCTAGTGCAACCAACTCTGGAGGTAGAGACCATGAACTGATAAACAATTTTACAAATCTCTTGTTTCTGCAAGTCTATGCAAAAATCTCTAAAGAGACCATGTCTACACGCATGGAAGATACTTACAGCACTGCAGCCTCAGGGTTCAGAGGACTAGTTGTATCAATCTTGTAGAAGACTCTGCGAGCATACATTAATACTTGCCATATGTGATTATGATTTCGCCTAAAAAGAATAAAGCCCAATGAAGAAAGGAACAAACCTCTTTCAAAGTATAATCAATATGCTACCACTAACCTCCACTTTGCAAATGCTCTTTTCACATCCAGTTCACCAGACAAAGGATCTACTAGTGGATGGAAGACAGGCAGATCAAAAACCAAGCGCTGCATTAGAAAAAAGAAATTCATTATGACAATTTCAATCCTAGTGTTAAAACCACTGGGTGAAGGTCAGTCAGATGTTGCTTCCAAATACTAACTAACTGTTACTGTATTAAAAAAAAGCAACCTGAAGTGATTTATACCAGCTGCAAGATTGTAACCCAACACACCCATGTAACACGCAGGGTCTTGTCCTCTCTCACAAGCTTATCGCCAAATCAGGAAACTAATCCAGCTAACCACACAAGCACTAGTGCCAACACAGGTAATAATATCAGATAAGATCAAATTAAAGGAGTTTTTCTGGTTTAGCTGTTTGTGACTGAAAGCTTTTTACATACTTGAGCCACAATCAATACTTTTTTTATCCTACACATTTTTAAGTAAACTGTGCAGTTATATTGTGGTGTCTTGAGTCCTCTATAGCTAGTTTCCTCCAGTGTTCATGCATTCTTCCAAAAGAAAACTTCGTTTCAACAAGAAGCCCTATACTAGCAAAAGAGTAATGACTGTATGAGAGATACTGAAGTCTAATCTTTGAAAGAAACTGTTTCCTACTATTTCTGTCCTTTTAAAGACGATAGCTTTACAACAAAACTTGACGCCAAGCAGACAGCTTCCTGACATAGCAACTTGTTCTGAGCTACAGCAGTTACGTACACCTGTCTCCAGTCTTCCTCAAAGAAATTTGGCCCAGAGGGCTGGCTGCTCTGGTCTGG
This sequence comes from Vanellus vanellus, assembly GCF_965231255.1. Classification (NCBI taxonomy): domain Eukaryota; kingdom Metazoa; phylum Chordata; class Aves; order Charadriiformes; family Charadriidae; genus Vanellus; species Vanellus vanellus. The sequence goes on from NC_138917.1 coordinate 18,079,413, forward strand.
AGAGTCAGATTGCCACAAGATTTTTTCATTATTATTATTTTTAATTCATGTAATAAATCGGATACTTTTCTCTAAAGAGAAAAACAGAAAGCAGAGATGGAACACCCTACTATCCACCTCCCTCTCCCTTTGTTTCACCAACTTTCTCCTCAAGCTCTTTTCGTTCTTTGTTTCAATGTAATTTAGAAGAGAAACAGGCAAGAAATCCTGCAGTACTACAGCAAGCACAACACAGGTGCCTAGATTTTATGTTCCATTACATTGCTACTCAGAATTTGGATACTTCTTTAAGTGTTTCAATGTTAACTTTCTTGCCAAGGAAGTAGCAGATCAAGAGTTGAGGTAAGGAACTGGTTGATTACTTAATACTCTAATGCATTTAACCTAATGAAATTCACTCTACACCAGCCTCGGTAACCAGAGTAACATGATTCTTCCACAGATGTTAGGAAATACATATAAGACATCACAAGTGAGCCCAGCCAACTGAACAAAACTAGTTAAAGGAAATGAGAAAATAATTGGTATGTTAGCTTTAACAAAAAGTCATACTTCAAACACCAGAAAACAAGAAAAACCCAAGACACACACAACCACTTACCGGGCAGTCTCCATCTGGGTAATTATCAGGAATATAGACAGTAAATTTAAACACACCATCCTGGTAGAGCCCATGTCTTATGAATATTACACCAAACCACACTGCAAGTGAGAAAGTTTGCTTAAGTGAAAGAATTTTTTAAAAAAGTATATAAAAAAAAAATTTAAAGTTTAAGCTTAACTTACTTAATGCTGATCGGTAAGATGGCTGCACGTAGACACCTGGCAATTTCTGCTTTACAACCAAGGTACTGCAATTAGAATCATTAGTTAGAACAGCTCCACAACTACACTAAATCTACAGCAAGGTGACAACAGTAAACCCCAAATGTACAGCCAATAGCTTAACAATGACTTCTTCACAAACTTACAATCAATTCCCAAGGGCAGATTCCTCACAGAAGGAGGTGGCAGAAAACTAGTGAAGCCATATTCTTTCACTCTTGCTTTTCCTACCCCTCCACTTAAAGAGTTACTAACAGTAAACATTATTTCTCCAGATAAAACTAAGTAGAGAAGTAGAAATAAATTATTCCCCAGTAGATGCATTTAATGCATGTCAGTACTGAAATTTCCACTTCTCTACCAAAACCCCAGTTTCAAAGTAAAGAAGAAAAAAGAAATGCAATTAAGTAATTTTGAATGCAGACTTGCAGTCAATTGTAGTTAATTCTGAAATGTGCCCAAAGCTTTAACTTAAACTCAAAAACTACTTGTTTAAAATTGAAGATAAAACTATGTTGCAGGTCAAATTACACTGGCAACTGACAAAAAGTAACAGAGAATAAAAAGGACAGGCAAGAAGAAAGGTGTATTACAGATCTGGATCCAGTAATTTGAGGCATCTCATTAACAGGATGGACCAAGTCATTGTCCCAAACTTTCACTTATTTGCTATCTCACTTCCTGTGATAATTCAGCCATGATCTTCAATCATCAATGACCAGTGCACTATGAAAAGAGTTTCTACCTCTCCCTTTGCCTTTTAGGAAAGTCCATTTGATAATCAACCATACTAGTAGGGAAAATGTGCTATTTTTACTATTTTTCAAATCAATAAACACAGTAAGTTGCTAGTAGGTTTAACCAGCTGTAGTTGTATGGTATGCGGATTCTACTGAACACTACAAATGATAAACCAAATTATTCACTTCATAGGTTTTCCAGTTACTTGGCATATAGGCCCAGTAAACTGAACTCCTCATGCTTGCTCAAATAAACAATAATATTAAAGCAAAACATTAATACAGTTCCATAATTTTAATTGTTATTTCCCTAACAATGAATTTGCTAAACTAGAGGAGTTTACATTATGATACCGATATATTTTTGCATGGGGCAAAAGAAAAACATATTTCTTGAATTAAGTAGTCAGGGTCAGTTCCCTGGAGAGGGGAGGGGAAAAAAAAAAAAAAAAAAAAAAAAATCAATGTTTTGAGAATTCTCTCTTTCAATTTAATGGTTAAATGCAAGAACTGAGACTTAGTGTTGCATAAGGGACTCCAGGGACTTCATTCCAAAAGGCACTACATACTTGAGAATCCAGTATGTCTATTACACAGGAAATCCCTCCAGCCTCGTAGCACAAAATAGTTTATGTAACTTAATACAACTAGAAAGTTTTGCAAAGAGATTTGTATGCTCCCACAGTAGCCTACAAATCACTAGCTTGCGACTGATCTAAAGAAACCTATTTAAATCACACTAAGTCCTCCCTCGTAAGTTTCATTTTAAATATCACTGAAAGACAGGAAAGAATACACTCTTCCTACTATCCACTTAATAAGCCCTGTCAGGTGGTGTTCAAGTGTTCCATGTAACAACTGAAGGAAGCTCCCACATTCTAACTCCATTCAACAATACCATACATTCATAACCATCTTCCCACTAGACATCTGCCTGCTTCTATTTTAATACTTGTTTCAATAATTCAGTATTTCTGACCAAAAAGCTATTAGGATAACCGATCAGGATGCCTAAACCCAGAATGTGTTTATGTGAAGACTGAGAAATATACTAATTCAGAGAATCACATCTGAACACACCCCTCAAAATCTCATCTCATCTTCCTCTCTTTTGCTACCTCAAGAGATTGAGGCTACTGCTCCAGAAAAATAATTTTGTGGAACTTAAGTTTTACCGCATTCTTCAAGGACTAAGGCAAAGACACCATGCAAGAACTAGATCTCTGTGCATTTTTTCTTCCCACTGAAGCATAAACCCAGTGACCTAAAAAAGATAAAAAAGTGAAAACCTACAACTCTGCAAGGAGGGAATACTCCAAATAAAAAGGCCCATAAGAAGCATGTGTTCCATTTGTCGACTGGGATGACGCAGCAGGGGAAGCAGGCTTTGTTATTGGCACAGCATTCTTTGGAATAGAAGGCAACTGTTTCTTTGTAGAGGCTCGTAGAGGACTGGTTCGCAGCTCTCCACTCAAAGTTTTCTCTTCAGCGTCAGGTCTCTGTTAGATTAAAAGAGAACCATGAGATTACAGGCCACATTTCATAGACATTTAACATATGAACATATTTTATCACAGGTTTAAACCCAACGTTGCTAATTACAAGTTTGGCCAATGAAACAAACATATCTTGGGTTTTGGTGTCCTATTGTTTGTGAGTTGGGGGTGGTGTCTCTAGGTTTTGTTTTTAAATAGACTTTTATTCAATCAAATCTAGCCTACAAGTACAGAAGTAATCAATGCTGGATAGGAAATCTGCAGATTAGGACAAATGCTTAAGGAGGCTTACATTTATTTAGAAACTGGAACCAGATAGTATACAACATCAGCTTAGAAGTCAATCTATTTCCAGTACACAGTGCATCAAGATAAATCATTTCCACTGACAAGCATTCTCACGTTCTAGACTTCAAAGAGTCTTTTAAAGTAGTGTAGTAAAGCTGAGATGAAATAAGAACTTTCTATAGAAAACTTCATGTATTTCACTTCCTACCAGTACTTAAGACACCAACATCCCACTTGGAACTGATTGTATAGCCCATTCCCACAGTGGGGGAAATCACATTTTGGCAGTTGATATCAAGCCCAGGTTAAATACTTTTGCTATAGCAACCTTTTTATTCCTATGCTGTATTTTATTAAAAAAGAAAAAACAAACAAAAAAACCTTTTCTACTTAATTGGTCACTGCTACACTGCTAGAAAAAACTGTAGTATGTACAGACCTCAAAATTTTTCTATAGATTGCCAAGACAAACCTGAAGGCTACAGACTTGTGATTAGGCTAGTTGTGGTGACTAAAGGCATGATTTAGTGCTTGAAACTTGGACTACTAACAATATCTATGTCACAAGCGTCATCAACAGAGTTATATAATTTGCCCTGGCACTCAACACCTGAGAAGTGATTAACCTGAGAACCATCATGCTTTTACACACACAATATACAGTAGCAATAGAATTATAGAGGTGCAGTTTTTTCAACAGTCACTGCACATGCAATACCTGGCTAAGCTCTATACGAGACAGTAAACAAATGCCCTGAGAAACAAGTGTTTCAACCATTTGAACAAGTTTGTTTCATTTTTCCTACTCAAAGATGCTTCAGATAAGAAAAGTCAACAAATACTGGAGCAGACTCCATCCACAGGCACATTCCAGTTAATGCAGCTCAAAGCTAGCTTACACTTTTATTGAAGATGATCACAATCCTCAGGATAAAACACACACTCCAGCTGCATTTCTACATCGTCTGAAGGTCTTTTCCAGAACTGCTACCACCCCTCAATGCATGTTAACAGCTTATGGCATCCATTCATCAAATACCTACCTTGCGCACAGAACTTGTAGACATGCTCCAGAAAGGGTTCATAACGTGTATTCCAAACAAAGTACTGCAACTTTTCAGTGTCTTCAGAGTGTCCTCAGGCCTCCCTGGTTTATACCCTAAAACCACACAGAATTAATATGCATTCAAACAGATAAACAAGACTCAAGATATAAATAGGATTCAGATCCAATTCTGCAGCCAGCTTTATATTTCTGTAACTTCAGAAGAAAACTGACTATAGTTAAAGCTCTATTATATATTAGATTCCAGAAAAATAATATAGTTGTCTATGAAATAACTTTTGTACATGAATCCCTGCTTTCTTTCTGCTAAAAAGACACTGCAGGTTCTGCATTCCATGTTTTGTCTTGCCAACTGGAAAAAAACACCATCTATTGGGTCAGCACAGTCAAGAAAGATCCTCTACACATGCAAGTATTAAAAAGTTATCACTTCACCATGTCAGTCCAGCACCAGACAGTACTAGAATGGCTTACTCCTGTAGCATGGTTAAGTGTTGCCCCTTGCCTACACTGCTGACTTTGCATGTTTCTGAAGTGCTCCGGTTTGAACAAATCTCTGCCATTTCTGGTGAAAGAGATGATCCTCCCATTTAGTTTGCATCATGTATGTATCATTTTGTTTTCATCTGCATTGGAACACCACCAGGAATAGACAAAGCCACAGAACACAGAAGTTTTTCTGTAGCTTATTTAATGGTTTCATTATGAGCACTAAGGCTTAGCACTCTTTTGATCAGCAGTTCAATAACAAGGACTTCAGCAGTATTTAGAGTTTCAGTGTCATCTACTGTGTGTCTTTGTTTTTCTTTCTCCTTTTTTTTTTTTTTTTCTTTTAAAGTCTTGCTATTGTTTGCCCAAGAACTCTTATCTACAGCACCTCTTGGCCAGCACAGCCTATGTACTCTACTCTTTCTTTTTCCCTCCAGTTCTCCTGGTTTCCCTTTCCCTACCCACCTCCCCATTTCTGGCTGTATTAACTAGGGCTTTGGGGAAATTCACTTTACTCAATTTCTTTAATAGGAAGTTGTACAACATTGACCAAGGCAATTCACAGGATGTGAGAGAAACAGACAGAATGGCACAAGGTTCTATTGTGGTCAACAGTAAGCAAGGTACCACCTGCTCACCCACTGCTTTGGTCAGTTTATAGAGAACCAGTAATATTATGATCAAAATCTTCCTAAAAGGAAAATAAACACCAACCTTGCTAATGGAGGGGAAAAAAAAAAAAAAAAAAAAAAAAAAAAAGAGAAAAAAGCCAGATAATTTATCCAAAGAAAGTCGAGCAACAGCAAATTTTCAAAAGAAACATTGATATAAAATCATAGGTATCCTTCTAGAATATGTAGCAGCCAAGCATGCAAAAAAATGCAACCACCATTCAGAAAAGTGATGAAAATTAATTCATTTCCCCACCCCAAAATCATCTCAAATGTTCCAGTACACATTAGTCCTCCAGTTGTTTTTCTTCTTCAGCAGCCAGAGAGTCTCATATCATTCTGAGCCACTGAAAACAGGAAGTTAAAGCAATAAAACTGCACTGGGGCATGCCCTGTGATAGCAGGGGCATGATGTTTTCACTTTTCCCCATCTCCTGTCTGGAAAGCAGAGCCACACCAGAGGGCTACACCATCGGCCTTTTCTCTTCCATGAAACTCAGCCAGATGCGAGGCTAAGAAGGTACAAGACATTTCCTCGGGAAAACTCAGTGTAAGCAGAGGGTGGAGGAACTGACACACAAAGAGAGCACCTGAATGCTATGGCTTTGACAAGAGAGAAAAGTGGTGGAAGCTGAGGTACAGGTTGGGAGACAATTAGCTAGAATCTGGAGTGATTATGGGGCTTGGGTTGGACTTATTTTTTTGCTTGTTTGGTTTGGGCTGGTGATTTTTCTTTTTAAGACTAGGTGACATAAATTGCATTATTCCAGAATCAGACATACGAGATACAGGAGTTGAACAGGACAAAGAACGAGGTATGTACGTAAAAACCAGCCTAACTTATTACCAGTGAAACAGGGAACTGATCTAGAAGCTTCGTAACTGGCACTAGATGGAGTTCAGTCACTGAGTCCACCTTTCAGAAGTCAGCTATGCATCTCAGTACACTTCCAGCTTTGTTGAAAAGCTTTTCATTATAGAGATGCCTATTTACAGGCTATTAAGAACTGTTTACATCTCCAAATAAAACATTATGATAGCTCTAGTTACACTACAGAGATTCTCCTGCACAGAGATCTTTTATCCAGTTGCCTGCCAGTAATAAGAGATACATGGTGTTACCCTAAACTTATTGTTAAACTGTCTCCGGTCTCATTCACTTATTAAAATACTACTTATGATGGAAAACTAATAATCTCAGAGTACCAGCTTCCTGGAGTTGGATCATTTAAAAACCCTTTCAAGGTGTTTTAGAGTTTATTTCAAATCACACTCTCTCCCTTCTAGCTATACTACATGGGAGTGGAGAATGATTTCAGTACTTGAAACTTATCTGCAATTGCTTATGCTCTCTAAGTGTCTTCACCTCACAATTTACTACCCCATATCAATCACAAGAATAATTTAAAAAAAAATGAAAAAAATAATTAACAGCACATTTAAGTTAGACAGTTTACCCTACTTCTCACTATGCAGCAGACAAGGAGAGGTAAGTCCCAATGTCATTAAGCTGAACTTCTAGGCAGCTTAGTCATTCAATCTTACATGGGGCTGCAGTGTCTACCACAAGGTACCTACCACTACAGCAGCTTACGGTGCTGTAACTGCTGAAATCGCCAGCTCCCCAAAAGAACCCAATACACTCTCCTTGTTACACCAAAAGGAAATAAATACACTCAAAATCAGCACCCTGCCTCCTTTCACACTGTCATCATTCACAGTGCCTTAATTAAGAAGACGCTTAATAGTGTGCCGGTCAGTAACATGTTCTACTAATTTCTCCCACTTCAAGAATAGAAAGTGACAACAAGTCTCCTAAGCAGTCCTCCCATGGGCTTTTTATAGACATCTTTTCTGTAATGTTTTCCTTCTAGTACAACAGCAATTAAAAAAAGACACAACACAAACTTGTAAATAAACATTATTTCAAATGCTGCTTCTTGGAAAAGAGTTCTAACTTCAATACAGCACTGCATTACTAAGGTACTACCACACCTGGACCAAGAAAGCCATCTGCCACAAAGTATAACCTTATGTTGATGTTCACCGGCACTGAGGTACACAAAAGCTGTCAGAGCAAGCGTAAACTCATGCAATACTTCATCATCACTCTAAAATACTTCAAAAAACAAAGTTATCACTAATGAAAACCAAAATTTTAAGTAGCTTGCTTTCACACCTTTTCCTTCTCTTTCCTTCTCTACACCAGGTAGTCTCATTAAAGATTACTTCTATTATTTATACCTACTGTCATATCATGTGTCATATTTTTCCCCTGTCATCAGCAGGGTCATTAGATTAAACACAACACTAAACCAATTTGACAAAAACGTCAACACCTTGGAACAGAGCACTTTTCTAAATATTTTTTTGAAACACACAATTCCCCAAGAAGAAAAAAAAATGTATAGACAAACATATAATATATATAAATTTATAGATATATGTTTTTATGCATTTGATTCCCTACCTAAAAGGGAAGGGAACCACTCCTACACCTGAGAAGAAACAGAGCTGATGAGGCAGAGCACTAGAAAAGAACAATACATGTTGATCACAACACAACAATAAACATTTGTCCAGAAACTGTAACTGTCAGTTTACACCAGAACTCATTTCTCCTTAGCCCACCTGATCTTCTTAGGACCCAAAGACTTCACTAGCCCACACCTGAACCCAGTGGCCAAGGAGGGAGCCGCTGAAGGAATGCTGACAGTCACCAGGAACACTGGCCAGTCAAGCCTGTTCGCCAACTCCTCCTCCACCGACGGATTACACCTTTCATACCAACACCTGCTGCTACGATTCCAATCCTCTCACACTTCTCAAGGAAACCATAATCTGCACCAACGAGGCCAGCTCTTATACAACAGCGAACAGTTTAGGAGACACAAGGGGATGACCTGCCGGGTTTGGCAGCACAGCCGGGCTCCCAGAGGGGACTGTCAGCTACAGGACTGTGGGGGTCACAGCAGGGAAAAAACAACAGTTCTGCGCAGCCCCGACACCGGAGCAGGGCGCAGCCCTGTCAGTTCCCGGCGACATTCCACGCCGAGGCCGCGCCCGGCGCCAGGCCACTTGGGAGGGCGCGGAGGGAGGACCGCCGGGACCCCGCACCGCCCGCAGCCGCCCCGGGCCCTGGAGGGAAGGGGCCGCCGGGTGCCTCACACGGCGGGGGCGCCGGGCCGGTCCCCAGAGGGGCAGGGCTGGCCGGGCCGGCAGACGCTCCTCACGGGGCGAAGGGGCGGGCGCCGCTCGAGCCGGCCCACCCTCCCTCCGGCGACAGGTGTCAGCCCCGCGGGCGCGCGGACAGACGAACCGCCGCCCCTCAGCGCGGCCGGGGCCGTCCGCCGCCCTCCCGCGCCGGCGGGGGCTGCCTCCCTGCGGCCACCGCTGGCGCTGCGCCCGGGAAAGCGGAGCTGGGCCGGGCCCGGCACTGTGGCGGTACCGCCGCCGCCGCCGCCGCCCCACTCCGGCGCTCACTCACCCGCGCCGAGGGTCCCGTCGCTCCGCTGCACGCGCGGCCCAGGCCCCGCCGCCGCCGCCGCTCCCCCTCTACCCCCGCCACTGCCCCATTTAAAGCCCGCCCCTCGGCATCGCACATCCGGACCTGGCCTTCCCCTCGGCCAATGGCCGCCCAGTCCTTCCGGGAAGGCTCCGCTGGGCGGGGCGGCGGGGACAAAGGCAGCCAATCACAGCCACCGCCCTCTCCGTGACGCCGTAAGGCCGACTCTTCTCCTGTCACCGCGAGGGGCGGGCAGCCTCAGGGGGTTTGCCCTGAGGACGGGGATTGGTCTGAGGCCCTGTCCGTCTCAGGGCGGACAGACCAATGGGGCAGGGGTGACGCACCTGTCACTCTCTCAGCAGGAAGAAGGCGCCTAGGGCTGGAGCTTAGGGAAACGAATCTCTCTCATTGGCCGGCGGTGGGAGCGGGGAGGCGTGCGATTGGCCGGCGGGGCGGGGCGGGTACAGCCGAGGGCGCCGGCCGCCTCCCTCAGGGGACAGAGCTCTCAGAGGACGCGTTTTACCTGGATTCCTTCCTTAGACATATAACACGTAGCAGCTTCCGATACTATCGCTGAGCAGGTGTAAATACACACACAGAGTGCTAATTTATAGTTATCCGTACATATACCTGTGTGTAAACACACAAAATTTACCTCTAAAAAGCCGCTGAAGAGAGGGAGCAAAATAAGAGCTGTTATTTGTAATCAGACTTTTTCTGAGCCCAGAGGAACCGCAAAAGCTCTAAATCTGAAGTAATTTGTCCGGGTTTGGAAGATGACAACAAAATCTGTGCTATCTCAACTATAAAAATCAGAGAAAATAGTAAAAAAAATAATAATGAATAGAGGACAGATTTCCCCCCCCCCCAAGCTATGAGCAAAACCACCACGCTGAGGTTATTGCTTTGCCTTGATTACTGCGACCTTCTCCTACCCTTCCTGTCCTCAAAAGGCCACTTTAACGCCCTCAGCCCGTTGTTGACACCACCATTCCAGCCCAGAGGGGGTTCCAGCCCCCTCTGTGCCGCCCCTCCCCGTCCCCCCCACCCCACCTCTGGGGTGCTGCGCAGCCCCGAATCACCCGCCTCCTTCTCCCTTCTCATTACCTCCTTCTCATTACCTTCTCCTTCTCATTACCTCCTTCTCCCTATCAACCTCCTGCCTGTTATATGCATTTTCTTTTCTTTTTTTTTTTTCCTTTTTTTTCCTGCTCCGAACCTGTTCCCCCCACCTCTCCTTTGAGGGTTACATTTCCAGAACTCTTTGTTGCATGGTAATACCTTCACCCGTGGGCTTTTCAGGCCCAACCACTCCTCACAGCGTCTTGCCCGCGGTAGGTCCTGCCCTTGCCAAGGAGTGCAAAACACTCACGAAATGCTCATTTACACATTATGCACATGTCATCGATCCCACACCGCAAAATTCTGTGGCTTGAACAACGTTTTAGTGTTAATTCAGTGGACACGTTCAGGATGTTGCGGAAGTGTATCACAATCATAATGTGAATAATATTTTAGCTTTGATGCCAAGGATTGAGAGGAATACTTTATCAAGCCATTGAACACAATAATCTTCCAAACCCCCACTATAGTCCAAAGTGCCCTATTTTGCCAACTGCGGAAACAATACTTAGACAAGAAAGAAACTAATTTTCATCTCATACTTTTTCTTAAATGCTTTTTTCTCAACCACTGATGAGGAAAACACTTTTTCCGTAATCTTTTACTAGAACCACCTGTAATTAACACACAGATCTACACCACCATCGTTTGTGTGAATTCAGAAACAGTACCTGTTTGTGATCTCGATGCAAGGTCATCGCTTAAAATAGTGTCTCTGCGCACAAACGTTGTGAAAGGCATTCTGAAAATACCAAAGCACTGTTTAAGGTCCCCGGATTTGTTGCATCATTTTGTCCTGTGTACAATTAAGTGAGGAAATCTGAAAACATGGCTTTCAATAAAGTGCGGTACTAAATCTTTGATGTATGCCTAAACCTCACTTAGCTGTACTGATTGTACAACTGCAGTGTCATAAAATGTATTCCCTCTTTTGCTTCTGAAACCCAGAGCCCATCCAAACGGATGTCCTCAGGTGAGCTTTACACATCAGGAAAGTTAAATGAATACATGGTTTACATGCTGGTAAAGCAATAACACCAGAATAGCTAAACTTAAATATAATTACTTTGAAGAGGAATGCAGAAAGTTGACCTGCAAGATGACCTAAAATACAGAAGCCTCAAAAAATTGTATGGTAGACTAAGACTAGATTACCTTCTTGGTCACACCAGATCTGAATGAATCCTACTTAACAAAATCTTTGTATTTATTAGATATAAGAGAATAATCTGGCCTAGAATGCTTTTTGTATATGGCTTACCTTACTAAAGGCTTCTTTTCCTACAGCTTGGTACCTACAGAAAATATTGTAAGATTAGTACAAGTCTAAATAACCATTAGATACTATTTTTCATACATTTAGATAATTTGTATCTGTTTCACCCAGATTTCGAAGTCATAGACACACAGAATCATTTAGGTTGGAAAAGACCTTTAAGATCATTGAGTCCAACCATCAACCTAAGACTGCCAAAACCACCACCAAACCATGTCCCTCAGCACCACGTCAACCCATCTTTTAAATACCTCCAGGGATGGAGACTCCACCACTTCCCTGGGCAGCTTGTGCCAATGCTTGACAACCCTTTCAGTGAAGAACTTTTTCCTAATATCCAATCTAAACCTCCCCTGGTGCAACTTGAGGCCTTTTCCTCTTGTCCTATTGCTTGTTACTAGCGAGAAGAGACTGACCCCCACCTCTCTACAATCTCCTTTCAGGTAGTTGTAGAGAGCCATAAAGCCTCCCCTCAGCCTCCTTTTCTCCAAGCTAAAAAACCCAGTTCCCTCAGCCGCTCCTCATCAGACTTGTGATCCAGACCCCTCACCAGCATCATTGCCCTTCTCTGGACACACTCCAGCACCTCAGTGTCTTTCTTGTAGTGAGGGGACCAAAACTGAACACAGTACTCGAGGTGGGACTTCACCAGTGCTGAGTACAGGGGAAAAAATCACTGCCCCAGTCCTGCTCACCACACTATTACTGATACAGGGCAGGATGCCATTGGCCTTCTCGACCATCTGCAATTTCATTTAAAACAATGTTTTTAGGTTAGCATAGGAAAAAAGTGCTGACCAAGATTTTTCACAATATGTATGTTCATACCCCGATATGTACTCATAATCCAAAACCTAAAAGTGCCAAGCACCTACCTGTATCTCTGTGGAAGGAGAAAGAGCGCGATGGCCATATCGTTTAAGGCAAATTCAATGTTATGTTTAATTGTTTACCATGTGAAGAGGCTGGTTAGTTCTGCCTGACTTAATCTGAGCCAGAATTTCACCTTGTGGTGGCAGCAGTTTTGAGAAGTAATCTGAACTAAAGAGACATGAGGAAAGTTAAATTCTGTTTTTACTGAGTATGGCCACCACTAGGTGGTGTTCTACAGCTGTTCTAGTCGCATATTGTCATCCATAGGCAGATAAATGACAAAAACACTTTGACTGAAACACGATATATGTTGTATGACAAAAAGACATGATCAGGCCTAGTGCTCCTAGCTGCAAACAAATATGTATGCTTATCTCCCACTGAAGTCCCCAGCAGTTCTATAGGGAGACCAGTAAAAGAATTTTGAAAAATAACCTATATAACTACACAAAACATGACTTTACTTGATAACTACTGATATTAACATGACTTTTTCTCTCTAAAGGTGAAAGACGGAATTTTCTTTTTCAAACCTGAAAAGCTGAATTACAAATATGGCAAAAAACCTGTACATCTTTTTTATACTTCCAAGTGCAATTCCCTTGTGATTTGTGTACTAGATGAACATATTATCAACACAAAATCAAGTAAACCCAAAGTAAAAATAAAACAAAATCTAGTAAAAATAAAAGCAGCCAAGTAGTCCATTTAGATTTTTTCTTCCTGTGTGAGAATGATGCAGGGATTATTTTAAATTTCTCCATGCTGGTGCCTATTTGCGTAATTTCTGAATGGTGAATGTGGAATTTCTGATAACAGGACATATCCTTTCAGTAAACCAAGAGAGAGAAATTGTCAGATCCCTAAAATATGTTTATAAACACACAAGAATATTTTAAAATGGGTGGATATATTCTGGTGAGGCTAGAGCTATCCAATGTCTCTGGCCCTTCTTGCCAGGTAATGCCAGGTATGTTCCAGAAAGGTATTTAGTTTGGGAAGGTCTCCTCAAAACTCATTACCTGGGTTTCCATACAGGCTTTCACAGCTTGACAGAAAATGCTGCCTGACCCCATGGTTCCTGTAACATGTGCTGGGGTATGGGTCTCTTGAGCTGCTTTGGCACTCCGCTCCATTTGGATTTGAAAGCAAGTACTGTTTTTCTCAGTTTCACCCAGATTTACCTTAGCAAAAGACAAGCCTGTTAACAAAGTATAAGAAAGAAAAGATCAAAACCATTAAATGATTAATTTGAAGTTCAGGGTTTTTTTAGGAAAAAGGTTGGAAATAAACAGCAAACCAAACACAACCCTCCCTTCTAGGTTACACTTAACTGTGTGATATTTCTCTAGTTACTTAAAACCAAGCATAAGCTGGAAACTTTTTCGTATAGTATTGTCAGTTAAAGAGGTTGTACTTATTTTGCCTAATGTTTTTATTACAATGAAATTGCTAGAATGGATGTAGCTATAAATGCACCAACACAAAAATGCTTTTGCATGCATATCTCTTTTTCCTGTAGAAGAGATAAGAAGAAACAGGGCTAAATGCATCATCAAAATTTGTTATTTAGTTCTTAGGGTAGAATCGCAGGTCTCTGCTCAGTCAGAAACAAAGGGGTAAATCTTCAACTGCAAACTCACTATTATAACAGAGGGTCAGAAATATTAGATGTATTTATTCCCCATAGGACACTTCATATAAAAAAAAAAAGAATACATATGTATATAATATTCAGACACTTTCATGTTTGCATGGCTGTCAATGTATTTAACAACATGAGGGCTTGGCTGTATTAGTGTTTCCCGAATAGCAGAAGCTATCAATGACTAATTAAAGATCACATCATAGCCTTCAAACTACACTTTCTTCAATATGTCTCACATTGTGGAAAACCTACAATAAACATTTAAATCTGAATGTATTTCAGATTCCTTAATTTATGAGGTAGAAACTTTAATTATTATGAGCCCAACTGTGCAGAATTCAGAACCATGAAACTTCTAAAACTGACTTAAAGTACTTTTTTTATTCCTTCCTTATTTGCATACAAAGTAGCTGTTATTTGAATGGTGAGAATTACCATTCTAAGATGAATTTTGATTCTGCACAGTATGAATTTGGAAGTAATTCCACATTTTGAGGAGAAGGACTATTTTATCAAGAAACTGAAAAAAAAAGAAAAAGTTGGATCCTTTAATCTGATTAGACGTTTATAACGTCAGAAGAAATACCATGAGAGAAGTCGCAGATCTCAATTGCATTGTTTTTCTACTTGCATACTTGCTTATAGGGTAAAATATCCCAGAAAAGATAAGTGGATGAGAGGCACTCAATTTGTTTGTAACACATTTTGGAAATATGTTCCATGGGTATCAAAATCATATGATCATATGATTACTCTGCCTTGTAAATGCTAACATATAAAAATATTTTAAAAACTAAAAATCCATACGAATTATTTATATATAGACATTTTCAGGATAAGAGCCTATATTTAGTTCTTACCTACGTATGCCTACTAAGGAATTAAAATGGCTCATTTTAGATTTTTTACAGCCATTCTTCGATGATTTTTCATAAGGTGTTAATTAGACTTGCAGCTGTAATTACTACTTTCTTATGAATAAGATGTTTTTGGGGTTTTTTTTTTGCAATAACTCCTTTCAGGGAACATTTTGAATCACAATCATGTAAAACATACTTTCAAACAAATATGGTTGTAATCTCACACTCTCAAGAATAACCAAGATTACAGAGTAATCAGATTAAAGAATCTTTTTGAAAAATCAGTTTTGTAGAGAATAGTCATTAAAGTGCACCTGGATGAGACAACTTCGCCAAATCAGTGAACACAGTCCATGTAAACAACCTTTGATCAGCAGTTTCCACAATATCATTATGAACCCCAGTTTTTGCTGTAATAGTATGATATGATGAGTGAAAGACAGACCAAACCCAATTCATAACTGTGATTTTCCATCTGAAAATTAATTTGTTGACTGAAAAATACCTACATAATTTCAGAGATGATAAGACATATTAAAGTAGGACTATTTTTTTCCTCCACTCACACCTTGTGCCAGATTTCTACACAAAGTCACTTTCCTCCTTTCATCTTCTTATTACTTTCCTGGTAAAGTGACATATTAAGCAGGTATGTAAGTGGTTGGTAATTTTAAAAAGCTGCATATTTAAAAAACTTAGTGTGTGACTGATCAAAGAACGGAATATGAAGAGTAAAGACTGGAGAGAGAGGGTGAATATGCAAAGGAAGCTATCACATTCAATGGGAAACAGCTATGAAAAGCTACCACAGATTCTGTCTGCCTTGGTCAACTAATACAGTTCCAAATAGAGATGATTTAGGGCGCTCTACTCCAGAACACATCAGTAAGAATTAGCAAGATCTGATACTTAGAGAAACAATGCAGAATGTCCTTTCCATGTGAGAAAGATTATCACATCAGACCAGTTAAACCTCACGGCTCAAATATGAGACTTTAACAGTTTATACCCTCTATCTAAAAATCCCAAACACATCTCAACCATATGAAACAGTACTGGGCTCCTTGCTTCAAAGGCAGAAAGAGAAAGCAGGATATGAACATATCAGCAGAGACAAATGTGCTTAAATAAATGGCATGCCACTGAGCAGCATCTTATAGCCCATCCTTCCAATCCAGGCCATAAAGCCCCGTCTTCTTCAGGGTTCATCCAACCCCTCAGTGAGCCAATCCGGATTGCCAGCTGCCCTGTCACACAGTCTAACATGCGAGGTTGGTGACCTTGGTATTCCAATAGATTAAAAATTTGTGAGAAAGATTGTTTCTCTTCCCTTCATCCCTCCAAATATAAACTATAGCCAGTGCTACCTACTCAGAGTTTGTAAGTCAGGACAGAGAAGCTACGTTTGTATACATAAAGGACTGAATGAAAACTCAAAACCACCCCTATCACCACAACACCCCCCTTTTTTTTTTCTGGTTCTATATCCTATCTATATATTTCTGGCTTAAGCTAAACAGAAATACTATAGACAGTATATAAAGAAAACAATTACTTCATTTAGCTCTTTCTAAAGCTAGACTGAACACAAAGAGAAATAAAAGACTAACAGACCTACCGTCTTCCCACAGGCTGCACATCCTGGAATTTGGGGTAGAAGATGATGTGGTACAGTAATTCTTCTACTGAAAGCAGGCATGTAGGAGCTGGTAATGTCTCAGATTTGTTCTCAAATTTTTAGCCAACACAAGCTGAGCTGCTGGGTGGTGTGGGAAAATAGAGTAGCATTTTGATTCCAATGCAGATGGATCCCTTGCAATGAGCAAGAGAAGCAAGGAGAGCACTGACTCAGATGATTGTCTGTCTTGGAAACGCAATTGGATTCAGGATCTGGCTGTCTGCAGTTACAGCTGAAGAGCCTTACAAAAACGAACATTGGTAGAGGGAAAATCAAATATCTGCTCAGCAGGAGGTGATTTAAAGTCAAATAAGGTTATTGTTAGCTCCTACTGCATCATGACCAAGGTATAGCAACTTCAGTCTGCCTCCCAATTCCGATTAGTCACAACCAATTTGACTAGTCACAAATTAGTGTTTTAGGGACATTACAGACCAATTAAAAGCATTGACAAAATTCCTGTTAACTTCAACAAGATTTCAGTTGAGATACTTCATCTATGAATGAGAACTTCTGTTGGAAAAAAACCCTTCAATAGAACATCTCTGTCCACATCTGTTTCAAGTGTTTTATTTTTTAGCTGAATTTTGGTAGCTTTTCTATGCCACCTGTAACCTTATTTTTTTATAGGCTAGTGTAAGCTTGTACCTCCCACTCAGTTCTTTGTTTCCTCAAGGTACTGTGATTCTCATTTCATTCAGTCCTATCTTCTATCCATTTGACAGTTACCAAAACCGCAAGATGTTGGGAAGTTTAATTTTTCTTCCTTTTTTAAGGGACACAAGTAGTGTCTCTGCAGTTTTGAAATGTGGCTTGGGTGTTTGTGGTTTCCCTTTATTACATAGCATTTCATTCTAAAATGCAAGAGTGTGAACTGAGATTAGATTTAAACTGAGTATTTCCAAACATCAGGAGAAATCCTCTGTAAATAACACTCATCTTAATTATCCTTAATAATCTCCACTTTGCAAATATAAGGTCCCTTAATGCCTTTGGAAAATGAAGATTATGAAAAAGGCTGTACAAACATAATCATGTCTCATTTTGCAGAATTTTAAACACCTTCTTTCAGATAGTAAATCTAATGTTAATTAATAGCAGGCTATAATATTAGATTTCTCTCTTTTATGAAAATCCTGGATAGCATGTTCCCTGATGCAGTATTTTCTGTTATTTTATATATTGGTTCCAATTGATAGCAGAGCATGTTGCTGAAATATGTCACGTAACTTATTCAATAGCCAAGCAAAGAGCTGCTGGCAAAACTGAATTACGTTTCATTATTTCAGAACAGACTGTGTAATTACAAATTAATTTTTCTTTTCAGTACCTCTGAAAATCCTATCAAAGTTTTGAAAACAGGCAGGTGCTTTGCGTATTTGGGCTGGAGGGAAATTCCCTGTCGTCTTTAAATTATGACAACATCAGTCTGTGTGTATGTGTATGCACCAGTCTGTGTATACAAATGCATGGAGTGCTAATCCAAACACACCAATATCTTCTTTTAGTAATTATGGCAATTGCACACCAAGCTAAGCACGGTATTTTTCGAAAAAAAAACATATTATTTTCATTTTCTGTAATACACAATTCAATAGCATATGAACTTCTAAAACCAATTTATCTGAAACTAAGATATGTCTACAAAAAATATAGGCAACAATTTCTTTTTCAGACTGTTGCTACTTCCCGTTGTAAATTGCATAAACATGCTGTTAAAATGGAACATGCAATGGATTGTATACAAAAAGGAGAAAGTGAGCCAATACTAAAACAATAGTAACACAACAGCTGTACTTCCATGTGAGAAAACCATTAAGGGTACAATAGTTAACATTTCTTCCAAACACTCATTACATTTCATAAAGCCAAATCAGCCACCATGGCAAAATAAGCGTATTTAGAATTAAGATCATTTTAATATTAGAGATTAGAAAGGATCAACAACCACCGTAAGGACAGGAAAATGAAACTCTCCTTCCTTCCTCTCTGACTGCTTTTGCAATTAACCTGAAGTAAAGATTTTGTTTCAAAACAATCTTTAGGGCTTGGTGTTGACGTTTTCTGTGGCTGGCCTCTTTAGAAATCTGGTTTAAAACCTACCTACCATTTAATTAGCAGAAAATATTTTGAATCTGCTCCTATTGACTAAAATTAGTCAAGCCTAGAAGTAGCTAAGTAGATCTGTATTTTTTAAAAACAACCTCTCCTCTAAAAACCAATAAAAACAACAACAACAACAACAACAACAACAAAAAAGCAAAACAAAAAGCTCAAAACCCAGGAAAAAAAACCCCAACAACCAAAAACCCAAGCATTCAGGCAAAATAAAGTTCTTTACAACTGGTAATGCAGATTAATATTTTCATCAGACTATTAAATTATTCCTTACCAAACTACGACAATAAATAACATTATATCAAGAACTTTTACAAGTCATATGGTACTTCTGCATCCTTGAACGACAGAAAGGATGAGGTGGGAAGGGTCCTCTGGAGATCATCTGGTCAACCCCCGTGCTCAGTGCAGGGTCAGCTGGAGCAGATTGCTCAGGACCACATCCAACCGGGGTTTGAATATCTCCAAAGATGGAGAGACACCGCAACCTTTCTGAGCAAACTGTTCCACTACTTGACCACCCTCACAAGATCTTCACTTTCCTGATCTGTCTACATAGGCTACTGTGTAGTAGTAGCAACAGCTGGTCTGTAGTGAACAACCATTTGGGTCAGAACCCAATATGACAGCAAATGTAAATTATGGAAGAGGACAGGATGAGGAACTGTATTCTACAGAAAAAAAATGCCATATAAACTGTAACAGCCATGCAGACGGGTGAAAAGATCTTTAGTAGTCTCAAACTTAAGAGAAAAGCCTCTCATCTCCCTTTACTGCTCACTAGATCTCCATCTACGCGTGTTTAACTACCTGAAGGAAATTTTACCAGTTTCTTTTGATGAACAATTTATTATTCAGGAAGGATAATGAGAGTTCTGAGTTAGAATAAATCAACGCTGCTATGTGCAATGTAGAAGAGGAGTACTCAAGATCATTCATGAAGAAGCAGCAGCATAGGCAAGTAATGTTGCGGCATCTAGCTAAAGTGCGCTTCTGCTACCTCCAGCCCACACTTCATGGCTAGGTGTCTCTAGACTACACTGCAGCATATAGTTCACTTGAACTCCATTGCACAGACTATCAGGTTTAGAATGTTTTCTATCATAACCTGTCTTACTACGAGAGATCCCAGTGCTGGGTTGATAACAGACCTAATACATTTTTCCCTAGGAAATAAAAGCTTCAAGCATACTTGCATACCACACATGTTCAATCCATTCCACAGTGGTAAATAATGATCAAGATAAGTAGTAAAAGGGTGATCACACCTGCTTCATAGATATGCTCATTCAAACAAAAATGCAAACTAAATACTAAATGATACAGCGGAGAAAAAGAGAAATGCAGTCCTTCTGTATATTTCCAAAACACTATAGAACTAAAAAAGATCAATATTATCAGTCCATTATAACTGCTATGCCTCCCTGCCCCTATAACATAAATATTAATGTTTCACCAAACACTGCTCAGATGCCTGGTGTCATTACTTGCTTATGATAAAAACAAAGAGCCACATACACATAAAAAGCTGGTGAAATGCCATGTCAAGGGATATGTTAATTTTGCTAAAAACTACTGAGAAAGAACTCAATTGCAAGACAAAAGAAAACAGAGAAAATGCTGGGAGATAAGTACCTTTTTAATCTAGTGCAGAAAGCCATAACAAGAAGGAATTTCAAACAAAACATTCAGCAAATATTTTAATGCTGAGAATGATTAACCACTTTAACTACTGAAAGGAGTTATTTTATATCTCTTGATTTCTTCAAAGTGGGTTTGAAAATCTCACAGTATAAATTTGTTTTTTATAGCCACTGGGTTCAGTGCCACATTGACTGGATGAAAGGTAGTGGCCTACCACAAAGGCTGGAGGTGACAGTACTTTTTTGGACTTCTGTGAGAGTTAATGGCCTCTTCTATTTAAATGTGGATTTCTCAATTCAGGCAGCTAAAGAAACTATCCCCATGTTAATATTATGACTAATCACTCCCTCTTTCTATATCTGAATGCTGTTAGATTGAGTTTATACCAACGGAAAAGATGTCCGCAAGTTCAACTGCCTTTAAATACTAGTACTTCCTCTGACCTACCAACAGATCCCATCTAAGCTCAATGCAGGACTTTGACCAAAAAGAGGGAAGCTGAACATAGCCATATTTTCTCATGGGCAGTTTTTGTCTGTTTTTTTGTTTTCTTTAAAATGAACTATTAAGTACTCGCTGTCTGGAATACATTTAAAAATACAAGTAATTTAGGCTCCTAATGAATATGCCACTGAGATGGAATCATCCCCAAAATACGGGATCATGATTATTATCACATGGCAGTTACTGCTATATTAAGTGTGCAGTGAAGGAGCTAAGGTTTGTGCTACACGGAGAGATTCCTCATTTTTACTTCCGTCATCCATCCTAGTAGACTCTACTGGAAAATGGAGTACAAATCATTCACGAATTTACAACAGTAAGTTGAGCTAGTTCTGTGCTATATCATTTCTGGAAGCGAATGCCTTTGTTTTGCGCCCTAAGGGCTGCTCGTATGCATAAATAGCCCCCGTTTTTCTGTTTCTGAATCACAGTGTCCAGCCAATACAAAAAAGATTATGAAGTATGAAAACTGCACATATCTCCACCATAGAACAATAACAAGATCTATACTTTGATTTCCCGGGAAATAAAAATTGTAGCTATACTTCCTGTCAGCCCATTCCTTTGAACATGTTCTCTTCATAATTTGGATTTTGAATCGAGTTTAACTGGCAGTTAAAAATTGTATGTGGCAGTACACAATGAAATTTAGCTTGACAGCTTGGACATCAAAACTAAAAATAAATGACTTCACATCCAAATAATAAGTAATAACAATGTTAGCCTGCATAAGAATAGCAGGACTGGATTCAAATACAATATTAATTTTAGGGATATGAGTGACTAGGGAGAGACAGAGGCAAAGAAACAAATCCTTCATATAGCAATAGTCTCTTCTTATCCCCCAGGCAACTGGCTGCCTTTCACCTCAGCGGCAGAGCAATTATGTGGCATAATGACTGCAGTGCAAATAAGCAGAGAGATTTTATTAAACCAAATGAGCAAATCATCTGCGTATTATTGCGATTTGATTGACAGTGACAAGTGTCGAGCAGACACGGGTGTGAATATGATAAAGAAGCTTGCAGGAAAGCTCTTGATAATGTTACTCTTGATAAAGTTGCTCGGCAAACCTCTCTAAGTAAATAAAGGGGAAAGAATATGATGCATATTAATTCGCATAGTTTGCAACCTGCCACAGGACTAGAGGAAAAGTTGCAATAGGTTCAGCACATGGCATTTCATATGAATTCTAAAATTGCATTTATGAGTCTCATAGACTTTACAATAATATATTAATATTAAAAGTAAAGGTCATTCCACATAACAGTTAAGCTGCCTGAGCTTCAACCTTTATATCAATAACAGACTTGGGCTGGGGGCACGACGAGGAGGAAAACAAGCGGAATGATCAGAATAACGTAGAATGTTACTGTGAAAGATTGCTGCCTTTTGCTGGACTGTCTGTTTACACATTTGTACCGTCAGTGGACACTTACATGTCTGACATCATTCATTCAGTCTGCCATCAGAATGATTAAATCGATACCTTTCATATGGGAATGTGATTAATTGGCACGGGCCTTCAGACCTCCACATAAGTCACTCTTACATTAACGATCCCCTTATGACATCATAGCTGCACAGATTCCAAAGTTTCAAATCATTGCAGTCAGCGTGGAACTTAGGATAATTACTTTTGGCACATGGAATGAATTAACCGAAGTGACTGGGAAGCTTTGACAGCAACACCCATGAAGAAAAGCAGCGGGGATAAAATCACCTGTGCTGTAATGGCACTAACGTCATGAATAAATTTGTGCTTGCAAGTTGAAATTGTTTTAGTGGATGAACTGTGTGATAAACAGTTCTTTTTCCTCCACTTCTTCATATTTTTTTTTATTATTTTAAATTTGAATGGGAACAAGCAACAGCATTATGCCACACTTCAGTTAACATTCTTTTGCCATCAAGTACCATCAAGTTGAAGATTTTCGCTCTGAGAAAGAACTATATCTGAGAGGAAATGTTCTTGTCATATGAATTACACTGTAACATGTGGAAAGCATTTCTGATTTATGTTGTAATACTGATTTGAATATCTATTTGGACGTATTTCAAAGAGACCAGTTTTGCAAGGTTCTGCATATTCTGAGCTGTTTCCTACAAATTTTGTGCTGAACTTTAACTATGCAAGTAAACTTCAGCAGAGGCATTCAAGAGCTGACATGCTCAGAATAAATGAGGCTTGATAAAAAATGCTTAATCCCTCTATAACTTACTTATGTGAAAGATGTCACAGATACATTTTCCACAATGTGAACCCTCCAAACTCTAATGAGCAGTCCAAAGGATATGACCTAAGAAAAAAAGGCAATAAATATTTAGTACAAAATCCATTTTTTATAACAATAGTTATAATTAGTTGCATAATTTGTTACAACAAAAATAGTACTTACACAAACATCATTTATCCTTTAAAAGCATGAGATGACATTAAGTCCACAAAAAGGAACTACAGTATTCAGTAAAATAAGTTACTGTACTGACCTAGTCCAGTTTTTGGAAATTAATTAGTACTTTGTTGTTTATATGAAAGATCAGAATGACATTTCATACAGATACAGGTTTTTCACTGTTTTGGAGTAAAATGTAGCAAAAGTATAGACAACACTATCTACACACCAGGAAAAAAAAATTGTCAGCATGAGAATTTCCTGTGCTGTTTGTGGGTCTTGGTTTTGTGGTTAGGTTTTTTTTTTTTGTTGGTTGGTTTTGTTTGTTTGCGTTTTGTTTGTTTGTTTGTTTTTGTTTTAATATTTGGAATATAATTTTTAATATTTTTTTCTTTTTGGTAAACAGGTTTAAGAAATAGTACAACCTAGACAATTTTAGAGTGCCTAATATTCTTCAAAGCGTATCCAATTCGATGCTCCTTGGTCATTAAATATAAAAGTAACTATGCTGGTTACCAGATTTTGATAATCTTCAAAATCTAATGACTGATATGCAGCATTTTTGACCACAAAGCAGCTAAACAAATATGTAAGTCAGTCAACTGAAGTCCAAACTATCTCATTCCAAAAAAAAAAAGAAATAGTTTTTCTCTAGGAAGAAGTCTGAAATTTTATCATAAAATTAATTTTTAGATTTTAAGAATTAAATATGAGGTAAACTATTTGACAGTGTTATAAACAGTGTTATGAGTTTTCTTAAAGTCCTCATGAGCCTTCTGGTGGGAATTATAATCACATAATCACTGTCACTTCAAAAATAGTGAATATTATAATCTAAAATGGAAAATTTCTTTTAAGAGATAATTTAGAACCTGTAACCACTCGAAATAAAAATATTAATCACATATTCAAAGTTAACTGACACTGTCATTTCCTGAGACTACAGAGAATGGATTTAAAACAGTGTTAATCTCTGTTCATTTTACTGAGATGATGTTAACCGTATTCCAAAAAAGTTACTTAAAGTTATTATAGGAAATTAAAGCGGTATGAAAATTTATTAAAATATCTTACTAATACGTTTTCCTGTTGCCATCACAATGTGGACAGATATGAAGCTGGAGTACTAAACAGTTTCAAGACTTTGCCAACCCCTGCAAAAAAAAAATAAAAAAATAAAAATCAAATCTTTTGTATTAAAAGTATTATCACTTCTGTCACACTTAAAATAGAAATAAAAATAAATAATTCCCCTTCTTAAAAGAACCAAATTTGTTAAGAGTGGTGAAGCACTACCTTCCACTTTTAGTGTATGCCCGGAACTTCGTAAGTCCCTCCTTAACCTTCAAAGTCCTTTAAACAATGTGAATAAGATGTTAGGTGTGCACATCTTCAATTTAAATTTTAAGTAATGCCCACATACAAAGCTATTATTTTGCTAAAATATTAGAAAAGAAAAAAAATCCAAGTTTTTATGTTTGGGGAAATAGTACTGAGATAATGAATGAATGCCTTTAGTCTTACTTCTTTGTAGTATTTTTTATGATCCCCTTTAAAAATAGAAGAATGTCTGTGCTGAGAGTGGAAACCTGAAAATTTGGCAGAAGACAACATGTATCTGTTCACTGTAAGGAAACAAATTAAGTGTGCAGCAAGTAGCATTCACTGACCCTACATTTTTTGTATGATTAAAATCACATCTATCTTTCTATTCTAACACTGTTTACATGGAACAAAAATTTGCTAGCAGTACAGTACTGGAAAAGAAATATTTCCAGAGCTAAAATATGAATAAGGAAAACATTTTACATTTATTTTCCAAAATATTACTTTTTAATTATTTTCAGGGAACCTTTGAATGACATAACCAGATGTTATGATAACCACTATCATAAGTTTCTCCAAAATAATACTTTAAAAACAGAATTGTAACCTAAGCAATATTTAAACAATCATGCCAAACCTAATTATTTTTTTATTAAATGTCAAACAACAAGCATCTTCAGACGCTCCATTTTTTTTCTGAAAATTTAAACTGATTTGCTTAAGAAGTAATAATAATTAGGGACTTACCTTAAGAAAACATTAGCGTTGGTATTAATTTTCACATTCAGTATTCCTACATTCATTGAGTGGAATATTTAAGCACATGTTGAAGAGTAAGCATATGCTAAGTGTTACAACAAACTTTTCTATGAAATACTGTTCTAGGAAACCTGGAGGACATGAGCTATTGAGCACTAAATGAAAACATGTTATGGGTTATACATTTGTATAAACTAATTGATTGCTATAGGAATAAAAAGCAGGTATCTACTGCACATCTCCGTAAGCATGTGGCAAAAAAACAACCAGAACTTGCCAACGCATCTGGCCCTTGATTCTTATTCTTTTAATTAAGTCTTTCATTGTCCTGGCGTTCTTACACAGCTTATTGAGAATCCCCAGCAATCAATGCACTATTATTGGCCTTTGTTATTGCTGTTAATATAACTGACTATGCTAGATATGGGTGTTACCACACTTCTCTGTTCTCATGTTATATTTCAAAACCTGAAGATGGTAATTAGACACCATCTAAAGTCAGCAAGTTTACTCTTGAAACCAAAAGTATGGAAGATAACTGTTAAGAGTGGTTAGGTATACCACAAAATTTATATTGATATTAGATACTTAACTTAGGATGAACAAGTTATGAGAAGCAGTCTATCTTTAAGATTAAACAATGCCTCTTCTTTCAGCCTAAAGATATTGCTGCATGATAGAAGAACTTAACCACTGTTAAGACAGCTAGATACCAAAGCCATTTTTGAATGGGCTTCTTTCTTACCATGAAGGCTGAGGTTGTTCTAACTCACAATTTGAGGAGCAATCCCGGTCACAAGAAGATGGAAATATAAATACATTTCAAGTAATTTTTGCATCATAATATCCAATCTTAGGATCACATGCTATCAGTCATAATCTGCATTATATATGACAGTCTGTCATCTTACTATATGCATTGTAAGAACTAAGTAGTATGTCTACAATAACAAGTGCCAAATAAAAAATTGCCATTAAAAAAATAACATAGAAGTGTTCAAAACAAGTAGTTCCATTGTGCTTCAGAAATAGTGAGAACTTACAGGTAGAGGAGGCATTGATACGAATCCCTCTTTGGGGAGGATCACAGCATTTGTTAAACATGGCAACATTTTAGAATGAAAAAAAAAAAAAATCAGATGAATTACAGGACCCTTTAGTCAAGTATTGTTCATCTATGCTGTGAACTGTAGCTCCGCCTTAGCTCCAGAGAGTCCAATAATACGTCTAATGATAAGAAGTCACGATTAGTTTCTTTTTTACATGAAAAACTGAAAATCTAAAAGCAAAGTGCTAGGCCAGGGGTTTCCTGCTAGCTCAGAGGGTAAAGTGATGCCTCCTTACAGGTATCCCATTCATGATTCATCTTGCATGACCTATTAGCTTATGAACTCTGACAAGATCACTGCCCGAGGTAAGGTGGTATGGCTGGAGGCCATAACAAAATGTGGGAGCAGTGCAGGCATTCCAGCTAGGCTACAAAATTCTCAGTGAAGTCTGTAAGAAAGAGCACCTTTCTGAAATAGCTAACGCAGAGGTCACAGACGATTTGTAAACTTAATCAAGTTGGCATACATCCTGCACAACACAGAACAGTTTGCAACAACTAGAGGCAATCATAAAACAGACCATCAGATTTTGTCTCGACCCTTTCATCCTTTCCAATTAAAAGCACCTTTAATGTAGGAATCATCATTTAAAAAAAAGCGAACCATACCCAAATACATTAGCTGCTTTACTAGAACCTATCAGTTATTTTGGTACATTCTGTGATACTGACACTAATGAACTTTAAGAGATGATTTTTGTTTAATTTTAGAAAAGTAAATACAAAGTTATTACACAGAACATTTGAGAAAGGAGGAAAGATGAGAACTCACACTGCACAAAATATAAACCACAACTACTTCTTTTTTTAATTAATTTTTAAACATTTTGGGACAAGCTGGAGAAACAAAGGGATGAATATGTGGCTCAAAGTGGCATAAAAAAGTACATAGAATCATAGAGTGGACATTCCTTAGCAATATTCTACCTCCAACAAAAAAGGGGTGAATATTCTGAGATAGAGAAAGCAAAACAGGTAAAATTATTGTGTCTAAATCTCAGCAGTGCCCTTGTATCCAACCGGGACACAGGTAGGGTCCATGCTACGTCTCTCAGTCCCAGTCATACCCCCAGATTGCAGGATGATGACTTAAAACAAGTTAATTCTATTTAGATAATTTCATATCAACTTGTTAAACTTGTGTTCTACACCAAAACCCCTAACTATTTCCAGTAATATCTCAAAAGAACTAAAGTAGGTGGTTGACAAAAACAGTAAAAGGGATTTTTTTTTTTTTTTTTCTTCCTTTAATTCAAACACTCGGAGAAAAACGTGCCTCCAAACCAAGGAACATGCAATTCTACTAAAGGCAGCATATGCTTAGCCAGTGGATGCATTTCTGTTGCTCAGGGTGGCATCAGAAGTTACACGCTATATTTTTCATTCTCTCCAGTGGTAATTTCTTGGTCATTTACTTCCTCAATAATAATGTTTAGCTGAGCAAAATAATGCTTTAGGCTTTAAGTCTTAAAGGTTCTTCCCCCTTTGCTCCCCTCAGTAGGATGACTGATTTCAGCCCTTTAGAAAAATAAGCTTACTTATGAGACATTAGTGGCATTATTGCCTCCTTTAATATTCGTGACAGTCTCCAGCAAATGTATCACAAGTTGGCATTTATTAGTGCTAGGCACAAGTAAGGGGCATGTTATTTGATTTGAATAACAGCTTGGAGCTACAGTTTGAGTCCAGAAATATATTAGTCAGAAACAATCTCATTTAATAACACAGAAACTAATAAAAGAAAAGTATTCCAACTGATTCAAAATTGAATTTATGAATATTGCTTAGCAGGATTAATGATCAAAAACTGAACCTGTTTGTCATGTTATAACAGACTTTTCGATTTAAATGCAAAACTAGAAGTCAATGAGTCCAATGGATTGTATATTGCTTTGAAGAAAACCAGTTCATTTTACACATAAGCTTTGAAATTGGCAATAAACTTTAATTACAGGGTCAGATAATCAAATTATAATCAAATAGCCTCACATAAAGTCTATGTTTGAAATTAATGAGATACAATTCTACTAGTCTGTAATATTGTACCTCTGAAACTTACTAAAAGACATTTCATTTTCATTTAAAAGTCACCTTAAGGACTTTTCCCTCAATTTCTTCCACATAGCTCAATTTTATTTGGAAATGTCTCATTTTTAGACCACACAGTTCTGAAGATTTTTGCATATGGAAAAATCATTCGTTATTCAACAGATTTTTTTTTTATTGATAATAAGAATTTTAATATAGCAATATTAGAAATCTTTCAAGTAGATGCATATTTATGCATCTTTAGAAAAAGCCACAGTTCAGATAATAAAGCTGTATAGTTGTTCAAATGCACATACTTACAATTTTCATTTAAGATGAAATTTTTGATGACTGATCTTAACTTGCAAGTGCAAACATATATGCTAACGTACACTACTGCATAATCTGTTTCTCTTCTGGGGTATACAACCATGATAATTTCTCCCTACATGTCTTACCTTATTTGGAAGAAGAAATATATCTTATATTTAAAACAAAAGATAGAAAGAATAAATTCAAACCCACTCTGGCTTTCTGAAAGGTTTGCTGTGTGGCTTCAGGCAAGCCACATTATATTTTATAGCTGAGCTTTCTCAAGTAAAATGGAAGTTATAGCTTGGTGTAACTTCAGTACAACTTCATTGGATTTATCAGGGGACCTTAGTAATTGTACTATGACTATCGAAATGAAGATGTAACATTGTCGGATAGATAATGTTAGACCTCATTAAACAGGCAACTGTAAAAGCACAGAAAAAGTCAAATACTTACAAAGCTATCATTCTACTCAATGGCAATATAAGTGCTTGATAGCACGCAATGTAATTTTTAAAAACCTGTGCCAAAATGAACAAACCTTATACCAGAAGTGCCATTGTAAAATTTTACTACTAAGCAAAATATTTGTACTTCTAAAAATCACATTATTGCAAGTTAAAAAATAACAATTGACAAAAATAACTAACACAACTAATAGTCTACTTAGATGGACTACAACAAGGAAAATTGGATCTGTTCCACATGAAAATCACTACTTGGTAGACTTGGGTATGAACTTACAGAAGAGCAGCAACTTACCACATCTCAGTTAGGCCCCAGTCGGGCACTGTAGTCTCCCTAAGCGAGAAAATCCATGGAGAGAGTGGCTCCTCCAGATCTCAGGTGAATGAGGTCTGGACCTGGCTCCCTACGCAAATACTTGTACTACATGCCAAACACAATACACTGAGTGGCGTTAATCAGCAACTGTGGTGCACGTGTTTGTAAAGGACTCCTCTGAACAGGCGCCTGGCTGAATGAGGCACTCCTCAGCTGCAGACTCATACCTGCAACCTCTCTCGTAGTCCACGGCCCAATACCCGACAGCTCTCCCTTATCAGCAGCGGGCAAATGACCTTTTACATCTCCACATGGAGTTTAAAGCAGAAAGTCCGTACTGTTACTGTGCAATAACATGAGCTGCAAAGGAACCTGACTGACAGATCTATAGGTGTGGGGTAGCTGAAATGTCCTTTGGTAAGTAGCAAATTACTTCCATTTACCAAGAACTAAGACCATACGTACAGCTTCTTTGTGTAGAGCAGCACCTATTCACATGGCTGTGCCCTAAAACAACTCTCTTAATACCAACATTTTTTCAGAGAACACAAATGAATCTTTAGGAAGTTAAGGGAATATTACAACAATTCCTGTTGTGTCTTCCAGTGTAAGAACCAACAAAGTCGTATCGTTTGAATCACAACAGAGATTTTTAAGAACTAATTGTCACTAGGATAATTGCTCAAAACTGTTATTATCCCTGATTATTACTGTGATATGTTAAGTACTGAGATGGCGTAGGAACCTGTCGTTCATAGTTCAGCCTTTTTGTCTGTCCCAGATTATGCTTGAGAACATGCATCACATTTGGAATAGTTTTAAATACTCTTAAGCAGCGGGGATTCCCTAACCTCATTTGTGAAATTAATCCACAGCTTTACACATTGCAGCATTATAAAGTTTCTTGTCTTTTGTAAGTGTGATCTACTTCCTGCCAGTCTCGTCACTTCATAGCAATGTAAATAAACACCATCTTTGATGGTTACACAGTTCAAATATTAGCTCCTTTCTACAGCTGTCATTTAGGCAAGTTATGCTGGCTAATACACTCAACCAAAAACCAACCACAAAACAAACCAGACAGAATATATATTGCTAAAAGCACAACTTTCTTCTTGTCCTGATTTAAGGACATGGCAATTCTGTTTGCTGATAAGCAGGGTTGAATATGTTCACATTTTACATGAAATCTCTGCCCGCCATGGATACCAACGTCTCATAGTTTCAGTCCTCTTTAGTTTCTGTGTATATATATTTAACTAGAAAATACAATTAAAGTACAATTAAACTTCTGTCCATAATAGTGGAAAAGAGTGATAAACACATACACATGCTAAAATTATGTTTCCACTATGGTATCAGTATAAATTCAAAGTAAAAATATCAAGCCCAAACACGCAACTGCTTTATTTCTGTTTGAAGTCTGTACATCATATCAGTCCCCCACTCCCATAATATTTTAAAGCTATATATGTTCCCCCTATCACGATCAGTTTCTGATTTTTTTATATCCTTGCAGACGACAAAAGCCAATAATGGCAAATACAACTTACCTAGGAAACATCTAGAAAGCTGCAAACAACAGTAATTGAGCTTGACATGTCAGCACTTTAAGGCACCGGGTCATGAAAAAAGAGACAAAGTCAAGGACTGACCTTGCTCATGAGGCTTCTGGGAATCCATTTGTACAGCAGCAGTTCACTGGATGCTTTGCAGAGCGGAGAGAAGGTCCAGTCAAACACCTTGCATCTCAAGGCCTCAATCATTCT
Organism: Vanellus vanellus; assembly: GCF_965231255.1. Lineage (NCBI taxonomy): Eukaryota > Metazoa > Chordata > Aves > Charadriiformes > Charadriidae > Vanellus > Vanellus vanellus. Next base: position 18,110,700 of record NC_138917.1, read on the forward strand.
CTTCAGATGGATGCTTTGCACTCTGATGGTGACAAGGTAGATTGATTTGAATTATGCTGGTTAAAGTGTGAATTTTGATGGTGATTAAAATCAGCAAGATACCTAAAGGAACTGCCTTTTCAACCCCAACCTCTAAATTTTCAGCGAGCATTAAAATTAACTAATTTGGTGGCGTAGTTTAGCATTAAAATCAGAGTTACTACAAGCAGAATATTAACAATACTTTAGGGCATGTAGAATTTTCACAGAAATAAAGCTGGAGGAGAAAGGAATTGCAAAGATCTCACCTCTATTATAGCGATCAGGTGAAATTGCAGTTCTATGCAGTGATTGTCACTCAGTGTAAGAACAGCCTGGAGGTTACAGGCAACTCACTGTTTGCCAGTTGAAGCATACCGACACGTTCATTTTGTACAAAATTTCTTTAGCTTCAAACTTTTGAGGGTTTTTTCCACCCCTTCTGACTTTTACAGAAAAACATATGTTTTGGATAGGAATCCAAATTCTTTCTCTATGAACGCAACACCAAGTTGTTACTATTGGAAGTATTATTACCCTTTTTTTTTTCACCTGAGTTTTGAAGAAACAAACAGGCAAAAAAAACCCCATCAAAACCATTCCAACAACCAAAAGCTTACTAACCTTCATTTGTTTCCATCTGAAAAGAAACAGATGCTGAAATCAGGTGGTTTTTTTTTCCTTTAATCCTATGTATTTATAAAGAATGCACAACATTTTTGAACAGATGGAAATTGTTTCTTTGCTTCTTGCTTCGAAGTCTTTGTTAGTCAGCACATCATACAATCGTTATATTGAGGCAATTTTACTGAAATCCTTGTTATCACATCATCTATTCCTTATTAATAACTCTGAATAAAGTCTTGGGACCCAATGTATCCCATTCATTGCTTCTTAGATATGTATCAGTATTTTATTGGATCCCTCAAAGGAGTCCTGCTTTTCTTTGTCCTAGGATTGTAAACACATGCTTGGAGATTATAAAAAGTACAGCTAAGTGTCCTTACCTGCTTAAGTGTTTTATTTTTTGTAGAAATAAACATGATTTTTATCTACAGGTTTTCTACATCATCCAAATTATTTTTTTTTCCTCTTTAGGAACTTCATCCATGAGAATAGTTTTTTCTTCAGTTCACTACCAAACACTGCATGAAATCCCTTGAGGGTATCTACAAGGGTTATGGTTAACATAGTGGTCTAAGCTCTCTTGATTTCTTCTCTCTGGCAAGAAATGATTCCACCAAAAGGTGGTCCACCAAGGTTTTGTTAAATTCCTAGTCTGAGTCACTCTGCAAACAACTTCTCTTTCTCTACAGACTAGAGAGCTTGACAAACTTACTAAAAAAATTTCAAGTCTTTAACCTCAGCCCAAGTGCAACCAGCTTCTCCTTGGCTTCTTACAGGCTAATTTGTGAAAATGTCCAGTGTTGCTAGACTGTGAGAACCTAACTCAGGTCCAGGCATAATGTACAAAATGCCAAGGTTCCTGCAGTCCAACAGTTTTAAAATCATGATGTTATATCGCTTTTCTCAAAAAATTAAGTACAGCCTGGTGTTACAGGTACACATCACTGGAGAGGCCCAACCAGTGTACTTAACGGGAGCCCATAGAGGGGTGAGATTCTGTTCATCTTTCCGTGTGTCCTGTGATCTGACATACCAACCACATTTACCTGTGCATCATCAATGCCCTATCCTTGCCATCATCAAGTTTTTCCATCTCCTTATTTCCCATTGTGAACAATAAGCTTTTGCTGTGATGGCTGAAGAAGATACTTTCTCAGGTAAGTGGTTTATCAGCGGCTTGTTCATATGTAGCACAAACTTCAAGATTCTACTGTCAGTTTCAGCAACTCATGGGTCCAGAATAGAAAAGGGGTTTTGTTTGTTTTTGTAATTTTATTTTTTTAACCAAGTTCACTTATTCCTGTTTATAGAAATACTTGCAACTAGCAATCAAACTGCCATATGAATGCAACAGTAGCATTGCCACGATCGTGTTCAACTCAGCGGCAGTGTGGTAGATCTGTAACTGCTTGGCAAGTTTCCCTCAGAATACCTGAATTTACAGAATCATTGAATGAGATGCATGGTCTATCCTGATCGTAAATTTCCAACCAAGAAAACAGTCTTTAACCATAGTCATGAGTTACTTTTGCAATAATTCGTCTTTGGAAAACTCCTACCCCCACACGTCCTCCCACTGACCTCCCACCCTGGTAATAAGCTAGCAATATCTCAAACCCTTTGTGTTCCTGTGTCAACACTATCCCCAAACTGTAAGTGTTAGCAGCTGTGCACAATATGAAAGGGTTTTTGAAACACAGGGAGACTAAAACAGGAGCAATCACAAGAGCCTCTTTGACTCTCAAAATGCTAAATCACACACTGCTGATCAGTGAAATGGTTTCCTTTCTTTAGCCAACTTATGTAGTGGTTTTGCTGTTCTGGCCAACCTACAAATGAACTTTTTGTAATAAGAGGCCTAAAAACTCTGAACATATGTAAGCATCCAAAACGTTGGCAAGTTTTGGACAGCCTCAGCTTTCTTTGCATTGTGAAAATTTCTCCTCGCTGATTGTATACTCAAAATAATTTACTTGTTTTAAAAACTATTCATGTTTCTTTGAATTAAATATTAAATTCATACTGTAAGGTTACTGTGTTTATAAATGAATTGGTTGCTGCTCATCAAAATTTTACATGCATCAAAATACAACTTAGGTAGGCTGAAAAAAAAAGTGCAAGAATGTTCTGGAAGCCTGTAAAAGAGGGTGACACTCACAACAACACAAGACAAAAAGCCATCGCTTTAAATGACCACAGACATCATCCTTCTCTGCAAGCAGGCTCTTTCTCATCTTCCACATTTTCTTCTATTTGCTGACATCTTTTTTACAATCCACTTTAGAACAACAACAGAAACCTGCCACAGTGTTAAGGGTATTATCTACTCATGATTTAAAAAAAAAACAATTCAAACCAAACCCCAACACACAAATCCTTCAAAATTATTTTACTGTTCACCAGTACTTCTAGCAGTTCACCAAACATCTAGTACAGCAAGCTTTTTCTTTAGTTGAGCTGTGAGCACTTTTTATGCCTCTCTAAGAATTGTAAAGAAATTTCCTTTCCCCTACTGGAAAATGGTGAGGTAACTGCACGAAAAAACCTTTCTCCATATTTTCATACTTGCACTAGCTCGGTCTTGTTGATTTGGAGCACTATTCCTGATTTTTAACCAGATAAATGTGAAAATGCAACATTATTAAAGAATCTAAGTGGAGAGCACTGCAATGAAACTCGTCTAGAGAGACACTTTTTGTGCCCACATCCACCCCCCTTCTCTTTTCAGTATTTTCCTATAGCAGCATCTGCTGGAGCTGATTGTTCTCATTTTTCAACCCTTGTTTCCTTCCTTAATATTTCTTACTTGTCACAAACATTCAGAAAACAGACACACATCCATTCCAGTTTCAGATCCACAAGATCATTAGCAAATAATTGTTTCGACACACAGGTTACCAGAGGGTGCCACCACCTGCTCCACAGTAATCATGTGCGCATTCTCTTACTGTACACTGCCCTCCAGTAAACAGGAAGGTGGTGTTCCTACTGCTCTTGAGGTACTGGCAGTAAGCAACGTAATTCACCCTCAGTAGAGAGCTATTGCTAAGGCTTTTGAAATGCATGGAGGACTGCGGCAAATGGATGCAGAGAAAACATTCACTTTGTGTGAGCTTTATTTTAAAAGAAAAGTGAGAACTGGCTTTTTTTTTGTGTGCGCTATTTATTAAAAAGTTTTTAACTACTACCCCCCCCCCAATAATTATTTGTTTAACCATTATTTCAATTACTCAGCCTTCCTTTTCTAATTAGAAATTCCAATGTTCAACCTTAGTTACATGAGAGTTGTCATATTCTTTAACACTCTTTTTAGATTCTTACAACTTTTTAACATGCGTGGTCATGCTCAAGCCAATGCCCGCTATTCCATGCATTTCTTGGCTACTATTATGCAGCCAGTAGCTAAACTCTCATTAGTACATATTATACAAAAACTGCAAGACTGATCTTTGTACCTCTAAGCTTTGTCCTATCAATCAACTTCATAAGTCTGTTAGCTTAAGTGTGAAACTTTCAGTAAACCGTGTCAATGCTTTGTATTGTCCCATGTTTAGCCCTCCTTTTTGTTACCATTTTTGATATTTAACTATTTCCCCTAATTTACTACCTCCTTCTACTTGTTTTATAAGTGAAGGACAAGATTTGGGCATTTTTGTTTGCTTGTTTTTATTTATACAAGATTAATTATTCAAAAGATTAACACACAGACAGTACTAGAGAAATAAACATACTTGCACTTACATGTTGCTCAGCCTCCATTTTCCTCACAGGCAGCTGTTTTCTCTTCTGGTTGTCTGTTCCAAAAAAAATTGGAAAAGTCAAATTCCAATTCATATATGGACGGGCAAAAGTACTAAATAAAAGAGCACTATTTCAGTTAATTTAGTTACATTAAGTACTATAACAGTTTCTAAATTTTATCTTAAACTGAGGGTGAGGATTAAATCCAACCTATTTTAACTCAAGGTCAATAGTGTCTTAAAATCAAGAGGATACAAGCAACCCATTAATACATTTAAATCAAAAGTATTGGAACGGTGCTCATAATCTGAGCAGCAGTGTTCTTGACGAGCCTCTCAAACTGAAATAGCGAGGGGGCAAAAATCCTAACAATTTTAAAAATGGAAGTTGGTTACTGTGTGAGCGAGATTATACGATAAGCTTCTCTGTGCCTCCTAGCCTTTTGATAATAAAACTACTTGAAATTTAAGCCAACCCTACCAGCATACTGGTGTATAAAGAAACAGTCAATATAACCGTATTTTCTGCTTTACTGGAAATAATTAGAGATCAGATACTTTAACTGTGGCTGAAAACCAGCTTGAAGTATGCTGACCCAAATAAAAGGGGAGAGTTTATTATGTCAAACATGGTGAATTTGCAAAGCCCCAGAAACAGAGATAGCTGCCATCAATGGTAAGATTTTCTTCCTCGTGACTGTAGATGGAGCCCTAACATAAGTAAATACCCTCTTGGCAATACAAGTTCGGAATTTTGTAGAATATATTTAGAGGCTTTTCAGCATTTTTACATTATTGAGGTTTTAATTTTCAGGACAAACAATGTGAGAAGCCCACTGTTTTCCTGGTTTCTCAATATGCCAAACTGATTCAATTCTCCTCAAAAATCCAGAAAGAAAGAAAAACAGTTGTTCAACTTTTATTCTGTCCTGCAATTATCACCTAATCTAACCTTCTCTAACAATTTCTCTGCTTAAGGGCACCTCTAGGGCTGTCAGTCCAGCTGAATTCATTTAGAAAATGAAATCCAAACCTGACTATTCTTATTCACCCCCTGCACCCATTATTCCTTTCATAAATTTATGCTACTGTACTAAAAGGCAAAGCAACAGCACTTTTTGTGGATTTTACTGTATTACATATAAAACATACTGCTGAAATATGGACTGTAGGAATCTTAGTGAGGAAGGAGGGATATTAGCACCATCTGACTGAAAGATGTTAGATAAAAGAGGAGCTATTTATAGGAGTAAAATACGTCTACAGTTATCACTGTGGCTAACAATACAGGGTTCATGAGTATAATTAATCCTTTCCTTCCTATAGCTCACTTGTTCCAAACCCAAAGTATTTCTTGATTCCTTGCAGTAAAACAGACACAAACCTCCACAAAACAAATAAGCAGAAATATCAAAGTAATACATTTTTTCATACTTTTCAAGTTATTTTGCCTGTTTCAAACTCTAAGAAACAACTGGTATCACTAATGTTCTGGAAGACAATACACATATGCAGGGACTGTTGGTGTTGCATTGGTATTTGCAATCAGTGTCTGAACATGGGGAGCTGTAACAACCAGAAATACTTTTAGAATAATGCTACTAGTAGTTATTGTTGTTATTATTATTATTATTATTTTACAAAGTTAATGAAAACCCTAATTTTATAGCATGGTTGGCAAATCTCTGGTTCTAAAAGCTGCATACCAAAAAGTTCACATTGCCAAAGGTCACTCAAGAGAGATAAACAAGAAGGAACAGCAGAAATAGGGACCCTGTACTGCACTGTGGGATAGGATTGGGTAACTTCACTCCCTCTTAAAGCGCACAGTTTAAGGTAACTACAAGCCCATGTATTGCCTTCTATATTCAAGACACAGCTTCCTGACTAACGCTCAAATACATATAGAATCAGAGAATCAGAGAATTGCTGAGGTTGGAAGGGACCTTTAAGATCATCAAGTCCAACCATTAACCTACCCTGACAAAAACCACTTCTAAACCATGTCCCCAAGTACCACATCTACCTTTTTCTTAAACACCTCCAGGGATGGCGAATCCACCACCTCCCTGGGCAGCCTATATGATTTAAAAGATAGCAATCAACCGCAAATGCTTTACATCCCTTAATTTATGTGAAACGAACAGGTACATGAGTTTATTTTGAGACTGAGATTAACTTCTGGTAAACATCTGCGAAACTCAGTTTTACATGCACTAATTGTCAAAAAATACTATTTTTTAGTACATGTTAATGAAAGTTAATTTCTGATGGTACAGTAAAGTTATACAATTAGCATTTCATGGTACATTACATAATGATGTAATGGTATTTCAATTTGAACTAGCCAGTACTTCCAGGTTCAGTACATTTACATTGAATATAGACACAGGAGTTGAAAATAAACTGGAATTCAAACAGCTGTTTAGTTGTGTCAATTACATACTCTGTGCATTTCATATAAACTGTATATTTAACGTCAGTAATTGCCATGAAGATGATTTTCAGATTGAAAATTATTTGCTGATTCAATTAACATGTTATGTTAATAATAAAAGCACTTGAGAACATCTAGGGTTATAGCATAGTAAGGGATTCTTAGCAAGAGAAATACGATATATCCTATTTATTGTAATTTTTTTCTTTCAGTTGACTTTGACTACAAAGGTATGTAAGGTTAAGAATATACTATACTGATTTGCAGCTTGATTTTGTTAATTTACCTCATTTTGGAATCATTTATTTTGTAGTCAATTATAAAATGCAAAATCGTCTATAGGGAGATAAATTTTTTTAAACCCATGAGCTAATAGTTGTCTTCTCATCGCTCAGAAAATTTCCTTAAATTAATGATAATAATTCTCTTCATCTCCTTTCATTTCTTTATTCAGTCATAAAACATATCTGCTAATTTTTACATATGATATTCTTTAACTCAAGGAAAAGCAGTCTGTACAGATGAATGACATTAAATTTAGTCTATCCAGGTGCTGAAATGTGCTCCAAGTTATACTGCATGAAATATCATAGATGTCTGTGTGTTCTGTTTAAATACAATTTTTCAGATTCTTCCTAATTAAAATAAAGTTAAATTGCTTTTAAAAACTAACCTGACCAAATGATGCCCAATAAAGTCCTATGGGAGCTATTTATTGTTTTGATCTGTAATCACTTACACAATACTGTCAAATAGATGTAGATACTGTATAAGAGATCTGTTTAACTCTGTCTTTATAAAGATAAAGAAATGAGCAGAGAGAAAAGGAAGCATATAGATCAGTTCTGTCCTGCGGTGACAGAATCAATGTATTTAAACCAGCACAACATAGCTCAGAGAGCTTCCCTTAGAGCTCCAGTGTTTGAAAGCGCTTATTTGAGCTTCTACTGCATGGCTTGGATCACTTCTGAAAGGCAAGGAAACTGGATTTAACTGCAGCATCTTTGGGTACCTGTTGATCCACAGACTGAATCATGTATCTGCAGCTTCTAAACCCTGGAGCAAATATGTTACATAATTAAGTGGAAGAAGATAATCACACATTTCAAGAAATTCATTAGCCAAATAACAGAATCCTTTAGCTAAAACAATTATAGCAATTCATACTATTAAGATCAATGTGTTACATTGTTTATTTATTTCATAACTCTATTAAGGCTTTTTTTAATATATGACAGTAGAATTTGTTTTCTGGTGTTCTGGCTTACATTAGATAACCATTTTTGGATTTTATGCAAGACATATGGAAAAATTCATCACTGATTTACTGCACATTTCCACAAACAGTCAAACTAATATCTGATCACTATTGAGGAAGCAAAACCCTGCTTGGCAGTGAATACACAAGCAAATTTCCAAACACGTGCTTGTGTGCAGCCTTGTGCAAGAAAGCCCCCGGTAGTCAAAATACAAACCAAAACACCGCAGCATTTACTGGTGAAAGGTAATGGAGAATTTAAATTGGGATTTATTTTCACTTCAGAAACTACTGCAACTGAAACAATTGCAGTAAAATCAAATAATAATACTGCAATCTCTCTCTAATACTTTGCATAATGAGTTTTGAGTTTTATGATTTGTCTATATCATAAGAAATGGGAACTTTTTCTTATTTTTAATAACTCTAGAAGATGGCAGTTTTGAATGTTAGTCATGAAAATGAACCTTTGGTTATCAATTAAATGTTTTTAATTCCATTCATTCATTTGGGTGACAATTTGCAGTTATCCATAGTGCTGCTTCCAAGAATAAAAGGTGTGTACTCTACCTCAGTATTGTTTTCAACTTTCTGTCCTAAAGTCCTTTTTTGTGAATTTCAGTTCAGCCAACACAGCTAGTTTTAGTATTGCCACCGCAGGTGGAATGACCTTCACCCCACTCCTATTTTACCATGAGCTTTTTGAGACTCTTGTCAAGTTACTTCAGAGCCTATTAGGAACAATATACTGCTGAAGTTAGTGTCTTCTAAAAGTAAGATTTACTTATTTTCACATTTTATTACAGAGAAAGCTAATAATTAGAAGGTGTCATTTCAGTTAATCAGAAATCCATCCTCTGTTTAAGGACTCGTGCATTGTTTTTCCTTTGGAAAACAAAACAAAACAAAACAGTGACCATTAATCCTGATTTGGGAAGTATTTAACTGCAGGGCATGGTTCACAGATGTTTTTGTGTCCTCAATATCTTTATGGGCAAGATAGTTAACTTTGATGATATGAAAATGTCAAGAAGAATTATCAGGGAGACAAAAAACTCAGAAAGTTTTCTGAAGCTAAATGGCAATACGGAGCCATCTCTCTCAAGAAGTAGAAGCAAGTATAACACATTTTCGATGAGCAGATGGTCCCCTTGAACAAAAGGAGAAGGAGTCTACTGGAAGAAAATAGAGTATCTGAAAAGCAAAATCATGCCTCTTGCTAGATATTCTGTCATGTGTACATAGTAGTTAATCCATTTTTAGCAAGATAAACTGTCAGATTAACACATTATCCATGTGAGTCGCAGTTAGCCTAAACCAAGGACGTGTCTGAAGAATGATGTGCACCCACATGAAGGCAGGTTTACAGAGGCTGACTTACACCACCACTGTGGAATGCAAACCCTGCTGTTTTTTTTTGGGGTTTTTTTTGTTTTGTTTTGTTTTGTTTGGGTTTTTTTGCTAATGCTGGCCAGAGCTCTACAAGCAGCCATTCTCAACTGCTGTATCATGCTGAGTTGATACAAGCCTTGATGTGGATTTGAACATCCATATGCAGGCCTTGCATCTGCCACACACATCTATGTATTAACTCCCGGGCATATATGCCTCTATTGTTCTGGGCAATATATATTAAGGTGTTAAAGAATTTACTTACTCAAATGCTCTTTAAATACAGTGTTGTTATCCATTCAAAAGCATTTGACTTCTGCTGGAAAGCCAAGTTTAAGACAATTAAATTTCATAATAGAACAAAAGGATACGATCTGCGAACAGCATGTTTTGTTATCAATCAAGGGAGCATATATGGAAGTTTTCACAAGCAGCTGATAGTTGTCAATATCCTGTTTAAAAAACACACCCTGAGTATATGTTCCTATGGGTATTTCTCTCAGACAGCAGGTAAAGAAATATAATAGGAGTAATTTCATCTCAATTCAATGATGGCCCTTTTGGAATAACTCGCTTCTGGAGACATCATCTTACAAAAGATCTCACTATAACATGTGACTGCAGCTCAGAGTTAAAGATCTTTCCCCCACCAACATTTCATTTCACAGCATTATTTTCCTCTCCACTCTTATTCAATCCACGGCTTTATTTTCACCTTTCAGCAGGCCAACAAAGCCCTTTTTTTGCATAGCCTGTATCTGTCTCTTTTTATAATCTTCCAAAGTTAATAACCAAGCTAAATGAAGGCAAAGCCTGCTCTGAAACAAGCTTTGTTCCCATACATGAACATTTGGCAAGCAAGGGAAGCCTTCCTATGGAAGCTTCTTAGAAGACAAGTCACAGCCAAATATTCCAAGTGGTGTCTGAAGGATCTGAGGCTTTTGTGCATAGTCAATGTTTGCTAAACATTGTAAAAGTAAAGAAATAAGCTTTCATTTTCTTGCCTTTGGCTCTCTGTATTTGGTCACGAACTATCTAGAGTCCTGGCTTATCTTGCAGGCATGCGGGCCAGCTGGTCTCTATGGGCCACCCCACAGATACAATGGAGCACAGATCAGAACACGAACGTCATATACGTTTATAATCTAAGGACACTCAACTGCTATTTGAGTATAGTTCACAGCTACCTGTAATCATAAAATCTGCAGAAGTCATCAGATTTAACTCTAAAAAACAACCAAAAAAACCCCCAACCAAAACCTTTCTATGTACAACTGTATTAAGGAATCGAATTCACTCAGAAATGAGCAAGCATCAGATTTTATACCAAAGACATTAGACATTGAACAGATGATTTCACGCAGTCTTTTGTATCAAAACAAGCCTTTTTAAGACAATTTACCAATTCTGGTCAGAAAAGAATCTAAAATTAGATTTTAAAAAAATTCAGGCCAAGAGCATCTTCAATAGCAATTCAGAGAAGACAAAAGGTATTTTCAAGTGGTGCATCTAGTTGTGTTTTTAAAGTCAAGTACACAATATGAACAAAACATGAAATACTCTTTGTCAAAGCAATGCAATTTCTGATTGTATGAGGGTTAGCTTCAAGTCCTAAGTCTCTTCAATGTCATTAAAAAACCTTATAGGAAGCAGCAAGGGAAATTCCAATCTAGTATTATTCCAATCACCCACATCCAGTGCACTGTAATAAGCAAACATTGAGGTAACTGTCAGAGGCCGAGTACTTACAATCTTACCAATAATGGGTCATTCAACATATTCAGCTAATTAATAGAGACGTCCCACCTATTTCACATTCTCTCCAACTTTAAGTAATAACATCCCAGAGTCAATAAATTCAAAAGTAATAACAGAAGCAGCAAACAGGGACACAACTTAGATTTGAAAATTTCCTGAATTCACCAGGAAACTAGAATCCACTTTAAGATCAAGCTGAGATTCAGTATTGCCCTGTAACTTGAGATGTTCAACTGACTAGTACTCCCGTATCAAGCATTTATCCCCACAGAGAGAAACAATAACTACTAATTCTTTTCATTCTTTGTTCTAAAAATGAATTATTGACATAAATACTATCCCAGTACAAATGCTGATGTTATTTCATGTTGATAAATGAAGGTAGCTCCTGCCCTTTTGTTTTATCTCCAAAGCACCAGCGTAGAGGTGGGGAATCATCTGATTTAATGTAGATGATAATGAAATAGTCGAACAACAGATGAGTAATGAAAACCGACAGGATTTGTATGTGTTTGAGGTAAGGGATTTTTTTTTTTTTGGTCCAGTAGAAACATTGTTTGAATTGTTTCCCCTTATTTCATTTTACATTTCAAAACAACATTCTTTTCTAACTACACACCAGGAACCAAGGCAAGAAACTGCATTAAATAAATCTCTCAAAATCTTTCTAACAGGCTTCAGGCTATACTGTACTTTTTCTTTCAAATATTTCCATGTAAAATCAGATGTTAACTCTCCAAGTGAACCCATGTGCAAACTCTTTATTCATCAGATTAATGGTTGTGGATCAACAGGCAACTGAACACATTTCCACTCACATAAGGTATTCATGACTTTCCAGAAAACTTCACATTATTGCAACTACTTTTCAGTCAAATATGTGGCATCTAGCAAAGAAGGAAATAAATTGGAAAAAAGGTTTAATGGGAAACTACAGTAAATGTATTGACACAAGTAGAAATTTTTTTCTTTAAATGGGACCTTGCTATTAATTTCACAGATGGATTTTGCCTTGCTATACATTTGAAAACAAAACAAAAACTGGCCTTTGCCCTGGGATACTTCAGATTGCCCACCGCAACATCTCTCTTTGTTGCTGGTTTTATGCTGATCCAAGCTACAATCAATAGAAGAATTTAGTCAGCTGCTATGTTACACCAACTAAGGAATATATTAAGATTGATAATCTACACAGTGAAAATATAGAGGAAAATCCAAAAATTCAATATTCTATATCACATTTGCATTTATACTGCATATCAGTACATGCTTTTAACATATAGGCTCTAATATACACAGCTATATACACAAGTAATGGTAGGGTTTCCTTTCTGGTCACTTTGATCAGCAGAAACATGCTACATATAGACAACACAAAACATTCTGGTAATGATGCTTGTGCCAAAAGAAGAGCAATGAACTCAATAACATTTGATGTAAAGGTGACAATATAAAAGTGAAATTAAGGAGTGACACAACATTCGTACATATGAACTGAACTACAATAGTAAATGTCAAAAAGCGAACCCCTGGAACTTTGAAAAAATCTCCTCTTCAAATATCTGGTCAATCTTTCTTTAAGTTTCTAGGATTAAAGTACTTTTTTTTTTTTTTTTTTTACTTTTTCTGAGAAAGACGTCTGTAATATTGCCAGATGCCTGTTTTTTAGGTTGATTATTCTACATCCTTTCAGACATACTGAATCAGATCTGTTACTTGGTCTGACCCTGTTTGTGAATGCTTACAAATATGATTGTTATGTTGTTCTTTTTGGTTTTAATTTAATGCAGATAAATTTACAGAGTACGTTTGGGTTACAGTGAAACCTTGTTAAACTGAACATTTTGGGACCACATCACAGTTCAGATGAGAGGAAGTTCAAACTTGTGCAACACAGTGGTTGCTTGTTCAAGTATGTATTTTCACATATACTAATGACTTCAAAGCATATGCACTAAACCCTAAATTCTTGAAATGATAATAGTGGCAAGTCAGCAAACCGCAGAGTCATAATTTGATTACTGGGTTACAGAATAGTTAATTTCCACCGTGACCCCAAATTTAAAACTGTACAGTTTACAACCTCTGGCATGCAAGAAATTCAAGAAAAAAAAAAAACAGAGAAATTAGAATACATGACCTATATTGTGCTTCAGCTTTCATAATGTCAGTTCCTGCTTGCTTTTTGTTCTTTTTCCAGTTTAAAAGCATCTGCTGTCCCAAGCAGAAGCATGCTGAATGCAGTATACTGTTGAAGAGCTCTTTTGAGCAACGTAGTAGAAAGCCCAACAACCAAGAAGATAACATATAAGGCTTAATTTCATGTTCCGATATAAATGACTTAAAATTTATGTTGTGGAGACAGATCAAAGGTTTCCTGATTGCTGCAATGTCTAACAGTGCCTAAATAATAACAACAGGGAGACTATATAACACATCTTCCTAACATTCCCTCACCCTCCATCTATCTTCAGTGCAGGGGACTTCTGAGCCACAAGTGATTCCTAAGTATTTAGTAAGCCTCCATGGATTTCTGATCCTTAAACTTGTCCTGTTGTCCCCTGTAGGCATGCCAAGCTTAACCGTTAGAACAACATCCAAGGAGAAGCTGCCACTCCTGGTTGGCATCTCCCCACAGTGCCAATGAATCCTCAAAAAGAGAAACAGGTCTTCTACAGAAATTAAGTAGTATGGAGAGGAGCAACGGGTACTAGGACTGAGAAGAAAAGAATGTGTATTGCCTTCAAAAATACACCGTTATCCCTGCAATCTCAGTCCTCGTACAGTTGCATTGCCACTTTGCCATTGACAAGTCCTCAACTCCCACCAACTGCCTCCAGGCATTTTATTTTCTTACTTTTTCTCTTTTCAAAATTATTTCTGTGTCCCACACAGTTTGTAAAATGCTTTAAGGATTCCTTGTTGGAAACTGCAAAGCCAAGATTGGATTTGAAAATATTGTTATTTCATTAAAAAATCCAGCAAAAATGGAATGTAAATCTTAATAACAACAATGTAATAAATCTTAATAATATCAGTGTGATATCAGTTGTCATCTGCTACAACATTGTTTGGCATTTATTACTGAATCATTTAAGATCCTTACATGCAAATTGTTCTGACAGACATAATTGGAAAGCATAAACATTGGCAATTGTTTTGTTACCACTGTAGCTGTTTTCAAGTACCATTTGTGCAGTATAAATAAAAACACATACTCACATTGTGAGTAGAACAATGCTTTACAAGCTTCCCAGAGGTTTGGCATTTGTGATTAATTTCCCCTCAGTCTTAAAATTATTTATGCATGTAATGATTTTGAACTGCTAACTTGCATTGCTGACAAATTCTCAGTAAGCATCGGTAGGTAGCTAAGCTGAACTAACTACTAATATTTAAGGGATAAATAAAAAGTTAATTTACAGTGTTCTGAAAAGGTGCATTTTAGAAATTTAAAAGCTTGTATATTTGTTTCTTTCTTAACGTGCACAATGATCTGAACAAACAAAAATTATTCAAATTAACCACATGATGTATCATAGAAGGGTACTCTATGATTATTGCATAATTGAAACAACAGGTCAGAAGGGGGTAATCTGCAGCAACTAACCAGACACTAAAAACGTATATTTTAAACTAAATCCCTCTAAAGGTTTGTAACACCCAGCATGGATACAGATTCCCTCAAAATTACATTCTTTTAACTCCAAGTCTTATATATATGGAATGAAACACTGATCAATATCTCAGTAACATTTTTGTTAGTAACATATTTATTTCCTTGTGTGTGCAGTCTCTGTTTTCCCCTCCTAAACTGGCTTTTCACCTTTGATCTAACACTGTATGCATTGAATGGTAGAGACACACTGCATAGAAACCCAAGAAATATCCATTGCAATAAACAAGCGGGAAAAACAATAAGGTCCTTTCAATTTAATTCCTCCAATTTTATATGTATATTAAATGCCAAATCTAAAAACTAAACAGATAATTTAATTTTAGTATTTCATCTTTTCAGTGATACCTGTTGACTTTCACTGGTGCCCAATTTGAGCTCATTTTCTTCCTGCAATATCTGACCTTTTATGTACCATATGCCTATATGAAATTCTAAAATTTAGAATTAAATATGTTTTTTAAAGAACCAGTAGACAAATTAATCTCAAATTTTGTGACTTAGTCTTCTGTATGCAAATGTCACATCAGACAGCAGGGGGCAACTTTCACCCACAAGTCATACTTTCTGCATTTTGCTATCTAATATAATGACATGAAGTGGGTACGTTCTGTATTTACCTAAGTTTATTGTGTGGTCTATATCAATTTTGTAAAATGGAAGGTTTCATTTTCAAACTCCCATTTTGTTCTCCAGGCAGTGTGCTGAGGAAATATCTGGTTTATATACTGGAAAAATGCTGCAAGATAAAATAACAAACTACAATCTCAAAGCTGTTGAGAAATGAGAGAAGGACAATTACATTCCTGTAGTTTGCTGTGATAGGATTTGTGAGAAACAAATCTCAAGAAGAATCTTTCCACACTTACATTTTGATAAATAATTCTTCCTTGAATAAGCAATTTATAAAAGCAATAATTTAACACCCTAAAAAACAGAGCAGGGACTAATATAAAATTTGATAAAAATATCAAAATATTCATTAATTATATTAACATGCATAATTAGATTATGTTTAACAATAAGTCCATATTTAAGAATAAATTGATATTCTATATAGTGTGTCAAATTTTGTATCACTTGAAAAAGGAAAGTTTTTGCCACGAATTTCCCCTGACAGCAAATGCTAAAAACAGGCATGGCATCAAAAGATAAAAACAGTCGGACATAAAGTAGGATTTTTTCCATGTGTACTTAACTATATTATACAATGATGATTTTGGATTAAACGATTATATAATTTACAGAATTTAATATGCAACTAATGGATTTCCCTTTAAAATTTATGTTTCCTTTTTTAAATGATCGGATTAGTGAAAGTAAAGAAGTAAGGTAACACTTAAAGTATTTTCAGACCAAACCTAGTCGAGTAGAACAATAATACTTGTAATAAACCTACAAAACTAGGGCTAGTCCTGCTGTAGGGTTCACAGAATGAAGCGGTTAGGCTTAGGGTGAGTTTTTAGCAAGTTGGGACAGAACCATGATTTCAAGTGAAGGATGTTAAATACTGGGACCAAATCATATAAAACTTCATGCTCCATTTCAGCTTCAAACTTGAGTGAAATGCAGTGGATGTCAAACTGCAGCAACAAAGCCAGAAACTGACTGCAGACCTTTCTTCTTAAGTGTCCTGAGAGGTAACTAAATGCAACAGCCTTTGTTAGGGGGTCCAAATAGCTTATTATGAATGTCTTGTCCGGCTTTAAACACAAAGAAAATGCACTATGTATTTGTTTTTCTCAGTGGTGAAGCCAACAATTATTTCTCTAAACGTAACCCCACCTTAAAATATAAATCTCCTGTTTCAGTTAGTGCACTTAAACTGTATTTTACTTAATAGGCAGAGCATAACATAAACAAGGATTACAAGATGTTAAAAACATCCACCCGCCAGCAGTTCCCAAAATGAACTTATATTTTCATGTTAATACTCAGAGAGCATGTGTGTAACTGGTATCAACAGTACTACTTTACAAGCAAAACTAATCATAAAAAGCATAGTAAAATAAGCAGAGCAGACATTTTACCACAAGAGATTACTTGAGATTACCTCATGATCCCATAATTTGTGCTGTTTTAAAAATTACTGGGTGGGTTGGGTTTTTCTGTACTTTGGTTGTTCTTTTGGTCTTTTAACCTATGGCTGAGAAGCATCATGCTGTTATATTACTGTGTTTTGACAGGACTAAACTCCAGGTGAAACCAAAAAGTTGTTTTCCGCTCCCTTTTTCTCCCCCTGACGATTTTCTCTCTGAGTGCCCATTCATGAGTTGGTGTGCCAGGACTCAACTTCCAGTTCATTTGCCTCCTCGCTTGTACCCAGGGTTTGATTTCAAAACAGACAGTAGATGTGGTTCCTCAGGCTGAGGAAGGTCATCCTGGAGGGACAGCCAAATGGACCGTGAAGTTCAGTTGTGTCCTTTCTCTTCCCTTGGTACGGAATAACCTATACGTGACAGACTTGTTTCTGCTGAAACCCCGGTAAGTGTGGCCCAAAGGCAAAAAAGCCACAGAGCTTTCTGGAAACCTCCTTTTTCCTAATGTAAAAGCTTCAAGAAAACAGGCTCGATACTACAGGAGGCAAATGAACAGAGACAAGACCGGGCTCACAGCACCCCTGCCTGCTGTCCCGCCAGCGTAAGCACCCGCGGCCCTCCCTCTCCTTGGCACCTCAGACCAGCCCTGGTCACACGTCCTGAGGAGAAGCTCAGCATGAAAAGTTCACTTTGTAAAGGCCGCCGCCTTCTTTACAGTGTTTACTTCTCCATTTTCTTTTTAATTTCCTCATCCTACTTTTTCTCCTTCCTCATCTCCCAGGATATCCCCTGTGCGACGTCCCCTCCCTCAGACCCACCTTTTCCCTCCATTTCCTCACTGACCTACAGCGATCCCAAGGAGGAGCCCATATTCCTCAGGCATTCAAAAATTACCACATCCTTTGCAGTCACTTAACTTGCTCTAGGTAGAGGTAACTGTTAAATCTCACAGGTCCTACCTTCGCTTTCTTCTTCCCCGTCTGCCACCGCGGCAGGCAGGCGGCCACTGTCTCCTGGCCCGGGCTGGCGAGGGCAGGGGAGCAGCAGGACGCAGCGGCAGCTCCACTGCTCGAGGAGGGCTGCAGTCACGGGGCTTTTCCTCGAACAGCCTGAGCGGAACCTGCAATGGTTATGGAAAGATGGCTAGTCTTTTCGGTTTTCTCCCAGGTGATGGGCACCAACGTGTAGAATTAGCTCAAATACAACAGAACAGTCACAAGTAGATACGTTTCTTCTCTTGTTAATTGTAAGGCCTCGTTTCCTCACACGGTAAGCATAAAGACAGAAGGGAAGCTGCCAGTAAATGGCTAATTCATTTCACCTTTCATTTGAATAAAAGCTTCTGTATCATCAATATCCAAAATGCTGTTATTTAGAACCATTTCAAGGATTCTTTCTGTTGTGAGGAAAGGAAACTTTTGAAGAAACGGTGGGGTTGGACAAGGTAACCTCCAGAGGTCCTCTCCAGCCTCAGCCTTTCTGTGATCCTGTGATTTTTGAGGCAGTGCTCTCCAGTTACAAAAAAAAAAAAAAAGAAAAGTAGTATCTGAAGCATGCTGAGTGTGCAAACAGGAAAGAAATTCTGACAGACAATATCCACAGTTACCATACGGAAATCTCCAAATCTTTTGCCCTCTTAACCATAAACTAATTCTACACCCCAAAGAGCTTAATCTCTTCGCTCTACATCTTTCTGTGCTCTATTTTTCTTCTGTCGCCATTGGGACTTGCCAAAAGTTCATCAAAATTTACAACCAACCAAGTACAAGGATTAAGGTTATGGGCCTGACAGGATAAGGACTTTCCACTTACTGAAGTGCAAGTCAAACAGAAAAAGTATTTTGATTTACAGCATCTAAGCAATTCTTGTCAATTTTTCCCAAAGCTTTTCTGTACCTTGTTTTAAAAAAACCCCACACCCCACCTTAGTAGAAAAATCGTCCTTCGACTTACCTGCTGTAGGGAGACTGTCCCCCAGAGAATGAAGAAGATAGAGAAACAGCATGTCTCACACTCTACAGACCTTGTAACAGTTAACTTCTGTGCTCTCCCTAAACAGGCCAGCTCAAAAAGAGAAGATACTGGAGAGAGATTTAACAAAGCTACAGTAATCAGTGCATTCCACAACACGCACGATGATGTAGGATCCATTAATAGCTGTACAGGGGCTATGTTACAGACCCCTGTCCTATTTGTCTGATATTGTGGGTGGAAATGTAATCCCCCATTACTCTCAAACTCCTGTGAAAAGCTCTGTTACCAAACACTTGGAGTACATAACTGTAAATTCCATTCTGAAATAAATTTCCAGTTACGCTAACTTGTAGGCTACAGGTAGGCTACAAAAAACCCCACGTAGATTCATACTCTGGTTATATTTACGATATGTTGATACAAAACTGATACTGCTTTATAAATAATTCAATTTTTGTGTATTTTATGTAAATTGTACTATTGACATTACGAACCTATCAGAAAGTTTCCAAATGGGTCTGGTTTTGCTATACTACAGTAACTGCTTATTACAGAGGAAATAAGATTAAAGAATGTTTTTAAAATGTGGAAAGATCTTCTGTATGTTCTCTTCTTAAGTTTACTGTGTTTTATTTACTATTTCTATACTGTGTGTTTGGAGTCAGATGGTGATTGGTGTTTCCTCCTTTCATTTTTCTGGAAAAATTGCCCTACCTATGGTATTACAGTTTCGGTTTTTCATTGTCATTGAAGTCAAAGGCTATCAGCTATTGGAACTATTTATACTTATGAGTAGGTAAATCAGAATAATCACTGGTTGCATGATAGTTCTTCAAGCAAAAAAACCTTCACTTTATTGATTTTTACTTTTTTTTTTTTTTTGTAGTAGTAGAAGGACCACATTTTTCCAATGGTGTTTCAAGGAAAGTTCAGTTCTTACAGCTTTACTGCATAAGGAAATAATTTTGCATTCAACAAGAATGACAGTTTGCCTAAACAGAAAATAGATTATTTTCCAAATCCACATAAATGTTAAACAAATCATTGCTAGATCGTGTGCAAGACCTGTCTTGCACTGTTGCAGCTGTTGATGTTGGACTACTGAAGTAAGATACATTTTGATACAGAGAATGGGTGTGGACAGAGGTTCCAGGTTTATATCCCTGTTTCTCACAGCTCAGGGAACACAGTTTCTTTGTAAATCTAAAATGTGTTAAGAATTCATGAATGAAGGTCATGAAGAGTATAATTTCAACATGAGCCTGGTCTTGTTTGATTTATCTGTTTGTTTTCTTACTCCTAAAATAATTTAAGCCTAATATAACAAAATCAGGAATAAATCATAGTATATAGGAAAACATTTTACTACTGAAATCTACAGAAAAATTATCTGAGCAAACCACATTAACAACATAGCTACTTTTTGTCAATTGCTTCACAAAACTGGATGGAAATTTGATGGCATACTACAAGGCAGTAGGTATGAAAGTCAATACGAAAATGCCTAGTTATTTGTATTTCTGTGCAAAATGTTAAATGGCTGCAACAAATGACAAACAAGGTCATGCTTATGCCATCCATAGAATAAAAAAAAAAAAAAAAAAAAATCAGGTATCAGATGGTATAGTAAGTGCAAAAGCTGTTTTCACATGCTTAAGATCTAGATTTGGCTTCAATTTGGATTGAAGTAATGTTTCCTTTTTTCACCATGAGGACAGTCAGGCATTGGACCAGGTTGCTCAGAGAAGTTCTGCAGTCTCCATATCCTTGGAGGTTTTCAAGACCAGACAGGATACAGCCCTGAGCAACGTGGTCCAACATTATAGCTAACACTGCAGCAGGTTGGACGACAGACCACCCGAGACCCCTTCTAACCTGAACAATCCTATCCTGATACAGTACTATGGTAGAACTACTACTATTAATAACCTATAAGCATTTCTGTTTGAAGGTTCACAGTTGCTTATTTACTTAGACAATATATTCTCAACTGTTACTGGATAATTCATAAGCAGCTTGTGTTTGAAATGAAACTTTGCTAGGGCTGAGGTAGACCTTGATCCCATGAAGTGTTGAGAGCTTGAAGGCTGATTCAGCACAGACCTTAGAAATAAGAAAAGCTTTTAAATACTTCTAAAGCCCACAGATGCACAATTTAGGAGGAGTTTGGTGCTTATGAATTAAGACTGAAGTCTCCATGTTATATGTGCCTTTCAAGGTCATGTCCTGTGAGTCCCAAAATTATACTATAATAAGAAATAAAACATAGGTCAAATTCTTCCCCTGAGAAATTATTCTGATGAAATCAAGTTCTGAAGAAGTTACCTCATCCCATTTTAAAAGATGCAAACTTGAACTTATATTCTGCAATTAATTTCATACAGCTGACATAATGCATTCAATACAGTAGTAGTTGCAGGATTGGGACCTAGTCCGATAAACAGTAATGTTAAGGATGTCTTATAAAAAAAAAATATTTATTCACTTGTGGAATATCTGGAAAAA
Source organism: Vanellus vanellus (assembly GCF_965231255.1). Taxonomy (NCBI): domain Eukaryota; kingdom Metazoa; phylum Chordata; class Aves; order Charadriiformes; family Charadriidae; genus Vanellus; species Vanellus vanellus. The sequence continues at coordinate 18,132,124 of NC_138917.1, forward strand.
CTGATGGATAAATCATTACCATCACCTGCAAAAAGACGTGTCTACCTAGCTGCAACATAAAATATTTTTCTGGCTCTGAAACATGTAGCAAAGTTTGTTGCACAATTTTAATTTTGTATTTTAATTTATTTCTCAGTTATAATACAAAACAAGAAAACGGAATTTAACAGCTAATATGTAGTCTTGGTATCTTTGGTGGCCTGTTATGTTAATGTCTTACTATGCCTCGAAATAATAAAAAGCATTTTAAAACAATATTACTATTAACGTAAATACTGATCTTCAGTTGCAGAAGTTCTGTGAGGCAAGTTTTTATAATTTTTTGTCATGTTATATCTACTCTTATAAGCGTGTAATAAGCTGAGGCTTACTGTACAGCAGAAACAATCAAGTTCACACAGGTAATGTTACCTTGATTCATGATGTATTTGCTTTTATAACTTCCAGCCCTAGGTTAAGGTTATAACAGGTTAAAAGCAACTGTACAAAACTTAAGCTTCCATCTTGATAAACATACACACTTGGAGAAGAGCAGCTATTATATCACATCAGAAGATACCACAATGAAGCTATAAGCTGTAACAACTAATGGGAAAAGATATAAAAACGAAAACTGATCACCTGACCTCGCGCAATTCATCTTATGCAGGACCACTCTTGCATCCGTGTTACACCATAGAAAAAATTTATCTGTTCCACGAAAATGAATTTCAGTTAAGTAACATTTCAAAACTCTGGTAGTACCCAGCATTAATAACGCTCTTTTTTTAAATTGCAAAAAGGAATGTGCTTACTAACATTGCACACACAAAAAAGGATACTTTCTACCTTAGGCTAGAGAGTACATAGATGTAAGTTTTCTTCAAGATATTCATAGCTAAAATCTGGACAAAAATAGTACTAGATTACATTTTCCACTTTCCCTGCACAGTGCAGTATTTAGACTTAAGATTTAAGAGCATGTTGGAAATACAGACTACTTAATGAAAGAACAAAACTTTCTAGTATGGTCATATGTTTATATTGCATAAGATAATACAATCCATCTGTTGGAGAAATCCTCACTGAATATTATATCTCTCTTAGTAATAAACATGAATAATAAAAATCAAGATTTTTTTTTTAATCCAAAACTGAGTAATAGTGAGCTTTCCAAAGAAATCTGTTTAGGGACCTGAGGCAAATTACACATGTTAACGAGAGAGTCACTGAGAACAGTTAACACAATGTAACCAAACGTCAACTGGAATACTTTGCAGTAACTTACCAGACAGGTCTGTGTTTAATGAATATATGAATGCTTGGTTTCTAAGTTTTCAACTTCAGATGGCGAAGATTAAGTGCTAAGGGTGTTACTGTAAATGTTTAAGTGAGATGAACATCACCGACTTTCTAATTTTACCACATGGTTTATTTCAGAAGAAAACAAGCACCAGTTACATAGTTGTCCTGCAAGTCAGTAAACAGTCACACACAAAAACTCAATACAATTTGCTTCTTTGTTTATGTGCAGGATATTTAGTTTGGTTTGCAAAGTATTAGAAGAATAATAAGAACCTCCTGACACAATACCGCAACTAAATTTCTAAAAAGCCACTCAGTTAATCTCAGTGTTGAATCTAGCTGTTTCAAATTATTGTAATGTATAATAACAGTCTTATTGACAATATAGATGCACAGAGCCAAAAAAAGCTAGAAATAGTGGCCAAAAGGATGAACTAAGCGCCAGCCCAAATGACAACAAACATATGGCCATTAACTGAAGAATGGAGGGGTTTAGGAATGCAGCTGTCTGTGGTCTCCTCAAAGTTCCAGAGGAATGAAATGCTGGGAGGATTGGCAAAGTCTGGATGAGAAGCACTAGTGAAGACGGTAGGTCCTAAAATGGAGTCAACCATCGGTTCATGTTGGAATTCAGAGATTTCTGTGGTCAGAATATATTCATTCCATTGGCCTCATAATGTACATCAACAAATTAATATTGTATGGATGTCATTTCAAAGCCTACTGAAGACGAAGACCCATTATTGAAGCCATTAGAGCACAGATGGTTCAAACTATATGCAGATATTCATACTTGCATTTCTGCATTATAGCTGTTTTTTTTTTCCTGTTGAACTGTAATGAATTGTCTCATAATCTATTCCATCTTCTTGCCATTAGCAGGCTTTGAATGTTCACAAATAGGAGCAAAGAACTCATTTTCCAGAGCTTTAATCACACAAAGAGGGAATGCCTAATTCTCTAAATGAAATGGTCTGTGATCACTGAAGCAGAGATTTAATATATCACGGCAAATTAGGTAGATTTTAATAAATTACTTATCTCTCCGAATACTTTACATATGCTTATGAAGAAACATAGCCTGTTTGCAAACAGTGGAAATCCACAGCCTATAAAATCCTTTGAAGAAAATGACAAATAAAAAAGTAAATTAAAAAAAGAAATGTATTAGATCCTCGTTCTCCAGAGACAATCCTTTTGCAGCATCGATTCACAGCTCCATTAAAAATATCAATTAAATCCTCCACTGAGATTGGTTAAAAGCTGGAAAATTAACTTTCCAAGCCAGACGCTGGTTATTCAGATACAACAATGCATTGTATATGTTTGATGTAAGTTCTAAAAGTGACAAAAAACAAATGAAAACACAGTTGCCTGTCCCTACGGCTCAAACTAGGTGAAGCAAAATCTGATACTGTATGGCTTCTTTTTGTGCTTCGACAGATGTTGGCTGAAAGTAAATCTTTTACTGTAGAGAAAAATGATTGTGCCTGCCCTCCCCCTACTTCAAATCATGATAATCATAAACAGCTGATTATAATGTTAGTAGAAGGGTAAAAGTTATTTAAAAAAGGTTGCAGTAATTTAATAAGTCCTGCAACTAGCCTCATTTTTTATATTTAATTGATAGGAACTGCATGCATCAAAGAAAACACATACTGAGATTTAATGTGCATAAAATGGATATTAGCATTTTAAAGAGGCAGATTAACACATTAATCCAAGTAATTTTCATATATTGCTTTTAATAAAATCTTCACAGTATAAAATTCTTAATGAGGCTAATCACAGGCATTCCATTTAGTGGGGTGATTAGGGATAACATAAAAGTATTTTTAATCAGTTTTCTAAGGCTTATGGTTTTTTTATTAAAAATTAAAAATTTGACTTGCATTTTTATTACTGTTTTATGTAGGAAAAAAATCTTGAAAATGCAAATAAAGCACATCGTTCAATCATGTAGGTATTAATTATTTACAAGACGTTGTCCATTGTGGAGAGATTCTTAGCCTTAGGGGGGAAATATAAAAACAAACAGACTGAAAAGTATACAAAACTTTACAACTACAAATCAAGCGTCCTTTTCATATAAATTATACATTAAATATACTGTAAGAATTACAAAGATCTCATCTTTGAAGCACTATCAAGCATGTATTTACACTGGGAGAAGGAACTTCTGTAGGCAAACTTCCCTTTCATGCCTCCTAGTCATCTTTGCATTCCTCATAGACTGAACGCAGTGCATGGAGGGCTTCCACTGACACTTTGAGCTTTCCAATTACTGCACTATCATCTTGTGAATCGAAAACTAGAAAGGAAACATCAGAAAACAGCATTAGCAGTTTCATTTAAGGTTTTGCTTTTGTTCTGATAATTTTCCATAGCATTTGGACAGACTCAAAGCACATAGCATAGGCTTAAAAAAAGAGAAAAAAAAATATCTATAAATAAGACAAAAATCTTTCAGTTCAGGCACTCAGCCTACTGGAAACTAAGCACTCCAAGATCTAGAATGTACATCAATAAAAGTATTAGTGTTGGAATTAACTTTGTAATAAAGAAAAGCATCTCTATCATAATTGCCTATATAAATTATTTTTCACAGTATGTAAATATAGATGTTCCAAACTCTAGTAAAGGCATATATGCATACTTATAAATAGTTTTAAGGAAAAAACACACAGATTAATGCATTTTCTACACTGTTTGTACAACCAGTCCAAATCAGCCTGGACAGTTATATTAGTATTTAAATAGTAAATTGGTGTTGTTGTTGTTTTTGTTTGTTTGTTTGTTTGTTTTTCCAGTTGGTGCAATGCAAAATTATTTTAATTCCAGGCTTATGTGTGTTGTAAAATAGCGAACTGTAGACAAAGATGGTATTTTGCCTAGACTAACCTATTTAACTACCTTCACCTTTGTCTATGTGGGTTTTAAAGTAGTATTTAAAATTTCTACTTTACAGAAATTAGCTAACGATGTAAAATTGCAGTCTTTTACAATATCTAAGTAAGCCCAGAGGGCTGCAATCTCTGCTGCTGTGATTAAAAACATGCTGCTAACAGTCAAAAATGGGGCTCTTTCCCAGTCCTGCATAAAAAGCGATGAGGCTGTCTAACATGACTCTAGAAGGAATTCAAATAAAAACAAGTAATGTTGACAGCACATCTTTTCAAAGTAAATTATACAGCAGACAAATGGCAAGGTTATGTATTTACTATATAAACTGGGATAAGTACTCTGGGACATACAACAATACTGCATGCTACAACTTCTAGGCTGCTGGGACAGCTCACCGGAGGTTTGGAGAAAGAAAAACATGGGATAAACCTTAATTTACTTTGTTGACAAAACTATTATAGGACAGATTGGACGCTATTCTTCGAGACGCAAACCATTTTGTATACCCTTGAACAAATCACTCAGTGAACTGTCAAATTAAAAGAGCAGACTTCAGGGGACATTATTGTCTTTACTTTTAAGAACAGTAGGATAACTGTAACTAATGATATCAGAAGATAACATTAATTCTATTTTCTCAGTTTTGATATTGTCATATTATCTCTGAGACATATTGTTATGTGTCTTGTCTATACTCTTTTTCATCCAGCCTCTTGATTACCCATTCACTTAATTGCTTCAGATTTCATGTAGGCCGCTTTCACACAATCACCAACGAAAGAAACAAGATTTGGAAAAGATATACGCTTGCAGTCCTCAAAAAGAATGAAGGCAGTTTATGGTATCTAACTTCAGAATGATCAGATCTTCATGTGGTAGCATCTATGAACTTCCCTGTGTCTAGGTTTATTCTCTTTCCCCTCAAACCAATATCCACCTCAGAGAAGGTGTACAATATTATTTAGGAATTCTATGTATTGTGCCATTACATTTAATTGAAGTCTGTGTCCAGATCTGAAGAACATACCCTTTTACAATGACTTCATCCAAGAAAATATACTGATATATTCTACTTCTGCCATGATCTTACATATATTAATGTAAAATTAATTTCAATTCTCTGGAAGTTCTAAATTTTCAGAAAATATGGTTATGGATGCAATAAAAAAAATAAATCTAAACTGTACAGCATCTGCAGGGAAGGGGAGAAGTGTGGATAGGAATAAGAATAAAAGTATTTCTATCTACTACTATCACTTTTGTAGACATAATGTACACAAAGTAGAAATTAGTTCAAATGTCTTGTGATTAGGGCAAGAAATGCTTCTCACAGTATTGAAGTAGTTGCCATTACAGTGTAATGACTACCTTTTGATAGAACAACAACTAGTAACAAAAAACAGTCCTTCCTGTCATAATTATTATCTCAGATGACGATTAGGAGTTTCAAGACTTTTGTGAAAGGTGACTTTCAAGGGTACAAAGTTATATTTATGTCACTAATCAATCTTATCAAATGGGAATCATGACAATGGGAATTATGGCCACAAAATCCAGAACAAAAACAATTTTCCAGTGAGAGACTATGAAATACCTTTTTGGAGGAGATGTGCTTTCATACAACTACTTGGAAAAAAAATTCTTGGTGGAGAAACGATTAAGTGGTTCAGCCACAGTAAGTAGTCCATCAAATCCGTATATTATTTTTCCAGGGTACAGAAATTTGATTCTTAGAATTTTCCTTATCGTGTTCCTGGAACTTTGATGCATACTTTGAGTATTGTAGCTACAGCATGGATGCAAACCATGCATGATAATGGAAATGGATAAGAAAGCCTATTTCTTTCCCTTGCTACTCAGCTCTCCATCACTTAAGGTATGGTAATTACACACAACAGGAGAAGTAGCAAAGTCCCATTAGCTTGGCATTCTACTAGAGCTAACCAGAATTCTTGCTGTTGCAAAGAGTACCTTGTGAACATGGGTGCACTGTGTCAAGTAATCAAGCTGGTTCACTTACTGTTATAGCAGAGTAACTGTTTTATAACAGATACACTCTGAGCTTCTTCACTGAGCTTTACCGCAATGGGGAAAGAGGATGGAGAGGAACAGGTACGGAGAAAAAGGCACCATTCATAACCGTGTCCCTGCTACCTTGGGGAACAGAAAAGCCTAAGCAAGGAGAATATTTTCCTTCACTGTCTGTGGAAGGATCAAGTATCCTTCTTGACTCTTCTTGTCAGTGTTATAAAAATGCTGTCGTAAGACCCAGGGAACGGAAGATTCCACACCTCCTACTCACCTCACCTTGCCTTAATGAGTCAGAGTGAAAGTGTGGTCACAGTCTGTTCCAGAAGGATGCTTACGCTAAACTGATACCTAACCAAAGGCACCAGTGCTTTAGATTGTCTCAGATACAGGTTTCATATGAAAGACACAAGCTTGAGGTACTCTGGGGGTTATAATGTAACTTCAAATAAGATATAGACATTAGCAATACAGAATTACTGGCATAAATTTTAATAGAAAAATATATATTTATAGTCTTACTAGCATGAAGTTTGCTGTACAAAATAGAGAATTATAGTAAGTCGACATGTCCTGAAAGTTGTTAGGTTTTATAAACTAATAACTATGAGCTAGGAGTGTGGTTTGGTTTTGTTTTGGGTTTCGTTTTTATTTTAAAGCAGATTTTAAGGAATAACTACAACACAGTTTTTGCCAACTTTTGTAAACAAACGTGGAAGTCATGAGTTAATATTAAAGAATTTCTTATTGAAACAATGTCAAGCAATTACTTGCAGAGAAAAGCAGAAATTCAACAAAAAAAATTTAGGTTACAAGAAAGTAATCTCTAAAACTTACCGTCAATATCTTGCTCAATAATATCTCTTTGCTTCTGGAATATCTCTCTCAAACTGACATAAGCGAAACCGATATCTTCGCATTCAAGATCCTGTTCATCTTCTGGGGGATCACTGACCACTGTGAACCGTAGGCTAAGCATAAAAAACAAAACCAAAACCCGATATTTGATATTTTACCTTCAAAAAGAGTTGAAAATTAACTCAAAAATCAGAAAAAAAGGCAAAACCATGCTCTATTTCACCAGTTAAGCATAAACCAGAACCCTTTACCAAGTATATTAAACATTTTCCATTACAAGAATAGTCTGAGACCCTTTCTTTTAAATCCTCCCTCCTTCTTAAGCATTACTGGCAGTACTAGAAGGACAGAGAAGTTGTAACCACAGATCTGCAGGCTTATAGAATTGTTTCATTTCTCCCCCCTCCCCACCACCCTGTGGTACAATTCTTGTTCATACAGCAGTGACAGGCAGAATAGTCTAAGGATTAAAGACTTTTTCACATTTGAAACTTGTAAGTTTGTTCAGCTCAGCTGCTGAATCATCTGTTCAAGTCACTTAAATTCTTGTATTTACCTCCCATAGGTAAAAATCAAGATTGTGTCTATGTACTTGGAGGCTTTTATAGCAAAACTCATTTATATAAAATATCTAAAAATATAGTTAGTGGTTTTTTTAGCTTTTTGTTGTTTTGGGTGTTTTTAAATTTTTTTTTTTTTCTTTAATTTTTACTGTGTTGACCATACCATGCAAATTATTTGAAGTGAAGAAATAAAAACAATTCATAAGCAATAATGGAAGGTTTAGATTAAATGCAATTATGTTTTGTTGGTTAAAACCTTTTAATTCCATAAACTTGTTGAAAAAGTTCAAGTACTTTAATTCAGTCAGGACACAGAAGATGAACCTGTATGATTATTTCAGCTTTGATGTGGAACATGCTTACGAAGTAAAACTTTTCACTTGACCCCAGTTATGGTGCTTTATTTGCATTTGATGTCTTGAAGCATGTTAATTGGATTCCTGTTGGACTGACTAAACTAACCTGAAGGTGTGCTCCGGGAGTAGCTACCCCTAATGCACCCCACTGCAATAGACATTCAGTCAGTAGCATTAACTAGTATTCTGAATCATCCTAACAATCTATGTACTGTGAATATCAGACTATTAGCAACAAGTGCATTGTGCTAGAGATTCTCTGGTCTGCTCCACTTGATAATTTAGATGTAGCTTTAGTAAATTTTAAGCCACTGCATTTTCTTGGCTTTACATTGAGTGGCGTGGGAGACATGAGATGAATAATTGAGAAAGACAAACCATACCAAATGTTTTCCTGATAGCAGAAATACTACCCAGAGTCAATGAAGCGATTATTTCCAAGTACCAAGTGTAAAATATTTAGCAGAAAGTTATTGAGAATTTTCACACTTCATTTAGACACTTGGAGAGCATATTCTACCCAAGAACACATTCCACAAAAATAACAGGAACCTAAAGGCAGTTCTCTCCAAATGGCATCTTTCTAATGTTGTCTTGTGTATTCGTTATTTAAAGTTGGAGCTTACACAGCGATTTGTCCTGTACTTGTCCCCTTTGACCAATACCTCTCATCTTTTATCTTCATTATTCTGTTCCTGCTTTACACATAAAAACCTACCTGTGAGTACAGCCTGTATAAAAAGGCCTTTGAGTATTTACTGTGCTTTCTAAATGGGGGTCTGTTTGTCCACCCCAAACATCTAAACCCAACAACTGTACAAAATATTTGCATTTCTTCTGTGAACTTAAATTACACTCACTGCATCCAAGTATGGCTTTTGTTTTAAACACACAATTCCAGTATTGTGCTGGAGCTGACTTGAGTTAGTGGCTTGTGTCGGGGCCAAAAACATGGAGACTGACAAAATGACAGGAATTCAGAGCTAACTGCTTTTTTGATATGTCTTGGCAATGTTGTTTAAACTGTGAATGCTTGTGAGCTTTACAGCCTAAAAATGTTACAATAAGCAAAATTCCAAATGAGTAACTATCAAGTTGGGTAAAATCCATGTCTACAAGAAAGGATATCTTAGTTAAAATACAATCAAATCTTCCTGAAAGACTTTAAACGCAACAACAACTGCAATATGCTTTTATAGTAGTTTATTTTTGTGCCTGGCTCTTACGAACAAGTATTTATTATAGAAAATCACAGAATCGCACAGAATCACAGAATGGTCAGGGTTGGAAGGGACCTCTGGAGATCATCTAGTGCAACCTCCCTGCCAGATCAGGGTCACCTACAGCAGGTAAATATACACATAAATATTTGTTCGTCACTAAAACCAGACACCTATGGAAAATACGTGTCTTTAAGAAAAATTTCTGGAGGCAAAAAAAGAAAAAACATCACAGCTATTTCCAACAGCAGGTGGCTTGATTGAGTATAATGGATCTAATTTAAGATTTTGGCACAGAGCTAAGCAGCAGCAAAACTGCCAAAACTCAATTAAAAAGGAAATAATTAGATGTGTAAGACAAATATTAAATGAAAGAAAACAATTAAAAATAGTAAGAATAACCAATAAAACTGTTGGGTATTGGGAACAGATCGGTTTTGTTATGATTATGTCAGTATTAAATCAGATCAATTGGAGAATCCAGTTTAGCAGTTAAGACAGTGTTAGAATGGGAAGAGATTAGTGCTGGCTTAATTTTTATCACTTCAGGGTACCAATTACTACTAAAATGTTCACTAAAGCATAAACTAAAAGCAGACCTAGGAACATTTGGGACATTGGGACCTTAGAGCCAAAGTGGAGTCTCGTTCATACTGGTCCACTTTCTGGTTCAGATCATACTCAAGTATTTTACATAAATAGAACAAGCTTCAACACAACACATCAAAAGAACTGCACCTCTAACCCCTTATAGTCCCAATATGCTTAAAAGATCATAATATTGGATTAAGTCTTTGCTGCTGATCAGGAAGGAGGAGATTTGAACTCTGGATCCCATGGAAATATCCCAAATAGTAGACTGCAAGAATGGTACCACAATCGCTTTGACATTTGTATTTTTTAAAAATACTACAAATGCTTTAATTTTAGAGAATACTTAAATATGATATTCAGTATGCTTTCACTTGTGTTCTTCATCTACCAAAAATTGCAAGAGTTTTGTTTTCAGGTTGAACTGGCTAAAACCACAAAGTTTCCATTGCCTTGGAACATACTGCACATGAACAGACTCCCCACTCTGCTTCAGCATAGAATGCACAAATGTGCAGCCACTGTCCCATCTTACCTTAACTCTGCCTCACTTATGTAAGAAACTTTGATGGAAGTTGGACTATCGAAGTCATACTAGGATTTCTTACATAAAGCTATGCATAGCGTTCCTCTCCCGTACTTCTCTCTAGGATCCTAGACTTTCTCTCTAGGATCCTAGACTTTCTCTCTAGCTCATTTCCACATTTGTGTAACATCAGGTATCAGTACTCACTTCCCTGCGGGAATCCCATGCCTAGTGGCAGAATAAGAAACAATCTTGACATCCTGTTAAAAGTACTATGTGGGAAGATATTTGCTAGCCACCGCACGAAAGACTAGAGAACTAAATGAAACTTGTCTGCTAATAAAGGGCTAAAAGACAAGTGAAAAATAATAATTGCCTTAAGCTTAAAATGTGCTTTACAATGAAACAGAAAACCCTGGACAAATATTTACTGTTGTTTTTATGATAACCCTTAAAGGTGTTATCACCAGCAGGGAATTTAGAGTGTGTGGCCAAAAGCTGTCACGTAGGCAAATTTGATTCTAATTCTTTATTCCAGAGATCAGGCATTTTTAAGCAGCAAGGAGAAAATCTTGTGTGTTAATATAGTATGCTAATATGAAGCTCACATTGTACACATGCTCTGTGGTCCTATAACATGGATGCGCAGATTTTGTTACTTTGGAGAACAACGACTTCATACAGTCAGTTTCTTAGAGTAACAATCATTTCCTACCAAGAAATGATGCACCTGTCAGAATCAGCCTGGAAACCTCTTGCATAAACCTGTTCACTCTTGTCATCACAGCAGGGTGACTGTTAGAAGAATGGATTCCTCCATTCTTCACATATGTCTCATTTGACACTTGTCAGAAGAGCACATACTCTATCACCAGGTCTGCAAGTACAATCTGGCATGAGGAATCAGGTAAGTTTCTCTATATGAGCCAAAGTTTTACACTCTTAAAATGCCGCAAGGCAACAGTGGATACAAACAGGATGAAGAATAAAAGATAAATATGACACAGTTACAGTAAGGACTGCCAGAAATGCCTCCTGTTATTAACTGATTTAAAGACTTGAACACGTAAGTAAATAACTACAGGGTTCAGATGATAAAATAAAATAATACTTTTCTATCTTTTTTTGCAATGTTTTACAAATATTAGTAAGTATAGCTTCTTAACATAATAAGGAATGTAATTTGAATCCCTATTATACAGAAAAAGAAGCAAAACAGCTACTCATGTCACAGAATACAGCTATAAGAAAAAGCAAGTCTTCTGACAAAATTTCCGTATTAATGATAGAGACATTGTCTGTCTGAGAACGTAAAGACAAAGATGCTTATCAGAAGAGAAGAAACATCTTCGTGGTATGCAACAATTCCTAACCTAATTAGGATTTCAAACAGTCTTCCTAGTCTTCTACATGCTCATATATTTTAGATTTTCTATCATTCCATTTAGCAGCATATTTCCTTTATTTTCTTGAATACTGAATATTCTTTCATTTTCTGCCACTAAAGCCATTTCAAATGTGGAAACAAAGTCAATATTTCTAATAAACACTTACAATGTTTCCATATCAAGAAGTAAAATTGAAAGAAGAGAAGAATCAACTTTGTTTTGAAATCTTATCTTTTAATGAACAGTAACCCTCACTCCCAACAAATTTTAGATGGCATATTAGGAAAAAGTTCTTCACCAAAAGGGTTGTCAAACACTGGAACAGGCTGCCCAGGGAAGCGGTGGAGTCACCATCCCTGGAGGCATTTAAAAGACAAGTAGACGTGGTGCTGAGGGACATGGTTTAGTGGTAACTTGGCAGTTTTAGGTTTACGGCTGGACTTAATGATCTTAAAGGTCTTTTCGAACCTAAACAATTCTACGATTCAGTGAAATAAACGTACTTTCCCATATAAATGCCGTGTCAATCTACATTTATTTAATTGCAAGTGTAAACTAAAACACTATAAAGCTGTGGAATGCATTATTTTCAGGGCTCCTGTTTGAGCTATAGGATTAGGCTACAGTTGCAACTTTGGCTTAGCAGTAATTTTATGTATTATATTAATATCTCTTTTAACACCTAAGAATATTTATCCTTTTCAAGGGACATTTGTTAAAGTGACTCTCCTTTTGGAAGACAAAAATAGCATGTGATGTATCTATTTATGTTCTAATATAGACCAAATCATTATGAGTATCATTTCTAACAACATTTATTGTGACAGGGAGAAAGCTCACCTGAAAACTTATTACACCACTTAATATACACAATACACTAGCTACGCTCCTATAATCTGGCATAGCGCAAACACCAATAAAATGTCAGGCTTAACCACGTGCAGGCAATTTGCAATGATATTTATAACCTTGATAATTTGGTTTCCTGAGCTTTAAAGCATTAGTTTAGTTCAGTTCCTGTTTCAGCTGAAAAAGCTCTGATATTAGTTTTTTGTAAGGCTTGTGACAGAAAACGTGTTGAAGATCTAACTAGGCCAGGTTTAAAACGCAGAGAGTTGAAAACATTTGGTGTATAGGCAGAATCTTTCCATAAATTCTGTTTCCTGGTGGTCCTCTCCCTAGGATAAAGTGGGCAACTGGACTACTGATGAACTTTCTGCCTTGTTAGTCAACACAGAACGGACATTTCACTACAGACCAAACTAGACATGCAGATAAATGCAGAAAACAACCTACCTAGTAACCAGAGGATAGTACCATGATGGCATATGTAAAAGATGAATGCCTCTGTTATGGGAAAAACCTCGCTGCTGTTATTTTACCTTATTTTTACCTTAGGTTTGTTAAATATTTATTATATTTATCTAAGTACTTATAGGTGAAATTGCATACCACAGACTAGCTATTTTCCTTTGCTGAACTACCCCTCAGGAAAGAAAGAATATTTTGTCCTCAGTATTGTTAAATTCCTAGTTACCCACTTTCCCAATCTATACAGTAAAATAAGTCCTCTGCTTGCTTATGAAGTGAAGACTATTTAAAAAAAAATAAATCTCCAAATCTAAGAATGTTTTGGTATGAGATTTCCACCCCAACAAGTAATCGTTTCATGGTGTTCCCTGCTCTGTTCCAGTAAAACCTGTTTTGTGGCCAAGGCATGAAACTCAGCTTTAGAAGGGAAATGGAATGAAGAGACATCACTCTCTCTCTTACTGCAGAGTGAATCTGTGATTTGTGAATAAATATATATTTAAAAGATTTAGAATAACTCCTACACTTCAAACACAATCAGCAGGTATTCTACATTCCCACAAATTATATGAATCTTTAAATTAATAATCGTTCCATTTTAATGAAGATTGACCTTCAAAAGGAAACAGAATCAAAGGATGCAGAGCAGCCTTCCAGTACTAAAAGGGGAAGAGGCCTACAGGAAAGCTGGGGAGGGACTCCATATCAGAGAGTGTAGCGATAGGACAAAGGGTAACGGTTTTAAACTGGAAGAGGGCAGATTTAGATTACATATTGGGCAGAAATTCTTTACTATGAGAGTGGTGAGGCACCAGCCTAGGTTGCCCCGAGAAGCTGTGGCTGCCCCATCCCTGGAGGTGTTCAAGGCCAGGTTGGACGGGGCTTGGAGCAACCTGGGCTGGGGGGAGGTGTCCCTGCCCAGGGCAGGGCGGGTGGAAGGAGATGATCTTTAAGGTCCCTTCCCAATCTAATCATTCTATGATTCTATGATGTCATTCATTCTCTCAAAGTAATGCACACACTACCTCAATCAAAAAATTTGAATAAGAACAAATTTATTATTATGACCTTGGACAAGACTAATTTCTACTTTCTCATATATATATATACACATATCATAGCTGCCTACTACATCTCTCTCTACATATATAGATTTTTGGAAATGCTAGGGCCAAGGAACAATTTCTGAATCTTTTACACTCCTTTTAGTGCTTTGAATTCAGAAAGCAGCAGATGCATTACTCTATGATCGGGTAGATACGTGCTTTTCAAATTAATTATTGCTAGAATGATGACGATAGATTCTATCTTTTGCAAAATTAGGTTGTTAACAAAACCAAAACACAGCACTAAAACAGCATTAAGAGATATTGCAATATTCCATGCCACATGAACATACTCAGAGAAGAAATGTAGATCAATCACCACATCGGAATGTATCATTCCTAGCTGAAACAAAATTTTCTCTAGTTAGTTTGTTATGTATTAACTTCTCAGGGATACCTCTCAATAAAAGTCAAACAACAACCCAAATCATAAGCATTATTTACAAAGACCTTTGCAGACTTTTTCAGCACTAACGTGTACCTGTCAGTATGCAGATCTGGCTTTAGAAGCATAGACTTGAGATACTCTCTTCTTGGGTGATTATTTGCTTTATCCACATATATCACTGCAAAGCAAATCAGAATTAATATTAGTTATCAATTGTTTGTCATCTTTTAGAAGAAAGACCATGAAGAAAAGAACAAAGAAAAACAAACATTTTCCCCTTGTCTTTCCTAAGGAAAAGCAACAATGTTAGAATCAAATTTGAAAGGTCATGTGATCTAATGGCGTGTCACTGGCAGGTTTATGTGCGCACTGTCAAAAAAAGATACAAGCAGCATCTAAGCGTGCCACATAGCTGTCATTTTCTGTTAATGACAATAGCAGTCACGATTTTAAAAGCCAGTGGTCTTTATTGCTTTGTATTTGAAGTGATTTACTGCATTTTCTTCCACTGAGGAAGCTAGTGATAATGATAATGTATGGCAGAGTGCTTGTCCTTTTTGACAGCCTCAGTAATTTAATCCTCCTTTCCTGCCACAGTATTTTAATAAGAGAAACATCTAGACCAATGGATTGGAGAAAACCCACAACCTGGGGAGTGAGAGTGCTCCGAAAGCCTTTTATTGTTTTAATTTAAAATACAAACACAAGGACTGGCTTTTAATTTTTGTACCATTAATATGACCTACAGTGAAAAATAGCCTTGGTTTGGAAAAAACAATAAAAGAATGAGAAGCAGGGTTTTTTGGAAATTCTTTACAAAGTTTTTGGGCATCTTATACTAAGAAAGTAGCTTATTTTCTGCAAATAGTATCCACCTACAAGTATCAGTAAATCACTGTGAAAGATTATAAAAATTCAGGATGCAAAAATTGAAAAACAGTCTTAAAGGAATTACTTTTTTTTTTTTAACCAAGAAATGCAGCTGAAAAAATTTTTCTAGGACAGAATTAGAATTAATAGAACCCTCAGAAACAAACACAGCTCTAAGGAACATTTTTCACTTGTTTTTGAGGGCAGGAGGAGGAGCTAGAAATTTGTCTGTCTTTAAATTCCAACATCTTTAATATTCATGTGCCTCACTCCCTTCTGGTTTCTCTGCTACTGTACTCAAAAATGCTCTTTTTCACTCTCTGCATCACATTAAGGTTTCCTTTTCCGATGCGCTGACAAATCATGAACATATTTCGTACTCTTCTACTATGCAAAATAAACTGATTTGTATAAACAGAAATTACTAATTCTACCAAGGAGCAGAGAGTACTGGAATACAGGAGTATGAAAGAGAGATAATAAGGCTCAAATTAATTCCTTGCAGAGGGATTTATTGACGGACATCTCCATAAAAGTCCCTCTAGGAAGCACACCTTCCAGAGCTCCAGGTTCTCTAGCTTTCTCCAAAGCTGCTCCTCAGCTCTTACCTGGCCAGCAAAATCGCTATTAGAAGTCAGTTACTTTCAGAAAGCAGCCAGTACAATTGGTATCTGGATCATTCAATCAAAGGAATCTGCAATTTAACACTTTTTTTCTCTACTAACAGAAATCAAAGCATTGCTGGTCTATCTTGGAACCCTTAGTTTCCACCCACAATAGGCTTACTTTCTTAGACAGGTTAAAAGAAGCTATAACTGCCATCTGCTATTCTTTTGGGCATGCGGATGACTTTCCACATGTGCTACTCTCATGGCCAAGTGCTCCTGGGGCCACCACAGGAAGTGATGGGGAGGCAGCAGGGAGACAGATGGACAGCCAAAGAACTTCAAAGGAGTTGCCACATCGACAGATTCTTCCCTTCCCCATAAGCATCCCAAATGGAATTTCCCAAGTTTATTAATTCTATCTAAACCAATTTGAAATGGAAATTATTTACAAGCCCAAGGAGTTCGAATTAATTTCACTCAATGGAAAAATTCAGACTAGCAAAACATTCAGCACGAGAACTCCATTCAAGTCTGGGGAAAATTAACCATAGTGAAAAATATATTTTTAGTTCCTGATGAATAACGTGCTTTCATATCACTGCTTAGTAGTGCTTGAACTTAGAATTATAACCTTGCTCCAAGGTTCTATTTCTTGAACATCTCATATTGCTATCCAATTAATTGCAAAAGTAATTCAAAAAGAACTTGTGACAGTTTGCATTAAAAATTATAATGTTAAAGTTTGTCCTAAAGAAGCATTAAAACCTGAAGATTACAATGACCCTGGAACATTGTTAAAAATCACTGCAATTCCAAACAGTAACATTGCTCGTTCTGTTAAGCTTTTTTTTTTTATAGTTCACTTTCTAACAAAACTAAGTGACCATGGGATGAAGCAGAGTTTCATCACAAGGATGAAGAAAAAATACCTCATAGAGTATTGAGCCTTCGTGGAGAAAAGGAATAAACACAAAGCAGTGTATCAGAAAACAATGTTATAAGGCCTTAACTGAGGAATCCACCTTTTAGCATATGGATTCAGAAGTTTATTTTTAATAACAAATAAACCCTACCATCTTTCCCCCACCTTCCCTTCCTTTGGTCTACTTACATTTGTATTTCAAGTTGTTCAAATAACCACCTGTTCACTCAAGAGAGAAATCTTTCCAATTAAATGTCATATAAAATCTTTACAAAATTTCATAAATCTTTCTTCTCCTGCTGCCGGTCTCTGGGACCACTGTATACAGTGAAAAGGACAAATTTCAGACCCCTTATCAACCTTACTTTCTAGTAACTCTCTTGCCATCTCAGCATTTTGGTAGTTAAGTCTTTATATTTAATAAAATGGGAATGCTTTCTGTTAACAACATTTATGAACTAATCTTACTTCATAATTTAAGCAATTGTGGCCTTGACAAGAAAAATATTTATTTTACTGAAAGTAAGAGTCAAAGATCAATAGAAGCATTTATATGTGAGGGAGACTGGGCTTTGTTTGCTTGGAGCAACATGTTTCCCTACATGTTTCTGACAGTGAAGCTGCCGTTACGTTCACTTTAAAGCATGTATTGTGACATGACTGGAAATACATCATTTGCAGCACACAATTTTGAACTGCATTAAAAAGGTAAAATTTGAATTCATTGCTTACTATGGTCTGTAACACACCCTAACATCAAAACCAAGTGACACCAAAACAAAGCCCATCAAAAAATCAGAATCCTTCCTTTCTACCAAATTACAGGACAGAGTCATGGCGTGAGCACAATTTGGCAAGTTCCCCTCTTCTTTGACTTTATGGGACTGTAATGTTTGGAAGCATTCTTGGATAATCTAATAACTCTTTCCACCACTAACAAACACAATAGCTCCTCTCCTCAGTCAGTATGGCCATCAGTAGATGTAACAGTTAAAGTCATGGGAAATAAGAGTTATGCAGTATAACCCTAAAGTGTATAAGCCTCCCATTCAAGTTTCCGTTCCAAGACCTCAGAAGAAAGAAAATGATCTTCTAACCATTCATAGTCAAAAAAACCAATTAATGTCAAGTTACATGGTCTAACTGCTTGTGAAAACAGAAATTCATAGGATCTTGTATGTCCAGATCAATGGAGTTCTATATTGTTTTTAACAAAATTCCATTAATCTTCAGTTATCTTACATATCTAGCAATGACAGTGAAGGATGTGTAAAAGGTATAGAAAAATTTCAAATGTTTTTTAAGCAACGAATGGAGCCTTCTGTGTCAGTTAAGATGTTTTTAAAACAGTCGAGCTGTTCCAGTTATAAATAATATAAAATGTTTTATTTATAAGATTTAATGATTTTTTAGATTACTTACGGACTTACCCTGATTTTCCCCATGCAAAAATCTAGAAGACTATTAGTTTCCTTCTAAGCTC
Organism: Vanellus vanellus; assembly: GCF_965231255.1. Taxonomy (NCBI): domain Eukaryota; kingdom Metazoa; phylum Chordata; class Aves; order Charadriiformes; family Charadriidae; genus Vanellus; species Vanellus vanellus. The sequence goes on from NC_138917.1 coordinate 18,150,530, forward strand.
AAAGTAAATTTCTTTCTACCCATGCAAATCTCATTTTTATTAAAGAAAATATTCAATTAACCTCCAATATTCAACATACTCAAATCTAATTAGACATGAATAAGAGATGCAGTAAAGCTATAGTAAACACACATGCAGATTTCATTATCATCATCTTACTGGCTTTCCAACTGACATTATCAAACATCAGAGTCATTAGGTTTTTTCCCCCCCATATGCAAAGCTAATCTTGAGTAGAAATTAGATGACCAATTATCTAAGCAAAACTCTGCAAATAACAACCATATTAGTATTATGCTGCAGACTACAATACTGAATTGCAATTAAGATCAAAACCACCTTTTGATATTGATTCGTTAGTTTAAACAGTTCTATATTTGATACTTCAGCAGCAAATAGAAAAATCAAAGTTATGAAGCCAGGTTTTGACTTGCAGAAATAATATGATACAGCACGACCAGATTGGAAAGCCTTACGAATTACAGACTCTACAAAGCATGATACCATTTTCAAATATCACAGCTTGACATATATTTAAGTTTCATAATTGTCTTAAGAGACTGAAATTTCACTCTCTTTTCATCACAACTTTGCCGTGTTTTGCTAGTTTAACTTTACAGAGTCAATACTTAAAAAGCTAGTATTATGCGTAGACCATACCCAATATACACAGGAATCGGAATACTGTGTAGGAATTCTTATACCTTGTGAATGCTTCTTATATTCAGAGCAATGAGAAATTCAAGCAGCATAGAAATTAAAAGTGATAAATAGCTTTTATTAGTTTATAGTCTTATTTCAATGAGGTTTTAAAAATTTATTTCAATATGTCTGCCTATCTAGAACATTTGGGAAACTGTTTACAGCAGCTAGCAAGATGAATACTGTTCAGCTCATAAAAAGAGCTATCTGATGTCTCATTTAGTATTTGATGCAAGAAATCCCATTTGGTTGTATGGAAGCAAGCCTCAGTGAATAGAAGTTTAGAGTGCTATTAGGTTTTAGGGTGGGTTTTTGGTTTGTTTTGGGTTTTGTTGTTGTTGTTGTTTGTTTGTTTTTTCCTAAATCCTTACAAAGATTACTGTCTGTCTTAGAGTGACAGAAGTTAACACATCGTGTCCTGTCCTCTATATTCTCTCTCAAATGGGCAGTCCCACTATAGTGATAATTGATGTGACATCTACAGGGGATTTCCGTCTTCAACTATGGGGTAATCCAATAGTTTATCAGTACTAGGAGGACATAAATGAGTAAATTCTTTGGCAAGTCTCCTTCTAAAATCAGGTTTCTAGATGGTAGCAATTTTAAAGATCTGACTGTGACACCACTTTTGCAGAGACACTTTTCCAAAATTTTCTTTAAAAGAATGCTAATTTGAATGTCTGTATTAGTGGTGTGTCACAAATAGCAAACTGATTCACCTGCTTCAGGGTACGCTCAGCTAAAAATGCAATTCTTAAAGTCCAAGACAACATGAAGCACTTGGACTGAATCTTAAATGAAATAAACTTTAACAGGGAAAAAAAAGTTAATGAATAATTGAAATACTATGAAATAGCTGGGAAAATAATTAGCAAGTGAATTATCAATTATTACAATAGTTCTGTGTATGCTATTAGTGTAAATTACATTGTGTATTGACATAAAGTATTTTCAAATGTTCATTTATTAGAGAACAGCATATGGAACATGCAGGATTAAGTATTCCGAAGTAAATAGCAATGTATTAGTATTGAACATGGCTGAATAATTTCCTATTTCAAAAAGTTCTTATTAAAGGAACACTGAGTATTCCCAAGTGACGATCAAGTCTAATTATATATTTCCTCTTTTCCACTGTTTTTCAGTTGTACATGGTTACATGGAATGTTTTTCTTTTGCTGTATCATCATGTACCAATAGAGAAATCAGTTCATCAAGTTATTTTAAAAAGAATACATATATTTTAGTTACGTATAGCCTAATTTTAAAATTTATGTGCTAGCAACCAATTTAAATATATTGCTGTGTTACCATTTCATACAGCAGCCTACTTCAACAATTCATTTTATACCAGATAATTACATCGTGCCTCATTTCTTAAAAATCACCTTTAATGTTTCCCTAAATATTAGGGAAATAGACAAATACAAGTGGTACACAGATAAATGCAACTATGATATATAGAGAAAGTAGGCTTTACTGGCAGGCATTTTCATGAGACAGAGTTTAAGAGAAGAAACAAACCTGCTTGGGAATACATCATATTTACCATTGCTGTAGTTATAGTGAATCCTCTGACCACTTGTTGGTTTTGGAAGTGACAGTGGGGTCTCCTCTGCAAGGAAATTGTATAATCTGCATTCTACAAACAGCTGCTGTATTGTTTCATCTGATGCAATCCATGAGTCAGTAAGACTAAACGATATAATTTCAATCCGTATTTTTTCAGTTGCCTATTTAAAAACAAAGCAGAGACATAACACAAATTATTTTGTGGTTTTTAAAGTATTAACACAAACCAAACAAACATACATGAACATCTTTGGATATTGTATACGTATAACATAGACACAATGAGACTCTAAGGCCCCATGGTTTGTAGCGAAGACTACTGTTGTAACAGATACTGATTTACATTCAGTGTTGAAAATATTTTTGCAATAGTCATATTCTGCTGCAGGAGATTAGGTTAAGGTTATCTTCATATACAAATGATAACTGAATCACAAATTTCAGTTGCCATTATTTTTAGCTACACAAAGTATCTTGATCCTGGAATTGCTAGAAATAGTCTCAGTAATATTGGGTACCAAAGTTTTCCAAATGAAAGAGAATTGTTAGACTCAGTGCCTACGTGCCTACTGCAGACTATACTACAAATAGTTCAAAACAAGTCCCTCAAGTCACAAAGTAGTTAGGCATGTAAAGTAACACTGTATTTATACGGAATTCAACTTCATATACTAAGCTTTTCTTGTTAAACCAAATATACATTTAAAAGCTAATATTAACAACCTGATAATAAAAGTAATATCCCAATTGTTCTTCACCAGTGCCTTTTCTTATTATCTTCAATGAAAATGACATTTTTCTGTTGCTTAGATGAAATTGTTTCATACTGCTCAGCAAAGTCTATATTATTTGTGTACAGAAACATTTTAATAAGTTTTATGTATTTAACTGGGAATGTCAGACTTGACAGAAAGAGACACAAATATTTCCCTAGGTAACTCTGTAATTCAAAGAAAGAAAAGCCACTACGGTTTAAAATTGGAGTACATAGGTGAACATTCAAAGATGAGATTCTTCAAAGAGCAAACAGAACATGCTGGAGTTCAGAAATGTAAAAATTTTTTTTTTTTCTTCTTTCTTTTCTTTTCATGTTCACAACTTTATTAAAAATATCTCCCCTATACGGAAATGTTTTGACAATTTTTGATTGTAAACTGAAATCACTTGAAGTAATAAATCTTATTCAAAAGACTAACTTTCTAGAGTCAGTGTTAGAAGTGCAAGCCAATATTCTAATTTATTATACAGATAGCTTATATTTTTCCAAGCAAATTATATAAGTAATCAAACTGAAAAGCAGGTGTATCCTATCGTAAAAATATCCATCATATAGAACAATTTCCATTGCTGTCAAGCCCTTTCAATATTTGATGAAGTAATTTTACCCCCTCCTTTCGAAAGACATTTCCTTTTATTATGTATCCTAAGACACTTTAACTAAAAACCCAAATCTGAATATTTCAATAAGGTTGTTTTATTATTCAGTAGATTCATGGAAATTTTACTAGGATGACAGAGAAAATTCCACACCATTCTGTCTCCACTAATACAGGTACATGGCTTCAGCTGGCAATATTACTGGGATTAGCATAGAATGATGAAATATTTAAAGGAAATTTTTTTTTTCAAAAATCTAATAAATCAAATGACTGCCAAATGTCATTAAAGTGATGGTCTTTGACTTGAATATGCTTTTCATATTCAAATTTGAAAAGAAAGAGATGAAAGCCTGGAAAGGTTACTCAGTTTCAACTAATAACCTCAAGCACTCTACATTCACATGCATAAAAAATGAAATTGGCTCTATTGTCTAATTTTACTTCAGAAACAACTCTTTTCTTCTTACACTGAACAGATGTATTAGCATCTGTATTTAAAGTGATATGCTGAGCGGTTTTGTTCGCCCCAAAGTATTTAGCAGCTACGTCAAACTAGTTTGTACACAGACGGTAGTTTATGAATCCAGTCCAAATACAATATCCTGCATTATAAAGTATTTCTTTTACGTAACTTAAAAATTGTTTGACATATTTACACTTGTAATTGCATACCGTAGGCAAAGAATATTACAGTTTTTCAAGGACAGGAGGGTAAATCCAGGTATTCTGCTTTCTAACTTCTCTGGAAGCAAGTAACCGAGTCATACTTAGAAAATTGTAAGAAAAAAAATAAATTACATTAGAGCTTAAGAGTCAAGACTATTTTAAGGCCCGGGTTTATTAATATTAAACATGCATATTGGACATACAAAGGAAGACACAAGCTGATTAAAAAAAGACATTTACAAATAAAAAATATAGAACTGCTTAAGAATAGCATAGCTAGCATGACATATTTCACTACTAACACAAAACCGCTCATATAGCCATGCTGAAGATACACGTAGCATCCCATATATGACAGGAATTAATTTTTAAAGAACATTTTTATTTCTATGATGCAGAGTGAAGTATGTTATTTAAATCTTTTCCTAAGTTGGTTTTTTTTTTTTGAAGCCTCGGTCTCACTTTTTAGGTACTATTCAAGTGAAAATCTGGTAGTTTTTCATGACCAATTACTTCTCACAAATCATTTGACTTTGATGGGAATAAAATTAGTCTTTAAATTTAGTATTTAAAACAAAATATAATATGAAATTTCCTCTACGAGAGATTGGACATGCGTATCAATATAAAGGATATTAAATGCTTTCAAAGACTGTCTTCTGAGAAACTGGTTCAGTGCCTTAATTTTAAGGGAGGAAAAGAAAACATGGGCAAGATATCTAGTCTCTGCAAATACTCTTTCTTTATCATTTAATATTGACTCTTTTTAATTACTACTACCCAGAGGTTTGGAAGAATCACCAAAATCCATCAACAAGCTTTAGGAGTAGGTTGAGTACTAAATGCATTGGAGACTACATCAGAATTTGAAGTCCCAATATAACTTTTTTCATCTTTCTAATGTCTGAGATTAAAAAAGCTTTTTTTTTTTAATTTCATATAAAGGCTTGATTGCCATATTTTGATTTCCTTTTTGGTCACAATAAAATGCTAAGAATTTGAAGTAATAAAATTCCAACTGACTCAAATGGCCCACAACAGTATCCCACAGAACTAAGTGTAAGTACAAAAAAAGAGTTTGTGCTTTCTGCACAAAACAGCATTGAAAATGCCTTGCTTATAGGAACAATGTAAACAATGTTCCTACTTTTTGCATCCACAGTTTTAACTAATATATCGCTCTTGAAAAGCTCAAAATAAAGGAAACTTCTCAACTGTAAGATCAACTTGAATCCTATCTTTACCAATGCTTAAAAATATTTATGCTTTACTCCTTAATATTTTATGTATTTCTGTATTTATTTCCATGGTCCACTTATTCACTTGTACCCTTCTATTTCAAGCAGAGAGCGTATCAGATAATCATCCATTTGCTATCGATACTTCAATCGCTATCAACATTACTTGATTGAATGAGAACAACTTCTCATTCAATAAATGTATTTGTCAATCAAGTAATAGAGGAAGAGGACAATTCTATCAAGTGACAAATTCCTGTGATCATCCTATAACAATGTCAGAACAGAGCTGCAAAGGAATGCTATCACAGGAATGTCAACCTAATTTAACTGTTCAGAGACACAAACATTACTTGCTAAGTAATTACAATTGAGAAGTCAACATCTTACATATACACATGAAATTACGTATTACAAAAAATTATTCTAGTTCTTAAGCGTATGCAGTGATTTTTCATGTTAGGAATGTCTTCTATTTTTAGGTTTTCCCCATAATGGTGTAGATATGAGAATAGAAAGAGGGATACAGAGATGCTCCCTGTTCCTTCTCCAAATGGATGTGACTTACAAAAGCACGTGCACTTTAGACTCTCCCTGAGACCTGGGGCAAAGGCGTCTCTCCTTGTTCCATAGCTCTTTTGAGGTTGGGTTTACTGTGAAGGAGGGAAAGGCACATATAACCTTCCCCGAGCATCACTGACTTTTTGCCACGTGCTAGGAGGAGAACGCGATGGTAAAATAGCACCATAATAAAGTTTGATGCCATCCCTTCAGCTCTGTCTAAAATTAAGGACACACTAAACAAAATTCTATTTTTGACAATGCATAAGTCTCTGGTTGCTGCCATTTTGTCTAGTGCAGGGTCCAAATGCATCATTTTCAGAACATGAATTCATCTTTCATATATCCAAAGGCATGAATTACTTGCTACAGCTTGAGACAACTCAATGATTAGATATTGCCCCTCCTATGCAAATCTGCAACATACTCATCAATGCATTGATTTATTTTTTTTTTTTTTCAGAAAAGACAATTTATAATTAGGTATAAAACACCAAACATTTTTGAAAATACTAAGTTTCTGAGGGATCTGAAGCTTTCTCACCATGACCATGACAGCTATATATATGAACTTAAAGTCACTTTTGCACTTTGCTCATAATACAACTTTGGACTACCTGAATAAGGTACTTTCTTCCCTTCAAACAGCTTGCCTCCCCCACCCTTTCTGAAAAATAAACATAAAATTGTTCCATGTTTCTCCTGAAGCCAAATTGCCTTTTTAAGCCTTGGGTTTGCAACTTACCTGTGGCATTGCCTCAACTAACAGCTTTTAAAGACAACCTTTTTCTAGGCATGAACAGATAGAAAAAAGCAGATATATCTGGAGCTGTTTGACTGGTGAGATACATACTTCCTTAACTCTGAGTTTTATTTTCTCCCCCAAAAGTGTGGAAGGCTACAAAAGCAATAGAGGTACAGTCCTGAACTAAGATACATCCCTCTCTACTGCAGACTGTCTCAAAGAGAAGACTTCAATTTTTAGTGCTTAATCCCTCACCATTGATTATACCACCAGATAAAATAAAATAAAAAAAAAACAGCTTTATCAAACCTCGAAGCCAGTTAGATAAATCAGTACCAACTAGTCACACAATTAAGTAATTCAAATGCTCTGTAAACTTACAATTACGTTTCATTTCAAAAGGAACCATGATCCTTTGGCAAATAAGCACGAAAGACAAAATTTCCTGATAAAGAGACATCTTGCTTCTCTGTACAATTTCACTCAGCTAATACACAGCAACATTTAAGTAAGAGAAATAAGATGAAATAAGTAGCAGCATTACATACAAAACTAAACAAAGACAAATATAATACGATTTCTGCTTTTGTATATATCTGTGCATGTATTTTTCTATATGTAGATCACAGACTTCTGGTTTGATTTAAAAAATAAATTAAATTTTACAAATCTGCATTTGAATGTTAATCCATTCAGAAAAAAAGCCCCTTAGTATAGGAAGAAAGCAGAAGTATCAGTATAGCATTTTCACTTGTTAAGAGGACATCTGTAGTGGAAGAAAAACAATCCAATTGCACATTTTTAATACAGCTGTTCTTTTTATTTACAGCTTTACTACTTAAGATTTGATACTGTTCTCCCTGCTCCCTCCTAACCATTACGGTATTGTGTGGGGACAACATAGACAAGCAAAAATTAAAGTAATTTGATTCTCTTTCATGTTACCCACAGTGTGAAAAAAATTATGCTTGGTGATATATTCTGCATCTAATCAAAACTCAAATTTAGTTTCAAATCCCATCCTTTGCCTTTTAGACTTCCAGTTAGGAAAATACCCCTTTCTACTTGTAAGTTACCAGAACTTACTTCTATGTCAATGAGCTCTGATGAATACAGTCTCTCAAGTAAGCAACTAAGGAGCATTCATATTCGTAACCACAAAAAAATATTCCCAGCTACGTTACAAATGGCTCCTGTTGATGCTTTTCCTGTGGGCTTCTGCACTCAGCCTTAAACCTGACTTTCTACTTCATCTTTTTGGCTAATTAGTTTTATTTGTTATCTAAGAAGTAGTGGGTTACCTAATAACTTAAGATTCTTAGTTTTTTCTTGGACTCTTCAATCTTTCTCTCTTTCACTTTAGTTCCTGTCTAATAGTGACCATAACAGCAAACAATCACCTTAAAAATGGATAATGGCAAATGCTCATTCTTAATCTTAGACCGATCAGTAGTCTTTGAAAATACTGACTATAAAGCTTTAGTAAGTCACTTCTATCTTACTCTGATAAGACAGTTCCGTTTCATGAATTTTATTTCTTGTTTTATTAAATATGCTGGTGTGGCACTTCTACTTCCCCACTTTCTTATAGAAAAAAAAGTACAAAGCAACTAAGGTTAGATCTACACAAAACTAAGAGAATACAAAGGATTAGTATTTCTGGCACGGCAGAATCAAGCAACACAGGGTAATACTAAAAACCTAAAATTTTAATTCTCTAAATTCAGATTAGCTATTCACAGAACAAGCCAGTTTAAGAAAAACACCGAGCACTCTGAAATCTCCCTGAAGTACACCAAAGGCACAAAAGCCCCACAGAAAATAAATGTAAAGAGAAGCCAAGACAGCCAAAATTTAGAAGAACAACACAATGTCCAAATAATTTTCTTTTTTCCAATTAATGCAGATATCTCATAGGAGGAAATGCACTCTTCAAGTAATTGTCGAAAAAAGGCATAATAAAGGAAAAAGTATTTATTGCTTTGCTATACATAAGCTTTATGCTTTGCATCTTCCCACCTTTGCACAAACATATTTCATTGGCCAGCAGAAGCACAAGCAATTGGTATTGCTTTTTAATGGTGTTTAAGGAGAGATTTTCACATAAAAATTAATTACACCCCAAGATCTTAATTTACAGGAACTGATAAAGCCAATTTTCAATAAACTGCTATTAGCGCAAGATAATGCACTCCCAGTATTGGCAACAAAAAAGAAAGACGTAAACACACCTATAGAAAAAATGGGACCACCACCAAATAAATTGTTTTTGTCAGTAGTTGCCTTATGGGCACATTTTAAGATAAATTTTATTGTGATAACTGAATGCTATATTATCTCCTGTAAGGATAAAGTGTAGACATGGGGGTGAAAGGGAGGAGGGGATGGAAGAGAAAAGATTTTTTTTTTTTTATGTATATTTTTTTAAATATAAAGACCATGCCAGAGAAAATGCAAATTTCCAGTTTTGATGTCTATTTTGAGGATATGAAACAAGGCTTTTAATCAATGTATTATACATCAAATTGATAATGTTAACTTCTGATTATTCCAATGTATGAAATATTCATAGAGAACTGTCCAAACTTTTACATTTCTCAGACTTCTTTTCTCTATTAATTATCATGCCTGGAAGCTTTTTAGTAAAAGCAGCAGCCATCAGCCTGACTGAACCTGACAAGCTAGCAAGGCCCAATTACACTGGCACTCTGTGGCACTTTGATGTACTGGAAACGAAAAGAGATAGGGGCAAATTGTATAGCACATTATGTTAATGACTTGATTTAATCCAGCCACTAAACTTTATGTAGCCTGTTAAAAAAGATGCTAACACTAATTACGCCACTTTGGAAAGGAAAGAAGGGGACAAGCATTTCATACCGACAAAGTGAAGCTCATAAATGTTGTAAATGAAATGAAACAAAATGAAGTAATCTATGATTAATTATACATCATAGACAAGAAGAAAAGAGAAAGAAGCAAGTGGTACAGCTAAGTACTGGAAAATCTGTTAGATACCCTTTATGATCAACATATCTAAGAAATAACCATGAACTGTCTAATTTGCAACATGCAAAGAAGAAACAGTATGATCTTAAATGGCTTAAACAGTTTGGCATACAACTCAGATTTACAGGATAATTAGCATAACGATCTCTAAAAATCACAAGACTTATTTACAGTGTTTGATTACCAGCAGGATATTTATCTCAAAAGATAAAAGGCAGTGATTTTTCATCTTAAAAAAATAAAAATTCAATCACCATTTTCACATGCTGTATTCTATAATTAACCCAAGATTTCAAATATATCAATGCCTATTTTTAAAATCCAACTTGTATCAAACATGTTGCCTTAATAGTTTATAGTTTTCGTTGTCTTAACTACACTTCTTGAACATGCACTTAGTTACCAGAGGAACAAATCGATGGAGAGAGGTAGAAATTAATGAACCTGAAATGAATCCACACTCAAAATCAACTCAGAAGTTTTCTTAAATAATTTTGATAAAATAAAGTACAGGATGTCTAGAAATATATATGTCAACCGTATTAGTTTGATTTAATGGTGATGAGTAGTGGTCATTTTAGTTCTCAAAATTACAGGTGAAATTTTTTTTTTAACATTTTACATATAAACAATGCAAATCTGTCTTCAAAAGTACCTTCTATGTTTTTCCGCAGCATATATAATTGATAGCATTTCTAAATCCCTTCTACAACTTAATTAAGAAAAAAAAGAGCAATATTTCTCATACGAAGCATTGCTTCTTGTTGCTAGTTACTTTGTAAGATGTCACACAGCCTTGAAAAAGGGTTAAAAAAAAAAAAAAAAAAAAAAAAAAAAATCAAACTGCCTCTAGGTTATCACACTGCAGAACATTAAAAAAAGTGAAGACTGATGAGATATAACAGTACACCCCCGGTCCTTTAAAAGAAGGCTAAGACAGACCAGAGAAGTATTAAAATTGATTATAATACTTCTAACAGTTAAGTGCTAATTTTATATTTTTTAAGATTGTTCCGTCAATGTTAGATCTAACAGTACGAAATACTCTTATTTTTTTTTAGAGAATTATACTATGTAAATACTGTTCAAATTAAATTTTCCAAATTGTATTACGTTCTGTTACTTTGAATATACGACTTTATGCTCATTAATTGCTGGTTTTAAAAACAAGTCAAGAGAATATCATTATTGTACATGCCCGCAGCTACTAATAGAAAAAGTAGTACACAGAAGTGATTAGATACTGCACATGTACAAACTTTATTGAAAACTGATGTTCAGTTCTAAAACTGTTGGGAAGTCAGGAACAAAAAGATATCTATGTGGATGAACTAGAAAATATATGCAAGATTTGCATGTTATTAACAACCTCAAGCTTACACAATTGACATTTCAACAACATTCAATCAAGTCAACATACTGGGAAGAAACACAGTGGGTAGCTAAGCATTGTAGATTTACTATAGGCCTTGACAAGAGAAATTATCCTCCCCTTCCTCAGAAAGCACTGGGAGAAGCAGAAAAAGCACATTTTCCCACACAAAGACAACAGGTAGGACTGAAGAACAAGACTAAGTTCTTTAGACATTCACGTTACAATAGTTATCTTTTGTTAGGGATATTTTGTGCAGGACTAAAATTTGAATTCAGATTGAAACTAGTTAGAAATGTCTACTTCTACGTGTGTATGACAATAATGGAAAACATGATAACAAATTTCCCCATTAAAAAAACGCCTATAAATCACGTGCCCAATATGGTCAGGTTAAGTTGTCTTTTTTTTTTTTTCCTGTGAAAAGGTGTCTATTTGAGCTGGAAACAGGAAAACATAAATTTTTTGAAAACATCGTAGAATCCAACCTTAGATATAGCAAAGCTACTCCTAGAGGACATTAGGTTTGAAATATTTTTCTTAGACTTACCAAATAATTGCCATAAATACTCTGACTCACCTGTCTAATATTCTTTGATACTGGACTTGAAACAATACAGTCATCGCTGTCAGTTATTATTGATTCAATGGCATCATTTTCTTGTCTATCATCTTGATATAAAAAAAAAAAAGGAAAAGAGAAATCAATGTAGTTAAACCTTCCCTGCATTTGTAGTCCATCTGAGACTTGCTGAGAAACCTGCTAGCAATATACATGCTTTTCTAACAAAGTATAAGTGCCAGGTAAATCTCCTCTTCCTTGCAGAAGATTAACACTGGCAAATCAATTACCTTTAAAGTTGTCTAAACTGTATTTTTTCTGCCTTGCTAAAAAAAGAAAAAAAAAAAAGTAATGTTTCCCAGATGAAAGTTGATGAGTGGAATGATATGTGTCCTGTGATGAACTGAAGTATGGACAACAGTTAGCTTTATATAAGTATATAGCCTGAATTTGTGGATTTCCTCTGACTACATTTAAAAACTTGCACATGTAAAGAAGAATGTACTTTATAAAAAAAAAAAAAAAAAAAAAAAAAAAAAAAAAAAAAAAAGGAGTTCTGTATGCAGGTGAATTATTTTCTAAAGCATTCAGGTCTTTTCTTTCCTGGAGAAATTTCTTATATACACCACAGAGATTCAACATCATGTTTTCCAATTTTTCTAGTGAATTCTTATACAGAAGCTGCAAACAACTGAACATAACATTTTAGCATCCTGCTTGTGCTTTTACTTTAAACTTGGTAACGTGGACTTGGTTTATTTTAACGATAAACAGTTTAAGCTTGGAGGTGGAACAGGATGACCCGGCTTTTATAATCTTTAAATAAATCTGCCTCTAACAACTTTATGTCACAGATGGGATAAGACAGACTACCCCTTTCACTGTCTGAAAGGATTTCCGATATCAGCATTGGCTGTTATCTGCAGACAAAAGGAGCATATTCATTAAAACAGTCTTTAGAACAGCATAGTTCTAAGGGAGAATATAAAGACATTTAAAATAGAAGCCAGGTTTCCTTTAATATTTTATGAATCTAGGTCAGATACCAGATTTTTGCATTCAATTACAATACAGTTTCCATTTGGGAAGAAAATAACACCACCATATCCACACCCAGCTTCAGCTATAAAGTACACCAGAATATCATTTCTGTCATGAAGCTTCTCATAATGAGGCAGCTCCCACTGCTAGTAAGAAATGCTTCAGAAAATGGAAAGAGACATAGATTTATTAAGAAAATATAGTAACTTATTCATAAAAATGAATTCTACCTTCTGGTTCCAATTCTTCAGTTATTTCTGTCTCGTCTCCAGAGGTAAGTGAGCTTTGGTCGGCCAACTGCCCCTCTGACAGACACGAGAGGTCTTCTTTTTCCTGTTGAATTTCTTCAGTCATCTCCTTCACCTTATCATCTGCTAGCCTTTCTCGTTTAACCTCATGTACCACATGCTATATAAAAATAGATAAACTTACAGTCTTTATAATGCTACTTGAATAGTAAAAGTTACTAAAGTTCAAAACTTGAAGAGTTACGGCTCATTCATTATACATAGCCTTTAAACAATTATATTGCTTACGCAGTGCAGGAAACAATGAGAAGTTGTCAAGTGCAGCAACAAATAATTGATACAGTAGAAAGACAATTCTCTAACAATGTACATATTTGAAAATATAACTATTATAATCATTTGGTACTTGTCAACATATATACAGCCTGTTAGATTTCCAGATTCATTTATATTTCAGCTCTTTCAGTTCTACAAGACTCAGTTTAAAATAAATAAAAAAAAAAAACCCACCCCCAAACAAACCAAACACCACCACCACCTTACTCAGCTGGCAATTTTATAACTTTAATTATACAATATTTTCTGTTTGAAAAGCAAACTAAAATCATAAAAAAGAATCGGCTTTGCTACAAAGTACAACCATGTTATCTAAGGTAATATCTTTAGTGCATAATTTACTCTGAAGTAATCTTATTCTCTTCTTTCTCTTTGAGTACAATTACATAGAATAATACCTCATCAATGGATATAACATTACAGACATGGCATCTTCCATGGAAATTTGCTGGAAACCTATGCATTACTTATTACCCAACAGTTCTCTAGGACTGAATTTTCCAGAGAGACACTGACGCATCGCCTCCCACCCTCAGAATCCCTGAGATAACTTTCAGCTGTCCATAGAACATCCGGGTTTTCAAAAAAGTGGACCTGAAGAGTTTTTTCTATTCTAACATTTTTGGAGCCACACAAAGCAAAGAAACGTTAACAAACACTGAAGAGCCTTATTCTATAAATAAAGGTTATCCTTGAAGTTTTCAAGTTGTAGAAAACTGACTGTCTCTTATCCTCCTCCTTGGCATAGATGATGGGTCATAACCACTGTGTTTTAGACAATGTTTGGCCATTCTTTTGAATTTGTTCAGTGAGAGAGTTGCATTTTGTGGATAAACTTTTCAGAAAGAGAATACTTTAGATTATTCTACTTGACCAATACCACCTGATGTGGTGGGAGACTTCTCAATCAAAGCCCCAGATGAGCTTTAAAGTAGAAAAGTGAAAGGAATATAAGAGCCTGTGATTAAATATTGTGTTACACCACTAGAAACTACAATTTGCCAATCTGCCACAACTTACTGTCACAACCAATTGGACCATTACAAATTATAATATTTAATACTTTTATCCTTGGAATGCTACATATTTAGCAATATTCCGAAGTTACTCCATTTCTTATTCATTTCCTCCTGCTATATGATTGTAATTTTTAGATGGAAGAGAAAATAAACCTCATCCAAATATAAAAGGAAGTAAGGAGTGATATTCTTCCCTTTCTAATGACCAAAAAAAAGAAGATTGTCATCACAAGGAATATATAACTTTTTTCATATTTCTGTGAAGCTTTTGAGATCTCACTTCACTGCAGTTTGACTTTTGACGCATCACTCTGAAGAAATAGCATACACATGGAATTCAAATGCAATATATTATATAAAACCACAAAACGTGAATAACCTCATACCTCTGAAACACTTGGAACTCTTGAAGCCTTCATCTTCTGTGCAAGTTCCACGCTATTTTCAACAACAGAGCCCTAAGTTATGGGTAAAACAAGGGAAAGCCGTTAATATACAGTAGACAAATAACACACAAAAGTAGGTATAAATTTACCTGTGGAGAAGCATTTGGACAGGAAATTATACCCTCCTTTGCTTCCCTGAATTCGCATTACTGCTTCTATCCTCTACTATATCTTCTACCTAATGGTTCGAGTAAGTCAAACCATTAATCCCACCTTTTAGTGAGACTTCTTTTCCCAAAACAACTATTTGCTTTGGCATGTATCACATTAATGTCCAAGAACTAGATTCTCTGCTATTCAGAAGATGAACAGGAAAATGAAACAGACTGTTCCTGTTCTATTTTAATCTGTTGAACTTCTAATTCTCTTGCCTGGACACTCTCTTGCCATTTCACCACAAAGTTTAGACATCAGAGAAGCCCCAGCTATTTCATTATTTAGTTCCAACAGTACTTTTGCCTCTAACCAGACAGTGAGGCTTGGATTTTTAAAACAGCTAGGGAAGCTGCCCACCCAGTAATGAAGACTTCTGATGGAGACTGAGTAGCTATCTTCCTTAGAAAATCCTAGTTTGTGAAAAACTGTTGAACTTCTCAAAGTTACTGTTTGGACAGATGAAGATATGTTGTGTGTGTAACTATATGGCTGACATTTCAGTTTTCCATATCTAAGCTCTTAAAAGATTTGATTTCACCAACATTTGACTTCTTTTTAAAAAGTTTAAAAAAAAAAGTTTCCAGTCTATGCTCTATGGCTCAAAACAAAGTTCTAGTCATGGTAAACTAAACAATAGGAGGACCTGTGAATTGAAAACTGATTATTTACTGAAAATTTACACCATACAGCAGACATGTTTGAGGTAGCTCCATGCAGTCTCTCCTAGAGTCTTGAAGGATGTACACTTGACAGTGCTTTCCAAGTTCACAAGCGTAATTGTTTTTAAGTGACTCTGAACTGTGTCAAATTGTGTATCTCATTAGCACAACACACAGGATCTGTTTGGATCAAGCTGGTTTTTGTAGAGCCATTTATATGTCTGTGCAAGTGGTACACCGTACAATAACACTTCAATTAACAACCCAGAGAGCTGAGAAACACAGTGCAGACAGTTGATTGGTCCTGTTAGAACCTGCCCTAAGACTATGAAAGTCAAAGCTTGTAAACTGTGGGGGATAGCAAACAATTCTGAGGGAGTCACACAAATATCGCTGAATATCGCTGTATTGTATCCCCCAACTATATGCAGTGCTGTGCTATTATACACTGCCTGGGACATTCCAGTCCTGTGTTGCTAAAATAATTGAGTGTTCTCAATTATTAGTTGTACAAACTGTCCATACTGAGACATACGTAGTCTTTCTTGCTTCAACATGCACGAGCAAAATATGTAAAACTTACTGCCATCTGTATTGGACTAAGATCCAGAAAAGATACTTTCTTGTCTGCTTGAGCCACACGCTGCCTTGGTTTGGGTGTTGGTTTCTGTAATAAAACAAGCACAGTTGAAGACCATTTATTGCCATATTCTAACCATCTTATTTTACAGTAAATTTTGAAGGATCCTAATTTTTCTCAAAGCCAAATCTAACTGCACTAAATTAAATTCTAAACAGGCAAGATGATGTATACGTTCTTTGAGTAAGTCCCCCCCAAATGGAGATATGTTTCAGAATTCAGCCACAAATGGCTATAAAACTCTACAGAACATCTGTGAAATGCAATGTGAGTTCCAGGTGAGAAATACTTGTAGGACTGAAGTCAGTGGTGTCATATATGTGGCAGAATGATTTGTTATTATTGTTTATGGAGTGCTTGATTCTTTTTCTTGTTCTGTAGCTTACTATATCTTCGACACCTTTCCTCATCCCACTCCCTTTGGAGAATTTTAATGCAGAAACAGAAGAGAGACTGGTAACAGTTGCAAAATTAGCAAAACGATCCAGAAATATTTCTGCCATGATGTTATAAGACAAAAGACAAAAAACAATAAAGAACAAGTGGTTTATTACTCCTCATGTTTTACTCTCTTAATGAAGGTAGAAATTATCCTCTATTTCCGGTGATTTTTATACACACAAAAAAAAATGCCTTACACTACATTTAATTTATGAATGATTTTTAAGAATCTATTGGGTATCTTAGCACCATGTTCCAGGCACCAGAGTAACAGAGAGTGTGGTGCAGATACACCTGTGTGTCTGTACATATGGCTTGGGTCTCGCTGCTTGAGGATTCTTTTGGCTCAAACCTATCCCAGAGTTCTGTCTGAGTTTCTAAGAGGCCACAGAAATAATAGCTGATTTCATGACTGTCATAAATTTCAACCGTAGCCCTGAAATTGCACAAGCATGTGCTCCATTTTATGTAGGATGTCTACATTGGAAAGAGAATTAATAAGCACTAAATTTATAGGGAAGACACTCAGTGTTAGTTATTTCTCCACCCTTTCTCCTCACCCTTTTGCTAATCAGTTATCTACCATTATAGAAGACTTTTAAAAGTTTTGGACACAAGAAAGATTTCACTTTCCAAAGGAAGTCGAAGATGGTGGTTATATGAAGTATTTGTAGTAAGCATTATTTTACAGTAAGAACAAATCTTGGTCACCAGGGAAGAACTAAATGACCTGCTGTAATAGGTCTTTTATATCTCTTAACTTGTGTGAGTTTGGTAAATTACTTACTGCCACCGATGAAGTAAAAGAAGGAGACAGGGCTGGAGTCTGCGTTTTTTCCTCTGCTAGTAATTTAGTTGCCATTGATTTCTCATTTTGAATGTAATTCACTAAGTCTGCAGCCATTGTTGATCCACTTGGTGGTAGGTAGACAAACTTCCATTTTAATTCGACTGTGATGGCACCAGTAGCACGTCTTTCAGGATCTGTTAGTTCAAAAGTACCTGAAAGTAAAACGCAGATCTTGTCTACATTATGTTATTCTATACGTATATAAGAAAACGCAATGCAAAACTGAATGGTATTAAGAAACTACATAACTTGATAGTCTTCATTTTAGAAGCTAAATAGTGTCAAAATATTGTGTTTTGTAGATCCAAATATATCCAATATAACACAGTGGACATTCAAAAATACAGGATTTAGAAGGGACAGGATTACTGTGTTCGTTCAAGATGTCTTGTAGGTTTCTCAAATAATCCAATACCAGGTAACTAATTCTTATTGACAACTTTCAAAAGATCGAACTAAAACACCTCCATGTTTTACTAATATTTACTTCTTTTTAAAGAAAATAAAAAGGGTTTAAAAATCTGAGCTAAGTCTTTATCAAAGAAGAAACACCCTAAATTCACTTGCAATTTTTCTCATGCTATCCATTTATATGGGATAATTACAGAATCGTATTTTTTAATTTTCATGAATGTCTTATAGTTGACAATGAAATATTCATTAACCAGCTTTTATATTATAAACACCACAGAAAATTTGTAACTGATATCAACTTGCAGGGAGCAGTTAATAGACTGCAGGCAGGGCTGCTATTCACACAGTAGAAAAATGGGCTGATGGAAACCTCATGAAGTCCAACAAAAGCAAATGCAAAGTCCTGCACTGGCCCAGGAATAGCCCCAAGTAGCAGTACAGGCTGGGGGGTGACTGGCCACAAGCAGCCTTGCAGAAAAAGAGCTGGTCCTGTTTGACAAAAATAATACAAGCCAGAAACCATGTTATAAATTAGCATACCAGTCCTGAAATAAAGCAGAAGTAGCAACACCAGAAGAAAAGGAGGTGGGAGAAAGTATGTATATGGCAGGAAACATTTTTTATCATTAGAACATAAAAAAGGACCAGTAAAAAGATATAAAATGTTTCCAGGTTACTTTGGAACCAGAGAGAAACACTTGATGTTTTTTTCAAGAGTTATTTCAAGACAGCTACTATTTTTGTTTCACAGATATCTTGTCAGTTAAGAAAGCAGTAAATTTTGAAATCCAGCTTTCAGCCACTCCTTCCCACCTGATGTTAAGACTACCAGGGTCTTTCTACCTAATAACGAAAGATACTCATAATATAGTAGCGTGAGAAATATAACTGGTAAATTTGGTAGGCTCCTCTCATCCTCAAGCCTGTAATGTTGCATGGGGTTCTTGTGACCCAAGTGCAGGAGCTGTCACTTGGCCTTATTGAACCTCGGCCCATTGATCCAGCCTGTCCAGATGCCTCTGAAGAGCCTTTCTTTAGTTTGGTTCTTACAGAGATTTAAAGATATATGAAACAGGAAGGGAAGATTTTAAGTTTAAAGAGGTCTAATTCTTACCTGAGATAGATCTGTCATGTGCTAAAGAAATAAGAGGCACATTGGCTTTTCCTACATAAGCACCTTCTTCCGTTTCACCATCATCAAATACATAAAAGGTTAAGGATTCTGATTTCAGGTATCGGTCTAAATCTGCATTCATTGGCACTTGGAAATACATATGGTCATCTATTTGTGGGTTGCTGCTGCTAGGGATGATGAGAGTATCATGGTCTGCAAAATCAAAGAACTTGTAGACAACATAAGGATTTGGCTGAAGATGTTTTTTTCGGGACTGTAGATTGTTACAACATTTTATTGTAATGTGGAGCTCATTTAAATTGCCATCTGTTGAAGTGCTGACTTGGGCAGTTCTGAGTATCTGCTGCTTTAAATGAAAAAGAAGTTAAATTAAAACCATTAGAATTCTTATGTTGGTGAATTCTAAGAACTATATAAATAGAACAAATAACCAAGTATTTCAATGACATTCCAACTACTGTTTAATTTTATATGTCAAAATATTACTTGTTCTATAAATTCGATAACATCTCTCTTGGGTTGTTGATATAAGGAAATAAGAGGTTAATCCTTTCAGATCTGTGATTGTTTGCTTTATTCTTCTAAAGTTTTATGATCTACTTGTCATTTGATTATCTACAAAGCAGTGAAGATCACAGTTTTAAGAGTGATTCATATCTAGTGCCACTTTAAAGTTAAGGATTCTGATCTTGACAGCTATTCTGTGTCAAGACATTTTTTGTAACTGTAGTCCCTTTTATATATGTACTTCTCAATAATTAAAATTGCACTGCAGACTCCTCTAGTTTTTTCTTCCTTCAAAACCTTTACCTACATAAACAATTTACAAAAATTAGAAATCAGCCTGTAAAGAGTAATAATAAGCGTTAAAAGTAAATTTAAAAAAACTTCAATGATATCACTATTTTTGGAATTACCTATCATGGCTTGTACATACTGTGGAATGCACAGCTGGCAAACTGTGAAATTAATTTTAATAAAAATTAAAAATTAAGAAGAAAAAAACCCAACATGACTATCTTAAATGAGCAATCCCCATCTATATTGAACTTAAAAGGCTCTCCTTTTTAACTGTAATATGTCACAGCTATTTTCATTAATTGTACATAATTATCTTGCTTGTGGAAGCCAGAGTTCTGTCTTTTGGTATATGGGAGAACACGTATCAATTTGATTTTGGTGATAAAATGTTAAATATTTGGATTAAATGATCCACACTGAAGTATTCTAGCTACGTACAGAACGGGAAAAAAATTATAGCAGTTTATGTGCAGTTCATGTTTCCATGATTTCTGCCTGCTACACAGGACAGAAAATTTTATATGTATGTTTAACTAGTGAAAGCTAGAGTTTTGGAACGCACAACTGAAGCTACTTTTGCAGCTGCAGATTGACAGAACCCTTAGCAAAATGTAACCATCTGCTATAGCTATATGACTTCTAGTTTCTGCCATGAAACATTTCGGAAAACTGCAGTGTTTCAAACAGCGCTGTAGAAGCTGTTCTTAATTTCTGCCATTTTTCCCATTTTATTTCCTCCTGTATAATCAGTGTATTTCAGTTGCCATGTTTCAATTTGCAATTTTACAATAATTACAACAAAATGCTCTGTCCCACAGGCCTTACCTTTCAACTGTGTTTGTAGTGGTAACACAGCTAGAAATAACATAATCAAAAATAGAGAAAACTAAATAACAGATTTTGGCATTTAACAACTGCCAGATTTCGTGAGTTAGTTAAGAATACCTTTGATTCTTTTAAAAATCAGATTTAAAGAAAATGTTACAATGTTATCAAAACCAGTTATTTTGAAAAATGCCTACACTGACCTTCAATAGAATTCATACACTAACCATACTTCTCAGATTACATCACGGAATCCATTGAGATTCTAGTATAATATAAATTTACATTATGGAATAATATAAAACATTAAAGTTACTCCAGACTTATGGTAATTTAAACACCT
The DNA here is from genome assembly GCF_965231255.1 of Vanellus vanellus. NCBI lineage: Eukaryota > Metazoa > Chordata > Aves > Charadriiformes > Charadriidae > Vanellus > Vanellus vanellus. Next base: position 18,171,690 of record NC_138917.1, read on the forward strand.
ATAGCTTAAAAAATGCCCATTAAAAACTCTAAAGTGCTTTAATTTATACATTTCAACCTGATTGTTTTTAGTTCTCAAGAAATTGTTCAAGATGTCTGAAAGCTCCTTTTCCTGTTACCCTTATTTAAACATGATTATACAGTGCACTATATTATCAAAATTATCTTCATTATCCAGTTTAAAAAAAGGAAAAAAAAAACCAAATGTGAAATTGTTTCAACTTCATAATACTCAAACATTAAGATCTTTGAGACCTTTCTGCTTCACCTCTTATACTGATCTGACACCCAGTTGGTTTAACATTCCTGAATACTGTACTAGAACAAAATGTTAACAAAATCTGGCATTTACAGGCTAAGAAAATTAAATTTAATAATTCCAAATATTCTAGTGACAATTTCAGACTTTGCCTCTTCAGGAAAGCTATAATTCAACTGGTTCTTTATCTTTTTATACAAAAACCACGTCATTCAACTGCTAAAGATATTTTCCAGTTCAAGAACGTTTAACTTTGTTAACCTTGAACATAACAAGACTTGAAGGAAGCTATTTGACCCGAAAAAGTTAATTTTGAACAGTTTATTCTATCAAAACCATGAAGTACAAACCCAAACATACCTGGGATGGTTGTTCATGTCCCCTAAAGTTGGATGTTATATACCCCAGAGCCTTTGACCTCTCTTTGTAGAGACTAATAGCTTGATCCATAGGAACTCGTAACCTGATCCAGTATTCTATGGTACCATAATTTTGAATGTTTTCTTTGATTCCTAAGGAACAAGTACATACAGGATTGCATTAATTTTCTTTTCAACATTAAAGTACTGAAGTCAAAAGCCTGGAAATGCCACAAATTAAAGACTAGTTATCTTGTGAGTATGCATTATGACAATGTTTGTGACATGACATGTGCAGTTCCTACTAGAAACAGAAATAACTCCTCTGGCTCTACATGTATGACCCAAAACATGACCATTTTTTTCATCTGCAGTATTTACTGTCCAAGATATGCAGCCAAGTCAAGGTCATTATTTTAATCTCTTTAAAGCAAGTAAATCTTAGGACAATTTGTATGTCAACAGTTGGAAATGTCCCATAAAGTGGTATGGAGTTTAAATTATTGGCAAAAATGGTACTTTATAATGGCTTATTAAACCACATTTTTGACAAAAGCGGGCAGTTTGAGGTCTCTGAACATACTGATCTGACAAAATACTTCTAAAAGAAAAAGTACTTCTTAAAAAAGGCTTGTCCAGTATATCTTAAGATTATTTTAAAACAAAAAATTAAATTAAAAGGAAAAAAATGCACAAAACCTAAACCAACTCCCCCATAGATTATGCTACGATCTGAAATATCATTAACTGTAATCACTATTATTTGCACCTTTTTGATGCCTTATGACAATGACATGAAGACCTCTGACTTACCAGTTTAAATTACAACCACTGCAACCATTTCCTTCCTTTATTTACTGGTAAGGGACAAGGGGAAATATTTATGATACCTGGGCCAGATATAAAGCACTGACGTTTGACAGTCTTCTAATGCTGAAATGTTTTTGTTTTTAATGTATATTCTGCCAAACAGAGAAATTGCATACGCAAAAGTAGAATAATTTAATTTCATTTAAATATATTACAAGACTTCACTGAAATTACTGTATGTGTCACAGTTGAAGGAGGGCCCCATTGTATCAATAACGGTCTCAGAGGTGAAAGAAACTTGCATTAAACAACTAAAATACAAGTAACAGCACATAATAAAGCAAAATGAAAAAGAATATCAGTCTTATTTTAAAATATCTTTTCTACAGTATTCAAAGATAAATTCTACCATAGGAACAGTACTACAATGCAATCAAGTGCACTGCTCTACTAACTACTTTCTCCATGTTGGTTTTGTATAATTCTGTTGAATAAGGTGATGCTATCCTTTATTAAAATTCTTTGCATGTGCAGTAGTAACACTTTGCAAGTAACCTTGTACACAAGACAAAGAATCACTTGCTATTTTCAGACAAGGTTTTCTAATGCCATTTTCAGCTCGTCCCGTACTTCAGGATCACTATATTAACACCATCTTGTCCTCAGCCATTATGGGCACAATTGCACCTGTCAGAGTTTTCCCACAACTGTCAGTAGAATCATCAGAACATGCTGCACATCCAACAGGAAATACCATGTTGTCTAAACCTTTTTTTTTTTTTCTTTTATAGTAGTAACGTATTAATTCATTGTCGGCCAACTACACATTACTTGTGACTTAAAATACCACATCAAACAGAATACTTTTTCATATGTTAATTACCAACTAAATTTGCTGTGCCGTAGATCTTGCCATTGTTTTCCAGGATTTCATGGAACTTCAGTTGACACGAAGCAACTGTTTCGTAATCTGTGCCATATGCACGATGAACCTCAAGTGTGATACTGTTTTGCTGTATATAGTGCAAGAAGCAGTCATCAGCCTGCACAAGATACTGAGAAGTGAAGTCATATGAAGGGGTACGCCCATTAACTACTGGGGTTATCTGAAGCTCGAAGTCATAGAATGCGTAAGTACAAAAAGTTGCAGGTTCATGGTCACCAAAAGCATGCATAGCACCAGAAGAGAAGATCACTTTGTCGATATGAATTTCAAAAAGGTTCTCTCCTCTTTTTAAATGTAAAGTTTCATCAAATTCATCCACTGGATCACCTGGCAATATTTCTGGTCTGGGTTTATGCGGTTTTGTACCATAGGCAATATCTCTTAGTCGGGCTGCAACAAATAAAACAGAATAGAGCTACAATATGATCTTCTTGTTCAAAATATAATTAGTGACTGAGTAGAGAGGAAAAAAGCACAATTAAATTATATCAATAACGTTACTTTCCTAAAGGTATGACCAAAAAAGAAACCACACATCTACAATCCTACATGTACTACTGATTTAGCACACTGACAACAATCAAGAATACCTCCCCAATGGAGCTGCTTCGAGATACACGAAAATAGACACAGGCCCCTAACAATTAATAACAGATTACAAGGGAGTTAACAAGCAAAAATTCAGAAGTCTTATGCAATGATGAAAATAATTATCACTATGCAAACGCAGCAGAGACTTAAGATACATATTTCTGTAGAGTTGAACTAAATTTGCCAGGGAAAGAAAGAATACATCTGACTTTCAACCTCTGTAATACCTTGAGTGAACAGGAACTATCAGCAAAGACCCTTACATGTTGCCTGCCCTCACAGGCAGTAAACAGTGAACAAATCAAAATACACGCTTACAGAATTAGGACATAAACCATGACACAGTCATTAGTACAGGGGATGCAACTTGGACACAAAACATGAAAACTGTTATGACACTGGGGTTCGTAAAGTATCCTATTCCAGGCTTCCTATGCACCTTCTACACACTGAAGCCATTAAGACAACATTTTAAATTCATCATATTGAAATATACCATAGGTGTATTACACCATGACTTTGGGATTTTTAGCAACAGACACAACGATTATGTAATGATAGGACAGCAAAATAAAAGGTTGACCATAAATGTACTATTAATTTAAAAAGAAATAAATTTAAGTTTCGTAGTTTTATTCAGCAATAGCTGCAGCATAAACAGATTTGTTGAATTTTGTTTCATTAATAACTTTCCCATTTAAGTCAATGAAACAGCCCACAGATAATTTTCCATGAAAGAACTGAATTTTCTACTAGTTTTAGGAATGAAAAAGTGTTTCAACTGAAGAACAATAATTTGCAAGAGATAAAACATTAAAAATAATTAGAGAAGAATATACTTTAAAGATACCTTCTAGTTTTCTGATGCGTGCAGCTCTAATATCAAGAAGATGGACATACTGCTCCAGTTTTAACTCGTAGTCTTTCTGCAGACTTTCCATCTTTTGTGTCACTGCTTCTACTTCAGTCTGAAAAAAAAACAACAAACATGTAAAAAGGACTTTTGAGACTTGTCTGCACTGACGCTGCACATGCTTTTAGCTACAAATTAAAATACAGTTTGATTTGAGGAAAGAATATTTAGAGTACACAAAAATAGCAGCAATTTTTAATTCAGAAATACAGCAATTCAAATTTCAGCAAAATCTAAAAAACATTATTAAGAAAAACAGACTAGTTATTCTTTTAGGACAATGTTCCTAGTAGTTTCTTTAATGATTTTGTTATTTTAAACTTAGATTAATTGAATGAAAAGTCAAAATATAGCCTGCAATAATCCAGCACAAGAGAGCAAAAGGAGTGTTGTGAAAAAGGAAGCTTATTTGATAAGTACACTTTCTATTTTTCCTGTGAGGACGTGATAGAGGTCAGAGAGAATCTCAAGAAGTAGTTTGAGGGCTCTGATCAAGCCGAGTTAAAAGACTGAAGTTACAGTCATTTGGATCTCATGCTTTTTAAACAATATTTTCAAAAGTAAATCTCATGTTAGGTTACCTATAAACAGACTGGCTTTGTTACTGAATTTGCATGTCTTAATTATGACAAGTTTCAGTGCTACAAATGTTAAAATATTATCGGGTTATTTTCCCCTGTGAGTAGAGTTTAGTACCTGGTAATCTTTGTTAATTTTGTGCTGCACAATTAACATATTCCTTGTCTTTTCAAGTTCTTGCACTGTCTCTGCATGTGTTAATTGCAGCTCCTGCATGGAGTGTTCTAGATCTTTATGGATATCATCTTCTACTTTTTCCAAAAACATAAGGTCCTCATTCTTCTGCTGCTTTTGAACCTGGAGCAAATTTGAAAAATTACTAGAACAAACTTCTATAAAATATTTGGATGTATTTGTACCTGGTTAAATGCAACGCTGGGATATAATTTTGGATCAACAATAAGACAGTAAGGACAACTTTGTAAATTTTGAGCATGTGGTAACATAAAAAATAGGAATGAGGTAGACCAGTAAGTGTCGGGATTGTATTCCATAATGTTATCTTGTAATTATCAGGAACCAATTAAAAAGTATGAGATATTCAGAAGCAATTACTCCTGTCTATCCAATGAAAACACAAAACCCTTAACATATTTGCCTTTCATATAATTAATATCTGCTTTGGCGAATTAATTATTATTTTCAAGTCTACGTTGCTTCTGTTATTAATATTGGGGTTTTAATTTTCCTCTAGGGTTTTGTTTGTTTGGGTTTTTTGCTTTCTTTTTTTTTTTCATTATAATTATAGAATTATCATTTGCATTTCAGTAGCAGAAATGACAGTAAACACTTTCTCAAGAAAATGAAATGTAAGTCACTGAACAGTGAAAACTTTAAGCAAACTTAATTTTTTCACTGATTTCTTCCCCCCGTCCCCACTTAATTTTCAATTTTGCTGTGAACAATAAAATTACAACTTATCTGCAAGAGAAAAAAATAGAACACTGTCTGGGTATTTTTGGTTTTCTGTTTTAAGAATCAAAGAAAAGTTGCTATGCATCACTGTATCACATTTTAGAACTTCCATACTTATAGCATACTCCCAAAAATTACAGAATAAACAAAAATTACTTTTAATAAACATTATAGGAAGAACAAGATGGCATGATAAGTCATTTAGCTGAGAAAAAAAAAAAGTTTTTCAAAAAAATGCTTGTGAATCTCGTTTAATTCACTTTTGATGTTACCATGAATTATCTACATAACCCTAGATTTTATCCTAGCATTTTTTTCATCTTCCCTTCTGCTTCACTGTAACTGAAAAATGACAAAAGCACACATACGAGCTTGAAGCATTAACTACTAAAAGATGCACAAAAAAAATCAGCCCTTGAAAAGCCCCCTGGCATCGTGTATAAAATACGTAACGATCAACCAAGTGTTTAAAAACAAGAAAAAAAAAAAAAGAGAATACATTCCAAGTATATAGCACCATAGAATGTTTTGGGTTGGAAAGGATCTTAAAGATCATCTACTTCAAACCTCCCATATGGATCATTCTTTGTAAGTTACCTTTATAAGCAAGAGGGCTTCACGGAGTTCTGCCACATCAGTATCACCTTCCTGAAACAGAAATACTTAATGAAAAGGTGTTATCAGATGTGAATGAATATCGAAGAAATACATTCAGAATAACAAGATGCATTCTCACTAGACATGACATTTTGCTTGATATCATGAATAAATAAACAGTTATATTTCTATATTCTTTTACTTTCAAGAAGTATTTGCACTATGCATAAAACATAGAATGGGTTTTTTTGCTTATATTCTAAACAGAAATAGAGTTCACCTCGGTCAAAAACTTCATGCGATTTTTCAGTTCGTCTAGTTGTTGCTTATGTTCCAGGCAGCATAACTGAAGGTCTTTGTTCTCTTGCATCAGCTTTTCCTTTTGGTCTTAACATAGAAAAAGAACAAAATATTCTACTTAATTCAACATAATTATAAAAATTATAAACTTGCTTTTGCATATTAACTTACGCATGAAAACTTCATTTTAAAACGTAGAAACCAATTTATTTTGTATAGGTAAACCTTTGGTATTAACAAATCAAAGAGAGGGATAGAAAATTACTCCTCTTTGATCTGGTATAGGTGTATGGATTAAAAAAAGCAAAACATTCTTACTTTCATTAAAAGGTATCATACGGTGTCCAAAAATCTACGCTTTGTGTATTTCTAAATAGAAAGATATGCCCAACTAAGTAAACTTTCTGTTTTGGGGGGCAGGAGGGGAGAGGGGAGCAGAAAGGCTATAAGACTCCTTGTCAATCTGAATGACTAAACACTGTTAAACTTAGCAGTAGAAGGTTACACAGATTTTACACAAATACCCACTAATGCACAGCTACATCCACAATGATTTCTCAATAAGATGTGTGAAAAAAACCCTAAGGATTAGGTGAAATAATTTAGTTATAACAACACACATCCTTTTGCATGGACAAGTTTTAAAAGCAAGCTTTTCTCAAAATCATTGAGATTTCTAAGGAACGAAAGTACTCTCTCACTCTTCTCCCTTGGCCAAACTCCTTACTCTCTTGATAACAACATATCATCTCCTTCCATTTTTTCCTGTGTTTTTTGAAAGTCCCAAAGTTATATTCTCATACCACGTACTTAAACACTAAGAATTCATATTAAAGGTCAGAACGATATGTTAGCTGTCAACCTAATGTGCAAGTATTAGCCTTTGTAATTCCCATCTCCACTGGCGGGAGCTGATTGGTAAAACATTACATACTTAGTTGAGAATATATTCGACTGCTTTCAACAAAATAGTTTACAATATCTTTTTATCGCTGGAATCTTTTCCGTCGACCCTCAGGGCACAATGCACAACTTAACTAAAAAGCTATTCTGTAAAAATAGCTGAGAGGCTTGAACTCAGCAGGAAATAGGTGGCTGAGACGGTAGGCTCAAGGGTTTTGAAATGTTTTAATTTTGCGGAGTTTATATATCAAATGACATCTTCACTAAAAATTAATCACCCGATGCCATTGCTCCTATACACAGTAGCCTGACTCATACATGTGTTGGGACTCCACGAGTCACTTTCAATTTAAACACATAATCACCAGTAAGGTTTTAATTCTCTTCAGTTATGAGGAAAATGTAATGCATTTGTGCAATTGAGAAGAAAATATAATTAGAAATGCTAAAGGCTAAAAATTAGAAAGCAAATGAGAAAACAATTAAAATAAGCCTTGTGAATGGGCAGAGAAGGCAGGCCTTCAGAAAACATGGTGAAACACTTAGCAGCAATTGAGTCTTCTGGACTCTCCCACATAATATACCCAAAAGACCTCTATCTGTTGGGAGGTTTCCACAGAGAAGAAGGGCCCCTCGTGCTAATGTTTCTTTTCCCTACAATGTAAACTGAGATCTGAACTGGCACTTTTTCCAGGGATAAGGAGACCAGATATCCCTCCTCAAGTACTCATATCTCATTGCCATGTGAATTTTCTGATAAAAGCAGCAAGCGCAGTCCACTCTTTTTCTAACATGAATCCCAGTGAAGTTTTTGTAGATATTTTTAATATTCATTCACACTTGCTGCTTAAAAAGTTAACTTCAAAACTGTAAATGCTATGTAGAAAGGAAACTAGCTATTGTTCAAATTGAGGCAATTTCAACAGCTTGTTGAACCAAAATGGGCCAATTTGTCAATAGCCCAGCTCAGTCTACCTTAGCACCGTCCACGTTGCCTCTCCAGTGTCTCAACAGGCTGTTTCCATGATCCCAACCAAAGATAAAAATGCAAGAAATGCAGGGAGAGAGGCAGGAGGAAAGGGAATAATTCTGCAATAGCCTTTAGGGAGCAGAAGTGACATGAGGGTCCTGCCATTCAGTTTTCCCATGTAACTACACCGTTTTTCATCAAGAACCACTCTCTATTGGTTGTTTCCACTTATAATACTATCAATACTGATTGGAGCACACTTGGATGAGGGTTGATGCTGCATGCTGGCTGCTGCTCAGCTTGCTTCCCCTTATGTAACCCAAAAGCTGCAGCTGAAGGGGAAGGAGAGCAGGGAGAGAAGAAGTGGTTCTCACACCATTGGTGACCACATCCCACAAGAACACATCATCACAACAATATCAGGGTTTCCAGCAGGAAGGCTATGACAGTAACAGCACAAGAAAGAGGGGAAAAAGCTGCCCCAAAGGCTTTGGAAAACACTGCCAAAGCAGCTTGCGTGAAAGGCTACAGAGCCATGAGCGGAAGCAGACGACGGATTTGCAGACATCGCCCTGTGCTGATAAGGGCTTTAAGACACCTAAGGGACTGTTACAATAATATTCTTCTCAGTTGTAACCAAAATACATATTGCGCAATATAGGCACTCCCATTCAAAATCAGAATTTAAGTAAACTTGCACAGGTGTCTTCCCCAATGAATATTTGCACATATTCACAAAACATCAAAATAATTAGAATCTTAATCAGCAAAAGCCTCCACATTTGTTCAACTCCTACATAAATTCACAGAAAGAGTTCTTATAGACCAACTAGTACCAACCAGGTACAATTGCAGGGGAGAAGAAAAGAAAACCATCACTGTCTTTCCACGTAAATAAGTACATGCTTTGAAGACCACTGAGCCCTATTTTGCTTACTATCCCAAAATCTACCCACAGGAGAATCTATCCTCCCCCTCTTCCTTGCCAAATGCTCTATTAGACTAGGTCTAATTTAGGGGCACTGGATTGCCCTCTTTGTTAGCCCATGGGCTGAAACAAATTACTCTGTCTGCTGCCTAAATGTATTTTTTCTAACTATTACCAAACACGTTATGAAGTTATGGACAGAAAAATAATACTAAAAAAATCAGCTCCAAATTACATGACCACTCTAAAAGAGAAATATTGAAGGACTTGGAAAAAGGCAAGATGATGTTAGCCTTATGTAGCACTAAGAATGTTCAAGACTTCATTTATTTTAACATCTATCTTAGTCCTGGCAAAGAAGTTTTGAAAAACGATTCATATGCCAAACTACAAAGGATAGAGAAGACACTATTTCTACACTAGTTCCAGGCAGCAGGTTAAGACAAACAGTACTTCAGTTCTGCTGCTGAGCTTGAAAAAGGGATGTGCAGCAAAGGCAGATACTCTGAAGTATGCGATTGAAGAAACTTATACTGCCTAAGTTTTGCCAAAGACAAGAAGCTGTAATCAAATCCTACATACACAGACGGGCCTTGAAGGGTATTACAACATCTACTCAAGCTGCAGCAAATTCAATTCAATAGAAATTTAAAGTGTAGTAACATGGTGATCCAGTTTAAGAGTACAATAAGCAATTAAGTGCCAATCTGAGGAAGGGGTGGTAAAGACTGCCACTTAAACGTAATGCCCATAGGAAGGAAAGGCAATGGAAGGTGTTGCCCGATTTTCCAAAGTCAGCTCAACCAAATGGCCTATAACATTTTCATGCACTTAATATCACTTCAAATTTCACATTGCCTAATCAAATTGTCATTAACTGTCTATAACTGTCAATATGTCATAACTTCATATTACTGTAGCTTAAGAAATCTCATTTATTTTAGTATCACTTAAGGCTAATTCTGCAAACACTTACTGTGGTCAAATAAGACGTTTAAATATTTAATCTGGTATTTGAAGTAAGTAGAGCTACTCAGAATCTTAATAGTAAGCATAGGCTGAAATCGAGCCATAGTCATAAGAAGAATTATTCACAAGTTGGCCCACTTCATTCCATTAGATTGTTCACAGAAATACACCTTTTAAAAATATAGATTTGAAGAATCAACACTAAAAAAAATTAGTTTACTTCCTGCCAGTGCTCTTGCTTTGTAAACTTTTTGTCACATTATATCACAATATTGAGATAAAAAAAAAAAAAAGATTGCAAGGTCTTAAAGATTCACTGAGAAGTTGTCCTACAGCATGGGAAAAGCACATATGAAAGAATCTGTTCAGTAGATTGGAAGAAAACTGTATTACTGTAAATAAAAATTAGTGTATACTGAAAATATTTAAAAATTTCCGAATTCACAAAACTGAAAGACAATTAACCATCTTCAAGGGCCTATATAGGCTTCATGAAACTTTGTACAGTAAATAAAAATAGAATAGTGGTTTATAATTTGAGAGAGACTGTTAGATAGTCTTTTCCATAAGAATTTTCAATGTAGAAGAGAAATATAAAATAAAGCATCCGTATTAATCTAATGGATGAAGAATGAATGAACTGGGAGTTATAGGATCCTCATTCAGCACATAACCTGTATTGGGTCAATTTTTGTAATTAATAGCTATTCACAAAGTAAGCGTATTGTTCAAACGTACATTTAAAAGGCAGCTCTGAAATCACCAACAACAGAAACTATACTTTTGCGGGCAATATACCTGAACTCCGACACAGCAGAAATCTCACATCATGAGAAAATGATAGTTATTTCAGAAATATACCTCTTTCTACTTTGATCTTGGCAAGGATTTCATTTTTGTCTGCTAGATCAGATTTGATAGCAGTCTCTAGTTCAGCAATTTGCTGTTTCAGTTGCTGTTCCTTTAATATCCATTGCTGTTCATGGGTCATACTGAAGACACTGCAATAAAACATGTGGCATGTGAAAAACTTTTAGAAATCAGCTTCAACAGAAAATAATAAAGAAAAAAGCTTTTAGTGGCACAGAGACCACTGTCATCATGTCTTAGGAATTAAGTAAACATATGCTGGTCTGCTGCTGTTGAAACCAAGGCGCCTTTCTCAGGCTGCGGTTAAAAAACATGAAAGAGTTTGTGGGATGAGCAAAGGAACTGGCCTTAATTTAGAGCTCCAAAGTCAGAAAAGTTGGCAGCATGCAACATTTGTGGGACTAGGAAAGGAATTCAGATGCATATCCCAGAGTAATCCACAACTCCAAACCTCAGCAACTGACAACTGACAAAACCATTCTTTCCGCATACAAAACCTCTCAATGTAGAGAGCTGGGATCACCCACCTGATTTCTTTTAAATCTGTAAAACATGCAGAGCCTAAAGTCAGTTGCCCATTCAAAGAAATGTTGACCACAAAGCGACAACAGTTTTCTCATACCGTAAAACAACAATTCTGATACTGATTAAGAAGCACATATAAAGTAATCTTTCTCCTACTTTAAGAAATAAAAAACAGAGGTGGGCAAAGAAATTAGAATAACTATTTTCCCTGTAACACATTATTTACTTGTAAACTCCCAATCTATGTGCAAAAAGGATTGCACGGACACAGAATCAGAACTGCTGAAACTACAACCAAATGTGTACCTCAGACTGAAACAAAATTAAATACATTATATAATTTACAGTATAATTCCCAGTAGGCGAAAAGACAAGGCAATGCAATGTGCTTTCATATAATTTAGACAGTGAGTACTATCGCTTTCATATTATTATTATTCAATACTTGCATTCTTATTGGCTGGAAAAAAATGTCCTTTATCTTAACCAATGATAAACCAGTTTATTCACTTTTGTGCTTTTGTGTTCTGTGAAAAATTAGAAATTGTAGGGTTTGGTTGTTTTTTTTTAAACAAAAGAGTCAGTTCCTCAAGTCTTCACCTTGGTGAAGCTCAGCAGTTAAAACAGTTAATTTTTACATCTATAAATGTATAAAAAAAAAAAAAAGGTCTTCTGATATATAGCTATTTATCAATCTATCTCAGAGATATATGCAAGAGAAACCTCAACCAAAAAAACAGAGGAGAAGAAATATTACAGAAGGGACAGTCCAATCCACGTAGCTTCGAAGACTGTACATGATGACTGTTTTGATGGCTATGACTAAATAAAGTTGTTCTGAGTACATATAAGTGCATTTATATCTAACATATTTGAAGAATGATTTTAAGACTAAAGAAAAAAAGTTATAGCCTGAAGTGTATATAAAGTATACAGCAAGAGTTTACATTCTCAATTTGCAATCTTCATAGAAACAGTCTTTTTCTCACACAGTATCTATCTCACTTATTTATACAGTCCTCTAGGCATATACCATCTTACGGTGTGATAGAGTATCTTTTACAGCATGCATGAACTATGAAATTAAGCAACGTTTCTAAGTCCTACAGCAATATATACCTCACTCTGCTATAATTTTGAAGATAATATGTAGTGAATATAATGCACGGAACCCACAATCATTTCCATAATACTGCATAGGTACAGAAGAGCCACAGTAGGTGCTATAATTGCTTAGAGTTACCACTCATCAAAGTTTGATTGGCTCCCGTAAGGAAAGAATAAATCTTAGCAAGAAAAGACATCAAATACCTGTAGCTTTCACACATCTGAAAACGTTCTCAAGTTTTAATGACCATGATATCTAGTTATATGTGCAATCCTTATCTTTAGGTACAATTACTTCACATAAAGGTGTAGCTATACATTATTTCAGTTTTTCAAAAGACTACACTGGCAGAAAAATCATTAACAGTTACTATGATAGTAATTCAGAATGTAGATGTTTAAATGAAGAACAATTTAGAAAACAGGTTTTATCCAAGCCTATATAATGCTAATGTTTATGTCAGTTTGAATTGAGTCCAATTCTGTCAGTTTCTTCCTTTGAATTTCAAGATTACTTTTACTTGAATTCAAGTGGACTTTCTTTCACATTTACTGTATTTCACTGGAGTTGGAGCCATCTGGGTAACTATAAATGGTCAACCACATCTGGCACCGTTTCCTTTGGAGGGAGTTTAAGCATTGCTAGATTTGCATTACAAGGTCATATGAAAACAATTCCTCCAAACCTTTTATCCAAACGAATTGTTTTCTTGGATACTGACTAAATAATAAGTCAACTGACAAATTCATACTTGTTCTTTGTAAACTTTTCAGATCCAGTTCTGCAGTCTTGGCTTTGGCAAAATTCCACATCAACTTCAAATGAATTTCAAAAAAAATAACATTGGCAAAAAACGGCTTTATGTCTCTCATACCCCATTAAAAAAAAAGAAAGAAATATTTCTTAATTATCTGGCACCTGTGGACACTGGCCTATCCACTCCTAGCAACAGGTAACCTGTAGGAAAGTTGCATTGTTCAGATGGGCAACAGAAGTTGGCCATTAAACAGTAGTTATAATGAAATGATCCATTTCTCTTTCTAATTTCTTGTTTCCTATATGGTAACACGGAATAATGAAACATGAATCAAAGTTTAAATGGGAGTATATGAAAAGACAGTTCGTTTTAGGGAAAAGAAAAGCCATATTTTAGATTACCGGGTTATGAGAGAACCATATTTAAATTTATATTATCAAATATCTTTTTAAGTTATCCCACTACAATTTAAGTAGAACAGAAAATTTCAAGCCAAGATTGTAAGTTGGTTTGTTAGTAGGAGTTATTTCTCTGCATGATGATAGATTAGAAAAAAATCATAAACCAGAAATATTTAAAACATGATCAGACTTTGGAGGGATCTACAATGAACTTACGCTAGAGACATCTGATCAACTACCCTTATACAAAACTCTAAATATTGTGATTATACAACTGTTACATCTCATATGTAAAAAAAGTTTTAAGCTATTTGTACGCACAGTTTTTTACTATAATTTTAAATTTCACTGTAGAAAGTACAAAAAGTATAACAAATACTGTACGAATACGATGAACAACACTTGACATCACTCACACTGTGTTTACTCATTGGTATTATTTTTGACAGACATCACACTGACAAACCAAACAAACTTTAAGAGGATAAATAATTTTGATATGAGAAAAGACTTTGAGCATTCTTCCTACTTTCCAAGGCAATTATTAGCTCTAGGAAATTTCTCTGATTTTCTAACCTTCTTCAGTGTAAAAGACACAGTAAAGGAAAAGTTCATTTGAAGGTCATTTTTTCCTTTAGTATGCTCATGTCAATTGACTACAATTACTTCTTTTCTGTACCAGAGATTTTCAGAATTGTATCTGGCAATGTATTTTCATTGTAAGCACTGCTGATACAATTACACAACTTATTATGCACAGGAACCTTTGTAAAAACTTACAGGAGCATATACAAAAATTTCAAGCAAACCCAGTACAAGCGAAATGGTAGCTATTACCAAAATAAACCAATTAACCCTCAAAAATAGACACTGGAGAAGCTGTCAGATATGAGACTTTATACAGGTTCACTGATAAGTGCTGGAAGAACTTGTACAAAAAGTTCAAACACCACTTTTCCCCAAATAAAATAAAAGAAAATAAACCCAAAGGAATATATGCCTACCTAGGTGTATTATTCTTTCAACAAAACGCCTAAAAAAATATTAGAAATTCAAATAAAACCTTTTTGCATTGATGTTCAAAATAAAGCGACTTCTACTTAGTTTTCGATTAGATTTTTAAAAAGAAGTAATCTACTATTTCAGGAGTATTAGCACAAGTATGGAAGCTGCTCTGTTTTAACAGAACAGATGAAATAGGGGTAGCTCACCATAAAAGTTTCCATATGCACTTATTGATACAATGAACTATAGCACAAATATATTTACATGTCTGCACACACAATATGCATATGCACATTCAAGCACATAG